>NC_140940.1:102755883-103355883 GCF_014529385.1 Adiantum capillus-veneris | reverse complement strand
ATGTGAGTGAAGTACCAAATCAAGCTGAGATT
This sequence comes from Adiantum capillus-veneris, assembly GCF_014529385.1. Taxonomy (NCBI): domain Eukaryota; kingdom Viridiplantae; phylum Streptophyta; class Polypodiopsida; order Polypodiales; family Pteridaceae; genus Adiantum; species Adiantum capillus-veneris. Next base: position 103,355,851 of record NC_140940.1, on the reverse strand, counting down.
TCTCTTCCAGCTTAAAATTTTACATTGTGGCACTTTGATTTTTTGCTTGTTTATTTTCAGCATTTAAATTTTGTAACTTTGGGGGGTCATATAACATTGTTACATTCCCCAGGCTCATCACATTAGTAAACTCCCTTTATAATACTTAAGCTAAAGGTCAATAGGGTTAAGCCCACTAGAAAGCCCTAGTACATTTCACACAATGCTGCCTAAATCGGATTAAGAACCTAAGTAACCATTGCTTATTAGGAAGGCATTCCCCATGGTATTAAGAGAAGATCTCTAACACCTAGCTTGGTCAAACTAGTTTAGTCGGACTGCTTGATTTTTAAACCTAGACAAGTGATTATGACAAAACATTACATTGAATTAAATGTTTGATACTAAGCCAATGCGCTGAGTATTATGCTACCAATCACAATCAAAGCAGACAATCATAGATGCAAAAAGATAACGGCAATGCTAATGGACAAGAAACACCTGTTTGTGTCGATGGTCGTGCTTGATTTGAAGTGTGAACGAGAGAAAGGTTCCATGAAGGTCCAAATCCTATCAATAGCAACACGCTCCTGTACACACTAGGAAACAAAAGGAATACCTCCAGGAGGCACATTAGTGGGAAAAGAGAACTTCGCTAATCTCTCAACTCTAAAACAGAAACACTCATATCGTACTAATCTTACCTTACCCTCCATCACTCAAGTGATGAGGATCAAAGGTGTTTTATGGCATAGGTTCTGTTTCACTGTACCAGATGTGACATGTGTAGGTCTGAGTCAATGTTTTGACTTTAATGTGCATACTCGTTTGCTAATTGCTCTTGCTCTTTATTTTTTTGTTTTTTGTGAGTATAAAGCTTTATATGTACATTCCCTAAGATTGGAATTGAGAGGTCAGGGAAAAAGGTTGAGAGGGAAACAAATGAATGATGACTGTCAGCAAACACTCCCCCCTTCCTTGGGTAGATCATACCGTTTGAAATGAGCTTGTCACCCTTTGAAACCAATTGTTCCAGTTGGTAATAGGTGAGGATTTTAACCAATAGTTTTCGACCGCCCTATGCGTTTCATCTAGTTGCAAGGGTGGTAAGGTACTCTCCCAGGATCGAACTTGAAGTGGTACATCAGGTGATTCTTGAACACTGGGAGGTGTGGATTCTTTTGTAGCTTCATGGAGGTCCACTACTATAGATGGAGGCTGTGTAGAAGCTTTTACCTCTATGGATGTATTCCATGAGGAGCTAGAAGCTTCATGGGACTCCCCCCTTCCTGAGCTAGGTGGAACAAATCGTTCTTTCTTTGGTACCCAAACTAGCTCGGGAGCGGGTGTCTAGCATTCTGTGATTTTTTTCTTTCCACGATCATTGATTCGTTTTGGAGCTACGGGATTGGGCTCACTTGGGTCAGGTGATAGGTAAGAGCACAATCTACGTTTTGGCACCCAGATTTGATCATTTCCTTGATAGTAGCCTTGGGCTTCCAATAGTCGTTTAGGGATCCATCGCAACATTTTCTTACTTTTCTTGGAGAGAGTGGTATGTTTCTTACAAGGCTTCTGTTTTTTAGCACTAGCTATGGTCACTAAGGAAGCTTTAGGGACCCACTTGTATGTTTTCTTCGTTACATTAGGATGAGTCTTGTCAGAAGCGATATGCATTGCTTGTAGCATATTTAAGGGTATAGGCATTTCATCCCCCTCAGGTGTTACCCAGGTCGTCCCCCTATTTCCCCAAGTGTCTATGGTTGATGCTAGGTGTACCCAATCCACATTGTCCGATTCAGTCATCCCAGGTAGGATATCCATATAAGGAGAATCTTGGCCAATGTCTGTATCCTTCTTACAAGTGTAACAATATTGTAGTGGGGCCGAGTGAACTGTGGTGTCAGAGCGATGATCAATAATGGTTTTACTCCCTAAGGGGTGTACCTTACCAGTCACCAAATCCACTCTAAGGACAAAGTCTTGGAATTGCAAATAGACATGATTTTTAGACCAATCGTGAACCATTTGTGCTTCCCTCATGAATGGTCGTCCTAAAATCATTTCATATGACATAAGGTGTTTAGAGAAATCCATTACAATGAACGTATGTCGTACCTTGTGTCCTAGAACTTTGATCTTAAGATCCTTGAGCATCCCCATAGGTTTGGCTATGGTACCATTTGCCATCTTTACCACAATGTTAGTAACACTGAGGCGGGGTTTTCCCATGGATTCCCAACAATCTTTTGTAACGATGCTAACTCCCGCACCACCATCAAGAATTCCCTTTATAGTTAATCCCTTGGTAGTGATGGGTAGGGTCGCATTAGACTCGTCGCCTTCAAAATACTGCCCTAATTCGTTAATGGGTACCTCGATCACAGACTCGTGTCCATCTAAGTCAAGTGATTGCACATGATTTTCCTCATCAATCATAATCGAGTCAGGCCTATTTGGTTGCGCAAACTGCGGTAATCCCGTTCGTAGCTCTCCGTTAAGGAATGCTCGAAGTGCAAGGAATAACTCAGGATCTCCATACAGCTTTGCTATGATCGTGGTTCGAACCTCAGAAGACATGAAGTCCACTAGTTTGGCAACATTCATTGGCGTTTTGCAGGGTGTAGGTCCTTGACTAGGAACTGGTGAGGATGGAATCTCATATTCCTCAATGGGATCAGGTATTCCTTCATTAAACATCCTTTCCAAAAAGAAGGGTGTATGCTCACTTTCTGATGTCCCGTCCTCACTCCCTTCTTGGATGATACTAGATATGGCTAACGGTCTATGGTTCATGTGGGGTGGATGAACTTGCGTGGGAAACACTGTGTCATGAATTTTGACCTGCATGGGTTCTGGTTCTAGTTTCCTTTGAGTCTCCTCCACTAAACCTCTTAGATGTTTCACCTGCTCAATCTCGTCTACAGGGTTTGGGTACGTCCCAATCTTCTTTTTACGATTTTTCCCTTTTTGCCCCTGCGGTTTATCTTGGGGGTCTTGGATTGGATTTGGAAACACTTGTGGTGTTTTCAGAGGCTCTTTATGGTTTTCTCTTATTCGGTTTTCATTTGGTTCCATGTTACGGTTTTCTTTGTCGGTCTTTCCCTTTGTGGTATTGGTTCTAGTCTCCATTGTCTCGACTGAATCTGAATCATCCTCGAGGTCATTCATATACACGGGGTCATCTCCTGTTCCTATGTTTGTTTTGGAACTTGGCTTTGAATTTTCCGTATTCTGCGACTTCTTCCTTCGTGTCTTCTTTTTCTTTGCTTGGATAACTGACGCGGTATCTCTCTCTTCGAGGATATGGCCTGGCCCTTGAAGCATGGACCGTGTAATCGCATAAGCGGGTGCGACGGGTGGTATTGGCGATGTCACACTAGCAATTTCGACCAAATTCAGGGGTGTGATTTTAGGCGCATTTGGGTTATAGGGACATTGGGCAATCAAGTGATCTATGCCACAACGATTACATGTGAGTATTGGCATTGCAGACGTGCTCCCTTGATTCACTTGCATCTGTGCATCATTCTTTTGCAGCCTAATAGGGCACTCCGCTACTCGATGTGGTCCACCACACTCGTAGCATTGAAGAGGTGGCCTCCTAGCCTGGGTGTTGATATTTTGACCTCTGGATGCGAGAGCAGCAGCTTGATAAACCGGCTTGACTTGTCCCCAACAATCTTCCATGTAGTATATAGGACATTCTTCCAATGTATCAAGTCCGTAGGCAATACTAGTGTCTATTTCCTCCTCACAGCCATCTGCATAAGCATTTGATGGCTCGCAACCCACTTGGTTCATAGGGGCGACTCTTGGATGCGGGGGCTGCGGTCCTAGCACAGGAGGTGGTAACGGTGTAGCTTGTACAACATTTTGAGATCTAGGGACCATGTGTTGCGGTAGTTGCTCAACAGGTGGAGTAGGCATCAATACAGGAGCTCGAGGCGCATCCGTCCAGGCTACAGGTGGTCTATTTGCCATCATACGTTTGATCATTAAACAATCCTTAGCTTGGTGACCATACCTACCACATGCATTGCAAGTTCCATTAAATTTTACTCTAAACGTAGGGCACTCACTAGTGCTATGTGGACCTAAGCAAATGGAACACCATTGTTGCTCCCTTCTTGGATACATGTGACTATTTTGAGGGGGTCGATTATCCTTAAGAGACTCTTGGATTGCCTTGGTGAGGTCTGTCAAGAATGTCTCAAATACCTTTGGCTCATTGGCAATGGGCTTTGCAGTCATGGGTTCATACTCAATGGCTTGTGAGCTAGTGGATCTCGTGTCAGTAGACACCCTCATGCCTGCTATCATCAAGTTGTCCTCTAATTGGATTGCATTGGCAGTGACATCTTCCCAGGTTGTGATACCTCTAATCACTAGTTCATTATAGATTCCTTCATTCCTCAACCCTCGAATGAATCGATCAAGCAGTTGGTTATTGTTGAAGCGCTCATTTACAAGGCAGCGAGAGTTTAAGTGCTTTAGACGACTAATGAAGTCCCTTACTGACTCTCCTTCCTTACGTTCGGCCTTCTGTAGCTGAGATGCTACACCCCAAAGCACACCTTCTCGTATGTACTCCTTTAGAAACAACCTTCGAAGGGTAGGGTAGATTGTTTTCTCGTCCACCCTTAGGGTTCTATACCAATCTCCAGCCTTCCCACTTAATGTCAAGCTTAAGGCATTGCACTTATGTAGTTCGTTGCGTTCCCCTAAGGAATCACATACTTGTTCAAACACTTCAATGTGTTTCCTAGCATCTTCGTCCCCATTGAATTTTTGCGTGAGTTTGGCAATTTGTACTGCCTTACTTCTAGGCTCTCTATCAGATGCATGACGCATATTTTCCGCGATAGATCGACCTATGGTTTGAGCAAACGCTGCCAAGTCACCTATGTGAGGAGGTAGGGCCGGTGGAGGTACGCTTGGAATCATATGTGGGAGAGGAACGGGTACCGGTCTTGGCATATGTGTGGATGATGCAGGATATGGAACATAACCGGGCATAGGTCCACTCGGATAAGAGCTAGGGAGCGGCACTCGAGGAGCGTAAGCAAGTGGTACTATTGGAGGTGTGGGGGCCATGTGTGCATAAGGGGCTAGAGGCACATATGGTCGAGGCCCCATATTAGGTACTACGACACTAGGTAGTGGCACTGCGCTAACCGTAGATGTCATCGGTACATTCTCTGTCAAGCTTATCCCTGGAGTGAGCACTGTGTTTTCCTTGATAGAGGGTTGAGCCAAGTTAGGGAAGCTAAAGTTTTCGCTCGGAGGCTCAGATTGCATAGAGACCCCAGGTGAAATGACATAAGATGGGTCCATGGGACTCATTAGAGGAGTCTCCATTTGTGATAGAGTAGGCTGTTGAGCCTTGCTCGTATCCAGAAATCTCTTGGAGCCAATTGAGAGTATATTTACCCCTCGGTTTTGCCTTTCTGATTGAATAATGCCATGGATAACATTACAGATCATTTTCTGTTGATCTTTGATGCTCGTGGCACTAGAGGTGGATTGTACAATTTCTATCCATCCTACATGGTAGGCGTGGCCAGAGTGTAGATCCATCAACACCTCAGTGTGGAGGTCGTATGTCCAATGATCATTAATGAACAATCCTTCTAGAGTCGACGTGTTAACGGTTTCTTGTGAGGTAGAAGCAATGTTGCTCCCCGTGGTTTTCCTTGTCACCAACGGTACTCTAGAGGGAACTTCTGAAGGAGGCAGCTCAACAGGGCCTTCTTGGTAAGAAGTTGGCAGGATATCCACATGGACACTCTTTGGGGGTGTGGGGTCCACGTGCGATGTGAAAGGAGAGTCCACTTCCCCACCCCCTTCGTGTGCTTCATTTGCATCAGGTTCCGAGCGAGTAGCTCTACCTAATGTTTCCATGAAACGGCTAAACATACTAGTACTAGGCTGTGGAGCTTCGGGAGGTGCATGGCCTTCTCTCTCAGTGTTTTGGGTAGGGTATGCTTCCATGATTTCTGAGTCGGAGGAGGAATCACTAGCGGCTATTTTAGGGTCTTGGGTGGTGCTACCTTGTGTCCCCGCTGAGGGTCTAGAGCTTATCGTGGATGGGTAATGGGTGTCCGTATGAACAGAGGCACTCTCAATATGCTCGTGTTCTAGCACCCGCCCAGAGCGTAAGTGCATGTGCTTTTGATACCCTAAGGTGTCAAAAAGTTGCTCTAGGAGGCCTTGTGACTAGTTTTTAGCGTGTTTTTTGTTTGTTTTTTTGCTAGATTTTTTAGAGCATGTCGTGGAACGGGCCGTGTGATAGCTCGAAACGAGCGTATCGGTCAGAGGGTCGTGCCGTGCTTTACAGCCCTCCGTTTGGTCACTCTATGTCCTCGGAATCCCTAAAATTGTCAATTTCCAGTAGGGAACTAGGCCCAAACTAGAAAGTCTAAGGGTGCAAGTGGGAAGAGAAAGGAGGAGAGTGGAGGACTTGTCCCACATGCTCTCATTCTCTCTTGAGGGAGTAGGGTATATATATAAGAGTGAGTCTAGTATATATCATAGGATTGAGGCTTGGGCTTGGGCTTGGGCTTGGGCTTGGGAAAATGATCCCGATCCCGATCTATCTTTTATACAAACCAACCCGTCCGTTTTAAGAGTCACGTTTTTTATTTTTGAAAAATTCCGCCGCCCGCTCGCTCGCGTTTTTAATTTTCGATTATTTTATTTTTTAAAAATTTTTCTTCACAGAACTTTTTTTCTTTTTCTTTTTGGTGCAGAAAATACAGAAATTGAAAGCGCAGATATGCAAAAAATGCAGAAAACGCAGATACGCAAAAATTGAAAAAACGCAGAATTGCAGAAATTGCAGAAAAAACGCAGGAATTGCAAAAAATTAAAAAAAACGCAGAAAATTGCAGAAATTGAAAACGCCGAACTTGAAAATGCAGAAAATTGCAGAAAATTGAAAACGCCGAACTTGAAAATGCAGAAATTGCAGAAATTGAAAAAACGCAGACAATAGTAGAAATTGATACTTGACAGCAAATGTAGAAAACGCAAAAAACAGAAATCTCCTCACACTCCTTCCCTGCCTTTCCTATGATAGAAATTGCACCACAAGGAAGCGTAAAGTGCTAACCGAGCTTAGTGTAGGACATATCCTCGGCAACGGCGCCAAAAATGTGCGCTCCTTGCCGCACTGTCGAAGCAAGGGACTTGCCAATACACCGTGTGCGAGCCACAAACGGCTCCAAGCACACAACAAGCCTAAACTAGCAAGCTCAAGAAAACAAAGGGTGTGTCACTCACCGCTCTACGCTCGCCTTCGTGGTGGATTCCTCGCCACGATGAAGAAGAAGCTGCAGTCGTGCCGCGCTCAACCGCTTCGCCGCCGTCGTGCCTTCGTAATGCTCGATCGCACACACACTCTCCCTCTCTCTCTCTCTCACACACACACACACAAGGAGGTGAAGAAGAAGAAGATGGAGATGGAGCAAGAGCACTCTTCTATTGCACAAATGAGAGAAGAGTAAAAATTAGGTTTAGTTGGCTTTTATAGGAGCTCACCCCATTCACACTTGGGCGCCCATGCTTAACCAACTAATCCCTTGAATGTCCAAGTTAAAGTGCGCCTCTCATCGGCGATCACTCTACCTTTCCCTATTGGACCGACAAGCCCGGTACCTGACTCTACCGAATACATAATACACGTCCGTCGTAGGTGATGGGGTGTCCGTGAGCCATGAGGGTTAACAAGGGATATTTAATGGGAGGTTCATTCTGAGGCAATCCCACACAGGGCTTTACATTGGTATTAAAGTTGGTTCTATTTTTGGGGGCCAAAGGGCGTGGTCTTTTGGCATGTTGCATGTGCATGCAAGGCTGTGGAGCTCCTCTCTTAATAGGCGGGGAAGAAGCCGAGGGAAGAACTGGGTGTGCATAGCCTCTTGAGGAAAAGGGAGGAGAGGGGCCATCGACCTGCTCAGAACTCGAAGCTATGGTTCTCTATGGGAGCGCGAGGCCCAGCTACACAAATCCCGTCATTGAAGCGGGCGTGGTCGAGCAGCACACGTGCCATGTGCTCTTTTTCTCTCTCTCTCAGCGGCTCTGTAGTGAGCGCCATCGCCAAAGCTTGCAATAGATTTCATACTATAGTTCCCTAAGGCCTTTGTCCTTGGGCACATTATATACAATAGGGTGCATTCCCACCCCCGCGTACACCCCATACAAGCCACCAAACTCTCCCGACATACACAGTTTGTCCCAACAAGGTCTTGCATCTTGGCACATAATTCGGCAAGGCACCAGTTGTTGCTGAAGTTGCAAAATTTTGCACGGTAATATTTTTGGATTGAACATCAATCTCGTTTCAAGGAAAGCTCAACGGAGCGCACTTGTACTGCAAACCGAACGCGGTGATATTACGAGAACCTTGATATCTCGGATTTGCAACTTTTGACGACCATACGGTTGTAAGTATCATTAACCCAGCCACCTACCAACATCGGAGGTGCATACTACGGCTACGAGGTTGTTTTTGGAATCAAGGTATTCTTATTTCTCTCCTTGATATCTCGAATTGGTGACTTTCGCCTCAAGCATGGCTACTAGCACGACCATTTTTTATGGCATGGCATGATTGCTGACGATCAAAAATTCAAGTTGAAGGTACATTTTGCTCATCAAATTCAAATATTTAGTGCCTATTGAGATTTTATGCTTTCCATATGGAGTGCTACTCGACATGGTCGGGCAATGCCAAGCTCAATTGGACACAAGGTAGTATATGGGTGTATCATCCATGCAAGGACCATAAGATTGGAGCACGACTCCATATGTGGTTACTCATAATAACGATGAAATATCAAAATGCTCATAAGCAAGGCTTGTGTAGCCAAATAGGCTAGAACAAGGTCAGAAATGCTTCGATTTATTTATATGCTACTCTGATCTAGAGTTTTTTGCAAAAGATAGCACGGCTATATCTACAAGCCGTTCCTTACATTTCCAAGTTTGCGCATATACCTTTCCCTTGGTTTGAATACATGCATGGCATGTCATTCCATCTAGATTCAGTAGCAAGGCTCCATACATGCATACTTGAAAATCTGCATCCTCCTCAATTGGCAAGTACAAGCAAGACTTTTCACTTGTAAATAAAGGTATTCGGTAGGGCCGACTAGTGATGGAAATTCCAGCATCTGGGAGACATCTATGTTTGGATTTTAAATTTTGGCTAGGGTGTGGCTCCTCAGCAACATGTTTTTGCACTTAAGTGATCAAGACAATAGTTCTTGGTGTCGCATATATTATACATCTATGAGACATTCTACATCAACATAATATATCAAAAGGGCTACGAGTCTGCTACCAAGAATGATGGAAATTCAAGCAAGTCGGACATTCGACATCTTTCAAATTATTCGCATATATGGCTATGAGCCGAATTCAAGCGCACTACAAGAAACCTGGCCACAAGTGGGCGACAAGCAAAGTGCTTGGGCAGACTCCATAAGAAGCCATGTCTAAAGAAAAGTGATTTGTTTGTCTTCAAGTGAAGCACAACTTCTCTTATGTGCCCATATATTCTTGATTGACTATAGATCAATGATAATGGCACACATCTTTAGCACTCTGTGGATATAAACTCATAGGCAACGCTGCACTGTGATGTCTCCATTCCAATGTCATCGTGCACGGCACGTATCCCAACAACTCACATGGTTGAGGCTATCATGGAAACCAAGGGCTTATTATTCTATTTTTTTCTTTGTATGCATGGCTTACTAGTACGATGGCCGTACAACATCCATCATTGCATAAAATTTCGCTATAACACTAAATACTCTGTCCAACACAAGGTACATAATTGATATCTTAAAATATTTTTTATGTTATTCACAAGCAAAGTGCCATGTTTAAAGTAACCTTGATATAGTCACAATCACATACAAGGTCAGTGAGTCAATATGTGACTTACGGTACCTCTCTCTATGAGGGCATGGTACAAGTACACTGTTGTACGCTTATAGTTTAAGCTAAGACACAAACATGTTCTGCACTGGGTTATATGCAAGGGGCATACAACACATTCAAATAAGACATTTTCCTCAGCCCAGAATTCTCTCTCTCTCTCTCTCTCTCTCTCTCTCTCTCTCTCTCTCTCTCTCTCTCTCTCTCTCTTTCCAACTTCTATGTGGGACAGGTGACACTAAGCATGATTATTGACATCTTTCTATGTCAATATGGTAATAAGAAGGGCTAAGAACCAACAAGAAAGGCTAAGCGCCATCTATTGCCACCTTTTTTTGAATGGCTAGGAGCCATTGGTTTGTACTCCATTAGTGATTGCTTTCAAGATTGGACAATCCTATTTAGTTGAGTACCCATTGATTCTAATGAACAAGCAAGAGTCTTATCATTAGACTTTTTTTGGGCATTCTTTTAGCCCAAAAAAAGCGCACTACAAGAAACCTGGCCACAAGTGGGCGACAAGCAAAGTACTTGGGCAGACTCCATAAGAAGCCATGTCTAAAGAAAAGTTATTTTTCTGTCTTCAAGTGAAGCACAACTTCTCTTATGTGCCCATATATTATTGATTGACTATAGATCAATGATAATGGCACACATCTTTAGCACTCTGTGGATATAAACTCATAGGCAACGCTGCACTGTGATGTCTCCATTCCAATGTCATCGTGCACGGCACGTATCCCAACAACTCACATGGTTGAGGCTATCATGGAAGCCAAGGGCTTATTATTCTATTTTTTGCTTTGTATGCATGGCTTACTAGTACGATGGCCGTACAACATCCATCATTGCATAAGCTTTCGCTATAACACTAAATACTCTGTCCAACACAAGGTACATAATTGATATCTTAAAATATTTTTATGTTATTCACAGGCAAAGTGCCATGTTTAAAGTAACCTTGATATAGTCACAATCACATACAAGGTCAGTGAGTCAATATGTGACTTACGGTACCTCTCTCTATGAGGGCATGGTACAAGTACACTGCTGTACGCTTATAGGATAAGCTAAGACCACAAACATGTTCTCCACTGGGTTATATGCAAGGGGCATACAACACATTCAAATAAGATATTTTCCTCAGCCCAGAATTCTCTCTCTCTCTCTCTCTCTCTCTCTCTCTTTCTCTCTCTCTCTCTCTCTCTCTTTCCAACTTCTATGTGGGACAGGTGACACTAAGCATGATTTTATTGACATCTTTCTATGTCAATATGGTAATAGGAAGGGCTAAGAACCAACAAGAAAGGCTAAGCGCCATCTATTGCCACCTATTTTTGAATGGCTAGGAGCCATTGGTTTGTACTCCATTAGTGATTGCTTTCAAGATTGAACAATCCTATTTAGTTGAGTACCCATTGATTCTAATGAACAAGCAAGAGTCTTATCATTAGACTTTTTTTGGGCATTCTTTTAGCCCAAAAAAACGCACTACAAGAAACCTGGCCACAAGTGGGCGACAAGCAAAGTGCTTGGGCAGACTCCATAAGAAGCCATGTCTAAAGAAAAGTGATTTTTCTGTCTTCAAGTGAAGCACAACTTCTCTTATGTGCCCATATATTATTGATTGACTATAGATCAATGATAATGGCACACATCTTTAGCACTCTGTGGATATAAACACATAGGCAACGCTGCACTGTGATGTCTCCATTCCAATGTCATCGTGGACGGCACGTATCCCAACAACTCACATGGTTGAGGCTATAATGGAAGCCAAGGGCTATTATTCTATTTTTTGCTTTGTATGCATGGCTTACTAGTACGATGGCCATACAACATCCATAATTGCATAAGCTTTCGCTATAACACTAAATACTCTGTCCAACACAAGGTACATAATTGATATCTCAAAATATTTTTTATGTTATTCACAGGAAAAGTGCCATGTTTAAAGTAACCTTGATATAGTCATAATCACATACAAGGTCAGTGAGTCAATATGTGACTTATGGTACCTCTCTCTATGAGGGCATGGTACAAGTACACTGCTATACGCTTATAGGATAAGCTAAGACACAAACATGTTCTGCACTGGGTTATATGCAAGGGGCATACAACACATTCAAATAAGACATTTTCCTCAGCCTAGAATTCTCTCTCTCTCTCTCTTTCCAACTTCTATGTGGGACAAGTGACACTAGGCATGATTTTATTGACATCTTTCTATGTCAATATGGTAATAAGAAGGGCTAAGAACCAACAAGAAAGGCTAAGCGCCATCTATTTCCACCTATTTTTGAATGGCTAGGAGCCATTGGTTTGTACTCCATTAGTGATTGCTTTCAAGATTGAACAATCCTATTTAGTTGAGTACCCATTGATTCTAATGAACAAGAAAGAGTCTTATCATTAGACTTTTTTTGGGCATTCTTTTAGCCCAAAAAAAGCGCACTACAAGAAACCTGGCCACAAGTGGGCGACAAGCAAAGTACTTGGGCAGACTCCATAAGAAGCCATGTCTAAAGAAAAGTGATTTGTCTGTCTTCAAGTGAAGCACAACTTCTCTTATGTGCCCATATATTATTGATTGACTATAGATCAATGATAATGGCACACATCTTTAGCACTCTGTGGATATAAACTCATAGGCAACGCTGCACTGTGATGTCTCCATTCCAATGTCATCGTGCACGGCACGTATCCCAACAACTCACATGGTTGAGGCTATCATGGAAGCCAAGGGCTTATTATTCTATTTTTTTCTTTGTATGCATGGCTTACTAGTACGATGGCTGTACAACATCCATCATTGCATAAGCTTTCGCTATAACACTAAATACTCTGTCCAACACAAGGTACATAATTGATATCTTAAAATATTTTTTATGTTATTCACAGGCAAAGTGCCATGTTTAAAGTAACCTTGATATAGTCACAATCACATACAAGGTCAGTGAGTCAATATGTGACTTACGGTACCTCTCTCTATGAGGGCATGGTACAAGTACACTGCTGTACGCTTATAGGATAAGCTAAGACACAAACATGTTCTCCACTGGGTTATATGCAAGGGGCATACAACACATTCAAATAAGACATTTTCCTCAGCCCAGAATTCTCTCTCTCTCTCTCTCTCTCTCTCTCTCTCTTTCTCTCTCTCTCTCTCTCTCTCTTTCCAACTTCTATGTGGGACAGGTGACACTAAGCATGATTTTATTGACATCTTTCTATGTCAATATGGTAATAGGAAGGGCTAAGAACCAACAAGAAAGGCTAAGCGCCATCTATTGCCACCTATTTTTGAATGGCTAGGAGCCATTGGTTTGTACTCCATTAGTGATTGCTTTCAAGATTGAACAATCCTATTTAGTTGAGTACCCATTGATTCTAATGAACAAGCAAGAGTCTTATCATTAGACTTTTTTTGGGCATTCTTTTAGCACTACACACTTTGAGTGTGAAAATCAAGTTGAGTTTTTGAACATCTTAAACTCGTAAAGGCTTATCTCTACCAAGTTGTATAGATGAAGCCCGCATTTTAGACCACACGGTTGTTCACAAAAACCCAAGATTCTCCATTTTTTGGGTCCGGAAACGATCTAGTTGTGAATACGATTCCAACTTCAGTGGATCTTTTATTTTATCTCTAGCACTACGAGTGTCTAAATGAATCCAATTTTGGGGTAAGACCGAGCTTGTGATTACTAAATCACTTATTAAGTGTGATGGTCAATTCTTGGAATCTTCACACTTGCACTTTCAAGGAAAGAATTCCATAAGCTACCAAGGGCTCATGGATAATTTAACTTCCCAAGTTGAATTAAGATACTATCGACTGCTAGTTGCATAGTTTTTTGCAACGTTTACCCGGATAAGTGGACACTATGTTTAACCTATAGGTACGCATCTGTTTTGGTTTTATTTCTTTTGGTTTTCTTTTTTACGTAGGATGCATAAACCATGTTTTCTCTTCAAAGAAATGACAAGATCATGTAAGAGCCAAGCAATTTTGGTTGTGGTGTCCAAAACAAGTTTTTGCATTATGCAGTTATAGACCCACTTGTAGGGTTTATTTGGCAGATGTTGTCACATGGAATACAACATGGTCTAGGGACTCAAGGAGTTTGGTTTAGCCAGTGTGGAGCAAGGCTAATGAGGGTCCCTCTCACTCCTGTTGTAGAGTATTTGCAGTTACCTCCACACACAAGTACATCTTGTACTTGTAGGATGTTCTTTTTCCAGACATCCTTAGTTGAGACATACTCCACATGTGGCGAAGATGAGTCTCTGGGATTGACACTGGTGCCCACTATTTCAAGTATGTGTCACGGCAAAGTCCCTAGGTGCTAGTCAAATCTGTTTTCTAGACCATTTTCAACAAGACGTATCAGGAGAAATTTCAGTGGCCAGAAATTGTCGAACACATCAAATGACTTGTTAAGGTATAAGTGTTGCTAAACAAGAATACAGATGGTTGTTTATATGCTACAAGCACAATATGTCTATTAAGTGCATGTGAAGGATGAACCCTTTTACACATGACTTGATTTTCAGTAGCGAGAGAAAAATAATAAATCATATTTAGCTTGCAAGCACGTGTATTTAGTGGATCCCATCTCCACTCCGAATTTGGAGCAGTGGTCAAAAGAGAAAATGTGGAACAAAAGCTGAATAATCATCTATATATAGTTTTTAAAGTCGAAACACAAGCAACATTTGATTATCCATCGACCAACATTGAGTGACAAAGATTTATAGTTTTGATGTTTTTTCAAGAAACTCTAGATTATTTTGCAAATGCGTTTGGAATAACTTTTTTCTTTGCAGACAAACTAATATTATTCAAGGCGTTCCTATTCTCTACTTGTTGGCGGATACGCCGCGAAGGACATCAGCATAGCGAGAACTCACCTAACAAGATTTGTCAGCTAGGACGAAGCTTGACCCGTAGGCGTGTGGAAGCAAGCATACGGTGTCAACCTACACTTGACCGACTCTCGACTAATTCCTACAGAGGTCTCTACCCAATGTCTAAGCTACAGCCTTTAGGAGTGCATAAGAAGAGGTTTCCTACAACACTTTCAAGAGCTGAATACCCATCAAATGTTCTCCAAATGCCACAGAACTTGAAGGAGACCCTACTAACACCAATAGGTCGCTCTCCCTAAGGTCCATGAACCAAAATACCAACTCTAAACACCTAGTGCAAAATCGCGTAGGATGCCTGGTCAAAATCTGCAGGTCATCGTTTTCGAAAACTAAAGTGCCTAATGTGTAGCTCTACTCAATGCGAACGCGTGGATATGATGAAATGCAAAAACGGATAACGTATGCTCACTGAATCACCAGATGAAGCTCGTAGGTCGAGCTCGCAAAACTAGACCGTACGTCCGCAATGTAGGTATCAACGCGTAGCTCTTGTCAGGCAGGGGCAACATGCTGCACTTCTCTGCACTCAATTTCGACCACCGATGTGCGCGTAGCGCCAAGATGAAACTCTCACTCTCTCTCGTACACAATACGCTCACTCACATATAGTACTCTTTTAAAATGACAAAGGTTTTTTTATGAAGGTCAAAAAGTGGTATAAATACCTTACAATCTCAAACCCTAATGTTCTAATTTAACCATCTACTATATCTAAATGTCAAAAATGGGATACAATCTGAAAACTTCTGTAAGCCCCGATAATTACAAAGGTGAAAAGTGAAGTTTTCTTAATAAATGAATAATTTTAAATAATAATCTTGCATCGAGCAGTCATTTTCCGTAGGGTGTGTCCAGCTTCTAACACTCCCCCCCTCCTTGTTCATGTCGTCCTCGACATGGCTATTGAGCTACGTCTTCAATGTAAGCTTTCTCGCATCTTCAAAAGGGACTCATATCTTGCATGTTGAGCTCGTAGCGTCGGGCCGAATATATCTGTGCTGATTGTGAAGAAGACGGTGTAGAAGGCTTCTTCAAAGGCCTGTAGGTGATAAGATGGTAAAAACATGATCCTTTGGTACAATGCATGTATCACCTCGTGAGATGGCTGACCATACAAATCGTATGCACATCTGTATGTATCTTGAAAGAAGAAGATACTGTCTGTCATCTGGCTGGTTTGAATGTCTCGAAGACTGCCAAAAGTGTTTTACAAATCTTTCTCATCATGATGCAAGATAGGTCAGGCAAGCCAGTGAACAATTTGATGGCGCCGGTTAGGGTTTTCACCATGTATTGTTCACTTATTCTCTCGCCTACCTTCAAGCCTAACAGCTTCGGGTAGTTCAGCCAAGTAGGTTGGCTTCTCTGCAATAGCTCATGGGCCTTCCACGTCCTCATCCTTGGTAGAGGGCAGAAACTGAGGTTATCTCTGATGACTTTAGGCGCCTCTACCAAATGGATTAGATACTGTGGATACTTTGTCAGCCGTGGATTTCTCCACCTGGGTTGAGAGTCCACTATTAGCTTGACTCCTTCAGGCTTGGAGATGTCTGCTTTGTACATTGGCACTGTTGGCTCCTCTCTGATTCGCTTGTTGATTGTGGCAGCTTCATATTTCAGCAGAGGATATGGGAGAGAGGGTTGTAGCCATTCACGCCGAAGGTTGTTGGCGTCTATCTTCTGAATAGTCATTGATTTAAAGACCCTCTTCTCCCATTCCAAGGCTTCTTTGGCTGTGTCTCTGATTTCCGCTTCTATGGCCTTTCACAACTTCTCTTCTTCTTCTTGTGTCAGATCTTGTGGCTCTTGTGAGGGTCCTACAAGGATTTCCTCTTGCATGGTGGTGTCCACAGGATCTGCCACATTCTCTATGTCTATTCCCTCCATGGCTGCTCGTCCGGTGCTCAACTGCTCTTCTATTTGCTTCTCAAATGTCTTCTTTTCTGCTTCAGCTTGCTCTCCCATATTCACAAGGAGGTCGTTTAGATCTGCGTTTATTTTGTCAGCCTCCTCGAGCTTTCTTTTGATGGCTTCTAGCTCATCCTGCATGGCCTTGTGCTCTTCTTCCATTCGGTTTTGCATTACTATACAGCCCTCAGTCAGCATCAGCCTTTGTCTTTTCTTTAATGTCAACTCCTTTTGGAGATCTTTCATTTGTTCTTCATAAAGATGACTCTCTGAATTGGTGCCAGTCGAGCTAGTAGCTCTGACTCTGACAGGAGATGCCCGTAGCCATTGGATGGTTTGATCTTTGACTTTAATCTGGTCTTTAAGCTCTATTACCTCATCGTGGCTTGCCTCCTTCTCTAACTCTGCCTTTTCCTTGGCATTTCTTAGTATTTCCACTTCCTTGGATTCTTCAGAAAGTTGCAGGGTTAGGTTGTCCCTTTCCTTCTCTGCATCTGTCAATGACTTGCTGAGTTTTCTGTATTCTTCTTCAGCTCTTTGAAGTCTTTGGTCTGCTGCCTAATTTTCTCATTCCATCTCCTGGCATCTTTGTAATGTTGTAGCCAGACTGGATTGCAGCTCTGCTTCTTTCTCTATATGCCCTTGACTTTGTTTTTGTAGTGTGTCTACTTCAAATTTGATCAGAACTTCATTGGCTTTGAGATTGTCAATCTCACTCTCCGTGGCCAATGATTTTGCCCTTAGCCCGGTCAGCTTGTGCATTACCACATCCCAGTCATTTGTCGATGGCTATAGGTCCACTGTATCAGTGACCATCTCTTTGAGTTCCACTAATCGTAGGCTCTAAACTTGTTCCTTTGGCCTTGTGTTTGCCAGCTCAAATGCCACATTGGCTGCCTCTTCTCATGAATACCCTGCAACTAGTAGATCAAGGAATGTTCTGAATTTATTTTCTTCTGGATCCACTTTTTCCTCTTTTTGTTCATCATCTTCTTTCTGCTCTTGCTCTTGGCTCTTTTCTTGCTTAGAATCTTCTTGTTCCTCCTCCTTTTGTTGGCTTTGAGGTGGGCTAATAGGAGGTGGTGATGGCGGTGGGCTAGATTCCCTGCTTGATGGTGGGGTTGGTGGATTTTTCTTGAAATCCATGTCCGCTTTTTTCTTTCTCTCCCTTTCCTGGTCTTCCTACTCTTCCAGCAGCTGCCTTCGTACCTCATCCACTTCTTCTTCTATAAAGGGACATTTGGGATATTTTCTGTTGTAGCGTCCAGGATTTGAAGTTCTTGATGTAACCTTCAAATCTGTCTTTGTGCATCCTTCGGGATGATCCCGAAACTGCTTCTAGTGAGGGCTTCCACAACTCGCTCAAATCTCCTTTCTGTGCTCTTTCGGCTCTGAAGCTTTCCATTAATCTTTTGAGCCGTGCCACTTTTTGTGATTTGGTCTCCTTGATTGGCACTTGTAAAATTTCTTTCTTTCCTTTCTTCAACTCTGACTGCTTCTCTTGCAAGGTTTCCAACCAGCGCTTCAACCTTGTGGCCACTTTGGGTGCTTTGGGCGGTTCTTCCTCTTTATCTTCTTTGAGCCTTAGCCAATCATTCTAGGATGGAGGGTCAGGTCAGCTTCCCTTGGCGTGCAATGCCCCATAAACCACTTTTGTTATTAGTTCACCCGGCACAATGTAGGTGAGATTCTTGTTGCCCATCTTCATCAGATTGTCATGGATATAGGCAGCATAATTGATTACCTTTGGCTTGCTCTTATGCATTGCCCAGGTGAAGGTGGTGGCAATGGCTCCAGGTAGCATTCTGTACTTCTGTGGCCGCTTTGCACACATGTGAAAATACTGGTTTTACAACTGGCTCATGACTGCCACTTTTGGGTTTGCAATGTTCTCGAAGGTGTAGCTGTTCTTCTTTTCGGAGTACACCTTGACTTCATCTCTTCTCTTGGTCACACTATCCCCCTTGTTGGAGAGGTCTAGTGTAGCTGCTACCACTCTCTCTGTGATTACAATCATAGTGTCTGGCTTGCCCTGCAGATCAGTGACTCTGGCAACCCCGTCTTCTTTGATCGTGGTTACAAATTCCCACACTCTCTTGATGTCAATCCCTGCTGGGAGTGCTTCAAAATAGTTATGGAGATCTATCTTCTCCAAGTACTCTCCCATATTGCTTCTGGAAAATTCAGTGAGCTCCCTTGGTATCATGGGTAGCTCTATTGCATTTCCTTCAGGATCCTTGAACACGCCTTGGTAGATCTTTAAGTCATTGGACTCTAGCAAATCGTCTTGTATCCATGTGCTTGTTGGCTTTAGAGTTCCTTCTGGGATGACAAACGGCTCCACTTCTTCCAAGTAATCTTTTATTGTCATTCTCTTCTTCTTTGCCGGTGATTTTGCGACTACCATAGATTCTGCTGCACTCAGTAGTCCGAAGTTAGCGTTTTTTCCATATTAGCTGAGAAACTGAGTTCTGACTATCCAAATGACTTGAAAATTGAAAATAAAACTTAAAAGGAACTTGGGAAACTGTGCATGTGCTCACAGTATCATTCTGGACAAAATTTATCATTTAGACATCCTACGCGTTGGTTGTCTATTTCATCAGTTTTAGGTGAAATTTGGCAGGCTGGTGGCCTTTGGCCTGTGCAACATGGCTATGTGATTGGAATTGGGTTTGGGCATCAAAAAGTGCATTTTTTTGGCAGATTCAGGCTTTAGGCTCACAAATTGGTAGGATGTCCTCAACAGATGGTAAAATGATATTCAAATGGGTTGAAATTTGATATATGAGCTTCTTGTACTATGGTAATGGCTTTTATGAAGTCATTTTTTGCACAGAAGTTCAAAATCATGCTGGAGACATCCTACACGTAAGATGTCTATTTCATCAAAATTACTTCAGATTTGTTCTGTAGGTAGCCCATGGCATGTGGAACATGACCCTGCTCTTGGACTTTGATTTGGACAAGATTTGGTGTTGGTAAGAGCATGTGTAGTGATTTTAGGCTCAAAAAGTGCATCTTGGAGGTGTTTGGGGCCAAAAGAGGTGGGAATGGCTTGAAACTTGATATATAAGCTCTTGAAGGTGATATAAAGAGATCTGGAGCTGAAAATTACCATCTGGGGGCCAAAAATGTCATTTAGACATTCTACACGTAGGATGTCTATTTTATCATTTTTTGCATGTGACCACACATATAGCTTGCCAATGTGCTCATGAATGTATTGTGCAAGTTTCATTTGATTTGGACAAGTTTCGATAGGTCTATGGCCCATTATTGCCTCTATGTCCTGACTTTGCGTTTTTTTGGTGCACATGAGGCCAATTTTTGTCCAAATGTGATGAAACTTGGTGGAGAGCTTGTACAGGCTATTCAGAAGCTGTGTGTGATGAGAAATGTTGGGATTGGTGCCCAAAAATGGCCTTGAGCCACCCTACGCGTAGGATGTCTCCTGATGAAATTTTTATGGTGAGTGGTACTGGTGCCTGCCTTGAGCCCACTGAGTCCCTTTTAAGCATTATTTCAACAAAAAAGTCAAATTTCTAGAAAGAAACTCCCTGTGTGGATTTCAGAGCCTCCGAGCCGTTTTCTGACTTTTTGTGAGGTCCCCACCCCGTCGTATCCAACGGAGGATCTAATCGTGAACCTGGTGGCCACTAGATCTATAGCGGAAGCAAACAAAATGGTTCAGGGTTCAACTAGTGGACGATCTCTCATCACAAAGTGAGTCGAGTTCGAGCCTACTAGCAAGGAGATCTAGCTCCACCTCGCAGGGGAAGCGTACTTAAACTATCTGGCGATCCTAAGACCCACCTTCCAAGAGCATAGAAACCTCGAGCGCCTTTTTCCCCATGTTTCAGAGACACGTACACTTGAGACTTCGCCACTCTAGGAGCAATGAGTTTTTCTAGTATCGATTTTAACACTATGGGGACAGAGAGTTCCCGACCAATCGGGACCACCCTTCTCAAAGGCATTGGCAACCTGAGCCAAGCCGCCACTTTCCACCCCCACACTCACACTTCCTTGTGCGTCCTAATTACTACCACAATGGTTGTTCAACATAAAGATTCCTTGATTAGATTCCGAATCACTTTGTTCGTTAAGACAGCCCTTCAACCAGTATTGCAAACAACACCAATACAGTATTCTCGTAAAAATTCTACTCAAACTTATTCATTAAAATTCCAATGTTCTGGAGGTACAACATCCCCCCTCCAGCGAGAGTTTACTCCTCCCGTTGTCGCCTAGCTGCCCATACAACTAGGTACGTCCACCACATAGAAAGCAAGACGTGGATTCCGACCGCATAGAAAGAAAGTCGTGGATTCAAGAGCCCCCTGTGATCAGTAGGAGGGTCAGGACTGATTCAACATTGCAAATAAAATGAACATGTCGAGCTAAATTTTCCCTAGCAGACATTCTTTCCTCTTGCAAACAGCATACCCATCGACCATTTATTTCCTACTTTAGACTTTAATGTACAATGAATTCAATGACGAGGTTTTTGTCGGATTTATCCAACATGTTTGGGGGATATGTTCATTCCTAACTAAACCTGTGCAATGTTGAATTAAACAACTTGAATGAAATTGTGACCTACTTGTTCCATTTCTTCGTGAATGGCCCGTGAGATGGCCGGTATTTGTTTGTCCATGGGAGCTTTTCCCTTTCCATTGACATTGTTCGTTCCCGCCTCGCAGTCGTGGGCCCCACCGAAGCGAGTTCTCTTAACCGGAGCCATTTTACTCACTACTTTAAATGATAAAGTTGAAAAAGAGCTAAAGTCCGAGAGCATCATAACAAACCAATTGGCGTATTAGAATCATTAATGTATCGTCCTTATGCAAGAGATTAGATTTTCCTTCGAGACCTAGCAATTTAAAGGGTAATTCTTTACTTGCCCTATGGGAACTGACACTAAAGTTAATCACTGGCTTAGATGATTAAGAAATTCAGAATTTTACTAATTGATTTATAAGGAGATGAAGTAAGCAAGCTCAATCCCTTCCCTAGAGCAAATTGAAGATGTAGAATTACCGCAGGCATGTGTGATAGAAGATTCTCTTCTCAATGGCCTAATGACGGTTTAATTTTCAGCGTACATCACATTTTAATGTGGGAGAAGATTTATTCTAATTTAATTACAATACTATTGAATGATAAAAGAATGAATTTCATCAAATCTACCTTTTTACCAGCAGACAATTTATTAACTATGCTGCCTAGAGAGAGAATCTTTCCTAATCATGTATTAATCCTTGATTAAGGATGATGAATGGCTGCATGATTTATCTAATTGAATGATGATTATGTAACGGAGTATAGCTATGTAAACTTAGAGAGAAACTATTGGGAATTATAGCTAAAAGTAGGCATAGTAGACGAGAATTATAAGAGAGTAATGATGAGAATTAAGAAGAGCCGTAATTAAACCATAATTATCGTGATTCGGGGCTGAGAATCCTCTTGATTTTATGATCCAATGAATCCTCAATATGAGAATGTTCGACAGCACCTCCCTCCTTGCTTCTCCTTCAAAAACTGTGTGTGTGCCTGCAGCACCTCCCCAAGTTGTGTGTAGGTGTGTGTGTGTGTGTGTGTGTGAGCATGTGTGTACTGAGTGTGTGTGTGTGTGTGTATGTGTGTGTGTGAGCACACCTTTAAATAGGCCTCCTCAAGCTGAAAATCGATCTGGGTTGCTATAAGCAACAGGGTGAGCACTCAGTGAATGCATTGGCAAGTCTAGCTGCCTACCCACCAAGTGTCCAATTGGCTTGGTTAACTGGTTCTCTCACTTAGTTGCAAGCTTGGAAACTCTCCCAAGACTCCCAAAAGGCAAAAGGGCGCCCCCTAGCTGCTAAAGCTGACTTGGAGTGGCCTGGAACTGTTAGGTAAAGGCGGTGTGCCTCACTGTGCTTTGCCCGTGTCCACCGGCCAGTGTTCGGCTGCCCACATTTATCTCCTTATTCTTTATACATACAAAGAATAAGGAGCTCTCACTCATATTCTCACATGATACTCATACAGTTAGATTTGGGAGCTCCACCCACTTCTTGTGTCGTTCTCTCTCTCTCCCCTTCTCACTCTCCGCACACGCACCGCATCCGCGCACTCACTGGTGACCGCGGAGAGCATGAGGGCTTTGAGAGCTTCGAGGCGATAGCTCGCTTGCTCTCGCGGTGGAGAGATTAAGAAAGCTTGGAAGCTTTGTGAGGATGCAATGGGAGCTTGTGAGCTCAGTTGAGAGTGATGTATGCTCTTGTGGAAGCTCAGAAAGGAGTGTGGAAGATTATGTGTAAGTGAAGGTGCTGCCCTAAAAACTGTGTGCACAGCAACACTGTTTTCAAATTCGTTTTTCTCCTTGTAGAATGCAGATCTAAGAATTCAGTTCTCTTCGCTCATCCGTTTCGACGTGGTCTACAACTTTGCAGAAGAAACTTTTTGCGAATTCCTCACCGTTTTACTGATATTCAGCTCAGACTGACTGTATACAGAAATTCCAGAGTTTCTGTTGTCGCATTGTGTGCGAGTTTGATGCACTTTTGGAAGCACGGGAGATGCTTGAAGTTGTGTGCATAAATTCTGAGCTGAAGATGCAATTGCAGCTTGTGTTAAGCTTGTCGTTTGAGGGTTTTTTGGTAGACTTGGGCAACGAAGTACGGAGGCGTTTACACACCATCGAAGCGAGACGCAGTTTTTTGGAGCACACGGGTGGAGCTTCTTTCACTGGTTTTCACAGTAAACTTTGTCAGTGATTTTGTGCTTGGATTCATGGTCTTTGCAAATGGTTTGCATATGGTTATGGCGCATGGTTGATGCCCATTATACATGCATTTTCCCGAGCACTTTCAAGTGCCGGTGAGCTCTCTTGAGAGCATTGTTTTCGCATTGATCAAGTTTCCGGATTGCAACTCTTTTGGCGCTTGCTTATGCACGGTCACTCCGTTGATGTACATTGAGTGCGGATTGCCATTGTATGTGAAAATGTGGAGCCATTTTTTCATTTCTACTCATTGGCATTGAGTAGTGTTATGTTTATGGTAGAGATTGTACTTGAGTTTTTGCTTAGTTTTCAGGGGAAACTTTGCCGGATTTTTCTCAGATTCTCGCCATAGTTTGTGATCGAGTGTTTACTCTCACTTTGACAGGTTTTTTCAGTTTGGACACAGCTTTGTGTTTTTGTATCCACTCTCGCAAGAGTGAGGAGTTGTGTATCCTTCTTTGCTTGAGATAGTGGTTTGATCTCGCGTGGGAGAGTCTTGTGATCTCAAGCATTGTTTGCCATAGTTTTGGCAAGGAGACGCTTCAGGTTAGAGGCAGTTCTCGTTCACGATCGTGACTGACATGTTGACACTGCGGCCATAAGGGGCATATTAGGCGTCGTTGCTTCAAGTATATGAGGCAGCGAAAGAGGTAGATGCATGGTGCTACTATGAGGACAGATGCTAGAGAGTATGCATGTGACGGGCATGTCACTTTTGAGTCTAGCTTGCCTTCAGACTATTTTGTGTCTTGGGATAGCACATTGTCTATGCGTTTTCTACTAGACAAGCATGCAGTTTTTCACGTGACGCCACGTCGTGATTTGTTTTGCTCTTTCTCTAGTGGGAGACTTGGTTGTGTGCAGTTTGTTGATGGTTCAACATATGACATAGAGGGTGCTGGAGATGTATGCATGTCCTTGCCTAGTAGTGCATTGCTTACGCTACGAGATGTACGTTATGTACCAGGACTCAGTCAGAGTCTCATTTCAGTGCGTCCATTGCAGAGTAGTGGACATCGTGTACTGCTTGGAGAGCGGTCATTTCAGATGCATAGGGGATCACTGGTGATAGCCAGAGGTGCTAGGAGTGGTCTGGTATACCCTTTGCATGTTTCTGACACACGAGAAAGTGTAGTCTTTGTGTATTTGCAGCCATGTTTGGAGCGAGAGACGAGACGTGTCTCTTTTGCGGATGTGCTGCATGGAGAGCAGGTTGTGGATTTGTCTTGTGGTGATGTTCACGCAGACAGTGGTATCTCTGGGGATGCACAGCTTTGCCAGTCATCAGTTGAGGTGACATCAGTTGCACCAGAGACCGATGCATTGTTCTATGATGCGTCTGATACGTTTGAGGGCGACAGTGTCCTTCAGATAGCTGTGTGTGATTGCAGTGGTGCTGATTTTTTGGTTTTGCAGTCATTCTCAGTGGACATGCCTTTGCCAGATGATGCTGACATGGTGATGCATAGTCAAGTGGTTCGTGATGAGGATGCATATGGCATTGAGGTTGCTGCCAGGGATAGGTTGGCACACATAGTGCATGTTTCGTCGGCTTTCGGGTCTCTCATGTCTGACCTTTTGGTCCTGAGACCTGATCTTGCTTATGCAGTTGGTGCATTTACAGTGGGAGTTGTCAGTCGTGCGATGACTGATACTGGCATTGTGCATTGTGGAGCCATGCAGGTCATCACTCGATACCTGCATCAGGAGTGTCATCGTAGCTCTAGCCGTAGTGGTATGCATGTTGCATCTACACTAGAGCGGTTACAGAGTGAGCCAGTGGGCATAGGTTGAGAGCCGTCTTCCCTCACCTCTTGTATATACTAGTTGTAGGCTAGTCTTCTCGCCACTTATTGGCACACAGCCTTTAGTGGGAGAATGTTAGGTAAAGGCGTTGTGCCTCACTGTGCTTTGCCCGTGTCCACCGGCCAGTGTTTGGTTGTCCACATTTATCTCCTTATTCTATATACATACGAACAATAAGGAGCTCTCACTCATATTCTCACATGGCACTCATACAGTGAGATTTGGGAGCTCCACCCACATCCTGTGTCGTTCTCTCTCTCCCCTTCTCACTCTCCGCACACGCACCGCATCCGCGCACTCACAATATTCTCACATGGTACTCATACAGTGAGATTTGGGAGCTCCACCCACATCCTGTGTCGTTCTCTCTCTCTCTCCCCTTCTCACTCTCTGCACATGCACCGCATCCGCGCACTCACAGGAACGTGCTTCCACACAGCCTCGAGCCTCTGGTGCCTCCCCGAACAATTTTGGGAAAAATTGTTTTTAGGCTAAAACGGGTTATACGAGTCGAATTTTGATGTCGTAAATTGCTATACTAAGCTCTAACTAAGGCGTACTGGTCCGAGTCCCTGCCAGTAACTAATAGTAACTTTTTCAGTATATTCATTTCAAGGTACAATGGTGCTCTTTTTGATCGGGGTCAGAGACCTTACAACCTCCCCAACGTGAAAAATTTGAGATGTCCTCATCTCAAGAATGTGTTTGGGTAATCTTTTATGAGCGTTGGTTCGTCCTCCCAAGTTGCATCTTCTTCAGGGTAATCCTTCCACTTTACTAGATGCTCCGTGATTGTTCTATTGCGTAACTTCCTTTCCCTTGTTTCCAGTACGTAGTCAGGTTGGAGCTCGAGAACTCCTTGTGCTGGCATGACTATTTGATCTGAATCCAAGAATTGATCAGGGTTAGGAATATAGGGTTTGAGAAAGCTGACGTGGAACACATCATGAACCTTCAAGTTTGTAGGTAACTTTAGCTTGTAGGCTTGGTCACTTACAACTTTAACAATCTCAAATGGTCCACAATACCTCGGGCTTAGCTTCTTATATCTGCCTAGTGATAAGTTTCTTTTCTTTGGTCGGACTCGTAGAAAAACCTTATCCCCTTCTTTGAAAGTTCTTTCCGAACGATTCTTATCTGCATAGTGCTTCTGTCTATCCTGAGTTGCCTGAATGTCTTGGCGAATAGCTCTAGTCTGAGCTTCCATATCATCTAACATCTTCCTAGAGGCTTCTACCCTGATGGTTGGATCCGAGAAGTTCAGTGGTGCTAAACAGTCCTGCCCATAAAGAGCTTTGAAAGGTGACATTTCAATGCTTCTGTGTTCGAAAGAATTATAAGTATACTCCACCAAAGGTAGATATTGTAACCACTTCTTTGGTTCTTGTGAACAATAGGCTCTGAGAATGTCCTCGATGACTTGATTAACTCTTTCAGTTTGCCCATCTGTGTGCGGATGATACGCTGTACTGAAAGCTAATTGCGACCCAATACATTGGAAAAGAGAAGTCCAAAATTTTGATGTAAACTTGGCATCTCTATCATTGATGATACGCTTGGGTAGACCATGTAGCCTAAAAATCTCCTTGATGAATACTCGGCTAACATTTAAGGCAGTAAAGGTTGTCTTTACGGGTATTAGATGAGCCACTTTTGTGAGCATATCAACAACCACGAAAACAGAATCATAACCTCCTATAGAAGGTAATCCTGTAACAAAATCCATACTGATGCATTCCCATTTCATCTGGGGTATGTCAAGAGGTTGAAATTGCCCTGGTAACTTGATCCTTTTGGCCTTTATCCATTGACAAGAAATACATTGCCTCACATATCGAAGTATGTCTTCTTTCATTCCAGACCAAAAATAACTCCTCCTGACAGCATGAAGAGTCTTAGCATAGCCTAGATGTCTGGATGTAGGGCTATCGTGTGCTTCATACAAAATGGCCTTCTTTAAGGTTGGATCTCTGGGTACACAGAGTCTATGTCTGTAGTAAAGACATCCTCCCATAAGAGAGTAATCTTTAGCTTCAGGCATCTTATTCTGTTGAACTAGTGATAATATACGATGGTATTCTGGATCTACTAAAGATGCTTCTTTGATTGTATCCCAGATAGGGTTATTTGGAATAAAGATAGCTCCGAGAAAGGATTTTTGGCTAAGACCATCTGCGACTGCATTTTCCTTCCCTGGTCTATACTTTATGTCAAGGTCATATTCCTGTAATAGCTCTATCCATCACCATTGTCGCATATTGAGAATAGGTTGAGTAAAAATCCATTTTAAGCTCTTGTGGTCTATAACCAATTGAAACTTGCGCCGGAGAAGATAATGTCTCCATAACTTTAGCGCATGTATAGCTTCTAAAAGTTCCAAATCATGAGTAGGGTAATTCTTCTCATGATCCCTCAGCTTTCGCGAAGTATACGCCACTGGTCTTCCTTCATGAGTAAGAACTCCGCCTAGAGAAAATTTGCTAGCATCTGTCGCTACTTCAAATTCTTTACTGAAGTCTGGAAGCTTTAAAATAGGAGTTGAGACCAAGAACTCTTTTAGCTTAGCAAAGATAGACTCGTGCTTGGTCTTCCATTCGATCCTCATCCCTTTCTTCAGGAGTTCCTTCAAAGGTGCAACAATACGTACATAGTCCTTGACAAAAATCCTGTACCATCCCGTTATTCCAAGAAATCCTCTTACTTTGTTGACGGTGGATGGTTGAGGCCAATCAATGATATCCTTGACTTTGTCTAGGTCTACTGAAATCCCTTCAGCCGATATGACAAATCCAAGATAGTTGACCTTTGGTGAGCAAAAGGTACACTTGCTCTCTTTAGCGTAAAGTTGGTGTTCCCAAAGAAGATCAAGTACTTTGCGAACATGCTCTTCGTGATCTGCCTCGTTCTTAGAATAGATCAAAATGTCATCAAAGAAAACCAAGACAAAATCATCCAGGTAAGGTCTGAAAATATCCTGTATAAGTCGATTGAAGCTTGCACGAGCATTTGTTAGACCAAAAAGCATTACTGTGAATTCGTAGTGTCCATACCTAGTATTGAAAGCTGTCTTCGGAATATCTGATTCCTTGATCCTGATTTGGTAATATCCTGACCTTAGATCAATCTTTGTAAACATTTTGGCGCCGTAGAGTCTGTCCAAAAGCTCGTCGATCCTTGGAATTGGATACTTATTCTTGACAGTTACCTGGTTCAGTCTACGGTAATGTATGCATAACCTTAAGGTTCCATCCTTATTCTTCTGAAAAAAGAACTGTGCACCCCAAGGAGAAGTACTGGGTCGAATGAATCCTTGCTCAATGAGTTGCCTAAGTTGTTCCTTGAGTTCGATGGCTTCTGGAAGTGACATTTTATAAGGTCTTTTTGAGATAGGTTCACATCCACGGATAGTCTCAACCTCATGATCTACCTCTCTATGTGGTGGAAGATTCGTAAGGTCTTCTGGAAACACATCATCATATTCCCTCAACCAGTTTGGTCAAAGTGAGGTATCTGGTTGGTCCACCTTGTTGAGCTTTACTGCATAAATTTGATGTCCCTTTCTTAGTCCCTTCAAGAGTCTGCTGGCCTTAACTGGAGTAGCCCTAGGTCTCCCATTTTCCCCCTGGATTAAGGTTTCATTACCCAAGTTATCTGTAAAGGTAAAGTTTCCTTGTGCACAATGTATGTGGGCCCTATTTTGTTTTAGCCAGTCCATTCCTAGTATCCCATCAAAGAACCCTAAGGGTAGGGTTCGAAATTGGGTAGAAGTTGGGTGTCCCTCTAAATCAAAGTCGATTCTTCCTGCAGAATGTTGAGATACTACTTCCTTGCCGTTTGCTAACTCTACAACTAGCTTGCTTGTTGGATACTTATATAGCTTTAGCTTCCTCATGCATCTGGGTGAAAGAATTGAAAGATTACTACCACAATGTATAAGGAAGTTAACTTGTTCATCTCTGAGAGATCCTAGCATATGAATGACTGTGTATTGCTCCAATTGCAGCATGTAGGGTTGCTCTCTCCACTGCTTTATCACCCACAGTTGGTTGTATCACTGCGGCATTTACTCTGGCGGTAGCTCCACGCCCTCGCCCTCTGTTCATCCTTCCTCGTCCTCCTCTTCCATTAGCTTGGCCACGCCCATGGGTATTCAGGGGTATGACATTGGCGTTGGTTGCCTGAATGTTCCTGGGGCACTTGGATCTGTAATGTCCATACTCGCCGCAACCATAGCATTGAACATCTGGGAAATCCATGGTTGTGGTGGTAGCCACAATAGGGCGCTGGTCATATGCTTGGTTGGTTGGTCTATTATTCCAAGCAGTTGTCCTTGTCCTCTTTGCCCAATGATTCCTCCTTAACTGATTAACCTTTTGTACTTCAAGAGCTATAGGTTTGGCCCTCAACAAGGCATCCTGTAGTGTCGTTGGCCTGAGAGCTTCCAACTGAGTATTCAAAGGGTCAATTAGCCCTTGGCAGAACCTCGCCACCTGTTGATCCAAGGTCATCTTAGGAGCATATCTCCGAAGAGTGACAAACTTTGCATAATATTCTTCAACAGATGAAGTCAGCTGCCGAAGTGAAAAGAATTCATTCATCCTCAAGGTTCAATAGGCAGGTGGTAAATAACGCCCCATTATCGCAGCTTTGATGTCTTCCCAGGATTGGGAAGATCCCTTTATATCCATGTCCCTGCAATGTTGCTTCCACCATATCTTGGCATCGCTAGTCAAGCGGAACATCGCAAGCATGGTGTGATTTACGGGTTGGGTCCCCGCAACTTCAAAGTAGTCATCCATGGCTTCCATTCATACTTCCGCATCTCTCTCCACATTTGCCCCCTCGCCCTTAAAGATCGGAGGTTGGGCTTGCTTAAGGAGGAGCTTCTTCTCTTGTGGTGCCGAGCACAGAGCAACAGGCGGTGCCTACATGCGTTATACAAAATTCTTGATACCATTACTTGGATTTCAAAATAGACACAAGACTTTAAATAAAATTCAAGATTACACTTTATCAAGAGACAGAGATTCAGAGACAAAAAGCACTTTATTGATGAAAATTTATTACAATCAAAACCCCTCAAGGTTTAGGATAACTGAGGATCAATTTATTACATGGCATTTTGGATTGCGTATAAAATATGCCTAGGAGATTGTGTTCTCATGATGCACTACTTTGTTCGTGAAGTAGTTCCTGTACTCATCCTTGAGTGGATAATAAACTAAGATATCAAGCCGGGATTCCTCTTTTGGTACTCCAAAAGTTCTGACTCTGTTTGCTGGGATCACCTCGGTGACCTTCTCCAATAGCCATTCGTTGATGGTTTAATTGGAGTCACCTGAAATAGTCAGGTCCAATTGGGTAGGTAGCAAGTAGAATAACTCTACCACCCTCAACTCTACTCCCCAACGTATCTTCTTCAAATCGGTAGCCAGGCATCCTAGCTTCCGAGCGTTGATGTAGTAAACCCCTTCAGCGAGTGTCCAATCAAGTCCCCATCCTCTATCGATGCAAGTGGAGTGTGGCGGATGAGCCTTCATCAGTATCTCCACGACATCTCACCTGAATTGGTAAACTGGGGATCGTCGAGCTTGCTCATAAATAAGCTCAAACACTTGGAACTTTCGATATTCTAGCACGGGGTCTTCCTACAACACCAATGCAAGGTGTTTGGATCAGCTACCTATATACTTTTAGTTCCTTTCAAATGTTCAAACAACACGACTTTATTTCTCAGCCTAACCTAGGCTCTAATACCAGGTGTGAGGTCCCCACCCCGTCGTATCCAACGGCGGATATGATGGTGAACTTGGTGGCCACTAGATCTATAGCGGAAGCAAACAAAATGGTTCAGGGTTCAAGTAGCGGACGATCTCTCATCACAAACTGAGTCGAGTTCGAGCCTACTAGCAAGGAGATCTACCTCCGCCTCGCAGGGGAAGTGTACTTAAACTATCTGGCGATCCTAAGACCCACCTTCCAAGAGGAGAGAAACCTCGAGTGCCTTTTTCCCCATGTTTCAGAGGCACATACACTTGAGACTTCGCCACTCTAGGGGCAATGAGTTTTTCTAGTATCGATTTTAACACTATGGGGACAGAGAGTTTTCGACCAATCGGGACCACCCTTCTCATAGGCATTGGCAACCTGAGCCAAGCCCCCACTTTCCACCCCCACACTCACACTTCCTTGTGTGTCCTAATTACTACCACAATGGTTGTTCAACATAAAGATTCCTTGATTAGATTCCGAATCACTTTGTTCGTTAAGGCAGTCCTTCAACCAGTATTGCAAACAACACCAATACAGTATTCTAGTAAAAATTCTACTCAAACTTATTCATTAAAATTCAATGTTCTGGAGGTACAACATCCCCCCTCCAGCGAGAGTTTACTCCTCCCGTTGTCGCCTAGCTGCCCATACAACTAGGTACGTCCACCGCATAGAAAGCACGATATGGACACTCCCACTGCATAGAAAGCAAGACGTGGGTTTCCACCGCATAGAAAGCAAGTCATGGGTATCCACCGCATAGAAAGCAAGTCGTGGATTCAAGAGCCCTTAACGAGGAGCTCTGCCCCCTGTGATCAGTAGGGGGGTCAGGACTAATTCAACATTGGAAATAAAATGAACATGTCGAGCTAAATTTTCCCTAGCAGACATTCTTTCCTCTTGCAAACATCATACCCATCAATCATTTCTTTCCTACTTTAGACTTTAATGTACAATGAATTCAATGCCGAGGTTTCCGTCGGATTTCTCCAACATGTTTGGGGGATATGTTCATTTCTAACTAAACGTGTGCAATGTTGAATTAAACAACTTGAATGAAATTGGGACCTACCTGTTCCATTTCTTCGTCAATGGCCCGTGAGATGGCCGGTATTTGTTCGTCCATGGGAGCTTTTTCCTTTCCATTGACATTGCTCGTTCTCGCCTCGCGGTCGTGGGCCCCACCGAAGCGAGTTCTCTTAACCGGGTCCATTTTACTCACTACTTTAAGTGATAAACTTGAAAAAGAGCTAAAGTCCGAGAGCATCATAACAAACCAATTGGCGTATTAGAATCATTAATGAATCCTGCTTATGCAAGAGATTAGATTTTCCTTCGAGACCTAGCAATTTAAAGGGTAATTCTTTACTTGCCCTATGGGAACTGACACTAAAGTTAATCACTTGGCTTAGATGATTAAGAAATTCAGAATTTTACTAATTGATTTACAAGGAGATGAAGTAAGCAAGCTCAATCCCTTCCCTAGAGCAATTTGAAGATGCAGAATTACCGCAGGCATGTGTGATAGAAGATTCTCTTCTCAATGGCCTAATGACGGTTTAATTTTCAGCGTACATCACATTTTAATGTGGGAGAAGATTTATTCTAATTTAATTACAATACTATTGAATGATAAAAGAATGAATTTCATCAAATCTACCTTTTTACCAGCAGACAATTTATTAACTATGCTTCCTAGAGAGAGAGTCTTTCCTAATCATGTATTAATCCTTGATTAAGGATGATGAATGGCTGCATGATTTAGCTAATTGAATGATGATTATGTAACGGAGTATAGCTATGTAAACTTAGAGAGAAGCTATTGGGAATTATAGCTAAAAGTAGGCATAGTAGACGAGAATTATGAGAGAGTAATGATGAGAATTAAGAAGAGCCGTAATTAAACCATAATTATCGTGATTAGGGGCTGAGAATCCTCTTGATTTTATGATCCAATGAATCCTCAAGATGAGAATTTCGGCAGCACCTCCCTCCTTGCTTCTCCTTCAAAAACTGTGTGTGTGCCGGCAACACCTCCCCAAGGTGTGTGTAGGTGTGTGTGTGTACTAAGTGTGTGTGTGTGTGAGCATGTGTGTGTGTGTGTGTGTGTGTGTGTGTGTGTGTGTGAGAGAGAGAGAGAGAACACCCCTCAAGCTGAAAATCGATCTGGGTTGCTATAAGCAACCGGGTGAGCACTTAGTGAATGCATTGGCAAGTCTAGTTGCCTACCCACCAAGTGTCCAGTTGGCTTGGTTAACTGGTTCTCTCACTTAGTTGCAAGCTTGGAAACTCTCCCAAGACTCCCACAAGGAAAAAGGGCGCCCCCTAGCTGCTAAAGCTGACCTGGAGTGGCCTAGAACCTGCTCCCACACAGCCGCAAGCCCCCGGTGCCTCCCCGGACAATTTTGGAAAAAATTGATTTTAGGCTAAAACGGGTTATACGAGTCGGATTTTGATGTCGTAAATTGCTATACTAAGATCTAACTAAGACGTACTGGTCCAAGTCCTGCCATATTTAGAAGCCCCCGGGGTCTGAAAATGCATTTTTTTCAAATTCGGGATACGGGTGCAGTTTTTCGAGACGGTCAAAGCTGGATGGGTCGGGTGACCAAAAACTTGGTATTTTTGAAAATTTTTAACAAAAATTATTTTAATTCATATTTCGAAGCTTTAAAACATTCTAAACATCATGGCACTAACAGAATTCAGAAAACTGCTAAAAATAGTAACTTTTTCCAGTATATTCGTTTCAAGGTACAATGGTGTTCTTTTTGATTGGGGTCAGAGACCTTATACTTTTGGAGTGATTGTCGGTGATGAAATTTCTCGATGTTGGTCTCCATAGCTTCACGGCCCCTTAGGGATCCTTGCCATATGGTTTTTGTCGACTTTGGCTTCACCGGAGTCCCCTTTGGCAATTTGTCTCTCTAGAAGCGCCCGTGGTTGCGTTTTCATGTCCTCGATGACTTGTGGTGGTCTAACACCATAGGACTTGGTTGTTGATGGTCTAGAAAAGCCGCTCGTGAAGTTTGGTGGCAAACGGACATGCAGTTTGACCGCAAGAGCTTTTTGACGCTTTGTGTGTCTGATGCCGTTTCTGAAGTTTAGTGCTGCTTCGGGTCACCGTATGGTCATGTGGGCTGTATAGACTTGTGGAGCATGTCGAGATACTCCTACCCATGAGTTTTGGTAGAATTTGGGCGCCTTTCCGCCGATTTCCCATTTGGTGGCCTCTTGCGGGGCTCTAGGAATTAGGGTTTTTTCCGATGGTTTTCTACTGCCTTTGGTCATCCAAAAGTGGTCTCCTATGCTAGGGTAAGCTGCCGATGAAGTCTCATTGCTTTTGGGTTAGCAATTAGGTGGCCACTTCTACTTGTAGGTCTCTACCGCTCGCTTTCTGTGTGAACCCTACACTAGTTTTCGCGACAAAACAACAAACATGCGTGAGAAGCTTAAGGTGGTGAGCCTACCTCTCATGTCTGGAGCCTGTCGGGTAGTCGTGCGCATCGTAGAAGCTACTGGAAGTCCCGATCGCTCTATGTGGCCGGAGCTCTCTCTCAAAAGGTAATAGTGAAAATGAGCTTAAAATGAAGTGAAAATTTCTTATAATGGGGGTCCCAGAACCACTTTTCACGAAATTTGACATGTGCTCCCAACTTCTTGCGAGATGTGGTTTAGGCTCAAAAATTTCTTGATTTGGACTCCATTTGCCCAGTTTCCAAGAGATTTGACGTTTAGGTCAAAATCTGGCCAAAACACGCTTTCTGCTCCGTTCTCATAATTGCACCCCCATTGTATCATAGGTTGTCCTATAGTCGCTGATCATCCCCATATTTGTTTTTTTCATTACGATCGTTTTTCACCTGCTTTTTGTATTTTTGAAGTTTTTCTGTCAAAAATTAATAAAATTAAAAAGAAAATAGAAAATCCAACCCCAAAAATCCCCAAAAATCATAATAAATAAAAAACATCACCACACGACACTATATACACTCACATGCAATTTTTATGACCGGATTTGTCCATTTTACCAATATTTTGTCCAAAAAATGACTATTTTTACTTATATACACACACCTAGGGGCTTGATTTGGCGTTTGGCCCCATATACTTGTAGATTCATGTTGTATAAGGGCATATGTACTTGGGTTAGTCCAAAAATTTCGCAATCAAACGAAAACCTTTTAAAATAGTCGAAAAACATGCCCTTTTTTGCTCTTTTTTCCATTGGGTCCGCATTTGAGAATGCCTCCCCCCCACCTAGCCCGAGTCCTCCCAGATGACAAGGTATTGCCTCGGTGTATGTCTCGTGCATGGGTTAAAACTTGTGCTAATGCGTGGCTGTGTACTTATGGCCCTATGTGATGCATACTCGGTCAATGCATGGAAAAAATTAATGTTGTGCAAGAGGAGGGTATAAGCAAAATGCTTATTGGCATTCGCCGTCGAGGTTTCCTGTTTGTTGTTGATTTGGGCGGAAGATTTTTTTTGCAAGTAAAAGTTGTAACTCTACCATTCTCTGTTTGATCGTCTTGCTTGCAAAAGTCGCTTGGTTTGCCGCTATTGTCGATATGGCCGTAGTCGTCTCCTTGGAGAGAATTGTCTCGGCTGAATTGGCCGTAGTCTTTGTATCTTTTGCTTTGTATTTTTAGCTTTGCTTTGGAGGTTTTTGTAGGTTTATGGCTACTTCCGTGGTTGTCATTGTTTTGTTGCTGATTGGCATCCACATAGATCGGTTTGCCGGTTTCTTATGTTGTGTGTGTCTGTATGCCGATGTTGCTTGTACTGAAGGGATTTCCTTTTGCTTCGGTTTTGGGATCCAAATGCGAGTCGCATTTAAGTTGTTACTGAGCAGTTTCTTTGGGATCCATATCTGCTTTACTTCCTTGGTTTTTGGTTGAACTGTCTTCTTGTGTTGACTTCTTCCGTTGTATTGTGGTTTGTCTGCCATGCCACTTCTATCCTTCCGCACCCAGACTTGTTTGTCGCATGTGGCTAACCTTGATCTTGGCACTGCGGTCTGTTTGGTTGGATGTTTGTAGTGAACATGGTTGGTAGTTCCCTATTTGTTCTCCATGGGTATTGTGTTGTTCTTTAGTGGCACCCATCCTTTTGGTTCCTTATCCAGTGATTGCATTGCTGCCATCTGGTTCTTCCGGGGTTGCTTAGCAAAGGCTATCACCTGTTGTTCTTGTGCATGCTGAATTTTGACTGCATCCGCATTCCAATCTATCTGCACATTGTACTCTTTTTGCCAAGGTTGTCTCAACAACATGGGGTATTGTGTGCTTTCATCCTTAACCACATAAAACTTGTGTGGGTAAATATATTGATGTACTTGTACATGAAATATAATCCAGCCCACTGTTTTTAGTGAATGTGATGTACTACTTTCCAACACTTGTGGAGTAGGATATAGTTGACCTTTGGGCTCGAGCTGTTTGTATAATCTGTAAGAGATCAAATTTGCTTGAGCTCCAGAATCAAGTAATTCCATCGATTCAACTTGATTGCTACCCACTATGACTGCATTTGTTGGCTCCACAGTCTCTTCATCCAAATTCGTTAGTCGAATGGCATTTATTCGCAAAGGTGATCCGCATTGTTGTTGTTGTCGTAGAAGCCGTCTTTTGGCAATGCGTTCCTTTGCTTCTGCTTGAGCTTCTTCTCGTACCCTTTGTTTCTCCTTCATCCGTTGTGTTTCTTGATGGATTTGTTGAAGCATGTCCTGCGTTAGTGGTAAATGATATTTCTTTACTCGACACCCACTAATCCAATTTGGCATTTCTTCACCTGCTAATGTAGCAAGCTTGACAACTCCACTTTGGGATAGGTCACTAATCACAAAGGGTCCCATCCCTCGCTTTTTATGTTTCTTGGCATGTTGTTTCAAGGTATAAACAAGTACATAATCACCTGCTTTGAACTCTTTCACATGCTTGTCAAAAAACTCTTTTTGTCTTCTCTTTTTAGCATAGATTGAAGCTACAGCTCTCAAGCGAAGTTCATCTAGCTTTTCAAGATCATCTATTCTTGAAGAGAGCTCATGCCCTGTCCATTCTAAGTGTTTCGCTACTTGTAGAGTTGGAATTAAGAACTCTATGGGTAATATAGCATTTAGGCCAAACACCATGTTGTACGGTGTTGTTCCAATTGATGTTTTGTAAGCTACCCTGTATGCCCATAGTGTTGAGTGTAGCTGCTGATCCCAGTCTGTCCTCGTCTCTGATACAATTTTAGTGAGAACTGTGCATAGTGTTTTATTTGTGGCCTCAACTTGTCCATTTTCCTGTGGATGATATGGAGCAGATCTTCTATGTATGACCATGAATTCCTCTAGCAGATATTGAATGACTTCATAAAGAAAATGTGTTCCTCGATCACTGACAATTTCTATTGGTAATCCGTATCATACAAAGACATTCTCATATAGAAATTGTGCAGTGGTTCGTGCGTCTGCTTTTTGTGTTGCCTTGGCTGCTGCCCATTTTGTGAGATAGTCCGTAGCCACAATGATATATTGGGTATGGGTGCGATATGCAAGGGGTGAAATAGGCCCCACAAAATCAATGCCCCATTTTGAAAATTCCCTTGCTCTCATCATTGGCCGTAGTGGCATCTCATCTCTCTTTATCGGCACCTTGGTGCGCTGACATGCATCACAATGCTTTACAAACTCCTCAGCATCCATATGCAATGTAGGCCACCATATTCCTGCGGTTAAGACAATTTTTGTCATCTTATCGCCTGAAAAACGGCCTCCACTTATTCCTCCATGTGCATGTTCTAGAATCAGCAGGTATTCACTTACACTTGCACAGATTCTAAGTTGATTGTCCTTTCCTCACTTATAGAGTTGGTTTTCAATTAAACTAAAGTCGCGAGCTTCCAGCTCTATAGCCCTTTTCTGTGCTTTTGTTATGTTTTCAAGAAATATCCTTGTGGTTAAGAAATCAATGATATATTGACTCCATGCAGGTGCAATGTTTACCTGAAACAATGTCGCGTGATCCACTGGTCGTTTGGCACTACATATAGTACAATTGTTAACATAAGCATGTGTATCAGCATACATAGTTGGCCAATAAACCCCTAATTGTTTCAGTCTTTGGTGTGTTTTCATTGTTGAACAATGAAATGCACAATCCTAGACATGTGCTTCTTCAAGATAACACTCGAATCCTCCGGATTTATACATAATCGTAGAATCTGGTCCGAGCCTAGATGATACAGTCGTCCTTCAATCAACTGGAAGTTTTTTGTTTCTCGAATTGTTTGTTGTTTGGATCTGTCTTCATTGTTATCAAATTTACCTCCAAAGAAAAGAATGCTAACAATTTCCTAAGACCATTTGGGTATCATTTCAATATTGAAAAGATACGCATCAGGTATGTCATCATCTACTCCTTCAGGAGCTTCCCCGTTTTGCAGCCTTGAAAACTGATCCGCCCGTAGATGAGTTTTACCCTTTTTCACCACCACTATGAAATCAAACTTTAGCAATATAATAAACCAGCAAACAATTCTCCCAGTATTTCATGGTTTATTTACCAGATACAAAAGAGCTTGATGATCTGTGAAGAACACAAATTTGTTTACGAGCAAATAATGCCAAAATTTCTTTACAGCATAAATCATTCCTAACCCCTCTCTTTCGGTGGTTGTGTAGTTCTTCTCTGCACTGTTTAACTGTCGGATTGCGTAACAAACTGAGAAATCCATTGTTCCGTCTCCAGGTTGAGCCAGAATACTCCCAAATGCATATGCAGAAGCATCAATGTGAACATGGAATATTTTTTCCCAATCTGGTGCTTTAAGTACAGGTGCTCATACAAGGTTTTCCTTCAGCTTTTGGAATGATGTTTCACACTTCTCAGTCCAGTCAAAATTGACTAATAAGTGATACAAAGGTTGTGTAATGACTGCATACATATATATGAATCTTTGATAATATCCGCAGTGTCCCATGAAGGATTGCACTTGTTTCGCATTAGTAGGCTTGGGCAGGTCTACTATGACTTTGATTTTGTCTAGGTCAGTGGTTATGCCATTTCTTGAGACAATATGTCCTAAGATGCGGCCTTGCCTAGCCATAAAAATGCACTTTTCTGGGTTAAGACAGATTCGATATGTTCTGCATTTCTTGAATACCTTTTGTAAATGGTCAATATGCTCTTCTCGTAGAAGAGAGTGTACACAAAGATCATCCATGTATATTTCTAAGAATATTCTCAGGTATTCTTTGAACGCATGAGTCATTAACCTCTAAAATGTAGCTGGGGCATTAGTTAAGCCAAATGGCATAACTCTATACGCATATATTCCCCATTCTGTTGCAAACGCTGTTTTGTGTTGATCCTCGATTGCAATTGCCAGTTGGTTATACCCTGACAACCCATCTAGAAAGGAATAAGCCTGTTTCCCGGCCACCCTCTCAAGTACATGTTCTGTGATTGGCAAGGGATAATTATCCCTTATGGTGGCTGCATTTACCTTTTTGAGATTCACACACACTCGGAACTTTCCGTTCTTTTTGGGGACAACCACAATGGGTGAAACCCAATCTGTATGTTCGATTTTGTAGATGAATTCAACATCCATCAGCTTGTCAATCTCCTCCTTGATTTGCTTAGCAAATGTGTCATTATATGTATAAGGACGCTGTCTGCTAGGTTTGGCATCTGATTTCAAAGGAATTGTATGTTGGCATATCGATGGATCAACTCCTTTCAGGTCCTTGTAGGACCATGCAAACACATCTTTATACTTGTTGAGAAGTTGTGTTAGCCGTTCTTCTTCTTCAGGATCTAAATCAGTTGCGATATAGACCGGCTGAGGCTTTTCGCCTGGCTCAGTGAGGTCTATCCATTTTGCATTTTCCGGCCCGTCGTAAGATTCCTGGTTTATTCTTTCCCTGACTGGTGGTGTCATTATGATTTTCTTGTCCTAGATGGTGAATTTTTGATAGTGTGATGGTACATTCATGTTTCCTTTTTCTAGACTCCTCCTTACCATCACTTTCCCCCTTCAGTCGTCCATACCTTTCTTAATGACCGTTTCAGTTCTTGGTATTTCTTTTTACGCTCCAATTTGGTCCACTCTAGGTCTTTCGTTTTTTTCTGTTTTGAATTTTGAGACTTTTTTTATTTTGTTTCTGTTCTAGCTTTCCGTACTTGTTTTATTTCCTCTTTCATTCGTTCCCTTCGCACTCTCGAGATTTTTCTTGATATTTGGTCTTTTACACAATCCTCTGCTTTGACAAGCATTAGACAGTGAGTTTTATCTTTTATCCTGGGCATCAGGTTCTCTCTCATTTTGTTTTCTGCTCGTTTTTTCCTATAGCGCTCCTGGCGTCTAGGGTGCTGGTTGGCAAAATCATAAAACTTGATATCCGCTGTTTTCTCCCCACTCTCGCTTGAGCTGTCTGAACACTCGTTATCTGCATTGTTATTTACTTCCAGATGCTCAGAGGAGTTATAAAACTCTTCTTGTTCTGGTGGTTCTACAGTCTCATCTCCTCCTGGTATAAGGCTTACCATGTAATAGGGTAGCACATCATAGCCATCCTTATCGCAAAATTTTGTCGTTGGACTATCCGTAATGGTACAGACATCCAATGTTGCTAGTATGTGTTCCCATTGCAGAGGTTCTAAGGCATCTTCAGGAAAAGGTTCAGGATTATAATCTTTGTCCTCAATATCTCTTTCTAAAATGCATTCCTCTCTTTTTAAGCTCCCACAATGTGAAGCTCCGCACATCCATAGCTCTTTTTGTTGCCCTAACCATGTTGGGAGCTCTGATCCTGCCAATGTAGCTGAATCAAACTCTTCCACCGGTGTCCGGTTTACATATTTGTAACTATGGTCTTTGAGGTGTATTTTGGTTGTAGTCTCACCATGTCTGAGGTATATGTGGTCGTAACCCCAATCCTGGACCATCTTTAATTGTCTCATGAATGGTCTTCCCAAGATGATCTCGTAATTGTTCCTTTTGTCGAAATCGACTATTGCAAATGTGTGCTCATACTCGATTCCGCACGAGGTGACAATTACTTTTTCTAAGAGTCCTAGAGGATTTTCCATGAACCCATCTGCCAATTGCAATTTCATTCTGGTAGCTCTCAAAGCTGGTTTTCCCCATTTTTTCCAGATTTCCTTGGTGGCGATAGCGACTCCTGCTCCACTGTCAAGAATAGCTTTGGAAACTACTCCTTGGAATTCTACTGGTAGCGTGGTGTTTCCATCTTCTCCTTCCCAATATTCTCCAACCTTGTTTAAAGGTACTGGCCTTATGTTTAGTTGAGGCTTGTCCAATTCTCTGATCCCTTCTTGAAGCTTCGAGGTGGGGTCTTTTACTCCAAATATTTCTAAGCATTTGCCTACTGTGGTCCACATGTTTGGTCGTAGCCTTAGGAGTTCAGCTAATGTGATTGTGCATGCCACCGGGGTGGACAATAACTCAATGAACCCTTGTGAATCCATCACTTTGTTAGAAGAAAGTCTTTGAAATGGGATTGCTCTCACCTCAGACTTAGCTTCATATTCTCCTAGGTAAGAGGGTAGAGTTTCAGCAAGTCTGGTTGGCTGTGCCCTGAACTAATTGAACCCTGGTATCCTCCTTGTGAATGCATATCAAAGTTCATTTGTGATCTTGCCTCAAATTCTTCAATAGGAGGTAAGATCTCATTTCTCTCTTTTCTCGTGCTATTCATGTGAACTCACCCTATTGGCTTCGTTGGCATCACGGATTTGCTTCCACAGGTCATCTAGACCGTTACACTCCTTACCCATTTCTACCAATGTTTTAGGCTGAAATCCATCACTTGCCTCATCTATTGTGTTTGGCACTATGATAGGCTCTCCCCTAGACTCAGAGGCATTCGTGAGTCTCTCCTTCGTGTCTACTTGTTTCTTTAGAGTTGTTTTGATAGGGGTTGGAGCTGGTACTTCATGCCAACTTGCAGGTTTACCAAGCAGGTTTTCTATCAATGATTGGGCTTTCAATCATCTTCTTGCACATTTCCAACCTCTGTTTTTCTATTTCAGCATATGGATAAGTCATCCATCTTTGCTCTTGGGTCTGGTTTTTTTTGAGTCTGGCTTCGTAAGCTTTTAAAAGTGCATCTAACTGCTCATTTACCTTTTTTGCCAATACAGATCCTCCTGATCCTGCACTTTTGGGTTCTGCTATTTCCTTGGGTGCTATGGTTGCCGCAGATTGTGATGTTAGGCTAGCTCAATCCTCTAACCGTTCTAATCTACCCTTTGTGTGTTTTAACTCCTCAGATAGAGCCGTTTTCTCTCGTTCTCTCCTGGCTTTCATACGCGCCTTTCTAGCTTTCCAAGTGCTTCTCTGATTTTTCCTTTCTGAACTTGGGGCATCGGTTTTTGGCTCTTCAGTTATGGGTTCGTTTGTCATCCTTTGAGCTTGGGCTCGTGTCATTGCTTGAATAGGTATTATTGTCTCATTTTTTGACCCCCCACTGGAAGGCACTGCTTCCAGCATGTTCAAGGTAGTTTTTGCTCTTTTGCTCGGGTT
This sequence comes from Adiantum capillus-veneris, assembly GCF_014529385.1. NCBI lineage: Eukaryota > Viridiplantae > Streptophyta > Polypodiopsida > Polypodiales > Pteridaceae > Adiantum > Adiantum capillus-veneris. The sequence goes on along the minus strand of NC_140940.1, from coordinate 103,313,199 downwards.
CTTCGGGCAATCAGGAATCAAATGAGTAACTCCACACTCGGTGCAATATGCGTTAACTCTAATGATTTCATCATGAGGACAGTCTCTTAGCCAATGGTCTCCACCACACTTTTAGCAGGGTCCCTTAGGCTATTGAGGTGCTCCTTGAGCTCCTCTTTGTTGGTATGCATGTCTCTGCCCGCCCATGCCTCCGTTGTCTATAAATAGCAATGTTCGTTCATCCAAGCCATATCTTCCTTCTCCTGCTGCGTGTGCAGTTTTTGGTGGTCTTGTATTTCCTATCATGCTCCATGGTTCTAGCATTGGAGGTTCTTATGGTGGATAGTAGATAGGATTTTTAGCATATCCATTGGGATCTTCGTAATATGCATGCATAGGCATCAAAGCCTTCTCTTCTGGTTCGGTTACTGTTGGTGTGTCTCTTATGCCGACTGGTCATAATCCTGGTAGGGGTGGTTGCTGTCCAGACACTGGTTGTGGTCTTTCTACACCTACAGGTCCTGGAAGGTTGCCTGCTTGATGCCTAGGCATCGGTGGAAGTTAAGGAGATGCTACCTGAGCCTGGGGAGCATAAGGTCGTTCTCTCACATACCCCTTGTTATAATAACATTCCTCCGTCCCATGGTTTGTCCATTTTTGCTCAATAGCACACCACTTGGGCTATTTAGCTTGTGGTTTGGCGTACAGGTTAATCTTTTTTAGCACTTCCTCTACAAGCTGCTCCTGGCTTACAGCTACTTCTCCTTTTGGTGTTGTCTTAGCACACTTGCTTCCACTTTGTTGTGAGGATGAATCGTCATCAAGATCCTTGAATTCACCCTCTTTGTAAACCGCACAATTGTCTACAAGATAAAGATCCTCCTTAGTCAACTTATTTAACGTCGTGCTCCTCTTAATATGTAAGTCCTTCTAGAGATCTGCATTCCTCAGTCCTTGAATAAATATAAGCATAAGTCTAGACTGAGTTGGCATTTCTTCCACAGGACAGAACTTAACATATCTTTTTAGTCGTAGGGCTACCTTTTGCACAGATTTTTCATCTTTCTATTTGAATTTATGGATTTGTGAGACTGTATTATGAGCTATCCCCCTTTGTGAGAATTCCTCAATAAACTCCTCAAACACCTCCTCCATAGACTCAAAGTCTCTACGCTCCACAGAGTCAAACCAAGTAGCAGCATCCTCCTCTAGGGTTAGTCCAAACCCTGCAAATTGGGTAGGGAAGTCTAACACCTCTTATGCTCTAATTACACGCACAAAGGCTGCTACATGATCCCTAGGATCTCTGTTTCCCGTGTATTTCTTGTTTACCCATTTTTGCACTTGAGAAGGTCTAATTCTATGATGGTCTACAAATCTCATCATTGGATCTCCTTGTCCCAATCTATATACCTCCTCTGGCCTTTGGTAGTGGGCCGGTTCCTCTCCCAGTGGTGCTCCTAAGCCGTAATTTCTGATGGTTCTTGCAAGAGATGGTTCATCTCTTCAAACTCGTTCTATGGGTGGTCTCTCGGGCTCTGTTGACCCTTGAGTTTTTGGCTTAGTCTCATCTTGATACTGTGAATAGAGTGGTGGTTCTTGTAAATCCCTTAGCCCTCGTGCGGCTGGATAACCATCTCGGTTTCGGTCTTGTTCTAATGTTGCACTCTGTCCAATCCATGCCTACAATGATGGTTGAGTTGCTGTTTGATTCTGGTAGCCGAACATCTGTTGTCGGATAGAATGTGATGTCGCATCATACTCTTGTGAAAATGGATTTGTCGACTTGCTAGGGATGTAGGTGGCTCTTGGCACTTCTCCTGGGGCATATGTTGATGTCTCTGGAATTGTTGCCTTTTCTATCTCCTCTGGGAGAATACGTTTGTATTCTCGCCCGTACCTATCAACAAAAACAATATCTTTCTCCATAGCAGTTTCATAAGATAATAAGTAAAGAACCTTGTCTTTACTTAATTTGTTTGGGTAGGGTTCTTTGCAATGGAAGTAAGAGACTATTCCCTTGCTCTCATGCTTGTAAATCCCCACATTGTCATTATAGGTTGTGACCCTAGTTGTTTTCTTATCATACATAAAAAAAGCTCCAGGTCGATCAACGTTTGGTGGCGGTTCTTGAGTTTCTGAAACCATTTTCCCATTTGCCACGTTATCTCCATATCTATTGTAATCCTCAGGGTTACTAACTATCAGATAGTGGTTCCCCTTTTCGTCTCGGAATCTATCTCCATTGTCATAGACTTGAATTATTTTCAGTCTCTGAGCAGGCCTTTCTTCAATACAAATACACTTGCGTCCTCGATAGTCAGAATAAACTAAGGCTCCCCTTGAGTTTGTTCCTTCTAAGAAGATCATAGTGAACTTAGAATCGTTCAAAGGATTTAGGGAGGTGCTTCCTCCTGGCATTGGTCCTTCATTGGAGAAACCTCTTGGCTATTGACTACTCATCATGAAGAAGGACTTATCCGATGAAGTGTCAGTATCACTACCCTCCTCAATAATCGGTGCTAATGGATCTAGCCTTGCCTGAGTTACACTCTCCTCGATGGACACTAAGCTACCCTGATCACCTGCCACCTTCTGGTCTCTCAAAATGTATCTTCTTGATCTTAAATTCATCAAACCTAACAATGCAACTTAACACAAATCCAACCACTCACCTGGCAAAGGATCAATTTTCGCACAACTTCTTGCTTTGTCGCTGAATATACCTGTACACAAGCGTTTAATTTCGGCAATCGAATCAAAGCATTTAACCGCTAGAGGTGATTTTAGTAATGATTAGTATAACTGGAGAGTAACCTCAACCACTGATGTATTTTATACACTTCTAATGTTCTGGATTAGGTCTGCTAATCTGAAACTGTACTTCCCTCGGATATTGGTCAATTTACATGGAAAGTCTGAATTCCGTCTTTGCTCTGTCAAAAGGTCAAACAAGGTCCAAATTCACTTTTGAAAGAAGTTCTGGAACCTTCAAGTCAATTGGAACATCACTGTAAGTCCTTAGTCAAATTTTCTCTTTCCTAATCCCCAGTAGACATCCTACGTGTAGGATGTCTCTTGCTCTGTTTTGCCTAGTTTTTGCACTATAGACTCCCCATGATGAGCTGAGTCCACAGCTGTTTTCACTTTTTGATTTGGACACCTATAAGCTAGTAAATGGATCAAAAATCTATTCCTGCGGCCTGATGTTGGTCTGGCCAATCAAATCAACTCCAATTTGGACCAAAATTGACTAAGAGGCTAGCCTCAGGCTATACAACACCCTACTATGCCTACAGCCAGCTTCTGGCTCAAATTTCATGCATTAGACATTCTACGCTGATAGAGCAAAAGATGTCGTGCGCACACTCACACACACAGACAACTCAACACAACACAAGGAATTTACTTAAATTCCTCACCTCACTCACTACCACTCAAAATTTCCCTGAAAACACTACCCACAAGCTCAATTCAAACTCCAAACGCCTCGACCTACAAGCCCTTGCCTACCTGCAGACACTACAAGGTGAGTCAAGATGATCAACACTTGAAATCACTCTTGATGGTGACCAAAATATACAAGAAAAACCATCAAAAACCAAAAACTCCAGACACAAAAGTCCACTCTCAAACCATTGCAAAAGCTTCACCAAACTCCACTCTGTTGGACTCTTTGGAGTAGCGCCAACCCTAATGGCACCGATACAGGGTCACATAGTCTTGCAGAAAGCCGCACCTTCTTCCCTCAATTCCTTGCACACACACATCCATGGAAACCTCGGAACTCCCATAGACTCTCCCAAGTGAAAAATTGAAGAGAGAAAGCTCTCATTCACTCCTCTACACACTGAAAAACAGGACGCCAACGCAACGGGACTGCACTAGACCACCTGTAGGAACGTTGATCCCTCCTACACACAGAGGGGTGAAAGTGTTGATATTTCTCTTTAAAAGTCCTCCCTCAGCCTGGACCATCACGGCATCGTGAGTGATGTGGCAATTTGAAGCCATTTCACACCTGTTTTGACCCTTTTTTGGCCCAGTTTTGGCCAATTTTGACCCCCGACGGGCATTTTTCACAAGAAAAACCCCAAACGGACTCTAAAATTCACCAAATTTTGTATGCTTGATCCTCAATACCCAAAGAAAATTTCCACATCCCAACATTCCATTTTTGACCACTTATAGGGCGATGCACGTATCACCGCAGATCAAGCGCCGCAAATAGACAGTTATCGCATGTGTCAAACTTGTTGGGCGGGATGAGAGTACCCACACCTGTCACTTTCATTATTTACATTCTAGAAAGCTCAAACAAATTATATAGAGCCAAAATAATCCACCTAGAACCATATCCAAGGCCCTGATATCCTATCTAGGCATGTACATATGCTTGACTGCCGACACGCAAGCACACATATTTACAATGTGCACACGTTGCACCTTTTTTTGAACTTGAAACCACTTTGCAAAGCTCCCAAATTCATGTATTTACATCCTTTTGTACATATGACCATGCATACATATGGTATTCATTGCATGACTTGCACCAAAAATAAGCATCTCTCATCATAGAAGGCCAACAATAACCTGCTCTCAAAACACGAAAGACAAACTGATGCTTGCCTTGATGGCCCGTTTCTTCATGGCAGTGCTCCAAAATCAAGCCTATCTCTTCTTTGTACGGCACTTTTCTCAAAATTCTATCCTTGCCATAAAGCATGAGATCCTCACCTACGAATGTGTAGTTTCTTGCTTTTGCAACTATTCTCTTACGCCGAACCTTTGACATGTCCTCTGGACATTTCCCTTTACCAAGAAATACTTCTACATCTTGCAATGATTCCCTTCCTGCATACAAGGATTCCTTGACCTTTAAAGGAGCTACCAAGGCATCCAACTTGTCCCTAGACAACTCATCGGCTTCTTTATTCTACTCACGAGGAACATGCTTAAACTGTATCTTCTCAAACTCATGCAAAAGATTCTTGATTCCATAGAACCACTTCTTCAAATTGTCTTTCTTAACATTCCACAAACCAAGCAACTGATTCATGACTAGCAATGCATCCCCTTTTGCAATGACCCTCTTCAGTCCAAACTCAACACACTGCTTCAACCCAAGGAAAAGCGTGAGGTACTCGGCCTCATTGTTACTTTCAGCTTCATCAAGATTGTAAACTCTAGAAAAGATTACATCGCCTTTTGGGTTCTTAATGACTACCCCACCACTTGCCTTTTGAAGAACTTTCCTGTATGCACCATCAAACATCATTGTATACGCATCTGTAATATCTACTTCTTTTTCATGATCATCCTTGTCAACCCTTGGGTAAGATGGAAGCTCCCCCCCCTTATGTACCACTATGTCTGCCAAGTGAGGTTTAACAGAATGATCCACTTTAAACTCAAACTCATACTCTTGAAGCTCCAAAGTCCACTTTAAGATGCGCTTGCTAGGCTTCAAATGTTGTACTACATCCGGCAAAAGATTCGATGTGGTGAGCACATAGAACTTTTGGGGCAACAAATAGGTTTTAAACCTTCGACAAGCAAGAACCAAGGCAAATACCCACTGTTCCATTTCCGTGTAGGAGAACTCGCTTATATTCTTCATCTTGCCTCAAAATAAACTGGCTTGAAGTTCCTTCCTTGATTTTGTAAGAGAACCGACCCAAAAGCTACTGACCCCACACTAATAGATACATAGAAAATCGACTGCAAGTCGGGAGGACTCACTGTTGGTAAATCACACAATACCTCCTTGATGCCATCAAAAGCCTGTTGCATGTCTTCATTCCATTTAAACCCTTGAACTCTTTGACTCAATTTTTGGAGAGGATACACATACTGACGTAGCATCCAAAAAAAACGTGACAAGTACCTGATCTTATGCACAAATGATGCCAAATCCTTTGTGGTATTGGGCGGATCCATAAGCAATAAAGCCTTAACTTTGTCTGGGTTTCCATTTTGGGAAACCACATGTGCTAGCAAATGGACTCTGGCATGAGCAAACTTACACTTCCTTGGGTTGAGTTGCCCACCCTCTTGTTGAAGCCTGTCAAAACTCAACCTCAACTTCTCCAAATGTGTGACCCTTGATCTATAACACCCAATGTCATCCATGAAAACGCGAATGAACTTACCCAAGTAGGGACCAAACACTCTATTCATCCATCCTTGGAAGGTAGCATATGCATTAACCAGCCCAAAAGGAATTCTTTTGTAGGAAAAACAACCCCAAAGAGTAATGAAGGCTGTCTTCAATCGATCTTCAATCGCTATCAAGATCTGAAAGTTGCCAGAAAATCCATCCATGATTGAGTAACGTTCATGACCTGCACCCTGATTGGAGGATTTCATCTAAAAAGGGTAGTGGATAATGATTCCTTTTTGTGGCAGCATTCAAAGGTTTGAAATCAACACATATCCTAAATCTTCCGTTCTTCTTGGGCACAATAACAACTAGAAGATCCATTCGGACTCCTCCACTCGAAAGATGAAATCTGCTTCCAAAAGCTTCGTCACCTCTTCATGAAGTGCCTTCTCATGAATGACCCCCAACCTCTTAAGATTTTGAGCCTTTGGCTTGGCACCTTCTTTTAGATTGATTATATGCTCGACTCCTTTAGCTCCTTGCAACTCTGTATATTTAGTGGCGAATAGCTTTGGAAATTCCTTGAACATGTCTTCACACTCCTTTTTTTCTTTTTCTGTCAAGTCCTCCCCTAGCATGCTCCTTACATTCACTTTGGCAGTCTCTACAATTTCTTTTGGACTATCCTTCTCCTCCTTGACCTTCACATCATGCATCGATGCTTCCTTTTCAACAATTATCCCAAAAATATCAGGACATAATTGCATCAAGCCTTCCTCTACACTTTGTTCTGATGAGGTAGACGAAGCATCACTATCGTATGATGTGGTTTCCGTCGAATCCGTATCTTGCATCTCCACTAGGGGCTATGTACGGCTCTCGTGTGTCTTCATGTTGTAGACAATGGTCTTTCCTTTGTCTTTGTCGGGGATGGTGATCAAGCCCGTTCCCCAATCCTGCTTAGCACAAAGGGTTATAAGCCATGGCCTCCCTAAAATGATTGGATACACGTTCTCCCTTGCTTGCATCACGTAGCAATCAACCAAGCACTCAATCCCCAAGACTTTTATCTTCACATCTTCAGCTATTCCAAGACACCTTGCCTTTTTGTGGTTGGCCATCCTCATACGGATCAAATCATTCACTGACATCTTAACGCTTGCTTCCTTCATGATAGCCTCGGTCATGACACACACCTGGGCACCACCATCCACATATGCTTTCACTTCCGTCTTCTTTCCTAGCATAGCTTCAACTATTGGCACCATATCCACTGGGTGACCAACCCTCAAATATGACACCATGCTTTGACGCTTTTCCTTCTTGGAAGGAAGCCGCGTACTCACACACTTGGTCCACTGCCTCCTCAATTTAGCATTCAAAGCCACCAACTGACCAAAAGATATATTTTACTTTTCATTTTGTAGGTCGTCGACAATATCATAGTCTTCAACACCTTGGCCAAGGAGGTAGTCCTTTGGACCAATTTTCCTTCTTCGCCACCTCTTGCTACTTTTTGGTTTGTCTTCTACCTTAGACTTTCCTTTCCTTGCTCTTGTTTCCCTCTCTTCTTCTGTCTCTTTCTCCCTATCATGCCTAGCTCTCTTATTGGCCAAAACATCCACATCTTGATGCTCAAGGGTAATGATGTTGATAGCCCTACCTTCTCCATTTCCAGGCAACAACTGTGGAGGTTGTTGTGGCGGCGGTGCTTCTAATGCCCGCTCTTGATGATTTTCTTCTATTCTTTCTCGATCACGTCCATATAGGGGGTATATCCCTCCTCTCTCTCTTGGTGGTTCAGGACAATCAGGGGCATAATGACCCTCTTCATCACAATTGTAGCATCTTCCTTGTAGCCTTCGTCCCCTACCTCTCCCAGTTGTCCGCTCTTCTCTCTGGTTTCTATTCATTATGTTAATTCTTAATTCCTACAACTGACCAGCAAGATCATGCAAAACCCGGGCCGTAACAGGATCTGGACCTTGAACCACTCACTCCACTCTATCATCCGTTGTCACAGGGACCATTGGTTGCACCACAACTGGCTCGGCGTGTGTCATGCCTTGCTCCCACCTTCTCTTGATCTTCTTGCTCTTGGCCTCGACAATTTCCACAGCTCTTTCAAATGTAGTAGGCTCCTCTTGATCGACCTTCTCCCTTACACTTGGATGGAGACAATCCATAAACATTAAAGAAATCCCCTGGAGGTACTTGGGATGCCGCCTCTAATTGAACCCAAAGACCTTTGAAGTGTTGCAAAACCTCTTTAAAGTTAGCATGAACATCTTGCTGCAAACCTCTCAATTTTGTTGTCTCTTTTGTTGCAGTTAGTTTCTTTCCAAACCTGTCAAAAATTGCCAGCTTCACCTGCTCCCATGTTTGTTTTTTTTCTTCCTCTAAACCTTCAAACCACTCCTAAGCTTCTCCTTTGAGCACAAGAGGAAATACATGAAGCTTGGCTTCATCATTCACAATGTGCATACCAAGCGTATGCCACTCGAAGTCCGCAATCCAATCCTTCACATGCTCCTTCCCTGTAAACACTGGCCGACTATACGCCATCCCTTTGAAGTCCCTTCTCCCTTGTGTAAGTAATTCCACAAAATTTTAAGTCTTGCACCTCAACCAAACCACGACTTTTCTTCAATGAAGCTCGAACTTCACAGCAAAACCGCTTCACCTAGGTGCACAACCGGCAAATTTCCGCTTCCCAGCAGGATCGCCAAAGGATGATGGAGCAAAAGATATCGTGCGCACACTCACACACCCAGACAACTCAACACAACACAAGGAATTCACTTAAATTCCTCACCTCACTCACTACCACTCAAAAGTTCCTTGAAAACACTACCCACAAGCTCAATTCAAACTCCAAACGCCTCGACCTACAAGCCCTTGCCTGCCTGCAGACACTACAAGGTGAGTCAAGGTGATCAACACTTGAAATCACGCTTGATGGTGACCAAAATATACAAGAAAAACCATCAAAAAACAAAAACTCCAGACACAAAAGTCCACTCTCAAACCATTGCAAAAGCTTCACCAACCTCCACTCTGTTGGACTCTTTGGAGTAGCGCCAACCCTAATGGCACCGATACAGGGTCACATAGTCTTGCAGAAAGCCGCACCTTCTTCCCTCAATTCCTTGCACACACACATCCATGGAAACCTCAGAACTCCCATAGACTCTCCCAAGTGAAAAATTGAAGAGAGAAAGCTCTCATTCACTCCTCCACACACTCGAAAACAGGACGCGAACGCAACAAGACTGCACTAGACCACTTGTAGGAACGCTGCTCCCTCCCACACACAGAGTGGTGAAAGTGTTGATATTGCTCTTCCAAAGTCCTCCCTCAGCCTGGACCATCACGGCACTGTGAGTGATGTGGCAATTTGAAGCCATTTCACACCTGTTTTGACCCTTTTTTGGCCCAGTTTTGGCCAATTTTGACCCCCGACGGGCATTTTTCACAAGAAAAACCTCAAACGGACTCCAAAATTCACAAAATTTTGTACCCTTGATCCTCGATACCCAAAGCACATTTCCACATCCCCACATTCCATTTTTGACCACTTCTAGGGCGATGCACGTATCATCGCAGATCAAGCGCCGCAAATAGACAGTTATCGCATGTGTCAAACTTCTTGGGCGGGATGAGAGTACCCACACCTGTCACTTGCATTATTTACATTCTGAAAGCTCAAATAAATTATATAGAGCCAAAATAAGCCACCTAGAACCATATCCAAGGCCCCGATACCCTATCCAGGCATGTACATATACTCGACTGCCGACACGCAAGCACGCATATTTACAATGTGCACACGTTACACCTTTTTTGAGCTTGAAACCACTTTGCAAAGCTCCCAAATGCATGTATTTACATTCTTTTGTACATATGACCAGGCATACAAGCGCTACTTTGTACATGCTAAAAGCGGTTTATCAACGCGTAGCATGTCTAACTGATCAAAATGTCTATAAATTCAAAGCACAGACTCCCCTTAAGGTGCGGATTTCTTTGGTATGCTCAAATCAGGGTTTGGAGTGCCAAATCACCCAGATGACATTCTACGCGTAGGATGTCTTTTTTGCCTGTTTGACCCAGACTTGACCCATAGCTTTCCCTTAATGTCAGCAACTCAGTGCTATGCTTAGATTTTGGTTTGGATTTCAAAAGACCCCAATTTTAGCTATTCTAGCCCTTTTCAGTCAAAAGTGCTAAAGTCTGCTTAGAACCCAATTTTTCTCACCCAATTGAGATGAAACCTTTCTCAGTCACTCAATAAATAATGCAGATCATGGTCATGCAGCCATCCTATGGTTTTGGTCTTAAAATAATGCCTTGGCACAATTTGGGTAGGATGTCTGGCAATTTCTATCTCTCTAGCCTTATCCTGTCAGGATATGGTCAAATTTTCACTTTCTAGGTGAAAATAGGGTAAATCCTACCTTCTGAACACACTGGTCAACTCAAAATTTCAAAATTCCCACCAGATTAGCATGTAAACATCCTACGCGTAGGATGTCTCCTCGCTTAAAATGTAATCCTGATGCTCTGCAGGTCTATCAGAAACACTCATAGCAGCTTTTGAACTTCACTTCAGCTTTCAAACACTCTTTTGCATCTTTTACAATCTTGTGATGAACCTAACAGCAAGTATAACATGCATGAAGTGCTCTAGATCATAAATCATGATGTCCTACTTACCCTAGTCCTACTCATCATGTGAAATGGTGATAATGGTGTTTTGGTTGCTTCTTGGTCTCTCCAGACACTCAAGCTCTCCTTTCACCGCTTCTACCACTCCAACTCCTACTCATCAACTCCAAAACTCAAACAGTACCTAAAACTAACTAAGTCTACGTAAGTCGAAGGATCTAGGCCAGACACACGCTCCCTAGACTCCCTCTAAGACCTAGAGATTCCTCCACCCTTTGATCCTATCTAAATGTAAAACGAGACTCTGGCAAGCCAGAGAATCCCTATCCTCAAGGACTAGTCTCGGTCACCTTCCTAGGGTTTTCATCCCCGACAACGGTGCCAATGTTGGCGGATACGCCCCGATGGACGTCAGCACAGCGAGAACTCACCTAACAAGATTTGTCAGCTAAGGATGAAGCTGGACCCGCAGGCGTGTGGAAGCAAGCATAGGGTGTCAACCTACACTTGACCGACTCTCGACTAATTCCTACAGAGGTCTCTACCCAATGTCTAAGCTACAGCCTTCAAGAGTGCATAAGAAGAGGTTTCCTACAACACTTTCAAGAGCCCAATACCCATCAAACGTTCTCAAAATGCCACAGATATTGAAGGAGACCCTACTAACACCAATAGGTTGCTCTCCCTAAGGTCCATGAACCAAAATCCCAACCCTAAACACTTGGTGCAAAATCGCATAGGATATCTGGTCAAAATTTGTAGGTCATCGTTTTCAGAAACTAAAGTGCCTAATGTGTAGCTCTACTCAATGCGAACGTGTGGATATGCTGAAATGCAAAAACGGATAACGTATGCTCACCGAATCACCAGATGAAGCTCGTAGGTCACAGCTCGCAAAGCCGGACCGTACGCTCGCAATGTAGGTATCGGCGCGTAGCTCTTGTCAGGGGCAACACGCTGCACTTCTATGCACTTGATTCTGACCACAATGCACGCGTAGTGTCAAGATGAAACTCTCACTCTCTCTCGTACACAGTACGGTCACTCACAAACAGTACTCTTTTAAAATGACAAAGGTTTTTTCATTAAGGTCAAAAAGTGGTATAAATACCTTACAATCTCAAACCCTAATGTTCCAATTTAACCATCTACTCAATCTAAATGTCAAAAATGGGATAGAATCTGGAAACTTGTGTAAGCCCCAATAATTACAAAGGTGAAAAGTCGGGTTTTCTTAATAAATGAATAATTACAAAAAATAATCTTCCGTCGAGCAGTCATTTTTTGTAGGGTGTGTCCAACTTCTAACACTACTCCATTGAATGCTACCATTATTTGGTGCTGAGAGTATTTTGGTGATTCCATGTGTGCCAAAGTGTGTGCTAAAATCTTAATGAAATGTTGTTCCCTTAACAATTTGCACCATAAGTCTTTTAGTCTTGTTTGGTGGATTTCATGAAACTAATCTAAAAAATAACATCAAATGCATTGTGCCAAGCACACAAGCTTAAAAGACCTAAAAATTGTGAAAAAGATCTAAATAAGAAGCTCTAAAAAAAAACACAATCTAAATTTTGTAATCTTGACTTTTGGACCATCTTAATGAGAAATTCAAGTTTTCAAAAAGTTGGCTACTATAAATAGCAAAGTGAGTTTTGAAAATTCATTTTAAACTCTCTCTCTCTCTCTCTCTCTCTCTCTCTCTCTCTCTCTCTCAGGATCTACAAACATTGAGCTTACATTGGGTAGAAATTCCATCTTTGATTGACTTGGGCCACTACCATGTGCAACATGGACTGCTCTCCTTGATGCTGACATGCAAAGACAAGTAGATCTAGAGGCTGATCAGCCCAAACTCAATAGCAAGGTAGTTGAGCAACAAGGGGAGCTTGAGTGACAAGAAAATGAGGTTGAGAGAAAGCGCAAAGATGACGAAGATGTGGTAAAATATGAAAGGAGAAATTAAGGAGGGGAGAGGAGAAGATGCTCATAGAAGAGAGCACACAAAAGGAAGAGGAGGATATGCTAGTCTCGGTGGACAAGGATAGAGTGAGAATGGCTTAAGAGGAGGAAGCAACCAAGAAGACAAAGGAGAACACGGATAGGCTCATGCAAAAGATCTGCAAAGCAGGCTTGGCTATGTGAGCAAGCATAAAAGTTGTGGCAAGACCTCACAAAAAGTGGTTATGGAAAAGAAGCTATTATGGAGGTAATGGGTTGAATAAATGATATGAAAGACAACAAAGAAAAGACCATGTGGAGAGGGAAGAACTCCCTAGTAAAAGCACACTAAACATGATGTTTGATCGAGCAATAGCCAGAGCCTATGGTAAGGGTAAAATAAAGCTCTCGAGTGTGGAGCTTGAGAAGGAGGCATACAAAAAATTGTGTAAAGAGAGGATAGCAAAAGCCACTAGCACAAAGGCCTCAAAATGTTGTAATATCACTTGAACTTGGAAAGATGAAAACACTCTTGGTCTTTATGTATAGATCCTTGCCAGGCAAAAGGTGAAGGAGGATAAGGCCAAGAAGGTGGCAGCATCCCCGAGCAAGAAGGACCTAATAAAGGGGACTCCAAAGAAGGCCAAGACCATGCCCAAGCACAAAGGTCCCCCCAGCCAAGACACTGAGGAGCGTCAAAAGAGGTTCAAGAATGATTTTGCTCCTTGGACTAGGTGCAAAGAAGCCCCCCAACCACCCCCACCCCCAAAAAGAAGAGGAGGTTTATACCCAAGACTGGTGCACTTTTGGAGATTAAGAAATATCAAAAGAGCTCCAATCCTATCATCCCAAAGGTGCCCTTTTCTTTGCTCATCAAGAAGATAATATCTTATAAAAAATGTGATGTAAATTGGGTCACAAGGGTGGCACTTGATGCCCTCCAACAAGCAGTAGAGGATATTGCCATGTCCCTCTTCCAAGACTTTGTCCTATGCATGGTGCATGCAAAGCGCATCACCTTTAACCCCAAGGACCTATTACTAGCTAGGTGCATCCGTGGAAATGACTCCCTTTTTTTGTAAAGATAGAATGATATATGTGAAAATCGTTCATGTACTTGCTTGATTATTAATAATAAGTGCCTTTTTTGGATTGAAATTAATTTTTTTCATTTTTTTGTGTCATTTTTCATTATATTGTGATCTAGTATCTCTACAAGAATACCAATTGAGTGCCATATACAACTTGTGGGAGTGATGGATGATCGTGGTGGTGCAAACAGACTAGTGTATATGGCACCCGACTAGTAGCTGGGCATAAGGAACAATTCTTGTGTGTTGTTCATTGCTTCCATGTGTTATCCATAGCATCAAAATGGTTGCTAAACATATCAAACAATTTTGAAATTCAAGGCATATCCCATCATGTATACACACAAAAATTGTGGTAGTGCAAGGATTAATGTGCAAACAATTAACAATTGACCAATTAAATAAATGTAAACACTAGACTTGCAAAATATATCATGATTTTATTAAAATACTTCACATTTGAGATTTAATAGAAGGGGCTATGATATCTCTTTGATGCGCTCCATGACGAACCTATAGGTTCGGCTTTTTATGGATGGCTAAGCATCAATGCATGATGCTATCTCTTTTGCATCAACAATACCTTGCTGAAGTCTTAGGCCACAATATCCTAACAAGGATCTGGGACCCTTGTCGCAAAGGATCTAAATATATTTGTAGGCAATTTGGGCTATATAATTTTTGACAAGACATACTCTAAGTGCCCTACACTTAAAGATTTTGGCTTGTGCATCATTCAAATACTCATTGTGTAGCATATGCACAATGTCAACATTGAAGCTTGGGAGGTAGTTCCATAAAGATGCATCCTAAGTTCAATCCAACTCTCTCTCCATGATCCACCTTTATAAACTAAACCCTAAAAGAAATCCCTATATACTTAGAGGATATAAGTTTGGCATGTTACCTCTCTTGATTCATCCTGGTTGATGACATTTGCACTACTAATGTCAATGCTTCCATGCCCTACATGCCCCAATATGCAAAGGGGTTGGTAAGAAGCAAAGCATCTTTTTGGGAAACTCTCATAGAATTCCTTGCTTGAAGATATGCGTGCAAGGGTCTCCACAACAAGGGACTCCATTAATTCATGCTTCTTTGGGAGTATTAGTATCTTTGTGGAATTGTTATATGTGAAGTCCATGCAGATGTCATCATCATGGGATGGATTTTGCATGTCCCACATCTGGGCATAATATAGCCATCATAGAGAGAGCTTCATCTTTGTGCATTCCATGGACATGTGTAATGTCGTCCAAGAAAAGGAACTCAACGTTTTCAATTTATCTATCTCTCTAATTGGGGCTTCTCAGCCAACCACAAAAGTGCTAGTGACACTTCTTTTTGTGCCAAAGATACCTCCTCTTCAGGATTGGCCTCCTTGACTAAGACATTTTTTGTTGGCTTCTTGATGGTATTGACTTTGGCTTTCCCTTGCTTTTTTCTACTCCCTCCATGATCATGAGGGCAAAATCCATGTCCCACCTCAAAGAAGAAGTGCCAATGTTGTCCATGCCAAGATCCATGAGCCAATCTTCCTCGTCCTCACAAAGATATGTGCTACTAAGCCCATTGAGAAATCTTGCAAGCCTAAATTGAAAATGTTTGTCTAACTTCTAAGTGTATTTGAGGGGATCCACATGGACATATATCCTCTCCTCATCTTTAAAGTTGACACAATATTCAACAATATACATGTCCATGTATGTATCGAACTCCTCAAAGATATTGGCGTATGATATCTTCGTTCACTATCCTTATTTGATGATAGAAACTTTTTAGGTCAATCCTATTGAAGTTGGTAGACCCTTGTAGCTTATCAAATAGATATTCTACCCATGGCATAGGAAATATATTCTTGATAGTGATCCTATTTAGTGCTCTTGATAAATGATCAATTGTAAAATCGAGTACCTGATGATCAACTGAGGCTATGTGCTCACTAAAATGAGTATATACCTTTGTTGAAGCAAGCCCATGAAGGCATTACGGGTGGAAAATTTTATGCGGAAAGAGCAAGCAAGATTGTACTAACAACAGGAATTTGGTGGCCAATGTTAATTCAAGATGCTGATGAATACGTAAAAAGATGTGACGAATGCCAACTATGGGACGCATGTCTAACCTCACCATCCTATCTTATTGCAGTATTAGCGAGAACCACGATTAATTCGTCAAACCATGGGATGAAGCTGACTCAACTAGTGCATAGAGGCTACAAGAGGTTGTCAATCTCTCGGAAAACAACTAACAACTCGCATCTAACTCAGGCTACACTCAAGTGACTGAAATCACCAAAAGCCAATCGCTCACATCGGCAAACAATTCATATCCGTTATAGCATCAAATGACATCCAAACGTAAAGAAACTTCTAGGACAAGTTTATAAGACCTAAGCACACATACTTATGGTCTCAAATCCCACTTTAGGTCAAGTTCCAAAATCGCGATTATTAATAGCAGTGGATTTTTGACCTAGTCATTTTCGACCCAGAATGCATCTAAATGCTTAGCAATGATGCCCCAATACCCCGCCTATGCTTAGTTTTCGATTTAAAAATGTAAATTCCTAGCTTTGATGAAATTAGGCCGCGGGTCGGTGACACCAAAAGCTACAAAATACTATGAATGGCTTATGTCAATGCGTAGAGCTCTTACCTGCGGTTGCAATGCAACAAACACAATCGCAATGTGAAAACCGGAGAGGGAGTAGAAAGTGTGAGAAGGAGAGAGCCGTTAGCTCACACTGTGTATTTCTTATCCAAAAAGTTACATAAAACTTACAAAAATTGGCTTTTATACCTTAGCCAAGGTTTTTGGGTGGTCAAAACTAATAATCTGGAGTTCTACCAAAGCTGGGTAATGACTGGCTGATACAATCTGGAAGCTTGTAGTCTCGGCTCATTAATTACAGAGTTTATCCAAGAAAATAGGAGTTACAACATTCCCGATTTATCAAAATAATAAATGTTTTATAAAGAGAAGTTTGAAAAATGATGTCAGTGTTAGCTTGCTGCTAACATTCCCCCCCTCCTCGCCTGTTTCATCCCTTGACATAGCTTTATGGGCTGAAATCGTCTTCGGGTTGACGGCTGGCGAGGCGGTCTTTTAGTGCATCCAGTGCCTTTTGGTATCTGATTCTTGTTTCTTTGTTGGGCACTTGCAGAAATTGCATTGTCACTTTATTCTTCAGCTCCACCGCTGAGTAGCCTACAAACCCGGATGTTAGGTCGCTGATCACCGGTGCAAATATCTTCTTTCGCCAGGTGAAGATTCTAGTGTAGAAAGCTTCTTCAAAGGCTAGCATATTATTCGATGGCAAGAACATACATCTGGCATAGAATCCGTAAAGGACTTCTTCTGAAGGTTTCCCACTCAGATCATAGCATAATCCTTTGTTTCCTTCCAAAAATGATAGCCATGGGGCTCCTGTTTGCTTAGGCTCATTAAAAACTTGTATACATGTGAGCAACATTCTGCAAATTTAATATAACATGGCACAGGAGAGATCTGGTAGACTCTTGAAGAAATACATGGTGCCTGTTAGGGTTTTCACGATGTATTCCTCTATCGCTTGGCCTCTCTCTGGAGCTGGCAGCCTGGGGAAGTTAAGCCAAGTTGGCTTCTTCTTTTGCATTGCTTCATGAGCTTGCCATGTCCTTACTCTGGGTAGAGGACAGAAGGTTGGATCTCTTTGAAGGGTTACAGGTGCTCTTGTGAACAAAATCAGGTATCTCAAATTCTTGTTTAGCCAGCTTAACCTCCACTTTGGGTGGTCTTTATTTGCACCATCTTCTTGCATATCTTTGTACAACCTCTCTTTCACCTATAATAATTCCACTTTGATGAGAGCATTGATCTAATTGGGAGTGAGTTGAGTGACATTAACAGAGTGTAAAACTCTCAACTCCCAATCCATTGCGGATTTCCACTGCTCATCCACCTCTAGGGTGATCTTCTCTTTCAATGCGTCTTCTTCAGCCTTTGACAGCTAGACCATTGGCACTGTGTCTTCATCCGTGATGTTAATCTGAAAATCTTCATCACCACTCAGCTTTGCTATGGATTGTGTCTCAAATCTCAGCAAATGAGACCGAGGGTATGTCTATCTATGTAGGCTCTGAAGTGCCTGCCTCTTCCTGCGTGTCTGGTTTCCCCTCTCTGAGGAGTTGATTAATTTTCTTGAGTTCTTCTATCTCCTTTAGGAGCTCCTCCTCTCTTTGAACCCGCATCAGTGCCAGGTCCCTGCGCTATGATTGTTCTAGCTTTAATTCCAATTCAAGGTCTTTTTTTTTCTTCTCTATTGCCTTGTACACTTCATCGGTTCCTTTGATCAAGGCCACGGCTGTATTTTCTCTTATTTGTCATAAGAAAATTTCCTGATCATTTATCCTGCTGTTCAGAGTATTACAGAGAAGCATTGGCAACATCTAATTGCACCTGAATTTTTTGAGCTCACAGAGATGCCGTAAGAAGTTCATTTGTAACTTCTGTCAGCTGCTCGTCTTTTTCTTTGCAGTCATCAGATAATTTGTGAGTAGATCACCTAACTCCTCCATTTCTTTTTGTTGCCTATCTCTGGCTAACTGATGCTGTTTAGCTTTTGCCTTCATCTCTTGCACCTGCCTTTGAAGATCGGTGATGATAGTCATTCTGTCTTCTAACTCTCCTTGGAGAGCGTCGATCACCATCTCAAGTTCCTTGGCCTTTGTGCTGAGATTTAATGCTGTTGAACCAAGTCTCTCCGTCATTTCTTGCATGTAACGTGCATATTCATTGACTTGAACTATTACCTCGTCGTTTGACTGCCACTCCTCCTATCGTTCCAGCTGAGATGTACTTGTAGCCTCATGTGTGGCTTCCTACTGCATCGTAACTACTGGTGGTTCTTGTGTGGAGGTAGATGGTCGGTCTTCTTCTTGGTCATCCTGAGGCTTTGATGCCTTGACGATTTTTGGCTGAGTAGAAGTAGAGGGTGTTCGCTCAGACCTTGCTGTCTCTTTAGGTGCCAATCTTTCTTCCTTCTCTGGCTTGGGTTCTTTCTCATGTGTAGTGGTAGATTCTTTTTCTGCATCTGTTTCTTTATCAGACTCTTGTTCAAATTCACTTGCCTTTATCTCTTCAAGCTTTTGAGTATCTTTGATGGCCTTCTCCTGTTTCGACTCGACTTCTTTTTCTTTTTGTCTGTCGGGGTGGTCATCTTCTTGTGCAGATTTTGTTTGTTTGGTGGACTCAAAATCTTTCTCTTTCTCATGCTCCGCTTCTTTATTGGTGTCTTTGCTTACAGGTGATGGTGGTGGGCTAGGCATGGGATGGTCCCGTTGTTCTATAGGAGGGGAGGTGGGTAGGGGAGATCCATAACTTGTTCTTGGGCTTCTGCTTTAGCCTTCTCCTTGGCTTGCCTTTGGTCTCCCGCCTCCTTGGCTTTCTTAGAAGCTTCTTCTGCCTCCTTCAGCTTTAGAGTTTTAGCCTCTTGGTACATTATTTTTGAATGCTCTAATGGATCATCCGTCTCTTTTCTTGTGTGATGATTCATTCTTGGGACTTTGAGTCTAGCAGGCACCCATTTTTCTCGGTCCTTCCCTTGTGCTTGTCTACTGCACTGGTAGTCCCGTTTCTCTCTTTCAAAGCGTGCTTGTTTTTGAGCTGGCTCTTTTTGGTGTGCGGCCACAACTTTTCTTTTCATTTCTTCTCTTCGAGCTCTCTTTTCTTCATTGTCAGAGCTCTCACTACTGTGCCTTTCCAAGGAGCTGTCAATTGACTCTTCATCAGATTTATATGATCTCATCCCTGACCTGGTAGCTCTTGGAGAGGGTTGTGCTGCCAATATCCATGTGTTTTGATCAGAAACAGGTGGTAGGTTGTCAGCCATGCCGATGGCACGATATGCTATTCGAGTCAAGACCTCTGGTGCACCCAAGTTAGTGATTGTTCCTTCCTTCTTGGTGCCCTTCAAGTTGTCAACACATACTGCACATGGTCCACTGGTTGCCTTATTATTGACTTGAGAACTTGAGTGAATGTGGTGGCCATGGCGTGATTTGGTGTAGTGTACCTTGGTGGAATTTTTGCCAAAAAATGAAAGTGTTGGTGGTACAAACGAGCTAGCTCTTCCACTTGTTTGTGAATAAGGTCGGCGAATGTAGCCGTGGCTGTCTCTTTGGTAAATGTGCCTGCGGTTTGCTTGCATGGTCATTCCTTTTGTGGGCAGTCTAAGTGCCTTTGCCACTATCTCTTTAGTGATCACTACTTTGACCTTGTTCCTTGGGTGTCGGATATCTGTGCGGTTCTATCTTCTTTGATTGTGGATAGAAGCTCATAAGCCTTCTGAAAATCCACTCCGCAAGGCTCTTGTTCGTAGAAATCCCTGAGCCCCAGCCTGCGGTTAGCTTCTTTGGTTTCTGGCTTGGTAGCTACATCATATACTTCTTTGGGTAGGAGTTGCAACTCCACATGATTCCCCTCTTCACTTTTGAACCTGCCAGTGAAGACTCTAGTGTGGTGCTCTTCTAACTGTTCTCTAGACAGGTAGGATGCTTTTGCTGCTTTGACTGACTCGGTGTCTAGTTGATAAGCGGGCAGTTCCTGTAGTTTCTTCTTTTGGTTGAGCTTCTTTTTAGCCCTCTCCGCTACTTGCATGGCTCTTGTTCAGTGAAATGTCCTTTAGGCTGAAATGCTGACAATTTTGTCCAATTTTCTTCAATTCAATTTTTGAACAAGCAAAGATGCATAAAAACATGCAAGGAACAAAACTGTGTGGTCAAAACAAATATTTGCAACCAAAGTAAATAATCGCGATTATTTACAACTGAGGAAAATTTTCAACTTTTTGCAAACTTGGCTTTATAGACTCGAAGTATATACCAAATACATGCTCTTAGTGAAATATGGGCTCATTTGGATCCATAGGTTGAAAATGGTACCAGATTTTGCCTTTAGGCCTCTGAAACAGTAGATATAAAGGAAATTTGAGATTTTGAGCTCCAAATTGATTCAAAATTGGCTAGTGGGCTTAACGCATCATGTACTTTGGATGTATGATGGCAAAATATCAAAATTCCCCAATTTTGACCAGAAAGTAAATAATCGTGATTATACTTTTCCTCCAAAATTGATATTTTTTGGTACAAACTGGTTCTAGGCATTGTATAGACCCTGTATATGAGAGATAAGGTGATTTGGATCAAGAAATGGTGTCCATAACTAAGAATTTGTCTTGCAAAGACTTCTTTGAGTTTTTTGATAATTTTCCAAGTAATGGGTGGTCATTTTGGCTCATACTTGATTTTTGGCATGTAATAGGTGTGTACACATGATAGGTGAGGTGATTTGATAATTTCCAAGCAAAACTGATGCAAAAGTAAATAATCGTGATTATTTACTACAATGACAAAATCTTTGCAAAACCTATAAATTTTGACCTAGACATATTCCATACACCTAATACAAGTCTTAAATCTAATTTGGTCAAGTTTGGTCATGCCGACATCACTTTGTGCTTTGTCGACTTTGAAATCATCGCTTTTTGTGACTACACTTCCTGTGGGGTTGGTCGGTCAACTTTGAGGCTTTGGACTTGTCCGCAACATAGTCGTGAATCAACATGTCCAATTCTGGCTCATTTGGAGTCAGTTTGACCCCGTATGTCGAATTTGACGTTTTGTAACCTTCGAGCTATTTTTTGTTTTTTGAGGGCTTTGCTTGATGGATTTCACCAAATCAATCATATACATTGTATATGGACCTCATAAGCAAGCCATCTGTGGAGGCAGGTCGGAATTCTAACATTTTCCAAAAACCTAACTTTTCTACTGGGGACCCCCTCGACCCCAGCCGAATGGTCATCTGATGATATAGAAAGGTTCTATTATGTTAGGGCATGCTATGGTTCAAATCCCATCTGATTTGGTCAAGCTGGCAGGCCGCTATGATTAGTTTTAGGTCGTAGGTCTTCGTGCACTGCTCGGTTTCTAGGGTTTTTTCTAGAGCTTTAGACTAGCTACCGGCCGTACTAAATGGATCATTGTTGAGTAAAGAACTTACCCCTCATGTCTCGTGTGAGATGGTTCTGAAAATGGTCAACTGTGGGCTCCGAAAAAGTTGCGCGAAAGAGGCTGAAATCTCTCTCTGCAAAGGCTCCAAGTGGAAATGAGGTGGTTTTAGCCTACCTTGGATATCTATACCCGGACTTCCTGAACAAAATTTCCCCAGATTCCCTCGTTAGTCCTACTAGGCCGTGAAATCTATGTTAGACTCAAAAATTTCCCTGATCAGATTCCTGTAGCTCATTCTGCAAGAATTTTGCAAAAGTAGGCATGACAGGAGGCTTCCCGCTTCCATCTTCTGATTTCATTGAAATTTTTAGTGATTGTCCACCTTGTCTTTCTGATCACCATCGTGTCTTCCATTTTTCCATCTGAGCTTCCCTGCTATTTATTATTAATTTTTGACCTATTTATTTGAAAAAATCAAAGAAAATAGCAAAATACCCTAAAAAAGTAAAGTAAAAATTCAAAAATTAATAAAATCTCTCAAAAAATATAGCTTTATTGTTTTCTGTTGGATTTTTCTATTTTTAAGCCTCGCTATCAATAAAAATGATGAAAAATACCCAAAAAAGGACTATTTTTTTATGATTTTCTGATAGTATATACATTGTTTACACTCATTGGGAAGATATTATCATTAAATTTTCCCTTGATGATGAATTATAAGGGCATTATTAGGTAATTTTGCAAAATATCACACGTTAACATCAAATTTTTTCCTCCCTCTTCAAACATTGCCCTTAATTACTTAGTACTTAGTACTTAGTGCTCTTCCACCCCTCCTAGATGACATACTCCGGGACGATTGTGTGCAGGCGTTGAACAATTGTGTCTATGCATAGTCGTGGTTGGTTCTACCATGCTATAAAAATCAATGCAGTTCAAACCAATATGTTGTGCAAGAGCTGGGTCTTGAGTAATTAACTCAAGGGTTTGCGATGTCGAGGTTTGCTGTTGATGTCTTCCAAAGAGAAAATCTTGTAGCTTGTGTGCTCTCCGTTTGATTGTACCATCCAGATGCTTTACCACACTGATTTCTTGAGCTATTGTTAGCACTTTTGACTAGTGCTGAGCTTTTTCTCGCCATTGGTAGCTTCGTCGGCTTGGTGCTGCATGGTGTGGTGGAGTCTTTTGGGACTTATCTCGCCATTGCTTGATTGGTTTTACGGTTTGTGGAGAAGATAAGTGCTCCTTTTTCTTTCAAACCATTTCTATGTTAGGTTCCTTGCTCGGAGACGCTCGTCTTTATGTTTTGACCCTTGGAACCTTCTTTTGTTTTTTCGGTGAAGTTTTAGGCACCCAGATCTGAATCGGTTCATCCTTAAGCTCTGTTTTTGGTACCCAAATTTTCCCGACTCCTTGCATGCTACATGGAGCATTTGATTGTCGAGGGGATGGAGAAGATGACTACTTCGTGGTTTGGTCTACTGATTTCTTCTTTTCCATTCCTCTTTGCTTGGTGCAATTGGAACAATGAGTTGCCCTCCTTTAGGTGATAGCTTAAGTTTATTTGTATCCCATTCTGGTAATGCTTTGTATGTTTGCATCTAGGGAATTCCAAGAATCATCGTTTCATTCATGTGTTCATCTGGCAAGCATACAAATTGATGAGGACATGAACATCCATGTATTATCATGTTCAAGTTGACTACTCTCAATGTTGGAGTTGGGTTCTTGTTACATCCTTTGATTGTCGCTATTCCTGCCATCAATGCTTGACTTGTTGCCTTCTTGTATGTGGAATAACTGACTGCATTTACTCTCGCTCCTGTGTCGACCAAAGCATTGGTGCTATGATTGTTGAGCTGTACTTTGATGTGCAGGTCCATTCCATCTACCAGTCATCATCTGTTGAAACTGCATTGTTAGGTAATTCCCATTGTCGATCATCTATTTCCAAAGTGTTGATGGGAAACAATATCTGTTGATGCTTGAGAGCAGCTTTTCACATGAGTACCCAAAGCCTAGCTTCCTCTTGGGATTCATCAATAACCTACTGTCATTTTATCTTTCTTTGCCTGACTGGATGCATTCTTTCTGGCAAATCATTGGTTAGTGGAAAATTATATTTCTTTAAATGACATCCACTAATCCAATTAGCCATTGGTTCACCATCTAGGGTGGACAACTTTACTGCTCCACTTGGAGATATATCTTCAATGAAAAACGGTCCGTTTCCCTTTTTCTTAAACTTGAGAATGTGTTGCTTAAGGGAATAGACTAAAGCTAAGTCCCCTTTCTTGAGATTTTTGTGATTAAGTGGGAATCAAAAAAATGTTTTTGTTTCCGCTTTTGTGCATAGATATGAGCTACAGCAGTTAGCCTTTACTCGTCTAGCTTTTCCATATCTTCGAGTCTTTCTGACAATTCATGTCCAGTCCACTCAAGATTATGTGCTACCTTAATGTTGACAATAGAAATTCTATTGGAAGTATGGCATCAAGACCATAAACAAGGTTAAAGGGTGTAGCATTTAGAGCTATTTTGAATGAAACTAGATAAGCCCATAGAGCAGCATGGAGATTCATTTCCTAGTCTGTCCTTCCTGAACTAACCACTTTAGTTAGCACCGAGCTAAGAATTTTATTCGTATGATTAGCTTGTCTGTTTGCTTGTGGGTGATAGGGAGCTGATTTTTTATGGATGACCATAAACTCATTAAGCAAATACTCTATTACCTCATTAAGGAAATGAGTTCCCCGATAGCTGACAATCTCTATTGGCAATCCATATCTTGTGAATACATACTCATATAAGAATGCAACAATGGTTTTGACATCATTCTTTTGAGTTGCTTTATCCTCGGCCCACTTGGTCAAATAGTCCGTAGCTACAATGATATATTGAGTTTGGATTCTATAAGCAGGTGGTTGTATTGGTCCAACAAAATCCATACCCCATTTTGCGAAAGCTCTAACCCCCATCATTGGTCTTAAAGGCATGCTATCTACTCGTGTAGGCATTTTTGCTCTTTGACAAGCATCACATCTTTGAACCTATTCTTTGGCATCTGAAAAAAGTGTTGGCCACCATATGCCTGCCATCAAGATTGCTCTTGCAGTGGTCTCACTAGAAAAGTGACCTCGAGCTAATCCAGCATGTGCTCGTTTTATAATCGGAATATACTCGTTTTTATTTGCACAAAGAGGCAAATGTTGATCTTTCCCTCTGCGATACAATTGGTTCCCAATAAGAGCATAGTCTCTTGCTTCAGTTTCAATTGCTCTTTGACGGCGTTTACTCATATCCTCAGGAAATGTTCGGCTCGACAAGTAAGTAACCAGATAATTACTCCACTTAGGAACATGTGACATTTGAAACAATGTTACATGAGGTATGGGTGTTTGTTTTTGACATTGAGGGAAATCCTTTACAAAAGATCTAACATATCTCCTCATTGTCGGCCAAAATACTCCAAGTCTCAAGATTTGTTGCATAGTTTGGTCTTCTGCAAAGTGAAGTCCTACTATGGTAACATTTACTTGACTTAGGTACTGTTCTTTTTCTTCAGGGTTGATGCATAAAAGCAATATCCCGTCCCGATTTCTTTTGTATAGCCTTCCAGCTAGTAAGTGTTGATACATAGCCGATTGCTCGATTAATCCGATTGTGATAGGAAGTGGTATTTGTGAATCCACTTGAGCTATTGTCATTAATGACACAATGTTTTTCGACCATCTAGGTATCATTTCAATCGAGAACAAATAGGAATCTAGTAGATTCATCGTCTATCCCTTTAGGTGATTCCTCTGAAACAATCCTTGACAAATGATTTGCTCGTTGATGTGTAGTGCCTTTTTTTACAACCACAATGAAATCAAATTTGAGAAGAATGATGAACCATCTCACTATTGTCCCTATGCTTCATAGCTTGTTGATTAAATACAGCAAAGCTTGGTGGTCCACGAAGAACACAAACTTGTTGGCTAATAGGTAATGTCTATACTTTTTAATGGCATGGATCATTCCTAATCCTTCTCATTTGGTGATGGTGTAATTCTTTTCCGCCATGTTTAATTGTCAGCTAGCATAAGAAACAGGAAAGTTAATTTTCCCATCTCGTGGTTGAGCTAGTATACAACTGATGGCAAAATTAGAAGCATCTACATGTACGTGGAATACCTTATCCCAATCTGGTTCTTTCAATATTGGAGTTGTGGTGAGAGCTTGATTAAGCTTCATGAAGGATTCTTCACACGCCTCGGTCCATTCAAAGTGTGTAATCAAGCTATATATGGGTTTTTCAATTATAGCGTACATGTAGATGAACCGTTTGTAATATCCACAATGTCCCATGAAGGCTTGTATCCCATGGGTTTTGCAATTATAGCATACATGTAGATGAATGGTCGGTAATATCCACAATGTCCCATGAAGACTTGTACCCCTTTTACTGTTGTTGGTCTAGGCAAATAAAAAATGACATGAATCTTCTCAATATCAATAGCTATGCCATTTTTAGACACTATATGTCCAAGAACTTTTCCTTGTCTACCCATGAATATACACTTTTCAGGATTTAAGCAAATCCTATAAAGTCTACATTTTTCGAATACCTTTTTGAGGTGTTCAAAATGATCAGCCCGGATTGATGAATGTATGCATCGATCATCCATATATACTTCTAAGAATTTCCTAAGATATTCTTTGAAAGCATGGCTCATCAACCTTTGAAACGTGGCTGGAGCATTAGTGAACACAAATGGCATAACCCGATAGCCAAATATATCCCACTCTGTTGGAAAAGCAATTTTATGCTGATCTTTAGGATCAACCAAAAGTTGATTGTATCCCGAAAAGCCGTCTAAGAAGGTGTAAGCTTCTTTTCTTGCAACTCATTCTAAAACTTTCTCAATTATTGGAAGAGAAAGTTGTCTCTAATGGTAGCTGCATTCACCTTTTTGAGATTAACACACTCTCGTAATTTTCCATTCTTCTTGGGTACTACCACAATTGGAGACATCCAATCTGTGTGTTCAATTTTGTAAATGAATTTGACTTCCTTTAGTTTTTCAATCTCCTCTTTTATCTTCCTGGCAAATGTTTCGTTATAAGTGTATGGCCTTTGTGTACTTGGTTTCGCATCATCTCTCATGGGTATGGTATGTTGACAAATTTTTGGATCAACACCCTTGAGATCCTTGTAAGACCAAGCAAAGATATCTCGGTATTCCTTTAACAAGCTCAGCAAAAGCTTTTCTTCTTCTTCTGTTAGGTCATTTGCAATGTAAGCAGGTCTAGGCTCTTCTCCTGGTTCATCCAAGTCTATCCTTTTAGCGTTTTCAGGTCCTTCGTAAGACTCGCCCTATTTTCGTAGTTTCCTAACAAGTTGTTCAACTATGATTTTTCGATCTTGGAGAGTATACTTTTTATAATGGGATGGAACTTGCATTACATCCTTACCACCCTCTTCCGTGGTTTCCATTTCGGTTGTGTATATCTCCTTTAACACTAGACTTCTAATGAGCCACAAAACTGGCTAAAGCCATAAAAATGGCTCTCATCAGGATTTTAGTAAATGAAACATAACTTTTGTATGACATTAAAATTTCATGAAACTTCTTAATTATTGGTTCAAGATATGAAAAAAGTTTCTAAATACATAACTTACATGAAAATCTCAAAAATAAAAATTCACTTTTCTAAAATTAGCAAATTTTACGTAATACTGCACTTCACTACTTAACTTTGAGAAGTAAAAAATGTCGGCAGTCTTTGTATATGGGTTAAAAAAGCTTGGTACATCTATCACATACCTATTGAGGGATTTTTCAAAGAAGTTTGGACTTGCTTAGCAATAATTTGATTTACTTTGAAAAGAATATATTAAAAAATTATCCATTCACATAAAATAGTTATAGAGAATGGCAATGGAAAGACACGTTTACACCTTCATTTAGCTCTGTACTATTTTTTGTCAACTCATATTGAGTGTTGGTCATAATTCCCTGAAACCATTTTCTATTTAGATAACTAGCATAGTGTTGGAAAATATTTTACAAAAGTATCCAAAAGCCACAAAAGTGGCTAATTTTTTACAAGACTAGTGTTAAAGCTTTTTTCAACTCTTAATATTTCTTTTTCCGCTCGACTCTGGTCATGAGTGGTTTCTTATCCTGTGATTTTTCTTGAGTACCCTTCCTTGTTTTTCTTGATGTTTGAGACATTTTTGAGTTTTTGTTTGAAGGATATCTGCCAGTTATTTTGTCCTTGACACAACCATTTGCATCAGAAATTGTGTTTTACTGGAGACTGATGGCATAGGTTGTGTTTTCACAATTCTGGTGTCTCTCTTTCGTCTGTCCCATTTTTGTCTTCTTGATTTCTAGTTTGGAAAGTCAAAAAACTTTTCCTCCCCTCCTTTTAAGAGTAACTTAGCTCTTGTATGCTCTTTTTCTGACCCTAAATCTTTTGAGGTAGCTGAGTGTTTATCTAACTCATCAGTTGCATCGTAATAGAGGTCTGAAAAGACTTGTTGAGCTTTCATTAAGTCCTTGGGTTTCTCATCTTCTTTTTCAATGTTGAGGATTGAAATCATTTGGATGGGAATTATGTCGTAGCCATCCTCATTGCAAAATTGAGTAGGCATAGACGTATTCACACATACATCCATTGTCGCTAAAATTTGAGTCCACTCAAATGGCTCAATAAATGCTCTGGAAAGGATTCAGTTACATAGGCTTCGTCTGTGCAGTCCCTTTCTAGGATATATTCTTCTCGTCTTAAGCTTTCGTTTTCTGAAGCTCCACACATCCAAATAGGAGTGTCTTTGTTTACAGATAGTTGTTTCCCCAATCTTGGATAAGTTATACCTGTCGCATGGAAGGTCTTCCCAATATGGTTTCATAGTTGAGTTTTTTCCCAAAGTCTACTATGGCAAAAGTGTGTTGATATTCAATTCCAAAGGAATTGACTATCATTTTTTCAAGCAGTCCTAATGGTCTCTCAATGTGTTCGTTAGCCAACTGCAATTTCATTCTAGTTTGTCTAATGGCTGGCTGTCCCCAGGATTCCCATACTGCTGAAGCGGTCCGGGGCGGGCAACAAGAAGAGCAACCTCTAGACACCCTTCAAGGCTCCCGTGCTGCTCAATGGGGCTGGGGCACAACACAACACAAACCAAAACAACAAACCCACAGCCAAATCCCAACTACACAAGGGGCACCACCTAGTTTAAGAGCGAACTAGGACGCAAAAGAGGAGAATCGTTAGAGCATCCCACAAACAAGCAAGGAATTTACACTAACCCTAACACCAATGGAACACTCTCACACACTAAAACACGAGAGAGAGAGAGAGAGAGAGAGAGAGAGAGAGAGAGAGAGAGAGATGGTGCTCGGGCTGCTTTGAAGTGTATCGTTAATGATCAAGCAAACATAAATATATATATGTAAGAAAGAGAGAGAAGGGGGAAGGGGGTGCTTGTTGCACTAATGCCTTCTTACAAATCTGTCATGACCAATCAAAGTGAGATTAGTATTTGTTCAACATAGCCTGAGTAAATTACACCACAACACATCGCAAGAAAAAAGCCACCCCAATCACTGTCTTAAGGCCAGGGGAGTCCTCTCCACCCTGTCGCCCTCTTACAGCATGTGGGATTTATGGCTAAATTGATAACAATACCCGGAGACAAGCTATCAAGAACTTAAATAAAACACCAAGACACTTACATATCATTATTGTCCATGACTTCACGTTGGAAGGGAGACAAGGTATCAATGATTAGTCCAAATTCACCCTCCTTGATTCAGTAAATGTTGGGCTTACACTAGTAGGAGAAATGATAGATTTCCTACTCTCAATTTAATGATCACTCTCTCTTACAATGGCATAGAGTTCCCTTGCTAATCACCCCTAATACAACACATACATATGCCTAATGCCAATGAGATTCCACTCAAGAGCTCCTTCTCAAGAGGTTGAGCTTGGCTTCTCAAGCTATAGCATAGTGCTCTTTCTTCTCCCCCCTTTTTGTGCTAGCTACACCCTCCTTTTATAGCAATTTTGAAGGCTAGGGTTACTCCTCTAACCATGGTTGGGTTAGATTTTCAGCAATTTATCTAATTTCTTTTGCTTGGAATTATCAAGAAGTTGGTGGAGAAAGAGAGAGGAGAGAAATGGAGGTGATAGGACTTTTCATAGTGGGTTAGTGTTAGTAGAGTTAGTATTAATTTACAAATGGAATTGAATATTTACAATGGGAGTATCCATGTAGGATACAAATAAGGAAGAAAAACTCTTAAGAGGTAAGAAAAGGTGGATTTCTTACAAGGTTGATGCTCCAAGTGTCTTGAGTAGGGCCAATTTTGACGTTTGTTGACGGTCCAGTAGCTTTGACGGTACATTTTTTCTCCACCCTTGACCTTCCTTGAGAGACAAGGTAATTGAAGCTGAGTAATCAACCACCATGATGCTGTCTTTTAAGAGAAGGGGCTGAATTTTGTGGTTTTTTTTATAGATATGGGTAATTTGGAGGAGGAAAAATGAGACTAGGTGGTCAATTTTGGAATGGAATTGTGTGTGGGAGGTATGAGTTCACCATGGTTTCTCTTATTCTTCAAGGTTGAGGAGAAGGTGAGTAGGGTGAAGAGAGGAGTGGTGAGAGAGGTGGGGATGATGAGTGGAGAAGTGTGTGTGAAAGAGGAAAATGATAAAGTGGAAGAGAGAGTGTGGCTGCATAGCGTGGGAAAACTGGGGTCCACTAATAAAATCATAGCTCACAGCTCGTAGCTCAAAAAAATATTAAAAAATTTGAGGCAAAAGTTCAGCCCACGAGCTACAACTTTTGTTTGTATCACCTTTTCAAATTCGGAGAGCAAGTGAACTTTAAAAATTCAGAAAAACCGACCGTTTTTTTCCACTGCACAAGGTCCTTGTGGGGCCCTTCTTTGGATGATTCTTTTGAATACCTCCAAGAGTGAGCCCTCCATAGTGCATGTATGCATGCCACCTACCCTTGACCTTATTTGGTAGGTCTATAATTGAAGATATTGTTGAGATCATGATATAAGTGAATAGTACAACTAAGAAAATCAAATATTGAGGGGTCTAAAATATGTACATGTCAAATATAAATAATATAAGTGAAAAAAATATAAAGGGGTCAAAAGAAATCTTTCTCATTATGAGGCTATCATAAAAAGATAAATATTTTTGGTGTTATAATTTTTTAGAAGAAAAACAAAATAGATGTAGGAAGGGAAAAATCACAATAGTGAAAAAATATACACATAAATAAAACTAGTTTTTATGGATTTTTGTTGGGGTGGAGTTACACCAAATATAAGAGAAGCTTACATGAAAATATTTCTATATGGAATAAAGAGTATGAAAAATGGTAAGGAAAATTTTGGTAATGTAGAGAGCATAAATAACACACACCTAGGTAGAAATATCTAAATAAATACCAAAATAATTATGAAGAAATCTTTTATTTAGGCCCTATATACAAAGAAATATTTACATACACATGGGCCATAATATACTTATATTTTTTATATTTTTATATTTTTTTGGCTCAACTAGCCCAATGACTAGCTAATTGAGGGTTTTTTATTTCAGTAAGGAGATATGGGAAAAGTCCCCTAACTCACACGCACCTATATACAGTGAAAGGGTGAGGGTAACCACAGTGTTTGAGTGATTTGATAGGGTGAGATAACTCACTATGGAAATTACAGAGAGCCGAAAAACGGCTATCATTAGCCCCCCCCCCGAATGATGGTATATTCATGTACCATCATAAAGAATCTTTTCCAAAGAGAGTGCTTCAGAGTCCTTGACAAGATCTTCATTGTTTGGCCCCTTGGAATTTTGGTTTGTGTTACACTCATGCTTCATGGAACAATACTTACATGGGATAGTTGCCTTTTGCTCTGGTAGATCCTTTGGTAGAAGGCGACTCAAGTAAGGCTTCAAGCGATAGCCGTTTACCTTCCTGGAGTGCTCTTTCCCATTCAAGTCCATAAGTTGATAGTAACTTGAATTGAAAGCCTTCTTGACTATGTATGGCCCCTGCCATCTTGTTTCAAATTTGGCATCAAAACGATTATCGAGTCGATTGTCATACCTTAGCACAAGATCTCCTTCATTGATGCCTTTGTCCTTCAGTTTCTTGTCAAGCTTCTCCTTTGTCTGTGTGGCTTTCCTCTTATAGCACTCGTATGCTGCTTCTCTTTTCCACTCAAGCTCAGCTAAGGTAAGAAGTCGATCCATCCATGCTTCTTGATCATCTTGTGCTGATTTGCCATGAAGTCGCATTGTTGGAATGTTTAGTTCAATTGGCTGTAAAGCCTCTTGACCATAGACCAAGTGAAATGGTGTGAACTCCGTGGCTTCCCTATATGTGGTTCAATACGCCCACAAGGCACCATCCAAGAAGTCATACCACAACTTTGTCTTGTTTTTCACCATCTTTCTAATGATGCCTGCAATGACACCATTAGCTTTTTCTACCAAACCATTTGATTGGGGATAGTAGGGTGTACTGTGACGATGTAGAATGCGAAGTTCTTCACAGACTTCTGTGAGCAATCCCTTTCTAAACCCTGGACCATTATCAGAAACAATCTCCAAAGGTGTGCCAAATCTACAAAAAATGTGAGTGTAGACGAATTTGCTCACTGTCCTCTCATTTACCTTTGCCACACTTTGTGCTTCCACCCACCTAGTCATATAGTCTACAGCCACTAGAATGTAGAGTTTACCATTTTTTGTCCTAGGCAGAGGACCCATAGCATCAATGCCCCACTTTTCAAACGGTCCATTTGCAAGCACAATTTGCCTTGGACCATAAATCAATCCTCTATTCCCATTTACCTGACAATTGTGACAACTTTTACACCAATGTTGGACATCCACATGCAGACTTGGCCAAACATACCCCGCAAGCAAAATCTTCTTCACAGTTAATTCTTGGGAAAAATGACCACCACATGCCTCTTCATGCAAACCTTTTAGAATGGCTGGAATTTTCGCGATAGTTGGTACTCTTCTGCACACTTTATCCTTTCCTCTTTGATAGACGGAGCCTTCTAGGAAGAGATACATGCTTGCCTTCTTCATGAGTCTCCTCTTCTGAGCTTTTGTGAAGTCTGGTGGAAACTCACCCTCCAAAATGTAGCCAATGATGGGAGCCAATGACTCCAATCCCTGGTACCTCGGTTTCTTCACAGCAGCCGCCACCATGATGACCTGCACTTCTTTCTTTACACATGCAACGGCTTGTTGTGCAAGTAAATCAGCATCTTCATTTTGTTTCCTAGGAATATGATATAATTGCACCTCCTCAAATTGATTAAATAGCCTATGGATGGTATGAACTTTGGCCCTTAGTCTTTCATTTTTGCATGCCCAAATTCCTAAAATCTGCTTCACAATGAGAAGTGCATCCCCTTTTACCATGAGACGTTGTATACCATGGCCAATGCATATTTTTAAACCATGAAGTAGTGTGTCATATTCTGCCTTATTGTTGCTAGCTGAACTTGGTAGATTGAACTTCTCTTTCATGACCACCTCTCCACTTGGGTTGAGCAACACTAGCCCTCCCCCTGCTTTTCCTGTGGCTCGATGAAAAGCTCCATCAAAGAACAAGGTAAAAGTATTAGGAATACTTTTTGGTGGTGGCAATGGTAGGGTCTTTACTTCAGGCACCTTAATCTCCTTTTCATGCACCCTATAAGTGAGAATCCATGCCAATTGTGCACACACACTACCTTCTACCTTGAAAGAGTATTGAAACTCTTGCAACTCCATAATCCACTTTGAGATCCTAGTACTAAGATTCATTTGAGATGACGCCCAAGGGAACAAATTCTCTGCGGTGAGGATTACAAAAGGTTTTGGGAGCAAGTAGGATCTAAACTTCCTTATCGCAAACATGAGAGAAAGCATCACGAGTTCTGCCTCCGTGTAGCCTCTCTCTAAAGCATTCATGACCCTACTAGCAAAGTAGATGGGCCGCATCCTGTTACTATAGGGATCTTGTTGTAGCAAAACTGCACCAATTGTTTCTTTCCCAGCACTAGAGCTAACAAAGAATGTGTACTCCCAACAAGGAGGCATAAGTGTTGGTAGCTCTGACAAAATGGCTTTAATGTTACAAAATTACTCTTCAAGCTCATCAAACCATGCAAATTCTACTTGTTGTGTCAACGTTTGCAAAGGGTGAAGTAACTCCGAGGCTAAGTGAATGAAGCGTGACATATACTTCACCTTTTGAATGAATGAGATGACCTCCTTAAGACTCTTGGGTGATGGTAGCTCAATAAGATACTTCGCCTTTGAAGGATCCACTTCAATGCCTTTGTAAGAAACTTTATGACCAAGCAAGATTACTTCATCCTCACCTATATGGCACTTGTCGGGGTTGAGTTGACCTCCCATGTCGTAGAGCTTCTTTAAACCTTCTTCTACCCTTTGTAGATGCAATGATTTTGAGCTATAAATACAGAAATCATCAATGAACACCCTAATTGACTTTCCAAAGAATGCTTGAAACACCATATTCATGAAACGTTGGAATGTTGCAGGAGCATTTGTCAGACCAAATGGCATGACTCTAAAAGCATAAAAACCCCAAGGAGTGATAAAGGTTGTTTTCAATTGATCCTCCAATGCAATCCCTATTTGAAAGTAACCTGAGTAACCATCGCACACAGTATACTTCTCATGACCAGCTACCTCATTTAGTATCTCATCATGGGATGGGAGGGGAAAGTGATCTCTTTTTGTTGCCTCATTGAGGGGACGGTAATCCACACACACCCTCCACTTGCCATTTTTCTTAGGAGTGACAACAACAGGAGAGACCCACTCTGAATTCTCCACTGGATAAATGAAACCTGCTGCTAGAATCTTCCTTACTTCCTTGAGTAGAGCCTGCTCCTTTATAACTCCTAGCCTTCGTAGCTTCTGAGCTTTAGGTGTGGCCTCAGGCTTTAACTCAATCTTGTGTTGAACAACATCTACCCCACACACGTCGGTGTAGTCTTTAGCAAAAAGCCTAGGAAACTTCCTTAGCACACATTTGAACTCCTCTCTTTCATCCTTTGTAAGTGTTGTTGATAGCATACCTTCCAGCATCCCTTCATCTTGAACACCTTCGTTCTCTTGAGGACCTACCTCCTCCAAGCCTTGACAAGAGGTCTCTTGGTTGCTTGGTTTAAACCTTACCCCCATGACTTCGATGGAAGACTCCTCTTCAGTAATGCTGCCGCTACTTTTTTCTTCTGAAGTGCTATCGGTCCAACCTTCTTCCGTCTCACTTTGAGATGATTCTTCATGGAGCTCCTCTTGGCGTTGCTCCTTCATGTCAAAGACAACCTTCTTATGATTGTCATTCCTGCAAATTAATTTCCCACTCTCCCAATCCTGCAAAGCTCGCATTTTCATTAGCCATGGTCTTCCTAGGATAAATGGATAACCACTTCCCTTGGTCGACATAACATAAAAATCCACCGCTTTCTTAATGCCAAAGTCCTCTACAAAGACATTTTTACAAATGCCTACACACCTAGCCTTGCTATTGTTTGCCATCTTGACTTTGATTTCAGGTGTCTCCTGGATGTGCATGCCTAGTCTTTGCATGAGTCCCTCTGTCATGATGCAAATTTGTGCACCCCCATCCACTAGACCTTTCCTAACCAATCATCCTTTGATGTAATAGTCTAGCACCGGTGTAATGTCCTCATTCATTTCAGCTTGTGCAATTTTTACAACAGGCACACTCTCTTTTACCTTTCTCCTAGTGCTAACTGTCCTTGTTAAATCCCTCCTAACTTGTGGACATAATGCAAGAAATTGAGGCCATGAGATATCAGGACCCTTACCTCTCATGTCTTCCAACAGGTTGTATGGAGCCATTCCATGTCTAAGAGGAAAGTCTTGGAGGTTGATACGACGTCGAGTCCTCTTAGCTTCCTTGGTCTCCTTTGCCTTCTTTTCTCGTCCATGGTCACTTTGTGATGTAACTCCTTCTTTCTCCTTACCTTTCCCTCGGCCACGCTTAATGCCATTTGCTTCCATGTCAACCTCTCTTGAATTTGTCACCTCTACCACATGCAGGTTTGGGTCTGGCAAAGGTGGAACTCCTTCCACTCCTTGTGGAGGTGGTCTTGGTCCATTTGGCCTTTGTAGAAGCCTTGGTTGTTGACCAGCTCCTTCTCCTG
Source organism: Adiantum capillus-veneris (assembly GCF_014529385.1). Classification (NCBI taxonomy): domain Eukaryota; kingdom Viridiplantae; phylum Streptophyta; class Polypodiopsida; order Polypodiales; family Pteridaceae; genus Adiantum; species Adiantum capillus-veneris. Next base: position 103,277,195 of record NC_140940.1, on the reverse strand, counting down.
CATTCATCATTGGGTAATTCAAGTTAGGTCTCCCTGGCTCTCCACGGGGCCAAGGACAATCATACATCCCATGTCCAGACTCTCCGCAATTCTAACATTGCAAGACTCTCCTAGTTCGTGGCTCTCTCTCTTCTGATTTCTTTGCTTGTCCCTTTGGACCTACAGCTTGTGCAAGGTGAATTGACAGGCTGCTTAAAGATTCATTTAACTTCTCAATCACTTCAGCCGTTACCTCAGGAATCTCCCTAGATGTTGATGCTTGTGACTTACCTTTGGGTCTAAGACCTACTATTGGAACCTCTCCCCTTAAGCACTTGAGTTTCCTATACTTCTCAGTAGCCCTAGTTTCAGCTGCATCAAAAGTAGCAGGTGCACCCGCCTCAACTTTTACCTTAAGGTCAGGAAGGAGTCCGACTATGAACCTCTCCTTCTTTAAAAATTCTGCACCATCACCAGGGTTAGCAACATTTCATATCCATAGAGCCCAAAGACGTAGAAACTCTTGCTTGTACAAGTAGTAGTCATCTAAGTCTTTTTGCTTATGAGAAACAATGTCTTGCCATAATTTTTGAGTGTTTTGGGGATCAAATAAGTATCTCTTAAAACTATTAAAACTTCTGTGTAATTCCCCTTAACTTCCTCAGGAAAAGAGTCAAACCAAGTACTAGCATCTTTCCTAAGGACCACCTCAAACATTTCTACACGTTCTTGATCGGTTACTATCCTCTTGATACGGCAAGACATCTTGAAATTTGCTAAAAATAATTCTGCATCCTCTCCAGGCTCTCCAAAGAAAAGAGGATATCCAGACGTTTGGCGTTGGCTCTCCATTATTATGAAAGATTAAAACACGAGTTACAATAAGGGATACAATAGAGATTTAGAACCACTCGCCTGCAAATGAAGAAGTAAGAAAATACCACTCTAGGTTTTCTTCTTCAGCTATCCAAGCTTCAATGAGGTCTCGATTTGTTTGATCAAAACAAAAAGGTAGACTATTGATGAGCTCTAAGAAGGGTTGAAATTCTTCAAAGCTAAGGCGATAAACAGAAATCTCTAGAACTTCATTTTCTGGATCCAAAAGAGCAACCACGTCCCAAGTGATAAATTGCACTTGCTCTACAATTCCCAACGCACAAGCGGTTTGTATAAAAACTAGATCTTCATGCTCGTTGAAGGCCGTGAGAAAGTAGCAATTGACTAGGAGCTCCTTTCCTTTGAGTTCCACACAGTCGGAGTGAGGCAACCTTCTCACAATTTCATAAAGAACATCCTTATCAAGTCCAATCAAGTTTGCAAGATTTAAAGACTCCACTTGTGCTACAAAATTCCTGGACAAAAACTCCTTAGGATTATGGTTAAATCATTCAAAAGCATAAAGAGATTTACAATGTCTCTATGAAAAAAGTGTCATAAAAAGTAGAGAAGGATGAGAATTTATACAAATTTGCAATCTTCTCTATGCTCTCTTTATTAAGACAAGCTCTGAATAGCTCCCTATCTCCTTTGTTGAAAGCGAAAGGAAGACTATTAATAATACGCAAATGAGGGAAAAATTCACCAAATGTGAGTCTATGAAGCATGAACTCTGGCCGCAAGTTTCCTAAAGAGTCTTCCTCAATGGTGAAATGCACTCCCCAAACGCCAAATTTCACTCTATTTACCAATCTTAGGGCACACACTAGTTGGATGAATGCGCGGTCTTCCTTAGTGCCCAGCAACAAGAGGAAAATGGAATCCACGCGTAGGACCTTTCGTCTTAACTTCACCACCCTCTTGTTATGAGGGAGACGCCTTACTACTTGCTCCTACAACTCAATTGGTAATAGAGCTAGATCTCTAAGGATTGAACTTTCACTGCACACACATTCCCTGTTAGAACAAATGATCTTTTTTTATTTCTTGTAACAACTTGGACAAAGAAAAAACAAACATACACACTATTTTGCCGGGCTGCACTTTATTTTAAAATAAAATGAACACATGTACATCAAAAGAAGTGTGGTAGTTGATGAGAGGTAGAATGACAGGGTTTGGTGATGCAAGAATTTCTCCTACTCTTTGGGCACCAAACATGAACACCATTCGTTGTTGAAAATGGATCTTTCTACTAATTGCAACGTTTATTCTAATGTGTGGAGTAAAATGAAAGGGAAAAACCTCTATTCTTGGGCCATTATCCATGGCCTATGCATGTCCTAATGCTTAAAATAACACAAAAATATAGACGTCCAAGCTAATATCGTACCTAATGAGAGGCAAAATAAAAGGATTTACCAAAGTGTTTATCTCGGCTAACCTAAGAGGACCTACGAATTACCCGTTGAAATTGCAACTTAGTACTAACAATTATGTGTATCTTTTGCCTTGCAATGGGAATGAAAGGATCATACAAACTCTCGCGATTCATGCAAACTACTTGACTATGCTAAAAGTTGATCCTACACAAAAACATACACGAGTTGTTTTCCTCCGTGGGGGCACCAATTTGAAGCGGTCTGGGGCGGGCAACAAGAAGAGCAACCTCTAGACACCCTTCAAGGCTCCCGTGCTGCTCAATGGGGCTGGGGCACAACACAACACAAACCAAAACAACAAACCCACAGCCAAATCCCAACTACACAAGGGGCACCACCTAGTTTAAGAGCGAACTAGGACGCAAAAGAGGAGAATCGTTAGAGCATCCCACAAACAAGTAAGGAATTTACACTAACCCTAACACCAATGGAACACTCTCACACACTAAAACACGAGAGAGAGAGAGAGAGAGAGAGAGAGAGAGATGATGCTCGGGTTGCTTTGAAGTGTATCGTTAATGATCAAGCAAACATAAATATATATATGTAAGAAAGAGAGAGAAGGGGGTGCTTGTTGCACTAATGCCTTCTTACAAATCTGTCATGACCAATCAAAGTGAGATTAGTATTTGTTCAACATAGCCTCAGTAAATTACACCACAACACATCGCAAGAAAAAAGCCACCCCAATCATTGTCTTAAGGCCAGGGGAGTCCTCTCCACCCTGTCGCCCTCTTACAGCATGTGGGATTTATGGCTAAATTGATAACAATACCCGGAGACAAGCTATCAAGAACTTAAATAAAACACCAAGACACTTACATATCATTATTGTCCATGACTTCACGTTGGAAGGGAGACAAGGTATCAATGATTAGTCCAAATTCACCCTCCTTGATTCAGCAAATGTTGGGCTTACACTAGTAGGAGAAATGATAGATTTCTTACTCTCAATTTAATGATCACTCTCTCTTACAATGGCATAGAGTTCCCTTGCTAATCACCCCTAATACAACACATACATATGCCTAATGCCAATGAGATTCCACTCAAGAGCTCCTTCTCAAGAGGTTGAGCTTGGCTTCTCAAGCTATAGAATAGTGCTCTTTCTTCTCCCCCCTTTTTGTGCTAGATACACCCTCCTTTTATAGCAATTTTGAAGGCTAGGGCTACTTCTCTAACCATGGTTGGGTTAGATTTTCAGCAATTTATCTAATTTCTTTTGCTTGGAATTATCAAGAAGTTGGTGGAGAAAGAGAGAGGAGAGAAATGGAGGTGATAGGACTTTTCATAGTGGGTTAGTGTTAGTAGAGTTAGTATTAATTTACAAATGGAATTGGATATTTACAATGGGAGTATCCATGTAGGATACAAATAAGGAAGAAAAACTCTTAAGAGGTAAGAAAAGGTGGATTTCTTACAAGGTTGATGCTCCAAGTGTCTTGAGTAGGGCCAATTTTGACGCTTGTTGACGGTCCACTAGCTTGGACGGTACATTTTTTCTCCACTCTTGACCTTCCTTGAGAGACAAGGTAATTGAAGCTGAGTAATCAACCACCATGATGCTGTCTTTTAAGAGAAGAGGCTGAATTTTGTGGTTTTTTTGATAGATATGGGTAATTTGGAGGAGGAAAAATGAGACTAGGTGGTCAATTTTGGAATGGAATTGTGTGTGGGAGGTATGAGTTCACCATTGTTTCTCTTATTCTTCAAGGTTGAGGAGAAGGTGAGTAGGGTGCAGAGAGGAGTGGTGAGAGAGGTGGGGATGATGAGTGGAGAAGTGTTTGTGAAAGAGGAAAATGATAAAGTGGAAGAGAGAGTGTGGCTGCATAGCATGGGAAAACTGGGGTCCACTAATAAAATCATAGCTCACAGCTCGTAGCTCAAAAAAATATTAAAAAATTTGAGGCAAAAGTTCAGCCCACGAGCTACAACTTTTGTTTGTATCACCTTTTCAAATTCGGAGAGCAAGTGAACTTTAAAAATTCAGCAAAACCGACCGTTTTTTTCCACTGCACAAGGTCCTTGTGGGGTCCTTCTTTGGATGATTCTTTTGAATACCTCCAAGAGTGAGCCCCCCATAGTGCATGTATGCATGCCACCTACCCTTGACCTTATTTGGTAGGTCTATAATTGAAGATATTGTTGAGATCATGATATAAGTGAATAGTACAACTAAGAAAATCAAATATTGAGGGGTCTAAAATATGTACATGTCAAATATAAATAATATAAGTGGAAAAAATATAAAAGGGTCAAAAGAAATCTCTCTCATTATGAGGCTATCAAAAAAAGATAAATATTTTTGGTGTTCTAATTTTTTAAGAAAAAACAAAATAGATGTAGGAAGGGAAAAATCACAATAGTGAAAAAATATACACATAAATAAAACTAGTTTTTATGGATTTTTGTTGGGGTGGAGTTACACCAAATATAAGAGAAGCTTACATGAAAATATTTCTATATGGAATAAAGAGTATGAAAAATGGTAAGAAAAATTGTGGTAATGTACAGAGCATAAATAACACACACCTAGGTAGAAATATTTAAATAAATACCAGAATAATTATGAAGAAATCTTTTATTTAGGCCCTATATACAAAGAAATATTTACATACGCATGGGCCATAATATACTTATATTTTTATATTTTTTTGGCTCAACTAGCCCAATGACTAGCTAATTGAGGGTTTTTTATTTTAGTAAGGAGATATGGGAAAAGTCCCCTAACTCACACGCAGCTATATACAGTGAAAGGGTGAGGGTAACCACAGTGTTTGAGTGATTTGATAGGGTGAGATAACTCACTATGGCAATTACAGAGAGCCGAAAAACGACTATCACTGCTTTAGTGGCTATGGCTATGCCAGCTTCACTATCTAGTATTGCCATGGTTTCAAGGTCATTATATTTCACTAGGAGGGTGGTGTTTCCTTCTTTCCCTTCATAATATTCTCCAACTTTGTTCATGGGAACTGATCGAATCTCTTTGTTTTCCATTTCATTTTTCAAATTTTCCAAATTCTTTGAGATTAACCCCGTTATCCCCACCTTCTCTAGGGTTTTCTGTAAATCATTCCATAAGTATGGTTTGAGTTTTAACAGCTCTCCCAAGATAAGAGTGCATTGGATGGGTGTAGACATGATTGCATGAATGCTGTCTACTTCTAGGGTCTGTTCAACTCTTTTTACTTGAGTGGTCTTGCACATGATGGATTCATCTTCATTATCTCCCAAGTAAGAAGGTAATGTTTTTAGAGTCAATGGTTTCGACATTCCTGAAGCTTCCGATTCGCAATCGTCGTACAAGGATTGTGAATCCATGTTTATATCAGAAGGTAGGTTATCCAACCAAACTTCCCCTATAGGAGCTGACTTTAGAATTAGGCTCCCATCATTGATCTCTCTCAGTTTTTCCCATAAGTGTCCTCGCTAGTCTTCCTCTACGAATGGAATTCCGTCTAAGGCCTCTTCGCTGTTAGGCACTATAAGCTCTGGTTTGTTTGTTTCAAGGTGGGGTTCTATCACCACATCGGATTTTTCTTTTGTTTCTTTTACCACAAGCTGTTCAGGTTTTTCAATACTTTCAAGCTTGGGTTTTTGTTTTTCCAGGATTTCTTGCGTGATTCTTACCAAGTTTTGATAAGCTTCCATCTTAGCTGCTTCCATGTCTGGAGATGGATAATTTTTTCATTTGCTTTTAATGTTTTGGACTGCTTTAAGTCCTGCTTGGTAGGCTTCCAAGGCGACATTAATAGGCTCAAAAATTTTATCAACTAGAATGGATTCTCCAGAGTTCACGGTCGTTTCCTTGAATTCACTGTCAGTTTCCTTCAACTTGTCCTGGAGTAGCTTCTTTGCTTTCTCCTCGATTTCAACCCGTTGTTTTTGTTTTCTCATCTCATATCTTTTGCTTCTGCTCCTTTTGATTCTTTGAGAAGAAACTTTCATATTTTTTGAATCATCAGAGGAGTTGTGTTTCTTTTTCTTTTACTGGGCTCTAGTGATTACCTTGATTGGAACAATCGGTTCACTCTCTGATGAGCTACGAGGTATCACTTGGACTACGTTTACTATTGTTTTACCCTTGTTCAAAGGATTTTTAGGACAATCTTCCGGAAAGTGTCTTCCCTTTTTGCAACATTGTATGCAATAGGCTTCAATTGGTTTGAGGTTTTGGTCAGTCTCTGGGCATTCATTTTTCCAATGATCATCAGCACCACAATTATGACAATTTCTTATTCTTGGCTTCATCATGGGTCTTCCCATGGGAGGTCTGACACCTTGATTAGCTACATAATACATTGGTGCGAGCTATGGTGGAGCATAATTCAATGCTTCCTCCATTGGTGGTGGATGTGGATTATACCAATCTCCTTCTACCATTATTGTAGATGGACTAGGCTCTGCATATGGTGTAACAAGCACTAATGCTTGTTCATCTATGACTCCTTCAGAGTGCATGTACTTTACAGGCACTACATTATGTCCTGGATACGGAGGTTGTTGTCCCAACACAGGTTGAGGTCTTTCCATAGCCATTGGTGGTCTTTGAGCATGGGCCATATTAGGTTGATATCTGTACATGGGTTGTCCTTGTGGCCTCATGGGCACGTATTGAACATTCCCATCATACTTTGGTCTGAAGTAGCACTTGTGGGTCTCATGATTGGTCCATTTACGCTCGATTGCACACCATTTTTGTGGCCTAAGTGGTTGTACCTATGGAGGTATCCCTTGTCTTGGTCCCCTTATAAGTGATTTTTGCATGTTGTTCATCATCCTTTTTAGCATATCTTCTATGACTAAGAGTGGTGCCGCAACATCCGTTCCCACTTGTGATGGTTTAGTGGATGTTGTTTTCTCGCTTTGGTTATCCTTAGGTACATCTTCTTCATTGAAAATCTCGCAATTGTCTCCTAAGTCAATAGCATTAGACACACACGCTTCTAGGGTTGTATGTTTTTTACTATAGAGTATAGCATGAAGTTCTTTGTTTAGCAATCCCTCCAGAAACAAAGATACAAGTCATTCTTTTGTAGGTATCTCCATCTCTGGGCATCTACGATATATTGTTTCATTCGAGTTGCACAATCCCTAACAGACTCACCATGTTTCTTTTTAAAGCTGTAGATTTGAGCTACCATATTATGTTTGATCCCCGTTTTGGGACAAGCAGCTACAAATTCTTGAACTAATGTGTTCAAGTCCATGACTGACCTTGGTAGAATGTTTTGGAACCATGTCAATGCTTTTCCTTCTAATGTCATTCCAAACCCCTCGAATTGAGTATGGAAATCGAATATACGCTCTGCTCTTAGCACTTGCTTAAAGCTTGCTAAGTGGTCGTATGGATCCCCCGTTCCATTGTATTTTCTGACCCATTTCTGAAATCAGTTGGTTTAACGCGTCTGTTCGGTTCAACTTCTGGTCTTCTGGGAGTTGGTCATGTTTTGAGTCCTTCAAACCAGTTTGTTGGAAATAGTGACTCTACATGATGAGGTGGTTTCTGGTTTCTTCACATTACTCTCATATGATCTCTCACGGTGTTCATCTCTTGGAATTGTTTCTGGTCCTTGCCCCAATATCCAATCCCGTATGGAATACCCTTGGTATTTGGTTTGTTCTACGTCCTCAGGAGTCATCATAACAAAGTTGTTGCTATAACAATCCCTAAACAGGTAGGTTGGTAGGTCTGCAGATCCCTTATCTTTGATCTTGAAGATATAGATGATCTTCATGGCCGTTAATTGTCCTGGTTTGGCATAAGAATTCCACTGTAGAAGATCTTTTATATTTCTATCTTTCCAGCAATAGACTTTGATCCTAGGATTATCCGTACTAAGCCGTTTCAAGGGCTTCAAGTCTACTTGATCGTATCCATAGAATTCTAAAGTTGGTGGTCCTTCTTTTACTGACATGTCTGGGATAATGGTGTTTACTTCTAACCCCCATTTGTCTATCACGTTAGGGTTTTTGACTTGTAATACTGATTTTTGTTTCGATCCATGTACATTTTTCCTTGTTTGTTTGTCCTAATCTCTTCTTCAAATTCAATACCATGGTCATCAATGCGAATAGCATACTCCTCGTTAGGTCCAAGTAAACCTGGGCTCCATGACGGTTAGTCTTGTAAAAAGATAGTATATGCTTATAGCACTGTCGTTCCGGTTTTTGAGTGAGTCGAGTAAGAAGACATTTCTGATGTTGAATCTGAAAAAGTGTCTGAGACTTCTTCAGGAATTGTGTGCAAGGAAGTGCCTTGATTCATGCTTTCTTTGGTAGATACTCTACTAGAAGTTTCTCCAAGTATGCCCTGATTTCCTAGTACACGACCACATCTAAGGTTCATATAGACTTATGAAGTCTTGGATAGAGTACTCACCTTGGATTGACTTGTCGTCAATTTCCACTTGATTTAATTGCAACTTTCTATCAAGCCATGGATTCCTCGTCTGCAGCCTGATTCCTGTACAGATTTGATCGAGTTAGCTATTCTTCAATAATTACAGTGGAGTTTTGCTAACTCTCGTGATTGGTCTCTGTGTATCACTTCAAATCGAGCTATGAGAGTCAAACTTTGACTTTTCAATTTGACTTTAGCAAAAAATCAAAGGTCTAATCTGCAACCTGGAAACTGAGTGTACATGTATCAATTTTGATCCGATTGAACCCAAAATTGCCCTGTGACTTTATATAATGTTGCTCTATCATTGTATAAGTTCAAAAGTCAAAATTGATGTCTGTGGATAGCAGAAGTAAATAATCACGATTATTTATTTTTGTCAGTTTTTTGCACTTTTTTGATTGGTTTGGCAAGTATAGAACTTGTTAAAGTCTTTGGACAAGTTACAACAAGTTTGGACAAATTCTGATCAAGTTTATCAACTATTTAGTGTCCGTAAACTCTAATTTCGAGAATCTGGCTTAAGTCTCACTTTTGGGATCTAAATTTCACCAAAATGGATTTGTGAGGTCTACTTGATGTGCCTGACGTTGTGGTATACTCAAATTTGTAAAATCATCATGTTTTGAAGCAGATATAAATAATCGCGATTATTTACTCCAGCTATATTTTGTAAGTTTTTGCCCCAACTTTGACACTGATCTGTTAAGCACCTTAAGTTAAGGTCACTAGCCAATTTTCATCAAGTTTGGACAATTTTTGGTCAAATGGTCATCAATTCTCTGTCCGCATACTAACTTTGTACTTTTAGTCACAATTTTCAATCCAGTGATCCAAATCTTACCAAATTTGGTTTGTGGGCTTATTACAACATGGTAAAACTAGTGGTATGCTGACTTGGTCAAAAAAGTTGAAAAAATAGGACATATGTAAATAATCGTGATTATTTACATTTGACAATTTTTTGCAAATTTTTGGTCAATTGAGCATGTACACATGTTTATCACATCAACATAAGCCTATGAATCAAGTTTCAACAAGTTTGGATAAAATTTTCCCCAATTTATACTCAAGATTCAAAAAGTCAGTACAAACTTTAGTTTTTACCCAGTGTTTTGCCAGTTTAGTGATCCAAATATCTTGGGCCTTTACAAAAGTTGTTTGTACACATGCAACGAGTCAATGGTATGAACCTTGGCCAATTTAGAGTAGAAAGTTAATAATTGTGATTATTAACTTTAGGCTTGAAATGAGCACTTTTTTGCAATTTTTTCAAAGACAATCTTTATATGAGCTATGTCAAGCCTATGAATCAAGTCAAAACTTAATTAACCTAAAATGTCAAGAAAAAGTAAATAATCTGAGTTTTGGCCAACTCTTGAAATTTTTACCTCGAAGTGTCTTTGAACTTACCAAATGGTTCAGACAACTTTTAGGCTCACTCTCCAGTCGGATTGAGTGGATTCGAGTCTTTTCGAGCTATTTCTAGCCGTAGACCTGAAATTCTGTAACTTTCAATAACAAACAACACACACTTGATTCTTTCAGAGAGAGAAATGTTCTGAAATCCACCTCAGATCTTACTTACCCTACTCCTAGATTCTCATGCAATGGGGTTGTGAAAAGTGTCCACAAACACTCGTTTTCTTGTGTTTTTTATGTTTTTCAGAGCCTTGATCTTAAGAGTACTTGTCTCTCCTTTCAAACATTCTCCAAATCCTAATCTAATTCTACAATCCTACAATCCTAAAGGTACTCAGCAAGTATGATTACTTCCAAGCTACCTCTACACAGCAAAAGACCACAATCTTACGCTACGCGGCTTCTAAAAGAAAGTTTTAAACTCTAGGCAAACCTAGAGGAAGTTAAAGGACAACTACACAAGACGCTCGTGTTTTTCCCTAGTTTAGGTCTCTTCAATCCCTAGCAGCGGCGCCAAATGTGAGACGCATGTATAGCCTCACCATCCTATCTTATTGCAGTATTAGCGAGAACCACGATTAATTTGTCAAACCATGGGACGAAGCTGACTCGACTAGTGCATAGAGGCTACAAGAATTTGTCAATCTCTCGAAAAACAACTAACAACTCGTATCTAACTCAGACTAAACTCAAGTGAATGAAATCACCAAAAGCCAATCGCTCATCGACAAACAATTCACATCCATTACAACATCAAATGACATTCAAACGTAAGGAAACTTCTAGGACAAGTTTATAGGACCTAAGCACACATTCTTATGGTCTCAAATCCCACCTTAGGTCAAGTGTAACGGCTCCAATCCCGCCGACACCAAAAGCGGGATGGAACCTTTGACAGGTCTCTAGGCCTACTAAAGTCAAAGCCTTTAAACAAGAAAAATTCTAGGGAATTCACCCTTACCATTGGCAATGGGTTGGGTCTATAGCCTTAGAAGCAGACCTAGTCCTGTCTCGCAATGGAAACGGGACAATGAATTCAAACGGCCTAAAAAAAAATTTCTTATTCCGGCCCTATAACTTCATCATTCAGATTATGGTTTCCTTAGCCAACGCTTTTTTCCCCCTAGCATATGTGAGGGCACAGTCGTTGGTGGATTCCTCTCTAAGTGAAGAAGTTTCTAAAACGTTTCAGTGCGCAGGGATGGATAGTTACCTGACTAATCAGGTCCACCCGTCCATGATTGACAACCTTAGTCAATCCCCACTTACCACCCCGCACTCACACATGATTCGTTTATCTTATTATCACATTGTTTTAACATTTAAAATAATGGTTTCTTTTTAATATTCCATCACAGTAATTCCTTGAAGACAGCATTGAAAGCATTCTTTTAGAAAACAGACATCTTTAAACTTAAGACAGGGTACTATCAATCACAACATTGTCCATAATAACCATGACTAGTACCCTTCTTGTCTCAAGACCACCTAAGGGTGAAAAACGGCACCCATTCCTTATTCAAATCCGGAGTGGATAAACCCCCACCCAAGGTTCCGGGTGCCCATACACCAAAACCAGTTGCCCATACAACCGAGCGGTTCCTCTAGGACAAACTTAAAAGTACTATCCATAAACATAAACAAGCACGGGGTAAAGACTCCACACGTGTAGAGGTAACCGACTCCTCCATGATGGTATCTCCATCGTTACTCATTACCTGGAGTAAAAATATTTCCAAGGAATCAGAGGTGTCTTGAGACAAGCTGTCTTAAGGATGGTCAAACATTTCCTTCCTATTTCAACCAGAAATAACCCAATCATTTCTTTCCTAATTACAATCATAGATCGTGGGTTTCGTGGAAGTTACCTTCCTTTTTCAACCAGTGTTTTCCTTCCTAACCCTTCGTATGCAGTGCTTAACTTAAAATGAAATCTAAAAGCTTATTAATGGCATAATTGAAAACCACCTGGGACTGGTCGTCCATCTGTTGTGGGGCAGTTGCCCATAAACTCTCCTCTGTTGGCCTATGGCTAGGCCCTACTTCATGGTCGTTAGTTGCTTTGTTGCGTTTGTTACTAGCATCTTCATCTTCCGTCAAAGGGTTTCCCCTGGTTCTCTTGGGGGCCATTTCGGCACCCTTATAAAAAGATTTAATCCATTAGAGGATTTATTGTAAAACATTTATTTTTCCTTGTTACCCAAAAATAAGGGTTTTGGACCTTGGTTAATTCTTTGGTATTTAGATAATTTTATTTCTTAATTTTTCTTATCCATTATATACAAGAATTGGTTACTTTTGACCAAAGTACATCCCTAAACTATTTATCTGAGGTTAGGATAATTATAATAGATTCCCCAAAGTATATTCCTTCTCTGGTATTGATATCAAAGGGTTTCTATTTACTTTACTATATTCCCTTTTTTATTTTTCCCAAAAATTGTAGTAATTTTACTGGGATATATAGTTAAACTAATTTCCTAGTGGTAGCATAATTACCACACGTTCCTTAAAGTCTAATAAACCTTTGATAAAGATATCAATTCATTTTAAGTCTATTTACTAATTTCTCCTATTTAAATTCCTTAAAAAAAAGAGATTTTAGCTAGAGTAATTAGCTAGATTAATTTTCTGGATTTCTCCTAATTATCACGGGTTTTTGAACACCTGATTTACCCCTTATAATTATATGGAAGTATTTGAATTCCATTTACTAATTTCCCCTATTAAAATTTCTCAAAAAATAGGGTATTTTAGCTAAGATAATTAGCTAAATTAACTTTCTGAACTTCTCCTAAATATCATGGGTTATTGAACACCTAATTAACCACTTATAATTATATGGAAGCATTTGAATTCCATTTACTAATTTCCCCTATTAAAATTTCTCAAAAAATAGGGTATTTTAGCTAAGATAATTAGGTAAATTAACTTTCTGAACATCTCCTAATTATCACGGGTTATTGAACACCTGATTAACCATTTATAATTATATGGAAGCATTTGAATTCTATTTACTAATTTCCCCTATGAAAATTGTTCAAAAAAGAGAGTAATTTGGTATAATTGATTAGGAAAACTTCTCAAAAAATTATAGGATAATTTTTCTAGATTAATAACTGTCTAATGTATCTTTGATAAATAATTCAACTTAATCTAATCCTAATTAATATTTTTACCATTAATTCATGGCTAAATTGGCTAATTCCAGTCCTAATATGAGAGAATAAATAATTAGCTTAGTATTACTAAGCTTAATTATAATAATCAGCAGAGATTTATTAATTTAAAGAGGTTTAAGAAGCTTATATAGGACTAATCTTTGATTAATTAATCATTTATCTTAATCTAACCTTACTAATTGAGAGGGATTAGGTTAATTACCTGTTAGGCTAATCAATTATAGACTTAACTCTAATGATTTCTGCGTAGTGTTTCTCCCTAGATGAGAGAGAAATTCTCAAGGCTCCGAGTCTAACAAAATATGAAGAGAATGGTCCTATTTATAGCTTTTCCTGGGCATCTGGCAGCTTTTGGCAGCTTTCCCCTAGTCCAAGCAACCCCCCAGGCTGAAATTTGCGCATTTTTTTCCATCACTGCCCACGGCAAGTTTCCACAGCTTCAACACTCACCCCATACCTTCCAGAATTTGCCTGTTTGATTTTTGCAGATTTTCCATGATGAAATTTGGAACTTCCTATTAAACTCTAGAACCTTAGTGTAAAGAAGTCTTTGCTAATGATTAAAATGAACCCATCCAATTTTTGTTATTAATTAAATTTCTATGGTAATTTTCGAGGTCACGTAACTGTTCCCGTTTTTATCGGAATCAGATTCTGAAAATTTCTAGACATAGTAAAGCTTTGCTTATTATTCCAAAAATACCAAAATTAATAGTGTTTGGAGTCCTGCAATAGTATTTTCCATTAAGTTTTTCAAGCTTAGTACAGTTTTGAAGGTTTCGTAAACTGGAAACCTTACAATCACCCCAACTTAAGGATTTGAGATGTCCTCATCTCAACCGAAATTGGGAAAATCCTTGTGAAGGGATACTTCATCCTCCTAGGTGGCATCCTCAGTAGGGTAGTCCTTCCATTTGACCAAATATTCTTTGATAACTCTGTTTCTTAGACTCCTTTCCCTGGTGTCGAGAATACAATCTGGTTGAAGTTCAAGAATTCCTTGCTTCTGCATTACAACTTGTGCGTCATCCAGAGTATGATTTGGATTTGGGATGTAAGGTTTTAGAAGACTGATATGGAAAACATTATGGACCTTGAGATGCTCAGGTAATTTTAGTTTATAAGCTTGATCACTGATTACTTTAATCACTTCATACGGTCCACAATATCTGGGGCTTAGTTTTTTGTATTTTCCCAAGAATAGAGTGCTTCTTTTTGGCCGAATCCTTAGGAATACTTTATCTCCTTGTTTGACAACTCGATCAGACCATTTTTTATCAGCATACTTTTTCTAGCGATCCTTGGCTGCCTGAATGTCTTGCCTTATGGCTTTGGTTTGGGCTTCCATTTCCTCCAACATTTGCTTTGAAGCTTCTACCCTTGTAGTAGGATCAGAAAAGTTTAGGGGTGATATACACTCATGCCCATAAAGAGCATTGAATGGTGACATCCCAATGCTTTGATGAAAGGAAGAGTTATAGGCGAATTCAACCAAAGGAAGAAATTGGATCCATTTTCGGGGTTCTCTACTACAATAGGCTCTAAGGATGTCTTCAATGACTTGGTTTACTCTTTCTATCTGGCCGTCTGTCTGAGGGTGATAGGATGTACTGAAACATAGCTGCGTTCCTAAGGATTCAAATAAAGCTTTCCAAAATTTTGAAGTGAATTTTGCATCTCTGTCACTGACTATTCTCTTAGGAAGTCCGTGCAATCTGAAGATCTCTTTGATAAAGAGACGGCTTATGTCTGATGCAGTATAAGTTGTTTTTACAGGCATCAAGTGGGAGACTTTAGTCAACATATCTACTACCACCATAATGGAGTCGTAACCCCCTTAAACAGTGGGAAGTCCTATTACAAAGTCCATGCTAATGAGTTCCCACTTCATCTGAGGAATGTCCAGAGGTTGAAGTTTTCCTGGCATCATTACCCGTTCAGCCTTAATCCTTTGACAGGAAAGACATTGTCTGATGTAGTGTTAAGGCGGTTACGCCGCTAGCGGAAGCTAAATAGCGAGAACTCAACCAACAACAAAATTTGTCAGACGAGGACGGAGCTTGACCCGCAGGAGCATGGAAACAACTAGGTGGGTGTCAAATCACCTACTCGACCTTCTAATGACAATCACTACTAAGGAAATCAAATCTAAGTTCTAAAATACGCAAGTGACTGAAATCCGTACTACGAACGAATGCTATACGAAACAGGATCTAGAATCATTGAATCGATCTCAAACTCAAGGGGAAGTCTATTCACTAGGTAAGAACAACACCCTAAAGACTTGAACTGCAAAATCAACCTATAACCACTCCGTGCGGTAAACACGTATGAAGACAGGCCGAAAAATACAGGTGATCGAAACTTGACCCCGATGGTACTAATGTGTAGCTCTACTCGTTGTGGTTCTATAGATATGCTGCACGCTCCATTCCGACACACGAGTTGGATGAAAACTCACACCGAAGCTCATAGGAACTTACCACACATAGAAGCCGATAGGACGCACTCTTGGTATGTGTGCGTAGCTCTCGCCGTTGCTAACACAATGGCCGTGTCGCTTCTCCAATGGCGGCTCCGTAGCTCACGTAGCAAGTAGATAAGACTCTCTCTCTCTCTCACTCTCTCTCAAACACAGTCATGACACTCAAAAACTCACTTTGATTAATAATCTGAATCCTTTAGGTTACAAAAACTTTGGCTTATATACCTCAGCCTTGGAGGTGAGAACATCTCTAACTAATTACATCAGCAAGTGAAATTACTTCGGGATTACAAGCTAGAAACTCAATTGAGTCCCGTTACTTAATGAATGGCTCAAATTAATGTCGGAAAGACATTTATTACAATCAATGGTTATAAAATGATGAGTGTGAGCAAAAATGTGGGTGTGATCCTCTGCTGGCTCAACACTCCCCCCCTCCGCGTTCATGTCCTCCCTGACATGACTTTTATGCTTGGTCAATAAAGTCCTGTCGTCTTGAGCATCTGCAAATGTGATTCGTATCGTAGGTTGCCGATGGTCAAGGTTGGGCCGAATATTTTGCTTTCGTGGGTGAAAAAGCCGGTGTAGAAAGCTTCTTCGAATGTTTGCATGTGGAAGCTAGGCAAAAACATAATCCTTTGGTATAGGAGGTGTAACAATTTTGGAGAAGGCTGCAATGAAAGATCGTACATCATATCAGTCACTGTGTCGGCAGTCGATAGTAGACTCGAGGTCGTGGCTTTATCTGGCGCGAACACTTCAATGCAAGCTAAGAGAGTCCTGCAGATTTTCTTGAGCATCTGACATGAAAGGTCAGGAGAGCTAGTAAAGAGCTTGATGGTGCCCGTTAGGGTTTTCACCATGTAGGCTTTACCTATTCTCTCTCCTGCCTTTGGTCCTGGCATCCTGGGGTAATTAAGCCAATTTGGCTTCTTTTCTGCAATTCTGCCATGCTCTTTCCAGTTTCTGACTCTTGGCACTGGGCAGAAGGTTGCATCCTCCCGAATCTCCTTTGGTGCCTCCACCAAGTAGATGAGGTAGGCTGGGTATTTGTTCAGTCAACCTTTCCTCCATCTAGGTTGTGAATCTACTATCTTCTTTGATTGTTCCTCCTTTGTGATGTCGCCTTCGTAAAGAGCGACATACTGCTCGTCCTCTATTCTCTTTTTCATCTTTAGCACTTCAAATTTCATCAAAGGGAAAGGCAGGCTGGGTTGCATCCACTGTTCATGGAGCACTTTTGTGTCTAGTCCCTGAAGTCTAATGGAGATTAGGAGTCTCCTCTCCCATTCCATATCCGCCTTGGCACTCTCCTCTACTGACTTTTCTATTTGGTCATGGAGCCTTTGTTCTTCTTCTTTAGAGATTCTTGAAGTTGAGGCCACCTCTTGAGCTGGGGCTGGATCTTCAATTGTGGTTGCCTCTCCAGTTTCTGGTAGCTCTATGGCTGCTCCACCTGATTCTTCTTGTGGTGTCTCTGTTTCTCTTCTTTGTTGCTCTTGTAGATCTTGGAGCTGTTTGTGGAGGGCCTCATTCTCTGTCCATAGTGTTTGATTTTCTAATGTGAGCCTCTCCTCTGCCCTCCGCAATGTGCAACCTTTGCACTTGCTCTAATCTCAGCTCTCTTTGTAAGCTTCGGACCTGGTCTTCCAAAGCTGGTATGATAACTCCCTCTTGTTCGGTTCCTGCTCTGCTAGCTCTAGGGGTAGTCCTGAGTCTAGTGATTGTTCTTTCTTGGAGCTCGACTCTCTCCCTTAGCTCAATGAGCTCATCCTTGGCCGCCTCCAACTCATCCTCTATCCGCTCCCTTGCTTCCTATGCACTTGTTACTTCTCTTGAAGCCTCGGCTAGCTGGAGTATCAAGCCATCTCTCTCGTTTTCCGCGTCATAGAGTGATGCTTTATGACTTTCAAATTCAGTCATAGCATTCTCTAATTTTCTCTGCAACTCCACTTCCCTTTGTTTGGCTGTCTCAATCTCTACTTCCTTTGCCTTGGAACTTTCTTTTATCTTGCTGAGCAGTTCATGCACCATGTGCATGTCTTTTTCATCATCATCTATCAACTCTAAAGATCTTTCTGCCACCACCTCCACTGGCTTTGGCTCTTCTAGTACTTTCGGTTCGTCCAGTTTCTCTTCACTTTATTTTTTACTCTTTGATTTTTCCTCCGTTCCTCTCCGTTCATCTTGTTTTTGTAGGGTGATCCCATAAATTGCCTCAAGGGCCTCTTCTTCGGTGTATCCTATCTCTACCAGATCCTCATAATCATTTCTCTTTTGCTGAACTGGATCTATCTTCTTTTCTTTGGTCTCGGCCTCTAGCTTTTCCAAATCATCTGTGTCCACCTCTACTGTGGTCTCCTCCACAATTTTTCCCGTCTTCTTAGGGCTTGGTACATCAGTAATAGAGGGATATCTGTCCTCAGCTTCCTTGGCTTTCCCTTTGTCAGCTTGCCCATCTTTCTCTTGGGGCTTAGTAGACTCATCTACTTTCCTTTTCCCCTTGTCGTCTTTTTTCAGCTCAACTTTTAATTGCTGTACCTCCTCTTCAGTGTATGGCTCGACAGGTTGCTACTCTAGAATAGCCTCTGACTCTTCATAAGCTTTAATATATTGATCGTATTGATCAATATGTGGCCTGGCTGAGCTAGTTCCGACTTTAGTTGGGTCTGGCACCCACTTTTCTTCAAAGTCACCCTTTAGAGCTCTTTCCGCTCTAAACTGCTCCACTAATCTTTCCATTCTTACCGCTTTCTGACTTTTGGTTTGCTTAGGAGCAACCTTCTTCTTTACTTTCTTCTTAAGTGGCTCGTCCACATCCTCTTCAGGTTCTGAAACTACTTCTAGTTTCTGGCGTGCTCTTGTGGATGCCCTCTTGGATACTTCGGGCTGTTCTTCCTCCTCGTCGGCTTCTCTAAGCCACTCATTCTGGGAGGGAGCCTTTGGCCACTGATCTCTAGCTCCAATAGCTTCATAAGCTATTCTTGTCAGAATTTCCGCTCCTCCTATGTATTTTGGCTTCTCGTTGTGCATGGAAATTACTTGCTCGTGGATGTGTTGAGCGTAATTCACCTCTTTTGGCATATTGCTCTTTAATGCCCATGTGATGGTGGTCGCAATGGCATGGGGTGGTGTCGTATACTTTTGCGGTCTTTTACTGCAAACATGAAGAAATTGGTTGTACAGTCGGCAAAGGGTTGCCGCTCTTGGGTCCGCCATATCTCCATAGGTCGCATTTTGTTTCTTGGGCCCATAGACCTCTATGGCCTCTCTTCTTTCCCTGACCGAGCTCCCTTTGTTGTGCAGCTTCAATGCGTCTGCAATTAGCTGTGGAGTGATCTGTACTTCTACCTTCTCTCCATCCATGGCTGTCAATGTGGCTTTTCCATCCTTCTGAATGGATGTTGCCAACTCGTACACTCTTCTTGTATCCACACCTGATGGTCTCGAGGTGAAGAAACTGTGCAAGTCTGCCCTTTCCAGGTACCTGCTGATGTCTCTTGACCTGCTATAATCTACCAATTCCTGTGGGATCATCGGTACATCCACCGCTTGCCCTTGAGGATCTCTGAAAGTCCCCTGGTAGATCTTTATTCCCTCTTTCTCCAATACTGCTTCCTCCACCCAAGTTTTGGTTGGCTTGAGGGTTTCTGCTGGAATGTCAAAGGGTTCCGCTTCAGCAAGAGCATCTTTGATTGTCAGTCTTTTTCTCTTCGTTGCCGATGACTTGGCGGAATCCATGGATCCTGTAACTCCAATTTCAGAAGTTAGCGTCTTTTTAGTACTGAAAGCCAAAATGAAGCTTTTAACTATCCAAATGACTTGAAAATTGAAACATGAGCTATTCAGGGCCTAAGGATGCAAGGTAGGTGAAAAAATATGCAAAATGGGCTCAAAATCATGCTGGAGACATCATACGCGTATGATGTCTTTTGTGTCAAAATGACTTCATATTGGTTGTGCTTGTAGGTGATAGTGTATACATGATTATCATATGCTTGGATTTGAGTTTGGATCCCATTTGGTCAAGTTTTGGCTAGTTTAGTCCAGTTCCGGCTCTTGAAAAAATTTTGAAAGGGATTTGGATTTTATGATCCAAATTGGATAAAACTTGGTGGTTCACTTTCAAATGGCATGTAGATCACTTCTGTTTGGTGGTTGAAGCCCTGAGGTGCCAAAATTACATAGTGAGACATCATTCGCGTATGATGTCTTTTAGTGTATTTTTGGACCAAATTTCTCTATAAGCTTGGATTTGGCTTTAGATAGGCTTATTCAGTGGATTTATGAAGTTTGGATAGATTTTGGGCTAAAAATGGCTCTGGAGACATCATACGCGTATGATGTCTTTTTCATCAATTTTGCATGGGATTGGTTCTGTGGACTCCCCATGTACTAGTGAAGGACTGTCCCTACTCAAATCTTGGTTTGGACTTGAGTATGTTGGATTTGGGTCAAAAATAGGCTTTAGGTGAAGGATTTTCCCTCAATTGGGCTAATGGGGTGATCCTCTTGACCAAATGGTTCCAAATTTCATATGTAGCATGTATTAGATATATATAATGGATGTATGATGACAAATGAGCAGTTTTGGCTCTGTAAGTGCAAATAGACATCATACGCGTATGATGTCTTTTGTGTCAAAATGGTGCTTTTTGGTTCCAGATAGCTTGTAGATGTGTTAATCAACAATCCTACAAAGTTTCAATGAGTTTGGAGTTATTTTGACAAAATTAGGACCAAAAATCAATTTTATGGCCTACTTTGCGTCTTTTTGGTTTTCCTTGGGTTTTCTAACTCCAATTCTCATGATACTTGGTTCATATGATGTGATTAACATGTGGAATGAGGCTATGCACTCAAATGTTGAAATGGATGTGAAATTCATGCTGTGAGACATCATACGCGTATGATGTCTTTTCTTGAAATGTTGGTCTTTTTGTGCAAAGAATGCTTTGTGCTAGTGCCCTAAGCCCTGCTAACTAGTTTTCAACTTAAAAAGTCATCAGTTTAGCTAAAAAGCCCCCTTATAGGCATTTCAGTCTCCGAAGTCGTCTTTTTGCCTTGGAGTTGAATTTCTTCAACTTTTCTTCTCGAGAGTTGCATTTCCAGCTCATTGGATATGTTGTGAAGCCATCTATTTGGTTGAACTTGACTTTGGCTCCCCGTTCTCCATCTTTCTCCTTTTGGTTGCCCGAAAGCGTCTTTTTCACCATCGGTAAGTGAATCAGCTTTCTTTTGGGTTTTGCTTGCAAACATAAGTCATCCATGTATATTTGAAGCTGCTTGTGAAGTTTCATTTCATTCGGTCGTCAATTTCAGCCGTTATGCCAAAATGACGCTTTGTGTGTCCGTCGTCGAATCGGTTGTTTTGACCTACTTTTGGTGGTCCAAACCTGGAGATACTCCATGGTTGCATTGCCCTCGATGTTGTTAAGCTTCCTGAGAAGTTTTGTGTCGTTTCGACAACTTTTTCCTGTTTGCCTCTTGCAGGCTCTGTTGACCTAGGGTTTTTCCAGTCGTTCTTTCTCGAGCTTTGAGTGTTAGAAACCCATCTTCTATACTAGGGTAACCCACCTATAAGTTCTTGCAAGGTTTGGTTAGGCGGTTGTGCCACTACCTAGCATTCTACCGCATTCCCCGTCTGCTCTTGTTTCTTGGTTTTGGTCAGTTTTCGCGACAAAAGTTAATGATAAGCATCAAAAGCTTATGGCAACGAGTCTACCTCTCATGTCTGGTGTCCTCTGAGCTCTCGTAGCAGTCGTAGAAGGCTGTAGAAGGTTGGATGCTCCTGTGTGCTCTTTGCTCTCTCCAAGAAGGTAATAGTGGAAATGAGCTTGAAAGTCATGTGAAAAATACTTAACTTCGGTAGGACTTCCCGGATCACTTGTTACCAAATTTGACATGTGCTCCTATCTCGTCGTGAAATGCACTTTAGGATTTGAAATTTCTCAATTTGGACTCCGTTTGACCTGTTTCTGAGAAATCTGTCCACTTTGCCAAAATTCTGTCATTTCGGGCTTTTCGCAACTTTTCCCGAATTGTACTCAATTTTTACCATGGGTTGCCCTTGTCATTAGGATCATCACCATCTATTTTTTTCTTTTTTCTGATCTCGTTTCACCTGCTTTTTTATTTTTCTTTTACTTTTATTAAGAAAATCATAAAAAATAAAGGAAAAAAAGCAAATTGAAGCCAAAAAATTCCAACCATACACGATAAATAGTTGGTAACCCTCTGTATATGAATATACACTTATTTGTGATTTCTGGACTTGGATTACCACTTTTTTCCACTTTTTAGCTCCAAAAACACTCTTATTTAGTGATATTTACACGTCTAGAGATCCAAATTCATCATTTGATCTCTTCTTGTTGCAAAACAAGGTATGTAAGGGCATAAATATTATCAATATTCGCAATCAAACATAAAAATTGCAAAATCATGTAAGACACTGCCCTTGTAATATAATTTTGTTTTTCTTTGTTTTTTTTTCGCTTGTAGCTGCTTTGTAGCTCCTGTATACCTGTATACCTCCCCCCCTCCTAGTCTGAGTCCTCTTGGACGACTATGAAGTGTCTGTGGGCGAAGCATTGTAGTTGTTTTGGTCATAAGTTCCCAATGCAATTGTAGAGCGATGATACAACAGTCTTTCCAATAAAGCTGCTCTTTGTTTGATTGAAGGATTGGTGGTCGGGTTTTGGGTTGTTTTGGCACTTGGTAGTAGAATCAGTAGATGGATTCTTCTTTACCTTGTTGTTCTTTTTCACAATCCAAATCTGCTTCCGCTTCGCTTGTGCTTGCCACAAACTCTTTGCGACCCAAACCTGCTTTGTTCTTTGTGTTGATTTCCTCGCCTTGAAATACCTAGGAGTTTCCGTGGATTGTACTGAAGGGAGTTCCTGTTTACAAATCCTTGGGATCCAAATTTGCTTGCTATAGCTTTGTGCCGTCATGAACTTCTTTGGAATCCAGATCTGTTTCACTGTCCTTGATTGTCTGGAATCACTCTGTTGTCTGGTATTGAAGACTCTGTTTTCCACCTTTGTGTTCTCTGGCACAACCTTTTTTGGTCTCCATACCAACTTTGACTCCGTTTTTTCCCAAGGTTGAGCTGTTATATTATTGCTTGTCTTCCTTATCCAATGTTGAGAATTCCTCGTCGAAGAGTAATCCGGTTGTATAGAAACTTTTGGTTGCCATTGCTTCTTCTTTTTCTCTGGTTGTTGTTTACCTTTGTTCTTGGATTCTTCCTTTGGAGTTGGCTCTGCTCCTTTGGTGAACTTAACTGATTGACTTTCACCTTCGTATTTGATAAGCACTGATTTAGAACTCCAGTCAATCATTGCATTGTATTGCTTCTGCCATGGTTGTCCTAGCAATAATGGATGTTGTGTAGCTTGGTCTTCAACCACGTAAAACATATGAGGATACACATACTGGTTAATCTGTATATGTAAAACTGTGCATCCGACAGTTTTGATTGAATTCTCAGAGTAACTCTTTAACTCTTGCTTGGCAGTTTGTAATTTAGTGTCATTTGTCAATTGTCTATACAAACTGAGTGAAAGTAGGTTAGTTTGAGCTCCTGAATCCAATAGTGCTCTGGCTTTGATTTGGTTGGTTCCTACTTTGCATTCAATGATGGGTTCTTCTTTGTCATTATCCATTTCTGTTATACTGACTGCGTTTATTCGTATTGCTCCTTCATTGCGCTGTTTCTGACGTAGTAGTCTTCTTTTCTCCATTCTTTCCTTCGCCTCGGCTTGCGCTTCCTCCACAATCTTTTTCTTTTTCTGGACACGCAGCTTTTCTTGATGTATTTTGAGAAGCATGTCTTGGGTTAGCGGCAAAAGATACTTTTTCACTCTGCATCCACTAATCCAATTGGGCATTTCTTCTCCGTCTAATGTAGCAAGCTTGACGGCTCCACTTGGTGATAGATCTTTAATCACCAGAGGTCCCATCCCTCGCTTTTTAAGCTTCTTAGCATGCTGTTTCAGAGTGTAAACTAGGACATAGTCCCCAACCTTAAACTCTTTAGTCCGCACATGCTTATCAAAAAATTCCTTTTGTCGCCTTTTTTGAGCGTAGATAGAAGCTACTGCTTTTAGGCGAAGCTCGTCTAGCTTTTCCAGGTCATCTATTCTATCAGAAAGCTCGTGCCCTGTCCACTCTAGATCCTTAGCCACCCTTAAGGTTGAAATCAAGAATTCTATTGGTAAGATAGCATTTAGCCCAAAAACCATGTTATATGGGGTCGTTCCTATTGATGTTTTATATGCTACCCTATATGCCCATAATGTTGAATGCAACTTTTGGTCCCAGTCAGTTCTCGACTCAGATACAATCTTCGTAAGGACCGTGCATATGGTTTTGTTTGTTGCTTCAGCTTGTCCGTTTGCTTGTGGATGATACGGGGCTGATTTCCTATGGATTACCATGAATTCATCTAGAAGGATCTCTATCACTTCATTTATAAAATGTGTGCCTCGATCACTCACAATTTCTATTGGCAATCCATATCGTACAAAGACGTATTCATATAGAAATTGTGCCGTGGTCCTGGCATCTGCTTTTTGAGTTGCCTTTGCTTCGACCCACTTTGTTAGATAGTCTGTAGCCACAACGATGTATTGTGCATGAGTCTTATATGCAGGAGGTGAAATGGGTCCGACATAATCAATCCCCCATTTTGCAAAAGCTCTTGCCCCCATCATTGGTCTAAGCGGCATATCATCTCTTTTAAGTGGTACTTTGGTCCGCTGACAGTCATCACACCGTTTAACGTATTCCTCAGCGTCCATATGTAATGTTGGCCACCATATTCCTGCGGCTAAGACAAGTTTTGTTGTCTTATCACCTGAGAAATGGCCTCCACCTACTCCTCCATGAGCTTGCTCCAGGATTATCACATACTCAGACTCTGATGCGCAAATCCTAAGCTGGTTGTCTTTACCTCTCTTATAGAGTTGATCTCCTATTAAAGCGTAATCTCTAGCTTCTGTCTCTACAGATTTCTGACGAGCTTTTGACGTTCCTTCTGGGAAATTTCTATTTGTGAGATATTCAACAATATACTGACTCCATTCCGGAGCGATCATTATCTGATATAATGTCGAATACTCTGCTGGCGGTTTTGATGAACATACAATACATACAGTGACATATTCATGTACGCTTTCTTTCATTCCTGACCAATAGACTCCCAATTGTAACAAATTCCTATATGTGTTCTTTCTTGAACAATGAAATGCACATTCCTGAACATGTGCTTCGCGCAGATATATATTATATTCCTCAGGATTGATGCATAGTCGTAAAACATGATCATTTCCCAATTGATACAACCTTCCTGCAACCAATTGAAGATTCTTGGATTGCTGAATAGCAATATGTTTCTGGTTGTATTCTCTTCTATCAAACTCTCCTCCATTAGTTAATAAGCTAACGACATTTTGAGACCACTTCGGTATCATTTCTATTGAACAAGTACGCGTCTGGCATGTCGTCATCTACTCCTATAGGGTCTTCTACATTCGTCAATCGCGAAAGATGATCAGCTCGAAGATGTGTTTTTCCTTTCTTTACTACTACCGTGAAGTTGAATTCCAGTAAGATAATGAACCATCTCACTATTCTCCCGGTATTGCATGGTTTATTCACTAGGTAGAGCAAGGCTTGGTGATCCGTAAAAAACACAAACTTGTTGGCTAGAAGATAATGCCGAAATTTCTTCACAGCATATATCATTCCTAATCCTTCTCGCTCTGTTGTGGTGTAATTCTTCTCTGCATTGTTGAGTTGTCGACTGGAGTAACAGATAGGAAAATCCATGTTTCCTTCCTCTGGCTGAGCCAGAATGCATCCTATTGCATATGCCAAAGCATCTATATGCACATGGAATATCTTCTCCCAATCTGGTGATTTCAAGACTGGAGCAGTAATGAGTGCCTCTTTCAATTTCTTGAATGATTCCTCACACTCCTCTGTCCATTCAAAGTTCACTATTAGCCTGTAAAGTGGTTGGCCTATTATAGCGTACATGTAAATGAATCGTCTATAATATCCGCAATGTCCCATAAAGCTCTGTACTTGTTTCGCATTGGTTGGTCTAGGCATATCCACTATAACTTTTATCTTCTCTAAATCCGTGGATATTCCGTTTTGTGAGACAATATGTCCCAGAATTCTGCCCTGTCGGACCATAAACACACATTTCTCAGGATTGAGACAAATGCGATATGTCCTACATTTCTCAAATACTTTTCTTAGGTGTTCTAGATGCTCATCTCTCAGAAGAGAATGTACACATAAGTCATCCATGTATATTTCTAGAAACAACCTTAAGTATTCTTTGAAAGCATGCGTCATCAGCCTCTGGAAGGTTGCGGGAGCATTGGTTAGACCAAAAGGCATAACCCGATAAGCATAAATTCCCCACTCCGTTGCAAAAGCTGTTTTATGTTGATCTTCCGGTGCTATGGCTAGCTGGTTATATCCTGAAAAACCATCAAGAAAGGAGTATGCTGTTTTCCCTGATACACGCTCTAGAACATGATCAGTTATCGGCAGGGGATAATTGTCCCTGATTGTTGCAGCATTCACTTTCTTTAAGTTGACACACACTCGGAGTTTTCCGTTCTTCTTGGGTACCACCACAATCGGAGATACCCAATCGGTGTGTTCAATCTCGTATATGAATTCAGCTTCCATTAGCTTATCTATCTCTTCTTTGATTCGCTTAGCAAACGTATCATTATATGTGTATGGTCTCTGTCTGCTAGGCTTTGCGTCTTGTTTTAGTGGGATTGTGTGTTGGCATATCGATGGGTCAACTCCCTTTAAGTCCTTATAAGACCATGCAAACACATCCCTGTACTCTCTGAGAAGACTCAAAAGTCTCTCTTCCTCGCCTGGAGACAAATCTGTGGCTATGTACACCGGTCTAGGTGTCTCACCTGGAGCTGCTAAATCAACTTTTTTTGCATCCTCCGGTCCGTCATAAGATTCGTTCTCCCTTCTCTCTCGAATAGGTTGGGTTAATACCACCTTCCTATCCTCTATTGTGAATTTCCTGTAGTGAGAGGGAACATCCATGTTTTCCTTGATTTTGGCGTTTTCGTCCTCTCCACTCTCAATTTCTGTCGTCCAAACTTCTTTCAGAGTTTTCTTGAGCTCTCTGTACTTGTTTCTACGTTCTAACTTGGACTCCGTGTGTTCTCTGTTGCGCTTGTTCTTTTCTGATTTTTCTGTTTCAGTTTTCGTTTCATTCCTTTGAACTTGATTTCTTGAGCTTCTTTTGTCTTTTCGTAAGCTCTTTTGATCATTGCCTCTCATTCTTCCAGAAATCTTGTCCTTAACACAATCTTCCGCCTTTACTAGCATTAGGAATTGATTTTTTCCTCTTATTCTAGGCATCGGATTGGTTCTAACCCCCTTTGTTTTTCTCTTTGCTCTATAGCGTTTCTGGCGTTGTTTAGTTTGGTTCGGAAAATCATAAAATCGGACATCCGTTATAGTTTCTTCGTTTCCGCTTGAATTGTCCGTTGACTCGTTGTCTGCTTCATTTCCCACTCTGGATGATCGGGAATGTCGTGAAACACCTCTTCTTCATCTTCCTTTTCCAGTGTATCGTTCTTTTCAGTTTCTTTTTCGAGTACAGTTCTCAACATGAAGTACGGAACCACGTCGTACCCGTCCTTGTCGCAAAATTTTGTTGTGGGACCATCCGGAATTGCACAAACATCTAGGGTTGCTAGAATGTGTGTCCATTCTAATGGTTCAAGCGTGTCCTCTGGAAAGGGTTCTCCTATATAAGTTTCGTCTTCGATAGCCCTTTCTAAAACATATTCTTCTCTCCTCAGACTTCCACATTTCGAGGCTCCACACATCCATAACTCCTTGGGCTTACCTAACCAAGCTGGAAATTCGGATCCCGCCAAAGTAGCTGAATCAAACTCCTCTACCGGTGTTCGGTTCACATCTTTGTAGCTATGGTCTCTCAGGTTCACACGTGTAGTGGTTTCCTTATTTCTCAGGTATATGTGATCCTAGCCCCAATCCTGGACCATTTTCAATTGTCTCATGAATGGTCTTCCCAGTATGATATCATAGTTATTCTCCTTGCCAAAATCGACAATAGCAAAAGTATGTTCGTATTCAATGCCGTAAGAAGTCACTACGAATTTCTCTAATAACCCCATAGGTTTCTCCATGTGTCCATCTGCTAATTGGAGTTTCAACCTAGTCTTCCTTATTGCTGGTTTTTCCCATTTTTTCCAGATTTCTTTTGTAGCAATGGCTACCCCAGCTCCGCTGTCTAGTATTGCCATCGTGTTCACTCCTTGGAATTCAACTGGTAAGGTTGTATTCCCCTCTTCACCTTCACAATACTCTCCGACCTTGTTTAAGGGTACAGGCTTAGCGTTCTTTTGTGGTTTGCTCAGCTCTTGTATACCCTCTTGCAGTCTCGATGTTGGGTCTTTTATCCCAAATTTCTCCAAGCATTTTCCTACAGTGGTCCACATATGTGGTCTTAGCCTCAAAAGCTCAGCTAGAGTGATAGTGCATGTCACTGGTGTTGACAAGATCTCTATCAATCCTTGCCAGTCCATGACTTTTTCTGATGAGATTCTTCGTGAGGGAAGTGCTCTAATATCGGATTTTGCTTCATACTCTCCTAAGTATGAAGGTAAGGTATTCAGTGAGTGAGGTTTGCTCTCCATTGTTCTAACAGAGCCCCCATCTCCCCAGTAAGATTGCAGATCCAAGTCCACTTGAGATCCTGCCTCAAATTCCACTATGGGAGGATTCCTGATGTCCTTTTCCCAATTTGTCTGATTAGCTTGGCAACTTAGCTCGTTTGCAAAGTTTGCCTCTCTCACTTGTTTCCAAAATTCATTGTAATCCTCATCTTTTCCGTAAATCCTCTGTATGACTGGATGAAAACTCTCTATCTCCTGATCGGTTGTGTTCAATACTATGCGGTCATCCTTGTGTGTATTTTCAGGCTTTTGTGCACTGGGAGTCTTTTCAGCTACCCGTGAAACGATAGTCTCTTGCTGAATTGGGTTTTCCGTTCCACAATTCATTGTTTCTCTTGGTGGTTCTAATAAGGCTTGTGCAGTCTCGATCATTCTCTGGCACATTTCAAGTCTCTGCTTTTCCAATTCCGCGTTTGGGTATGTCATCCACCTCTGTTCTTGTGTTTGGTTGTTCTTTAACCTAGCTTCGTAAGCTCTCATCAGTGCGTCCAATGGTTCGTGTACTTTGTCGACTAGCACTGATCCCCCTGAGCTTAAGCTCGTTGTTTCTTTGATACTCTTTTGTTTCGTTCTTTCCGGGCTCATCTCTCGTTTCCCGTTTTGACTCTCAAGTTTTTCTAATCTATCTTTAGTTCGCTTTAGTTCCTCAGCTAGAATAGCGTCTTCACGTTCTTTTCTCAACTTCATGCGTGCTTTTCTAGCTTTCCATGTGTTTCTCTGACTCCGCGGTCCTTGACTAACCACTTCAGTCGCTAACTTTCCATTCTCAGGTTCTCTAGTGGTTTTCTTAGCTTGAGCTCTAGTAACAACTTGCGTTGGTATCAGAGTTTCATTTTCAGACCCACTGCTGGTAGGAATAGTTTCTAGCATATTCAATGTCGTCTTTTGCACTTTGTTTGGATTCTTTGAACAATCCTCAATGAAGTGAGTAACCCCACACTCAGTGCAATAAGCGTTAATTCTAATGATTTCCGTATGTGGACAAACATTCATCAGATGGTCACCTCCACACTTGTAACAGGGTCCTAGTGCTGGTCTTGGTCCCATTTGATTCGTCCTTTGTGGATAGGATGGTCTTTGTCCTGTTAACCCTCCATGAGCTATGAACATCAATGTTCTTGCGTCCAAATTGTATCTCTCTTCATCAGAAGCACTTGTAACTGTTGGTGTTCCAACATTCCCCATCATGCCCCATGGTTCTGGTTG
Source organism: Adiantum capillus-veneris (assembly GCF_014529385.1). NCBI lineage: Eukaryota > Viridiplantae > Streptophyta > Polypodiopsida > Polypodiales > Pteridaceae > Adiantum > Adiantum capillus-veneris. The sequence continues at coordinate 103,247,430 of NC_140940.1, read as the reverse complement.
TTTGGGTTCTTCTGGTGGGTAATACACAGTTGGAGACATGTGTGCACCAGATTCTTCATAATAGGCTTGAACAGGCACTAAGGCTTGTTCTTCCTGATTCTCTAAGGTTGGTGCATATCTAATGCCCACTGGTCTTGCTCCTGGTAAAGGTGGTTGTTGTCCCAATACCGGTTGCGGTCTTTCTATCCCCATAGGTCCTGGTACATTTCCCGTTGGGTATCGAGGTACTGGATGTACCTGAGGTGGTGCTAATTGAGCAGGAGGTGCATACTGACGCTCCCTTACATACCCTTTGTTGTAATAGCACTCCTCTGTTGGATGGTTTGTCCATTTTTGTTCAATAGCACACCATTTCAGTGGTTTTGGCAATGGTTTTTGGTATGGTGCCATCCTTTTTAGAGCTCTTCTATCATTTGCTCTACATTTGGCATGGTTGTTGTTTGAACATTCTTTTTAGTGGTAGTCTCGCTCGCTACGGAGGAAGAGCTACTGGATGCAAAATCTGTATCCGCTGACACCTCTCCATAAACCGTACAGTTATCCACTAAGTACAATGTTTCTCTCGTTACTTGCTCGAAACTTGTACAAGCTTTCAAGTGCAAGTCCTTCTTGAGAGTGTCGTTTCTCAATCCCTCAATAAAGAGAACAGATAGTCTGTCATCTTGTGGTCGTTCACGTACTGGACATCTCTCAATGTATTGTTTGAAGCGAAGTGAAGCTTCCTTCACTTTTTCGTGTTCTCTCTGTTTAAAAGCATATATTTGTGAGACCGTATTGTGCTTAATCCCTCGTTTTGAGAATTCCTCAGCAAACTCTCTTAGCAAATGGTCAATGTCATGGAATCCCCCTATGTTCAGTGGTGAAACCATGTCAATGCCGTACCTTCTAGAGTAAGACCAAATCCCTCGTATTGTGTATGGAAATCTGTTATCTGCTCAGCTCTTAAGACTTGCTTAAAGAGTGACACATGTGCATACGGATCTCCTGAACCACCATACTTCTTTGGCATACACTTGGCTACTTGAGATGGTCTCATACGTCTATGGTCTGCTACCAATCTCATTGCTCCTGTGTCCCGGCTAAAGCTTTCTCTAGCATCATGGACTTCATGGGTTACCCTTGTCGGTTCCCCTGCCCTGAATCTACTACTAGGAGGTAAATGTGATGGTTCCGCTTCGAACCTTGGACCTGGAGTGGTATACGTGGGGATTGGAATTGCACTACCTCGATTCGTATCCATTGACTCTCTGGAATGTAATGATCCCATTGGTCCGGGCTTCGAGTACTGAGGTTGACTGAAAGAGTCAGCAGCCTGAGTTCTTTGTCCTCCTGTCGTCATTGGGTTTTGCACTCCATTTGTTGGTGCTGGTCTTTGTGAGCTAGAAGTAACATAATACTGATGTAGTGGTCCCCCAAAGTATGTATATCCTTCTAATTCTTTCTTGCCCATTGTTGAGTATTGCCTCCCATACTTGTCGTAAGCGGCAATTTTCACTTCCGATCCCTCTGTGTAGGTAAAGACATAAAGTCTTTTTTGGTCTGTCAACTCTCCAGTGTAGGGTTCTTCACATCTATAATAGAGATCTTGCTCCCCATTATTATATTTGTATAGCCCCACATAGATGTTATCAGTGTTGATCCTTGTAGTTTCATTCTCTCTTCTTAACCTCGCATCAGGGAAGTTCATTATTGGTGCTTTCTCCTCGAGTTCTTCATCTACTTTGGCTTAGGTGCCCATCAATCCCCACTTGTCCACAATGTTAGGGTTTAGGACTACCAAGTACATGGTACCCTCGTCATCTAGATATCTATCTCCGCTATAGCTCACAGGCACTAAGTCCTTGAACTCACTAGGTCTCTCTTCTATCTTTACACAATAGCGGTCCATTCCATCTTTGTAGATCTTGGCACCTTGCTCGTTGTCGTACTGGTATTTTATGAACAATAGCTTCATTGTGGCGGAAGGGTTTGATGATCCTGCTGCCATATTTTCTCTGTTGTTCATGTTCAAGTGTTCCAAGTGTTCGGTGAAAATCTCGTAAGATCTCTCCGAAGAAGTATGAGAAACACTTCCTTCAAAGATCGGCTCTAATGGTTGCACCCAACTTTGGTTCACACTTCCCTCGGTTAATATGACACTTGCTTGTTCCCCTTGTTTTGGTTGGTTATTCTGGAGATTCCTGCCCGATCTCAAATTCATCAATTCCCCTAAAGGACTTTAACTTTTTCGTCTCGGCAATTTGTTTTCCCAAGTTTTTGTGGTCAGAATTGATCCAAACCGATTGATACTTGGTCAATTGTTTAATCTTGTCAGTTGGACAACTTCTGTTTCAACAAGTGAGAATTTTGTTGCAGTTATGCTGAAAAAGACATTATACGCGTATGATGTCTTTTTTCACAGACTATTTTGGTTATGCTCACTCTCAGTAGCCCCCTTATGCTCTGTCCACTCACAAAATTCAGTTTGAACTCTGTTTGAGCAAGTTATGGCTAGTTTAGGGTTTTCTTGGCAATTTTCCGCTTTTGACTTGTTTTGGGTCAATTGTGATCCAAATGGGATGAAACTTGAAATATAACCTCTAGATAGCTATTACAATGGATCTGTGTTGGCAAAGTATCAAAATATGTCCAAAATTAGGTAAAAGACATCATACGCATATGATGTCTTTTTCATCAATTTGGGTCAAGACTTGATATTTATGCTTTCTACAGTGTTTGTAACAATTTTGTCAGGTCAGATATCAAAAATAAGGAGTGGATGTGCTAAAAGACATTATACGCGTATGATGTCTTTTTTCACAGATTTGGACTATTTTTGGTTTTAAGCCTTCTCCAATGTTTATAATTGAGTTTCAAGTGTTTTTGTCAGGTTTGAATGTAAAAACAAGATCTGAATCCAAAATTTCCTATTCTTTGCGTTTCTTGGACTCCTGCTTGTTTTTTTGGGTTTCTTTGAGTGTTAATGCTCTTGTTTTAAGTTGAAATTACGGTATAATCCCCCTTTTGAACACTCTGGTAAAGTCAAAATTTTTGTTTTGGTCTCTGTTTGGTCATTTAGACATCATACGCGTATGATGTCTAAAGTTGCAGATTTCCAGTTTTTCGGCACAGAATCCTTCCTAAAGCTTTCTCAAGTGCTCAGCAACTCCTAGATACACAGAAAATTTCTCTGACTTTTGTTTATTGCAAGTTTCACTACTAACTCGACGGTTTAGTGATCTAACATGCAATCAACCATATCAAGCAAATACTCCAATGATTACTAGCTCCAGATCAGGATCAAATGAAGTCCTACCTAAGCTATTCCTAATCGTAAAATGGGTTTGGTAATTGTGATTTTAAAGAGATCCACTGCCACTCACGGACTAGCAAATTCTTCTTCTATCAACAACTACTCAACACCAACAAAACAACAAACAAATCTAAGCTAAACTAAAAATACTGTCAACACGGAAGACCCAGGAATACCTCACTTCCTAGTATCTCTCGAAATCTTCAGAGTCCACCACTCCTAGATCTTTTCTAACTAAAGTATACAAAGTAGTTTATACAACTCACCTTGTAGGATTAGTCTAAGGTCACCTACTTAGGGCTCTCATCCCCGGAAGCGGCGCCAAATGTTAAGGCGGTTACGCCGCTAGCGGAAGCTAAATAGCGAGAACTCAACCAACAACAGAATTTGTCAGACGAGGACGGAGCTTGACACACAGGCGCATGGAAACAACTAGGTGGGTGTCAAATCACCTACTCGACCTTCTAATGACAATCACTACTAAGGAAATCAAATCTAAGTTCTAAAATACGCAAGTGGTTGAAATCCGTACTACGAACGAATGCTATACGAAACAGGATCTAGAATCATTGAATCGATCTCAAACTCAAGGGGAAGTCTATTCACTAGGTAAGAACAACACCCTAAAGACTTGAACTGCAAAATCAACCTATAACCACTCCGTGCGGTAAACGCATATGAAGACAGGCCAAAAAATACAGGTGATCGAAACTTGACCCCGATGGTACTAATGTGCAGCTCTACTCATTGTGGTTCTATAGATATGCTGCACGCTCCATTTCGACACACGAGTTGGAAGAAAACTCACACCGAAGCTCGTAGGAACTTACCACACATAGAAGCCGATAGCACGCACTCTTAGTATCTGTGCGTAGCTCTCGCCATTGCTAACACAATGGCGGTGTCGCTTCTCCAATGGCGGCTCCGTAGCTCGCGTAGAAAGTAGATAAGACTCTCTCTCTCTCACTCTCTCTCAGACACAGTCACGGCGCTCAAAAACTCACTTTGATTAATAATATGAATCCCTTAGGTTACAAAAACTTTGGCTTATATACCTCAGCCTTGGAGGTGAGAACATCTGTAACTAATTACATCAGCAAGTGAAATTACTTCGGGATTACAAGCTGGAAACTCAATTGAGTCCCGTTACTTAATGAATGGCTCAAATCAAAATTAATGTCGGAAAGACATTTATTACAATCAATGGTTACAAAATTATGAGTGTGAGAAAAAATGTGGGTGTGATCCTCTGCTGGCTCAACATGTAGCGAAGTATATCTCCTTTCATTCCTGGCCAGAAATAGCTTTTCCTTATGGCATTAAGGGTCTTTGCATAGCCGGGATGGCCGGCAACTGGAGCATTATGTCCTTCATAAAGAATTAACTCCTTTAATGTTGAATTTTTAGGAATGTAAAGCCGATACTTATAATAGAGAAGCCCCTCTTCAAGTGAATAATCCTTGATTTTGTCTTTCTCTTTTTCTTTTAAATCCTGTTGATTAATAACCTGTAAAAGTTTTTGATAATCCTTATCTTCCAGGGAAGCTTCTTTAACCTTGTAGAGGATTGGATTGTCAATTGTGGAAATAGCCCCAAGAAAAACCTTACGGCTAAGAGCGTCAGCAACCACATTCTCTTTTCTCGGTTTATACTTTATTTCAAAGTCATATTCCTGTAATAGTTCAATCTATCTTCTCTGCCTCATGTTGAGTGTTGCTTATGAGAAAATCCATTTTAAACTCTGATGATCGGTGATCAATTGAAATTTCCCTCCTAGAAGGTAATGCCTCCAGAGTTTTAGAGCATGGATGACAGCTAGAAGTTCCAAATCATGAGTTGGATAGTTCAGCTCGTGGATTCTTAATTTTCGCGAGGTAAAGGCGACTGGTCTACCTTCTTGGTTTAAGACTCCTCCTATAGCAAGACCGCTGGAATCTGTTACTACTTCAAACTCTTGAGTGAAGTCCGGAAGTTTGAGTACGGGAGCTGATGTGAGATTTTGTTTTAGTTTAAAGAAACAATCTTCCTGTTCTTTCCCCCAGGTACGTTTGGATGACTTTTTAAGTAACTGCGTCAAGGGAGCGGCGATAACTGAATAATCTTTGACAAAGATTCTATACCATCCTGTAATGCCCAAAAATCCTCTAATCTCACTGACTGTTTTGGGTTGTGGCCAGTCTATTATATCTTTAACCTTTGCGGGGTCTACTGAAATTTCTTCAGGGTTGATTATAAAACCAAGATAACTAACTTCTGGTGTGGAGAACACACATTTACTCATCTTGGCATATAACTGATGTTGGCGTAGAAGATGGAGTACTTTACGTACATGGTCTTCAAGATCTTTTTCATCCTTAGAATATACCATGATATCATAAAAAAACACCAACACAAAATCATCCAAATATTCTCTAAATATATCTTGCATGAGACGGTTAAAAGTGGCTGGAGCATTTGTAAGGCCAAAGGGCATCACTATGAATTCATAATGCCCATACCGGGTGTTGAAAGCAGTTTTGTAAATATCTGCCTCCTTAATCCGGATTTGGTGGTAACCTGATCTGAGATCAATTTTTGTGAATACCTTGGCTCCATGTAACCTATCAAGCAATTCATCGATGCGAGGAATGGGGTACTTATTATTTACTGATACCTGGTTAAGCCCCCTATAGTCAATGCAGAGACATAAGGATCCGTCCTTCTTCTTTTGGAATAGAATAGGTGCTCCCCAAGGTGAAATGCTTGGTCTTATGAATCCCTGCTCAATAAGCTGACGAAGCTGTTCCTTTAATTCAATAGCTTTAGGGAGGGACATTTTGTAGGGTCTTCTTGAAATTGGTTCACTAACTGGAAAGGTTTCAATTTCGTGGTCTATATCTCTGGGAGGAGGTAAATTTGAAAGATCTTCCGGAAATATATCCGAAAATTATTTAAGCCATTCTGGAGTTGGGTTGTCCCTTGAATCATCTGCCTTGTTGAGTTTCACTACAAAGATCTGTTGCCCTTTACTTAACCCCTTCAGAAGTCAGCTAGCCTTAACTAAATGAGCCTTAGGTTTCCCATTTAATCCTTGTACTAATGTTTCTTCACCTAAGTGATTTTTGAAGGTTAAGTTCCCTTGAGCACAGTGAATTTGGGCTTGATTTTTGATTAGCCAATCCATTACTAGGATACCATCATAGATTCCTACTGGAAGAGTTCGAAAGTAGGATGAAGTCAGGGTTCCCCCTAGTTCAAACTCAACTTTCCCAGCTGTAAATTGAGATAGAACCTCTTTCCCATTTGCTAATTCTACTACTAATTTCTTGGTAGGATATTGGTTCAATTTAAGTTTTCTTAAACATTTAGGGGAGAGAAAAGAGTGTGTGCTGCCACAATCTATAAGTAGTTCAAATTGTTCACCTTCTCTATTTGCAGTGGTTTGGATGATAGCGTACTGTTGTCCAGCTCTAGGATTATCAATGGCAGCAAAAAGAGTATCTCTTTCATCTTCCTCATCCTGCAATGTAGGTTCTCCTAATGCAGCATAAGTTCTAGCTCCTCTACCTCTTCCTCTGCCTCGTCCTCTATTGCCTCTACCTCTTTGATTATTCCCTTGTCCTATTTGAGTCTGAGAAGGGGCCCCGGTAGCAGTTTGAGGATTTTGTCCCTCAGGACATTGGCTTCTGTAGTGTCCCATTCTATTACATCCATAGAATCTGATGTTGGGAAAAGTCTGCTCTATATTGGTTGCAGCTGACACTGCCCTTCGCTGACCTCCTTGATTATAATTCCCCCTTGCTCTTCCTCTAGAGTTATTGTAGTTGTAATAGTTTCTGGCAGGAGGGTTTCCTTCCGCTGCAAGTGATTTAGCTCTTAGAAGAGCATCTTGAATAGAAGTGATTCTCATAGCTTCCAGCCGGTTACTCAAGGGTTTGTTTAAACCCTGACAAAAACGAGCAATCTGTTGTTCCATAGTCATTGGTGGGACATAACGTCGTAAAGACACATATTTGGTATAATACTCTTCCAAAGTAAGCCCTAATTGTTTGAGGGCAAAGAACTCATTCATCTTGATAGCTTGGTGAGCTGGAGGAAGATATCTTTCTTTCACTGCCTACTTCATTCTTTCCCAAGAGGGACTAATGGAAGGATTATCTCTACAGTATTGTTTCCACCAAATTTTGGCGTCTCCGGTGAGCCGGAACATTCCTAACATTGCTTGATTCTCTGAAGCAGTTCCTGCTGTTAAGAAATAATCATCCATGGCGTCGAGCCATGCTTCGGCATCACGTTCTAAATTGGTTCCTTCTCCTTTGAAAGTTGGGAGTTGAACTTGTTTTAACAGTAGTTTCTTTTCCTGGGTGGGAGTATAGAGACTTTTGGCAATTCCCTGAGTTTGTAATTAATGAAGAGGTTTTAGTGTTTATACTACTTTTGTTTTTTCATACAGATCTCTAATTTGTATACTTTTTAACATACTAAAAACAAAAATCTGACAATCATTAACACCATTTCAATTTAACTACACAAGCATGTCATAAAACCATGGTATATACAAAGGTTGATACAACACTGACTCATACTATGTACAAGATGGGCTCATACTATATACAAGATGGACTCATGCTTTATACAATGTGTGATTCCCTAAATCAACAACCTCTTTACCAATGGTGGGTCTGACAGGGGATCAAAAAAGATGACGTCTTTTGGTCCCCTAAACCTTGGGCCTACCCTCATGGGCCTAATCCTACCTGGGTATATTACTGTGGCTACCTGATCATAGACCCACTGATTTTGTAACACTTCTACCCCATCTACCACAATGGTCTGATCTGGATCTTCAGTCCCACTAAAGAAGAAAACTTCGATGGTCCGAAGTGTTTCTGCCCACTTGAGTCTTTTTAGATTGAGTGTCAACCCTTCTAACTGTCCTGCATCAATCAGAAAAATTCCGCCAAACTGTGACTAGCTGATTTCCCATGTAGGAGGAGGGGAAAACATTAAATCTAACAATTGCATGATGCTCTTGCGAAGTACAAAGTTGTTGGAGCTGCAAGCAGCCTCGAACATGATGTTGAAAATCACAAACTTTTGGTAAGCTTGGCGGATATTTTCCTGTATTGATAGGGAAATTCTCATTTCACAATATACTATAATTTAAAATGAAATGCAACTTATGCCTATTTTCCAACTTTTACCCTTCTAAGGTCAGGACCTTATTAAACCATGCCCTGATACCACTTGTAACGGCTTCAATCCCGCCGACACCAAAAGCGGGATGGAACCTTTGACAGGTCTCTAGGCCTACTAAAGTCAAAGCCTTTAAACAAGAAAAATTCTAGGGAATTCACCCTTACCATTGGCAATGGGTTGGGTCTATAGCCTTAGAAGCAGACCTAGTCCTGTCTCGCAGCGGAAACGGGACAATGAATTCAAACGGCCTAAAAAAAAATTTCTTATTCCGGCCCTATAACTTCATCATTCAGATTATGGTTTCCTTAGCCAACGCTTTTTTTCCCCTAGCATATGTGAGGGCACAGTCGTTGGTGGATTCCTCTCTAAGTGAAGAAGTTTCTAAAACGTTTCAATGCGCAGGGATGGATAGTTACCTGACTAATCAGGTCCACCCGTCCATGATTGACAACCTTAGTCAATCCCCACTTACCACCCCGCACTCACACATGATTCATTTCTCTTATTATCACATTGTTTTAACATTTAAAATAATGGTTTCTTTTTAACATTCCATCACAGTAATTCCTTGAAGACAGCATTGAAAGCATTCTTTTAGAAAACAGACATCTTTAAACTTAAGACAGGGTACTATCAATCAAAACATTGTCCATAATAACCATGACTAGTACCCTTCTTGTCTCAAGACCACCTAAGGGTGAAAAACGACACCCATTCCTTATTCAAATCCGGAGTGGATAAACCCCCACCCAAGGTTCTGGGTGCCCATACACCAAAACCAGTTGCCCATACAACCGGGCGGTTCCTCTAGAATAAACTTAAAAGTACTATCCATAAACATAAACAAGCACGGGGTAAAGACTCCACACGTGCAAAGGTAACCGACTCCTCCATGATGGTATCTCCATCGTTACTCATTACCTTGAGTAAAAATATTTCCAAGGAATCAGAGGTGTCTTGAGACAAGCTGTCTTAAGGATGGTCAAACATTTCCTTCCTATTTCAACCAGAAATAACCCAATCATTTCTTTCCTAATTACAATCATTGATCGTGGGTTTCGTGGAAGTTACCTTCCTTTTTCAACCAGTGTTTTCCTTCCTAACCCTTCGTATGCAGTGCTTAACTTAAAATGAAATCTAAAAGCTTATTAATGGCATAATTGAAAACCACCTGGGACTGGTCGTCCATCTGCTGTGGGGCAGGTGCCTGTAAACTCTCCTCTGTTGGCCTATGGCTAGGCCCTGCTTCATGTTCGTTAGTTGCTTTGTTGCGTTTGTTACTAGCATCTTCATCTTCCGTCAAAGGGTTTCCCCTGGTTCTCTTGGGGGCCATTTCGGCAGCCTTATAAAAAGACTTAATCCATTAGAGGATTTATTGTAAAACATTTATTTTTCCTTGTTACCCAAAAATAAGGGTTTTGGACCTTGGTTAATTCTTTGGTATTTAGATGATTTTATTTCTTAATTTTTCTTATCCATTATATACAAAAATTGGTTACTTTTGACCAAAGTACGTCCCTAAACTATTTATCTAAGGTTAGGATAATTATAATAGATTCACCAAAGTATATTCCTTCTCTGGTATTGATATCAAAGGGTTTCTATTTACTTTACTATATTCCCTTTTTTATTTTTCCCAAAAATTGTAGTAATTTTACTTGAATATATAGTTAAACTAATTTTCTAGTGGTAGCATAACTACCACAGGTTCCTTAAGGTCTAATAAACCTTTTATAAAGATATCAATTCAATTTAAGTCTATTTACTAATTTCCCATATTTAAATTCCTCAAAAAAAGAGAGTATTTTAGCTAGAGTAATTAGCTAGATTAATTTTCTGGCTTTCTCTTAATTATCACGGGTTCTTGAACACTTGATTTACCCTTGATAATTATATGGAAGGATTTGAATTCCATTTACTAATTTCCCCTATTAAAATTCTCAAAAAACAGGGTATTTTAGCTAAGATAAATAGCTAAATTGACTTTCTAAACTTCTCTTAATTATCACGGGTTATTGAACACCTGACTAACCACTGATGATTATATGGAAGCATTTGAATTCCATTTACTAGTTCCCCCTATTAAAATTTCTCAAAAAACAGGGTATTTTAGCTAAGATAATTAGCTAAATTAACTTTCTGAACTTATCCTAATTATCATGGGTTATTGACCACTTGATTAACCACTGATAATTATATGGAAGCATTTGAGTTCTATTTACTAATTTCCCCTATTAAAATTTCTCAACAATTAGGGTATTTTAGCTAAGATAATTAGCTAAATTAACTTTCTGAACTTATCCTAATTATCATGGGTTATTGAACACCTGATTAACCACTGATAATTATATGGAAGCATTTGAATTCCATTTACTAGTTTCCCCTATTAAAATTTCTGAAAAAACAAGGTATTTTAGCTAAGATAACTAGCTATATTAACTTTCTGAACTTCTCCTAATTATCATGGGTCATTGAACACTTGATTAACCATTGATAATTATATGGAAGCATTTGAATTCTATTTACTAATTTCTCCTATGAAAATTGTTCAAAAAGCGGAGTAATTTGGTCTAATTAATTAGGAAAACTTCTCAGAAAATTATAGGATAATTTTCCTAGATTAATAAATGTCTAATGTATCTCTGATAAATAATTCAACTTAATCTAATCCTAATTAATATTTTTACCATTAATTCATGGCTAAATTGGCTAATTCCAACCCTAATATGAGAGAATAAATAATTAGCTTACTATTACTAAGCTTAATTATAATAATCAACAGAGATTTGTTAATTTCAAGAGGTTTAAGAAGCTTATATAGGCCTAATCTTTGATTAATTAATCATTTATCTTAATCTAACCTTACTAATTGAGAGGGATTAGGTTAATTATCTGTTAGGATAATCAATTAGAGACTTAACTCTAATGATTTCTGCGTAGTGTTTCTCCCTAGATGAGAGAGAAATTCTCAAGGCTCCGAGTCTAACAAAATATGAAGAGAATGGTCCTATTTATAGCTTTTCCTGGGCATCTGGCAGCTTTTGGCAACTTTCCCCAAGTCCAAGCAACCCCCCAGGCTGAAATTTGCGCATTTTTTTCCATCACTACCCATGGCAAGTTTCCACAGCTTCAACACTCACCCCATACCTTCCAGAATTTGCCTGTTTGATTTTTGGAGATTTTCCATGATGAAATTTGGAACTTCCTATTAAACTCTAGAACCTTAGTGTAAAGAAGGCTTTGCTAATGATTAAAATGAACCCATCCAATTTTTGTTATTAATTAAATTTCTATGGTAATTTTCCAGGTCCCGTAACTGTTCCCGTTTTTATCGGAATCAGATTCTGAAAATTTCTAGACATAGTAAAGCTCTGCTTATAATTCCAAAAATACCAAAATTAATAGTGTTTGGAGTCCTGCAATAGTATTTTCCATTAAGTTTTTCAAGCTTAGTACAGTTTTGAAGGTTTCGTAAACTGGAAACCTTACATCAAGTTCCAAAATCGCGATTATTAACAGCAGTGGATTGTTGACCTAGTCGTTTTCGCCCCAGAATGCATCTAAATGCTTAGCAATGATGCCCCAATACCCGTCTATGATTAGTTTTTGATTTAAAAATGTAAATTCCTAGTTATGATGAAATTAGGCCCCAGGTCGGCGACGCCCAAAGCTATGAAATACTGTGAATGGCTTACGTCAATGCGTAGTGCTCTTACCTGCAGTTGCAATGCAACAAACACAATCGCAATGTGACAACCGGAGAGGGAGTAGGAAGCACGAGAAGGAGAGAAGTGAGCACCGTTAGCTCACGCTGTGTATTTCTTATCCAAAAACTTATATAAAACTTACAAAAATTGGCTTTTATACCTTAGCCAAGGTTTTTGGGTGGTTAAAACTAATAATCTAGAGCTCTATCAAAACTGGGTAATGACTGGCTGATACAATCTAGAAGCTTGTAGCCCCGGCTCATTAATTACAGAGTTTATCCGAGAAAATAAGAGTTACAATATTCCCGATTTATCAAAATAATAAATGTTTTACAAAAAGAACTCCAAAAAATGATGTCCGTGTTAGCTTGCTGCTAACACCAACACACAAAGCTGCATGTGAAGCGAGATGACTTGCCCTTAAGGCCAATGATGAGTACTAGAGCCTTTGCAAAATGTGGATTGGATTTTGTAGGTCCTATTTCTCCACCAGTGTATCGCTTGCATGTACAATATATCATTGTTGCTACGGACTACCTTACAAAATGGGTTGAAGCTAAGGCCACAATGAAGGTAGATGCAAGAACGACTAAACAATTTTAGTATGGATATGTGTTTTTGCGCTATGGCTTACCAATAGAGATTGTGAGTGATAGAGGAACACATTTTATGAATGAAGTTATCAAACATCTCCTAACTGAGTTTATGGTCATTCATCATAAATATGCACCCTATCATCCACAAGCTAATGGCCAAGCAGAAGCAATGAACAAGACACTATGTACAAATTTAACACAGTTGGTCAGTGACTCAAGAACGTATTGGAATCATACATGATTGACAATTACTATAAAGAATCATCTTACAAAGCTTGCTAATAATAATAATAAAAATAATAATATAGAGCTTGGATGGATTCATTTGACTTGTAATTTAATAGATTCGCATTCCAAGCATCTTTTCAAACAAAATATATACATGCATCCCTATATATTGAAAGAAAGAGTTCAAATTACTTAGCTGTATTCATCATAGCTCTTGTTCTCTCGATATCCGTGCTTCCTTAGTCTTAGTTGCAATTTCAAGATCATTTCCAAGCTCTGATACCACTGCTACAGCCGGAAGCCTGGCTGCCGTGCAAATCATCCAAGATAACACAATATAACACATAAATCGACAAATCCCCATACCTGACAAATCCCATAGCACAGAATTGAAGCCATACGCGAACAAAGAGAGAGATTGAGAGCGCGAGAGGATAAAAGAGCGCGTGCAGGCGCACCTCCTATACCGGAGTGCTACACTGGCACGGCGAGAGAGAAGAGGGAGGAAGAGAGAAGAACAACGCAAACACTGGGTGCAATCTCCTCCCGTGCAAGAGTGACCATTTCCCTCTTGCACGTATTTGTTATATAGATTTCTTGAATGGTCAAACTGGTTACAAACTAGCCGGCCGGTCATAAATGGCCAAATCTCATAAAAGAGCACTTGAATAATAAAATGTACATGATATACATATCCATTCGCATAGGCCAAGCTGGGTCTAGTCTTTTCCACCTGTCAGCTGCAATAAATAATGAAATGTCAATTCTATAACAGTAGCAAAATTTCTTCATTGCGTAAATCATTGCTAAACCTTCTCGCTATGTAGTGGTGTAGTTTCTCTTGGCATCATTCAATTGACGACTTGCAAAGCTAATGGGGTAGTCCAATTTATGTTCTCCTGGTTGAGCTAGAACACACCCAATAGCAAAGTTTGATGCATCAATATGCACATGGAAAATTATATTCCAATCGGGCACTCGTAAAATGGAAGCGCTTGTTAAGGTCTTTTTCAATGACTCATAAACATGGCCACACTCCGTGGTCTAGTGAAACTCAATAAGAAGCTTGTACAAAGGACGATATATCTTGGCAAAGTTTAAAATAAACCGTCGGTAATAACCAACATGGCCCATGAACCTTTGAACTCCTTTATAGTTTGTAGGTGGTGGCAACTCAATAATGGCTTTAATTTTGCTCTCATTTGTGGAAATCCCATTTTTGGACACTATATTCCCTAAAATGACTCCATGTTTAACCTAAAATTGGCATTTGAAAGGGCTTAAGGAGATGTGATACAATCTGCACTTCTCAAACACTTTTTGTAAGCATGATAAATGTTTTTTCCAAGAGGAATAAACACAAAGTTCATCTAAGAAAGCTTCACAAAACTCCCTCAAATATTCACTAAAAAGCAGTGTTTATTAATCTTTGAAAGGTAGTAGGGGCATTGGTTAAGCCAAAAGCCATAACACGAAATGCAAACACTCCAAATTCGGTTATAAAGCTTGTTTTAGCTTGGTCTTCTAGCACAATTATGATTTGATTGTATCCAGAGTACCCATCTAAAAAGCTTCCTGCAACTCTTTCAAGCACATGTTCTGAATATGGCAAGGGGTAATGGTCCCTCCTAATGGTGGCATTGACCTTCTTGAGATCCACCCACACTCTGAGTTTCCCATTCTTTTTTGGTACAATCACTATTGGAGACACCCATTTTGAGTGCTCAATAGGGTATATGAGTCTGCATTTCACAATCTTTTCAATCTCTTCTTGAAAGATATTTGCATATTTAGGATTCATTGGGTAGGGTCATGCTGAACTAGTTTAGCCATGCTATTCATGGGGATTGTGTGATGCACCACGAAAGGTGGAACACCTTTCATATCATGATATGTCCAAGAAAATATATCCCTAGATTCCTTGAGAAGTTCTTTAAGTACACACTCCTCAGTCTTTGTCAGATCTTGGGCAATGAAGACAGGTTTGGACTCTCTCCTGGGTCTGCTAACTCTATTTACTTAACTATCGCGGGACCATCATAAACTCCATTTCTTCCATCGATAGGTTTTCTTTGAGCCTTTGTATACACAACTTTACATTCCTCTGTGGTGTAGGATTTGAAATGTTCAGGTGCAGGATGTAAGTCTGTGGGGTTATGTTGTTTTGTGGACTGTGATTTCACGTCCGATTCCTTTTGTCCCTCATTTTCCCTACATACCCCTCCCTAATATCCTCTCTTCCAATTTACCCTCACTCTCATTATCCCCCCCCCCCCCCCCCGGCCAGGCGAAAACTTTGAGCACCGACCCCCCCACCTCTCTCTCGTGCTCCCTCTATGTGAGCCGCATAGAACCCACCCCCCCCCCCCTTGGCCCGCTAATATTCTTTCCCCGACCCCTCCCCCCTCTTCCCCACCCGCTCGCCTCACCCTCCCCTCGGCTCATTCCCTCCCCCTTGGCCCGCTGATATATTCCCTCACTCCCACCCGTTGACTTGCTTCCCCTCATCCTTAAGCTCCCATGCAAGACAGTAGACCCCCCCCCCCCCCCCCCCCCCCCCTCTCTCTCCCTCACACTCTCTCTCTCTCTTACAAGCCTGTGAAGGTGCAAGGAAAGGCCATCTCTTGCTCCGTGTCAATCCCAAGGGGCAGCCCCGAGCCTCTCACCCCATCCCTCTCTCTCTCATACGCGTTCTGCGCACAGCCTGAGCCTCTCTATCTCTCCCTCTCACTCTTCTCAGCCCGAAGGCCCAACGGAAAAACCGGGGTGCTTGCCCTCTTATCCACACACACACACACACACGCCTAATCCTCTCCCTCCCTCACACTCTCTCTCTCCCCACTCATCTCCTTCTCTCTCTTGCGCTCTGCACAGAAGGCGGCCAATAGCCCAAAAACTCTCTCTCTCTCTCTCTCTCTCTCTCTCTCTCTCTCTCTCTCTCTCTCTCTCTCTCTCTCTCTCTCTCTCTCTCTCTCTCTCTCTCTCTCTCTCCCGTCACAGCCCAAAGGCGTAGGCACAGAATAAAACCACTCTCTCTCTATACACACACACACACACCCCACTCTTACACACACACACACATCATCTTCCCCCCCACCTCGCGCAGCACGTCGCCAGTCGACAGAAACAGAAAAATAAAATATATATAATATGTATTATATACATAATAATATTAATCCCTCCGTTCCCACGCACGTTTACGCGCACACACATACATATACATACACACACACGCATATACGCACCGCACCACAAATACAAAGGAAAAACGACTACGACATCAATGAATAAAGAAGAAGGATCCAAAGCACGTGCCGCCAACAACAAAAAAAGAAAATGCACCGAAGGCATTCCCCAGCCGACTCCGAAAAGAAGTACGCTCGACATCGACCCACCGGCAGCACACCATTCGATAGCAACGCGCAACCACGATGCCATTCCAGTTATCTACAGGTTATTTTCATCATTATCTTCAGTTTTCACCCGAGCCATTGTAAATTTTGAATTTTTGTAAATATCCTCTCTCTAGGTGATGGTCACAAAGGCCCATTTAGAGATTCCCATCTTTTAATAAACTCCCAAAACAAAGCAAGGGTCAACCACACAGGGCCCACCACTTGCTTTGTCTCCCCGATTAAGCTTACCCTAACCACAGTGGGATTTCTATAATCCAAGCAGCCAACACCTATAAATTGGCACTAAGAGGTTACTATCGAGGGGGGCAATTCATGAGGAGCTAAGCATTTGGTAGAGTGTAGTGGGAAGGATTGACACTATCACCATCACGGGGAGGGGGCTTGTGTGTTGGGTTTGCCTTGGGAATTGCACCATGCGAAGGGAACCACATCCATCTCTCGACTCCAATGGTCGATGCACACACATATGCACGCTCTTGGTAGTAAGTATTCACAATCATTGAGTCGTCTTAGAGAACACACCAAGTAGGTTGCACCACCTCCTCTCCCTACCTCTCTACCACAACGGCGTGCCATTTTTGTAAGTATTGCAGAAATAATTCACCCTCACACCCCCGAGGGTTTTCATCATTTACAAATCTCTCTCTCTCTCTCTCTCTCTCTCTCTCTCTCTCTCTCTCTCTCTCTCGGTGTGTAAGTTTGCGGTGTTCATATCATCGTGGTTTGCATCCTAGCCGCTCAAAGCTAGGTGGTGCCCCCTGTTCACTTTACCGTGAGAGGATCGAGGTGCGCCATTCGGCCCCCGTCGTTTTAGAGGCCGTCGGGGTTCGAGGTCCGCTTTGCGTCCTTCATTTGGTGCCCCCACTGAGGAGGGATTTTCTAAGACCCTTCAGTTTACAATGCTGAAAGTGATGCCCACTATCAATCATGGACAAATTGCTGAAGGAATTTTCTAACTGGAGGACGAAAGAAGAGGAGACGAAGGAGGCACTAGCCGCCTTCATTGAGGTGCTATTGCTAGGCTGCAGTGTCGTCAGCATTCAAGAGGTAAATTCTCCATCTCGTGTCGCTCGTTCTAACTATAAATCGAAAGCATCAGGTGGGAGGTTGGTAAAGTGCCATCATTGTTGTCAACCAAGGCACACTGTCAATGAGTGCCAGCAGCGAAGGCAGCAAAAGGGCTGTAGTCATCTACATCGACATTCATCGCGAAGAAATCATTCACGTCAAGGAAGGGAGCAAACGGTGAGACCTCTTTTCCCTAAAGAAACTGCAGTCAAGGATATAACTCCAAAGTGGCCTAAAGGGGCTGCTCGAGCCACAGACAAGGAGAAGATAAGACAGTCTAGAAACACATGACCCCGAAGGGAGAAGCATCTGGCCAAGCAAGTGCTTCAAGCTCAAAAATCCGGGTTGTACCCACTTTGTCTAGGAAGAAGTCATCCGAAGAGAAGCGGCGGAAGGTCGCCTACCGATTTGCACGACGCATGCGAGTGCTACCAATCCACTTCGACAATCCGGAAGAAGAAGTGGTAAGAAGATTCCCATGTCCTAGAGAAGAGTGGTTCGGCTACTGCTCTCGTTGTTTTGGGAAGCGATTGGAGGATCTTCCTCCTCTCCCTGTACAACTTATCCTGAAGAAGCTTTCTACCATGGGAGAAACCTAGTGGGCTGGGGACGAGTTGAAACTGAATGGAGTAGAATTCATGCAACACCCCGATTACGGAAATTACCTGCAATTGTTGTTAGCTAAAAGGCTGGGAGTGGTCAGATGCGTCGCCATCACCCCGTACGTGCTGAGCAACGAAGGAAAGGTAGAGCCCATGAAAGGCGACGACCTTTTGTGGATGTGCCGACTCATCAACACTAGCACGGTAAGAGTATAAGTAAGTATTCCACCCTTTGTGCATGATGGAAAATGGGCCGATGGCATTCCCGTTCAGATTCCTGCAGCATGTGCATGTGAATATCTAGGTAGATAGGAAAGTCTTCTACCAACAGAAGATTGTATACCTATTTGGTGTGGCGGTACTAGGAGAAATCCTCAATTCCCCGAGTCCTATCATTCTTCCCATATGAGATTACCATCATTTCTTTAATGTCTCTATTTTTATCTTGTTTTAACCTATCCATCCACCCCTGTAAAAAGCCGCTATGAGCCGCTACTGTTAATGTAAAAGAAAAAAGGGTCTGTAATTTCCTGAGTCACCACCATGGAAAGTGTTTCTTTCCCCACGTTCAGTGGAAAGAAGGGAGAGGATCTCACCACCGACTTTTTGGATGATTTTGACATTGCTTGTGTCGTCTCCAACAAAGATGACGACGTTTCACGTAGAATTTTTTCTCTATTGATGAAAGTAGAGGCCAAGTCTTGGTATAATGCATTGCCCCAGGCTACCAAGAATACATGGGATGTGTTAAGGGCTGCTTTTGTAAAGAGGTTTGGTGGAGACACAGCCTCGGAGAAGCTATGGCAGCTTACTGACAAAATTAAAGCAGGGAGGCCTGCTGGAGTATGCCACCTACGAGTCAAAATTTGTGGACTTATGGGAGAGATGGGTTGCCTCACTAGAGGAAGGCGAAGGAGCGCCTAATTTCCTAAAGAAGGACCGTTTCATTGCTGGTCTATGGTCGCCGCTTAGAGAGAAGGTGAAGGGAAGGTCTCCTGCAACATATGAGTTGGCAGTCCAAGTAGCCCGTCTTAAAGACAAGAAGCTGCGCATGCAAGCAAGAGTAAACGAGTCAGAGGAAACAAGCTCGGCCCGACCAACCCTAATGACTACAACAACCAATCATCGAGTCCGACCACAGGAGGCATCAGAAGAACAGAAAGACCTGCTGAGTCGCATCACCACCCAACTAGAGAGTTTATCTGTGCATCTGGTGCAGCAAGGGCATGCATTTGGAAGAAACCCAGAACAAGGAAGGGGACAACGAAGGCAGAACCCAGAGTACCATTGTTACAACTGCGAGGAAGATGGCCATGAAATGTACTACTACCCACACCCGAGGAGGCAGAATTTCAATAGAGGGGGGAGACAGAATCAGATGTCTCCGCGAAGAGCAAGACCACCACCACCTAGGCAGCCAGGACCAATTCCAGCGGTCCAAATCCTTCGACCACCTGTACAAAAGCAACCACCACCCCAACCTCTCATCCCGCCACTACCCCCACCACCTGCTATGAACCAAGCGGTGAGTGTTATTAGCTTAGAGGCTAAAGGGAAGGCGAAGGTAGAAGAGTCAGCTCAAGAGAAGCACAAAGGAAAAGCAAAGGTAGAAGAAGTGGATGCTATGGGAGTGAAACGTGCGAGGCATGAGGAGGCATCTCAAAGAGAAGAGAAGATGAAAGGGAAGGTCGAGTCTAGCAAGCAAGCAGCTAAACCGCGGCGGAAGATAGACATCGTGGACCTCTCACTAGGTGAGTATGGAAAACCCTATGGCTTAGTTCAGGATGTGTTAATGCAGGGCCCGAAGATAACTTGCCCCCAATTACTCCACCTTGCACCCAGAATGAGGAGGCAATGGACGAAAATGGTAAGTACCAGGAAATCAAGACCCAGGATAGCTGGGGCTATCTCTGGGAGGGATCTCGACGACATCCTGCCAACCATGGATGCTCACATCAAGGGGCAACGGATTTCAAACGTCTACATAGATGGTGGTGCGCAAATATGAATCATGAGTGAAAAGATGATGCACCATCTAGGTCTAGAGGTAACTAGGCCGGCACCGTGCCGAGCCAAGATGGCAAACAATGTTAGAGTGAAATGCGTAGGCATTGTGGATGCGGTCAAAGTAAAAACATTCAATACAAAAGTGGAGGTAGACATCTTCGTCATGCCACACAAAGGGGAGGGCTACCCCATCATTCTTGGGAGGCCTTGGCTTATGGCTATGGAAGCTAAACAAGACTGGAGCACCGGGATGATCCAGATGAAGGATGCTAAAGGGAAGTCCATATTTTATGACTTGAGGACTAGAAAGCAGCGCAACATGATCTTGGAGGCTTCAGAAAACGAGTCCACCAGTGACTACTCGTCTACCTCAAGAGAAGAGACGACCACCACCGACGGAAGTGACCGTAGCATCGAAGTAATGGGAGTCATTCTTATAGACCCAAACAGATTAACACAATCTGAAACAACCTCGGCAAACCAAGAGGGATCATCAGGTATGCAGTCCTTGGAGGATGCAGGTAATCTACAAAAAATGCTCTCAAATGAGTTAACCAATGAAGAAAGGAAGGAGTACGTCTCCATGATAGGTAACTTCACTACTTTGTTCATTGATGGCTACATTGATAAGATCACACGAAGTACATTAGTACAACACCACATAAAGCTCAAGGAAGGCAATAAACCCGTAGTACAAAAGCTCAGAAGACTAGGAGTAATCCAACAAGAGTCATTGATTAAAGAAGTGAGAAGTTTGCTACAAGCAGGTTTCATCTATCCTGTCGAAGACTCAGAATGGGTCTCCCCGTTAGTAGTCACAAAAAAAAATGGTAAGTGGAGAGTATGTGTGAATTATAAACCTCTCAATGCAGCCACAAAGAGGGACCACTTTCCCCTCCCATTCCAGGATGAAATACTAAATGAAGTGGCAGGTCACGAACGATACACAGTATGCGATGGCTACTCAAGATACTTCCAGATTAGCATTGCAGAAGAGGATCAGAAGAAGACAACCTTCATCACACCTTGGGGATGTTTTTCCTACAGAGTGATTCCGTTTTGCCTCACTAACGCCCCGGCCACGTTTCAATGCTATGTGACTTTTGTTTTCCAACCCTACTTTGGAACATCAATACGGGTTTTCATAGATGATTTTTGCATTTATAGCTCACGAGCCCTTCATTTAAGCAAAGTCTATGATGGCTTAACCAAGCTGCAAACCTTGGGTGGCCAACTCAACGTGGACAAGTGTCACATTGGTGAGAGAAAAGTCACTCTCCTTGGTCATGTAATTTCAGCAAAAGGAATCGAGGCTGACCCGAGCAAGATTCAGGCTCTGGTATCTTTATCATCACCCACCACCGCCAAGCAGTTGGTTTCTTTCCTTCAGAAGGTAAGATACTTAAGCAGATTCATTCACTTGCTATCTCAAGTGGTCCTTCCCCTACAACAACTCACCCAGAGGGATGTTTTCTCATGGAGTGAAGAGAACAAGCAGTAGTTTACTGAGGTGAAGCAAATCCTAGCCAAACTTCCCACTATTTCACCTCCTAAGTGGGACGAGCCATTTTATGTGAACCCTAGTGTGGGAAGTGATACACTCGGAGCGGTGCTTATGCAAAAGGACCCCAGAACTTCTTTCATGCACCCTATTTACTTCTCTAGTTGGGTCATGACCCCGTCAAAAAAAGGATTTACCAAAGTAGAACACATGGTTCTGGCACTAATGTTTGCTACCACAAAGTTCCGCTCCTATCTCCTGCCTAGACCCTTTGTAATCCTGACAATGGAGGACGTCTTCCCATATGTAATGCGACACATGGATGTCTCATCTAGGATCTCAAAGTGGTTAATTAGACTACAAGAGTTTGACTACACCATGCAAGTAGAAAACTCCACCAGGGCTAGTTTAGCGGGAATTCTCACTCATCACCATAATGAGAAGAAGCTGAAGGTCAACACGGAAGCAAAGGAAGGAACACCAATAATAGAAAGTCCTAGGCTAGAGAGAGCTCACTCTCTTTTCTCTGATGGAGCATACAAGAGAACAATGGATCAGTCTGCAGCAGGCATGGTCATTTTCAATGAACAGCAAGAAAGAGTATTCTCCATGGGGCAGTTATTACACTCCCACTCCAACAATGAAGCAGAATATGCAGCCCTAATTCTTGGGTTGGAACAATGTATTTCACAAAGAATTCAACGCCTAAATGTGTTCGACGACGCTTTGCTTTTGATAAGGCAGATAAATGGCACCTGGGATTGCAAAAATCAGGTTTTACTTGGTCAACTTTGCCAAGTTAAGGACCTTCTAAAAAGGTTTGAAGCAGTGAAACTCTTCCATGTCCCCAGAGCAGAAAATCAAGAGGCAGATGCACTAGCTAAAGAAATAATACAAGATGTTTCGGTAGGGGCGATTAAATTAAAACTACCCCTCTTCCAAGGTAGTGATGCTATGCCTAATATCACCAGTTTTCTAGATACAGGAGAATGTCCAACAGGACACACCAAAGGCCAAAAACAGTGGCTGGTAAGGAAGGCTACTAGGTACCGTCTTATAGAAGACCACTTGTATTGTAAGGGCAAATGTCAAATTCTCAGGCGGGTGCCAACCTCTAGTGAAATCACAAAGGTAATTTCAAGTTTCCATGACGGCGTCTACGGTGGTCATTTTGCTCTAGATATCACCAGTAGGAAGATTCTACAGGCAGGATACTTTTGGCCTAGTTTGAACAGGGATGTACACCATTGGTGTAAAACATGTAAGGCTTGTCAAGTGGCCAATGATCGCACGTTAACCTATGATCCACAAACCCCTATCATTTCATATGGTCCTTTTGAGAAATGGGGAATAGATGCAGTCGGTCCTTTACCAAGCGCCCAATCAGGTAAACTGTACATCATAGTGGGTGTAGACTACATGACTCGATGGGAAGAAGCAACGGCCACCACCCGCATTACAGCCCAAGAGGTGGCAAAGTTCATTTTTGAGCATATCGTTTTCCGTTTTGGCACTCCTCTTGAGATAATATCAGATAGAGGACCAGGATTCAGAGGTGACTCGGTGGGAGAACTGATGAAGAAGTTAGGCATCACACGTAGGCATTCCACACCATACTATCCACAATTCAATGGTATGGTAGAGAAGGTAAATGGAATGATTTGAAAAATCATCACAAAACAGGTGAACAACCACACAAGGGACTGGGATAAACATCTCATGGCAGCTCTTTGGGCCTACAGAACAACGTTCCGAACATCACTAGGTTTCACTCCTTTCCATCTAGTTTATGGGAAGGAGGCAATTCTACCCATTGAGGTACAAATAGCCAGCTTATGAGTCTTGGCTAGCCAGACACATCCTCCAATTGTAAACCTCCGAAACCACATCTTGGATCTGGAGAGACTCCAACTGGATAGGGAAGAAGCAATCAATCACTATGCAGCACAGGTAGAACGACGTCGGCTCACTTTCAACCAAGGGCTTAAAGAAAAGGGACTGGAAAAAGGCATGTTAGTACTGCGATACGACAACAGATTTGACACTAGGAAGGATAAGAAATTTCAACCCAGATGGGAAGGGCCATTCATCATCAAGAAACGCTATGACAACGGCAGCTATAAGCTGATGGAAGCAGATGGGAGAATTCACAAGACTAGGGTCAATGGATGGAGACTGAAAAGGTATTTCCTTAGGTTTGACCCAGAATTCGTGCTAAACATTCCAGAAGAGGGAGAACCCTCTAACTCTATAGCTGAAGAAGCAGAAGAAGGGCTAGAAGCATGAATGCCTCTAGCCAAAGGGAGAGGGCTAATGATAGCCGACTTTCGAAAATCAAAGAAAAGAAAAAAAAAACTTATTTCCCCCCCCCCCCCGCCCAACGGGCATTGGATAAAATAACACCCTCTCTCTCTCTCTCTCTCTCTCTCTCTCTCTCTCTCTCTCTCTCTCTCTCTCTCTCTCCCTCATTTTCCCTACATACCCCTCCCTAATATCCTCTCTTCCAATTTACCCTCACTCTCATTATCCCCCCCCCCCCCCCCCCCCCGACCAGGCGAAAACTTTGAGCACCAACCCCCCCCCCACCACTCTCTCGTGCTCCCTCTGTGTGAGGCGCATGGAACCCCCCCCCCCCTCTGCTCTCTCGTATTCTTACACTCACCCTTTACATCCCCCCCCCCCCCCTTGGCCCGCTAATATTCTTTCCCCGACCTCTCCCCCCTCTTCCCCACCCGCTCGCCTCACCCTCCCCTCGGCTCATTCCCTCCCCCTTGGCCCGCTGATATATTCCCTCACTCCCACCCATTGACTTGCTTCCCCTCGTCCTTAAGCTCCCATGCAAGACAGTAGAACCCCCCCCCCCCCCCCTCTTTATCACCCACACATCTTCCCTACCCCACTCCATTGCCAAAAACCCCGCCTTCCTTTACTCTCTTGTCCAGCGGCCCACAAGGCACGCCCCCCCCCCTCTCTCTCTCTCCCTCACACACTTTCTCTCTCACACAAGCCTGTGAAGGAGCAAGGAAAGGCCATCTCTCGCTTTGTGTCAATCCCACGGGGCAAGCCCGAGCCTCTCACCCCATCCCTCTCTCTCTCAGGCATGTTCTGCGCATAGCCTCAGCCTCTCTATCTCTCCCTTTCACTCTTCTTAGCCCGAAGGCGCAACAGAAAAACCGGGGTGCTCGCCCTCTTATCCACACACACACACACACACACCCGCCTAATCCTCTCCCTCCCTCACACTCTCTCTCTCCGCACCCATCTCCCTCTCTCTCTTGCACTCTGTACAAAAGGCCGCCAATAGCCCGAGAACTCTCTCTCTCTCTCTCTCTCTCTCTCTCTCTCTCTCTCTCTCTCTCTCTCTCTCCGCAGCCCGAAGGTGTAGGCATAGAATAAAACCACTCTCTCTCTCTCTCTATACACACACACACACACACCCCACTCTTACACACACACACACACACACACACACACACACACACACACACACACACACACACACACACACACACACATACACCATCTTCCCCCCCACCTCGCGTAGCACGTCGCCAGTCCGACAAAAACAAAAAAGTAAAATATATATAATATGTATTATATACATAATAATAAAATTATTAATCCCCCCGTTCCCACGCACGTTTACGCGCACACACATACATATACATACACACACACCCGCCCTCATGCACGAATACATACACACACACACACACGCATATACGCACTGCACCACAAATACAAAGGTAAAACAACTACGACATCGACGAATAAAGAAGAAGGATCCAAAGCACGCGTCGCCAACAACAGAAAAAAGAAAATGCGCCGAAGGCATGCCCCGGCCGACTCTGAAAAGAAGTACGCTCGACATCGATGCACCGGCAGCACACCATTTGCCGGCAACACGCAACCACGATGCCATTCCACTAATTTATAGGTTATTTTCATCATTATCTTCAGTTTTCACCCAAGCCATTGTAAATTTCGAATTTTTGTAAATATCCTCTCTCTAGGTGATGGTCAGAAAGGCCCACTTAGAGATTCCCATCTTTTAATAAACTCCCAAAACAAAGCAAGGGTCAACCACACCGGGCCCACCACTTGCTTTGTCTCCCCGATTAAGCTTACCCTAACTACACTGGGATTACCATAATCCAAGCAGCCAACACCTATAAATTGGCACTGAGAGGTCACTATCGGGGGGGGGCAATTCATGAGGAGCCAAGCATTTGGTAGAGTGTAGTGGGAAGGATTGACACTATCACCATCATGGGGAGGGGGCTTGTGTGTTGGGTTTGCCTTGGGAATTGCACCATGCGAAGGGAACCACATCCATCTCTCAATTCCAATGGTCGATGCACACACGTATGAATGCTCTTGGTAGTAAGTATTTGCAATCATTGAGTCGTCTTAGAGAACGCACCAAGTAGGTTGCACCACCTCCTCTCTCTATCTCTCTACCACCACGGCATGCCATTTTTGTAAATATTGCACAAATAATTCACCCTCACACCCCCGAGGGTTTTCATCATTTGCAAATCTCTCTCTCTCTCTCTCTCTCTCTCTCTCTCTCTCTCTCTCTCTCTCTCTCTGTGTGTGTGTGTGTGTGTGTGTGTGTGTGTGTGTGTGTGTGTGTGTGTGTGTGTGTGTGTGTGTGTGTGTGTGTGTGCGGTGTTCATATCATCGTGGTTTGCGTCCTAGCCGCTCAAAGCTAGGTGGTGCCCCTTGTTCACTTTATCGTGGCAGGCTCGAGGCGCGCCATTCGGTCCCCGTCGTTTTAGAGGCCGTCGGGGTTTAAGGTCCGCTTTGGGTCCGTCGTTGTGTAGGGAACACTGTTTCTATAATCTGGATCTTCCTAGGTGCTGGATGTAGATCCCTTTGGGTATTTTCTACCAAAATCCTTAATTTCTTGACCCGCTCGATCTCCTCAGTAGGGTTTGGATAAGTTCCTATCGTCTTCTTGGATCCTAGCCATTGTGGCTCATGACAATCTTCCTTGCTGGTTTCTTCTTAGTGGTTGGTTTGATCTCCGCGGTTTCACCTGAATTAGAATCATCTTCAGTGTCATTCATATATACGGGGTCATCACCAGCCCCTATTTTGGTTTTTGAATTGGGGTTTGACTTCGCTGCTTTTTGCAATCTCTTCTTTCGTGTTTCTTCTTCTTTTGAGATTGGGAAATTGATGCCGTGTCTCTTTCCTCAAGAATATAATTTTGTTTTTGGAGCATCAATTGTGTGAGTACATTTACTGGTACCACAGGTGTTCCTTGTGATGGATCCTCGGTAACCTCAATCAAGTTTAATGGAGTGATCTTCGGTGCATTTGGATTATTTGGACATTGGGCAATCAAATGATCTATGCCACATCGATTACACATGAGCATCAACATTATAGAGCTTGCTTGATTGGTTTGCATTAGTGTGGAGTTCTTTTGTAGCCTAATAGGACACTCCGCCACACAATGTGGACCTCTACACTCATAGCATTGAAGAGGTGGTCTCTTAGCAGTGTTATTGAGATTTTGTCCTCTTACAGTAAGAGCAGCTACTTGATAGATAAGTTTGACTTGCCCCAATAGTCCCCCATGTAGTATTGTGGACTTTCTTCAAGCGCATCCATCCCATAGGCAATATTAGGGTCTATATCTTCCTCACAACCTTCCAAACAAGCAATAGATGACCGAGAACCCACTTGATTCACATAAGTGATTCTCGGATGTGGTGGTTGCGGTCCTAGAACTGGAGGTGGTAAGGGTGTTGTTTGAACAACATTTTGGGCCCTAGGGACCATGTGTTGTGATGTTTGTTCAAGAGGTGGAGCCGGCATCAATGCAGGCACTTGAGGTGTGTCTGTCCATGCTAAGGTTGGTATATTGGCCATCGTGAACTTAAATAATATGCAATCCTTAGCTTGATGACCATACCTTCCATAGGCATTGCAATTCCCATTGAATTTTACTCTAAAAGTAGGGCATTCACTAGTACTATGTAGACCATAGCATACTGAGCACCATTCTTATTACCTTCTTGGATACATATGATTGTTTTGTGGAGCATGATTGTCTCTAAGACTCTCTTGAATGGCCTTGGTGAGATTTGCTAAAGTCATCTCAGATATCTTTGGCTCCTTAGCAATAGGCTTTAGGGTCATTGGTTGATGCCCCGATGCTTGAGAGCTAGTATATTTAGGCTCAACAGACACTCTTTCTCCTTGAATCATTAAATTATCCTCCAATTGGATCGTATTGGTGGTGACTACTTCCCAAGTGGTGATACCACTAATGACTACGCCATTGTAGATATCCTCATGTTGTAATCCCCTAATGAATGTATCAAGCAGTTGATTATTATTGAAGCACTCATTTGGATTACAACAAGAATTCAAATGATTTAAGCGACTAATAAAGTCTCTCATCGACTCTCCTTCCTCTCGTTGGGCTTTCTGGAGATGAGAGGATACACCCCAAAGCACTCCCTCTTGTATGTATTCTTTCAAGAACAGTCTCCTAAGAGTAGGGTAAATCGTTTTTTCTTCCACTCTTAGGGTTCTATACCAATCCCCTGCCTTCCCACTTAAGGTTAGTCTTAAAGCATTACTCTTATGCAGGTCATTGTGTTCTCCTAGAGAATCGCATATTTGTTCAAACACTTCGATATGCTTTCGCACATCCTTGTCTCTACTAAATTTTTGTGTGAGCTTGGCTATTTGTACTACCTTACTTCTAGGTTCTCTATCAGGCATGTTACGCATATTCTCAACAATAGATCGGCCAATAGCTTGAGCAAATGTTGTCATGTCACCTAAGGGAGCAGGCACCGTGGGTGAAGGCACTCCAGAGACTACATGTGGAGTAGGTATTAGCATTGTTCTTGGCACATAGGAAGCCCTTGGCTTCCATGTTTGGTACGGTGTTGTGCCATGTGGTGTGTTGTCGTCACATCACGACAAGGCGGAAAAGCATTTTTTATTTTTCGCAGTTAGCTTGTTTAGCAGACAGACTTGTATGTAATTTGGGGTCAGCAAGGACCAAATGTAATGATTTGGGGTATATACCTCCAGCTTGTAACATATGTACACAGTAAGACATGTGAGACCAATAGAGGGGTTGAATTTGGGGAAGGAGGGACGAGTTTTTCCGGGGGGGGGGGGGGGGGGGACGATGAAGTGAAGAGAGCAGAAGAGGTAAAAGCCTTTTGATAGGCATATCTTTATGGGTCCATATCTCTCTTTGTGCTAAGTATTTTGCTATGAAGTTTTGTGTGTGCAATGTTGATGCTTTGATCTACACTTTGATGTAAGTTGTTGCCTGTAAAAAACAATATAGGCAAACATCACGACACTTTTTGGTCGTGTTGCTATTTTGCTCATATCTTGAGGTAGGAGTGTCCAAATTAGATGATTTTTGGTGCATGAGGTCAGGCTCACAAAGGGCTTTACACTGATGTCATCAATCGTCATTTTTCATGACCTGCAAACATCATTACGTTTTTTGTCCACGGCTTGTAAGTTGCAGATCTAGGACGTTCTAGCTTCCAAAAGTGCATTCTAGTGATACCATTGGCATTAGGGACCTTGTGGGGTGTTGAGGAGTGATTTTGGAACATTTTCATTTTTTACAGCATTACGCCCTACATCATTACCCGTATTGGTGTCAGGTACCCAGGTGCTACAGGTGATGCCAAAGTGTTGGGATATAGTCTAGACTTGCTTTTAGCATGTTTCCTTGCATTGTTGATGCCCAAAGGACCTAGTTTAGTGCCGGGACTCTTGTAGACGGAATAGCGTCGTGCTGACTAGAGATTCGTAGCAAGTGCTAGTTTAAAGGACTCCATGGCTTGACAACCCATCGTGGCCTCCGACTGCCTATCCGTGGTCCATACTCCCTGTATCGACAATTAGTAAAGCTAGTTGTGAGACAGATCCTCTATACTGCATAGAGTAGTGGTGACAATCCCCGAGGCGCAGTGTTGATCCATGAGACGATATTGCGCCCGACAACAAGTTTTTGGCGCCGTTGCCGGGGAGTAAGACCTAGGATAAAGTCCTTTTGAAAGAGAGCATAGGTAGAAGGATCTAGTACTTAGCTCTATTTGCGAGACGGGCTAGCGAAGTGTGACTCTTAGGAAGTGATTCCTTGTGAGTTAGTGCTTGCGAGCTAGTTTGAGTCGATAGTGGGATATTTTGTGTGTGATTTTAGCGACTGATTGACAAGTGTCCTAGGAAGGTCGTAACAGAGTCAGATTTGGTCGTAATTTGGTAGATAGCTGGAAAAGATTATGTATTTTCATTGTACAATGTCATTTTAGGTTTTAGGATTAGGTTAGGCTAGGAAACTGAGTGGTTTTCACTGTCATTCCAGCTAGCTTCTGGTCAACTTGACCATAAACTCCAAAGTTGCAAAAGCAGACAGAAAACTGAGCATAACTTGAGATCGAGAGCTCCAAATTGAACCAAACCATACAGAGGCTCAGGAGACTAGGGGCAAGGTGAAGGAGTAATCACAATAAAAAAAGGCCAAGTCTAGAGCAATCTGACATCAACACGCGTGTTGATGTTGGACAACATCTGGAAAAAGTGATTATACTATCTGATAGAGCTAGGTGAGGTGGTCTCATCAAGCCTACTTAATTCAGATTTGGACAAGGTTGCTAGAGTAACTTGGTCAAGAATTCATTTCTGGAGTGTCGTGCTGTGAAGCAGGCCTCTTTGAGTGACTAAATCAAGTCCAAATTGAATAAAACTTGGGATAAAAGGTTTAGAGGACTAGGACAACACACCCTAGAGTCTGGGTTGCATTTTGACAAACTTTTTGTCAAATAGCAACACGCGTATTGATGTTGGAATTGGCCCCAACCCAACTTTTGATCGCACAAACCTGTAGAGGGTGTTGAGGTGAGCACATTTCTACCCTCATACCAGTTTGGACAAAATTTCATATGCCAAAAGGGCCTGGAGCTAGGAAGCTTTGCAACTAGGAACTGGTCTCAAACACTGGCCAAATTTGATGCATTTGCTACCAAACTCCACACAAGTGCTTAATACACCTAGGACAAGCTACCATACAAGTTTGGTGTGAAAAGGACAAAATTTTTCCAAAACATCAACACGCGTAGTGATGTTGGAAATTTTTAGAAATTGGAATCTGACCATACCAGCTTGTAGTAGACATTGAGGGGATCCTAGTGGTACCTTTGGATCTGAATTTGGACAAGTTTTGGTGTGCTGAAAAGCCCAAGAGCTAGCAGATCTTGTAGCTAGAAAGCAGAGCCAAAAAGTGGTCTTTGGGAGTAAAAGTGAAACCAAAACTCTGACATAGTGCTTAACATACCCAAGGCTAGCTACCCTAGAATTTGGGTACAGTTTGGACAAAATTTTCCCAGAATAGCAACACGCGTGTTGCTGTTGGAATTGCAGATTTTTGGGAAGTTGGTCACACAGCTTGGAAGCCCTAGACATTGTGAGCAGTGTTGTATAATTTTGGTCAAGTTTGGATCATTAGTTTGCAAGTTAGGAGCAGTTTAGTCTGAAGAGCACGACACTGCGTCATATTGCTAAACGGAAGTTTGTTTTCGTCCAGAGTTCTAGCAAAAAGTGCGAGCAGCTAGTGGAACTTCGGAGATTGCAAGACGGACAAGAGGAGCTGAGTACCGTCAGGTATTCCTCTATCCTTGTGTGTCTATATGTATTTGAGATCAGGGACTTACTACGCTACGGGAGGAGCTAGTGTGACAAGCACAAAAAGCGGAAAATCTTCGGAGGAGAGTATCTCGAACTTTCCTGCACATCGAGAGCCAATCCTAGAGGAGGTAGAAATCCTATCCACGACTAGCTCAAGCATGTCGATGGACATGAACATGAATGCGGATTGAAGACTAGAGAGTTCACGGAATCCGTACACCATCTTTTTGGTTTATGTCAAGACGAATGAGTATGGTGCGAAGTTGTTCCAGGATCCTTATAATCGTTGGGCTGTGAAGGTTGAAACCCATCCTACGGGTTCAATCAAGCGCCAATGGTAAATTTCCAAGGAAACAACACTTACATCACCATAGATGGTGCAAGTTATGTATTTACTGATGAGCCGGAGAGAGTCGATAAGTTTGGAGTGCTTGTCAATGCGTTTCGAGAGGAAACCGTGCAAGACAGAGCTCCATTCTTAGACAATGAAATAGGAAAGCTAGTGGCAATTTGGGATGTGACTTTAGTGCTGACGGATGATCTAACTAAGATAGTTTACCGACGACAAAGCGGTGACAACATGGTGTATTACGCCAAGAGACCAATGGCAATGACTGAAGTTAACCCATTGAGTCGAAAGCTATATATGTACACTTGCGGATTAGAGACTGGAAAACCATATTTTGCCTTCTTTGAGTGCAATGGTGGTCAGTACAAAGGATTGGATGCACAGCAAGTGAGAGCATTGACATACAACGGAATTCCTGTAGAATTCGCAACGAGAGTGGACTCGCCAAGTAGGAACGACATGTTCAATGAATTTGCGAGAACATCGAGTGCAAGTCTTCGAAGACCTCTTGCACCAGAATTTCCGAGTACAAGTGCCATGCCCGGTCAAGCTAGTTCTAGACCTGGAGCGACTTTTCATACATCGTATCCACCACCACCGTGGGTACCGCTAGCTAGAAATGCTTCAATGCATGTGAATCCACCAGTAAGTGCGTTTAGGGATGGCAAGGCGACTATGAGAGAGTCAGGAATGCCATACGACCACAGGCTAGGACGAGAACCTCCGACGATGGGTTCAGGGAATCCTTTTGTGAATCGATTTGCAGAACACTCCAGGAGAGTAAGACCAAGCCATTTCCAGAAAAGAGTGAAAGCTTACAACGGATCAGGTGATCCTCATGATCACTTGGCAAGAGTCAGGCAGTTTGCTAGAGCCGAACACGTTCAGGACTTACACACGTTGATAGAGGGATTTGGATTAACCCTAGAAGGAAAGGCTGTTCAGTGGTTTCAAACTCTGAACTTGGAAAGCTTTTACAGCCTAGAAGAGCTTGAGAGAGAATTCATTACAGAATTCTCCAAGACGGGAATGAAGCACGATGAGCTATCAAGCTTGTACGGGTTCAAACAAGAGAAGGGAGAGTCGATGAGGGATTGTGCGGCTAGGTTAAGGAAATATCTGGCTAGATGTCCATAAAACGAGAGACCGACACAACCTAGACTCATATTCATCTTCTTAGAAGGTTTGTTAGACAAGGCAATGTATAAGACTCTGTACATGAAACATCACGTTGATCTCGATCAGTGCATCCATGATGCGATTGATTACGACGACAACTGCAATGATGTCAAGAGTATACATAGTGCCAAAGAAGAGGATCACAAGTCAGTGCAAAGTCAAGTCGAGGAAATAACTAAAGAAGTGGTTGAGAAAATGCGGCAAATGTTTGTGATGCAACCACCACGAGTTCACGAACAGTATTGGAGACCGGATATACCATATGTCTGTGGAGTGTGTGGAGGCAATCACCCCACTGCTCAATGTTTACCCAAGCCGAAGATGGTGTGACCAGATGGCAAACCGCCATTGTGGTGTGACTTTGATAAGAAATGGGGAAACCACGAGACAGAAGAGTGTTACAATAGAATACGACACATGAGAGAGCAAGCTATGGAGCAAGCAGGTGTAGCAGCAGGGGATATGGCTAAGCCAGTACTGGAAAGGCAACCATTACCTCCGGGTTCCGCTGCAGCTATGCGCTTGTACAATCCTGAGGAAGAGGATCAATACACGAAAGCCTTAATGCCAGTAACACCTTATGTAGAAACGGAAAAAACGGAAAAGTTTTGGAAAACGGATCTAGCGGAAACATGGAGAACTCCACCAATAGGATATAATGAAGTTCGATACAATATGGACTTGAATACGCTCATGTTCATAGGAGGACAAGGGAGGCTGGCTCAGAAGCCTAATGCTTATGCAAAAAGAGCGCTGAACGCACCTTTGGGACCATGCTATAACTGTGGAGGAGATCATTTGATCAGAGATTGTCCCTATCCAAAACAGCCAAGAGTGGTAGACGAAAACACTGTGCCTATGCTGGTGCGATACTGCTTGGAATGTGGTATCAAGCATTTGGTTGCAGATTGTCCACAAAATCCGGAATTTAAGAAGAAAACAACATTGAACTCGGTCACGGTAGAAATCTCGACAAGCAGTGGAGAAGAAAACACTGACGCTGTGCCAGTAGATGTGTTAACCCGTGCCCAAGCCAAAGAAAAAGGGGAAGATCCAACCGAAGTAGCTGTCCCGACTAGCGAAACAGAGAAACTGGCTAGACGTAACTACTGGAGAGCTAGAAGGCAAAAAAGAACTGAAGCAAGGAAGAAACAAAAGGAAGCTGAAACCATGAAAATCGAGGTTCGTGAGGAAGTGAAAGAGAGAGCATACGAAGTAGGGTCAATTCTAGCAGATAAGATGGCTGAGCCATTAAAGGCCATGATGGATGCATATCAAGCAAGGCTGAAACCAAACGAGACCCTAGAAGAAAGATACAGGAGTTACCCGGATCCCGTGTTGGAAACGAAACGACTGGAGGTGTTCCAGAAATGATAGAGGTAATCTAGGCTGCACTAGAGAGACAGGCAATTCGGACTAAGTCAAAGTCCGCGAAGCCTGTAGAAACAAAAGATGACAAAAACGCAGAGACGAAGGAAGTAGGTGAAACCAAAACAACGAAGAACTCTAGGAGGAAACACAAAGCGAAAAAGAATCTGGACAAAACAACCACTGAGGCTTTGGTCGAAGATAATTCTGCGGAAAAGCCAGTGACCAAAGACCTGGAAACGAAAGAAAAGAGCACACCAATGATGGTACCAGATAGTGTATCACCAGAGGAATCAGAGAATTGGATGCAGACCTTATGGAATGAGATTAGAGACGAGAAATGCAAGGAAATTCCACAGGAGGATGCACCAATCATAGAAGTGGATCTGGACAAACCGTGTGTTGAGCATGGAGAAACTCCTAGATCAGACTCAGGTGAATCCGGACATGAAAAGGAAAGCAAGGCTAATTCTGTAAGGACTTTGCCTTCTTTTGTGGGAGACTATGAGGTAAAATCGAACATTCGCAAAGTTCCCACTCAATATAAGAAATCAAAGTTCCCACTCAATATAAGAAATCACCTAAAGTTTTGGACAACGACAATCTTCAAGCATTGTTGTCAACGAAAGTGAAAGTAACTCTACCCTTGGCGGATGTCTTGAAGATCAGACTAGAACTGTGGAAAGAGGTGCTCATAGGTTTGGAGAAACTGGGTATGAAAGTGCCTGATCAGACTCCAGACATGGACACCAAGTCAAAGAAAAGGAAAGGATCAAAGTGTGAGCCTGTTCCGATCAACAAAGTAGGTGACTACTGTGAAGGAGAGGACGGGAATACTACTTTACCTCTAACCTATGAAGAGCACACAAGTCTAGCAATACTGGACAGTGGTGCAGGAATTGCTATAGCTACCAAGCAAGTATGGGAAGCCTGGGGCAAACCAGCCATCAGGAAAACTAGGTTGAAATTACAGTTGGCAAACGGCTATGTCGAACAACCTTTAGGGTTGCTAGAGAAGGTCATTGTTTCTTCATGCAACATTGAGTATGAACACACCTTTGCGGTGGTGGACTTTGGGAAGAAACCCAACTATAAAATCATCCTAGGACGCCCATTCATGCGGCAGATGAAAATGATTCAAGACTGGGGCTATAACTACTTGTACCTTAGAAAGCCTAATGCTACCACGAGGATTGATCTTAGGGATCATTTGTTTAGAGACGTTGTCAACACTCCAGTGCGAGACTTTGTGTCAACCATAGCGGACGAAATAACGCCATCTTGGTTAATTCAAGACAAGCCAGTATGGTTTTTCGATCCAAGAGATGACGACATTGCAGAAGAAAAGAGCGAAAAGAGTTTTGACGGCTACATTGCAGAGCCATTTCCAGAACATCAATTTGAGCCTTACGGGTGGTAGGACATCCTTGCCACATTGGATGTGTGTGTGGACAAGATCCATGCAACCAGACATTGCGACAAAGAGGGATACGACATAAGATCTTTTAATATGGTGAGTGTCATCCTGGAAGAACTTTCAGGAAGCGATCTAGAGAGGAATAGATCTTTACAGGGAATTCATTCAGAGAACTCGGAGAGTAGAGATGAGAGTATAGAAATGGAGGGACCAGGCGCAGACATGTCCAAAATAACTCAAGTTGTCTTTGACGGCAAGAGATATGTCACAGACATCAAACACCTGAGAGCCAGAAATGAGATCTCATCCTTCGAAATGGAATCTAAGACCAGGGAAGAAGGGTTCGAGTCAGGGATTAGTCTAGAGGTTGAACAAGCGGAATGTTACGACGCATCTGACGACTCTTTCCTTGACGATGATAGAATTAGTGCTGTTGCGAATCCCAGACTGCGGAGAAGAGATGGTATGGAAATTTCGTTTAAATGGGATAATGAAGCAGCTCTAATGAACCAGAACAAGACTAAAAGACGAAGAAATGTTCCAGAGCAAAAGCGCAAAGACAAATGAGTCGAGAAGCGAACACAGAAACCTGTAAAAGTCAAAGAAAAACAAGGGGAACAATGGGAAGACTCCGGTCCTATTCCGGATCTGGCTAACTCAACAGCATACTTGGCTTTGGTCAATGCAGAAGATTGCATCAAGGATCGTGTAACCGGATTATATTCGATGCAGCTGCAAACAACCTTGGCAAGTAGGGTGTCAAGGAAACAGGAAAAAGAAAAGAACAAAATGAAAGAGATGACAAAGAAGCAAAAACAGAAACAAAATAAAACCGCCGAGAAACTTGAGGAGGCTAGTCTTCATGGGTGGAGCACAGAATCAGAGTCTAGTGATGAGGAAACAGAGAAAAGAAAGATGGATGTAATTAGTATGCCCTCTCACTACAAGAAGTATACGGTGGAAGAGAGAAAAATCATGGCTCAGGC
Organism: Adiantum capillus-veneris; assembly: GCF_014529385.1. Classification (NCBI taxonomy): domain Eukaryota; kingdom Viridiplantae; phylum Streptophyta; class Polypodiopsida; order Polypodiales; family Pteridaceae; genus Adiantum; species Adiantum capillus-veneris. Next base: position 103,210,855 of record NC_140940.1, on the reverse strand, counting down.
TCCAGAGAGAAGAGGACCAGAAGGGGTGTCTTACGATGGTCCTGAAGTCGCCAAGAAGATAGACATTGCGGAACCAGGAGAAGAGTCAAGACCAATGTATATTGCGAATGATTTGAATCCTGAAGAAGAAGATGACCTGATCAAGTTATTGAAAGAGTTTAGAGATGTGTTTGCATGGTCGATCAAGGATCTCAAAGGCGTGGATGCAGCTGTCTGTCAACATACCATCCCTATGAGAGAAGACGCAAAACCGAGCAAACAATGTCCATACTCTTATAATGATAACTTTGCAGCCAAAATTAAGGAGGAGATTGATAAATTAAAAGATGCAGGTTTTATCTATGAGATCGAGCATACGGAATGTGTCTCACCAATCGTGGTGGTGCCTAAGAAGAACGGTAAATTGTGGGTTTGCGTAAATCTCAAAAAGGTGAACGCTGCAACTATTAGAGATCACTATCCTCTACCGATCATGGATCATGTCTTGGAGAGAGTAGCAGGAAAGAAAGCGTATAGCTTTCTGGATGGATTTTCGGGATACAACCAATTTTCCATTCATCCCTTGGATCAACATAAGACAACATTTGCTACAGAATGGGGGACATTTGCATATAGGGTTATGCCATTTGGTCTAACCAATGCACCTGCAACCTTCCAGAGACTAATGTGTCACATCTTCAAAGAATTTCTCCGAGACTTCTTGGAGGTGTACGTAGATGACTTGTGCGTTAATTCCAAAGAGAGAAGGGATCATCTACAACAATTGCGACAAGTGTTTGAGAAGTGTCGAATTTACAGGCTATGTCTTAACCCGGAAAAGTGTGTCTTCATGGTTAGACAGGGAAAGATATTGGGACATATCGTCTCGGAAAATGGCATTTCTACAGACGAAGAGAAAATAGCGTCTATCGTAAACATGCCAAAGCCTCAGAAAGCAAAAGATGTCCAGTCTTTTATGGGACAATGTGGCTACTATCGCAGATTCATATTTCAGTTCGCCATAATTGCCAGAACTCTTTATGCCTTGATAGTAGAATTCAACTGGACGCCAGAGTGTGATGAAGCTTTTGAAAAGCTTAAGTCGTCTTTGATAATAGCACCCATTTTGAGAGCACCAGATTGGAGAAAGATCTTCCATGTTCATGTAGATGCTTCAAACTTTGCTATTGGATGTGTCTTAACACAACCAGGAGAGCATAACATGGATTTTCCTATCTCATACGCTAGTCGACAACTTATAAGTGCAGAACGCAACTATACGACTACGGAACGCGAAGGACTAGCAATGGTATATGCGGTTAAGAAATTCAGACACTATCTGTTGGCCAATAAGTTTGTGTTTTATACTGACCACCAAGCATTGTTATATTTGGTGAACAAACCTTGCCAAACAGGATGAATAGTGTGATGGTTTCTTATACTGCTAGAATTTGACTTTACGGTAGTGGTAAAGAAGGGTGTGACTCATCAAAGAGCTGACCACCTTTCTAGGTTGACCAATAAAGAACCAGCTATAGGAATTCAGGATGATCTACCAGATGCATATCTGTTTAATATTGACATGGTACCAAGTTGGAGCAAAGATATTGTGCCATTGTTGACATTGGGAAAGCTCCAATTAACTTTGTCAATTGACGCAAATTTGGCTCAAGTAGAGAAATCCAGAAACTTTAGTATGCTGGCAGGTTGTACAAGCAAGGGCAAGACCAAATATTGCGTCTTTGCATAGACCCTAGTAGCGCAGAACCATATCTTGAGAGAGCTTATGTGGCAATTGGCAACATTCACCTCTCCATAGCAGACCAGGTTGGAAAGAATGGGTGTCTATTGGCCCACAATGAGACAAGATACGTATAAAAGAGTGCCGGAGTGTACATGCGGGTTAGGGAAGCAACCGATCGAGACAAACGCCATTACCCTACTCCAAATCAACACTCTTGCACCTAATTGGACCATAGTGGAGTATCTGCAAAACAAAACGTTTCCAGAGCACATGAGTAAAGTTAGGCAAAGATATCTGCAGAAACAAGTGAATGATTTTACTGTCATTGCCAACCAACTTTACCATCGTGGAAAAGATGGAACCCTGAGAATTTGTGCTCTAGAAAGCAAGTATGTTTTCGTGTTGGAGCACGCTCATTCAGGAGTCCCAGGTGGACATTTCTCAGCGGATGTAACGGCAAAAGCGATCATGAGAGCAGGCCTTTGGTGGCCGACATTATTTCAAGACGCAGCGATGTATGTAAAGAGTTGTGATGAGTGTCAGAGAGCCAAGGTTCCAGTCCGTAGGGATGAGATGCCTCTCAGACCAATGATGGGAGCAAGAGCGTTTTGCTAAGTGGGGAATAGACTTCATAGGTCCTATTCATCCTGCAGCAATGCGTACACATGCAGAGTACATCATTGTCGCAATAGATTATGCTACCAAATGGGTAGAAGCCAAAGAAATGGTGAAGAATGATGCATACACCACCGCGAAGTTTTTGTATGAAAATGTCTTCACAAGATACGGGTTGCCGATAGAGATAGTCAGCGATAGGGGTACACACTTCTTAAATGAAGTCATTGAGAACTTGCTTAGCGAGTTCATGGTGATACATAAGAAGTCAGCTCCCTATCATTCCCAAGAGAATGGTCAAGTAGAAAGCACGAACAAAATTCTGTGTACAGTGCTCAAGAAGATTGTCAGTGACACGAAGACAGATTGGGAAATGAAACTGCCATCTGTTCTGTGGGCTTACAGGGTTGCTTATAAAACGGCAATTGGTACGACTCCCTTCAACATGGTTTTCGGGTTGGATGCCATACTGCCAATGGATTTCCTAATGCCAACCCTACGTGTCGCAAAAGAACTAGAATGGACAGGACATGAGTTGTCAGAACGAATAGAAGAGCTAGAAAAGCTTGATGAGACTAGAATGAAAGCAGTCGCAGGAATGTACGCTTTGAAGCGAAGACAGAAGCAATTTCAGGATGATCATATCATCACAAGGCGGTTCAAGCTAGGTGATCTGGTGTTAGTATACACTCTGAAGGAGTTTTCCAAGAAGTTCACCAAGCGCGGACGAGGTCCTTACGTGATTAGTCAATTGTCTTCAGGAGGTGCAGTCAGGCTTTCAACTCTAGATGGAGAGCAGATGCCGAATTGGATCAGTGGCTGTCGTATAAAGAAGTATCATATGCCGCTGACCAACGAGCAACTAGCTAAGTTGCACAAAGCAAAGTGGAGACAGGAGAAGAAGCGTCTTACGATTGAGTTAGCTCAAGAGGAGGCAAAAATTTGGGCTCAAAAACGCAAACAAGCAATTCCACTCAAGGAAGGTGTAGGAAAGCGTTACAAGATAGAGTTCATAGATGATTCGCTAGTATATGCACCTCTGCCTTTCATTGAGGTCACAGTAAATAATCAATTGCAAACACATGCATTCATAGACACAGGAGAAGATGGTAATACCATTTCATATGAATTGTATGGGTTTTTGAATGACATGTTTGTATGTCCTACGGTGTTACAATTTCAGTATTATTCAGGACATAGGTCCACTGCATTAGGTGCTTGCGATTTGATGATAAATGTTGGTGAACTAACCTGTGAGGACGAGTTCTTTGTCACCCAACCTAAGTTGCAGGACATGCCTATCATTTTGGGAAGGACATGGCAAGCGAAATACGACTGTTACTTCAATTGGGGGGAAAGGTCAGTACACTGCAAGGTAGATCGACAACATAAGTGGGCTGATCTAGTGACTCCAACTCAATTCTATGGTCCACAAGTGCTACCATTACCAGAAGCACAGGCAAAAGAGGCATCGGATTCAGCACAAGACTCCACAAAGGAAAAAAAAAACTACACCAGAAACAGGGACTAACAAGCAAAGCACAACTCACATTGATAAACAAGAAAAAGAACTACCAGAAAGAGTCGCGGCAAAAGGGAAGTGGATATGGGTAAAGAAATCCAACAGAAGTGCCAAATCCACGACTCACACGACTCCCAATCAAGCAAAGATTGAGAAAGAAAAGAAGACAATCAAGAAGCCAAGCACAGCCGCGGGAAAAGAGCAATGGATTTGGAAAAGAAAAGATGACAAATCAAAATCCACGTCTCACACGGCTATGCAAAAACAAGCAAAGACAAATGCCAAGAATACCAAACCCAAAGAGCAAGCAAAGTCTAGAAACACACGAACTCATAGTGGTACACAGGTTTGGATCAGAAAGGATGAAGTGCAACGCTTGACAAAGCAGGAAACAACAAAAAAGCTGACACGAAGAACGCACGAAGAATACCCAAAGGGGAAACACCAGATGAAGTGGGTTCCCAAGAGTCTAATTCATCCAGCTTATAATGGTATGAGTTGGGTTCCCAAAACGCTAATGTCGCAAAAGCCATCAAAGACAACACACAACAGTTCTCAAGGAGTAAAGCGAGACACGCAGATACTAAAGAAACCCAAGATGCATAGCAAGATATGGGTGAAGAAAGTGAGTTCTGTTCTCATACTAAACACAACAAGGGTAGACGTGGCAATTCCAAGCAAAAAGCCCGATTTGGTATCAAGCTATGGAATTGCAGCGTAAGCTATTCGGATGGAGCTCAATGTTACTGCCAACAAAGTCATGGTAACAAATGGTTCGTCACCAACAAGGATATGTGAAGTTGCCATCACAACCCTGGCAAGAGAGAGTTCGGAAGAAGCAAGGATATCAACGTATCCCTATGACACCATGAAATTCAAGGTCATTCTGGTGACAAAGCACCAAAGACATCACCTACATTGTACATAATCAATTATAATAGGATGGGATAGAGCTTCGCCATCGACAGCCCATGGAAACATCGTCCATGACCTATTCTTGCACAGCATATGGTTTAACATGCATGATCTGTGTACGCATACATAGGGTCACTCAAGACCTTGCATAGACACGAGCTTCGTATCCGACACACTCCTACAACAACCACGTCGTCGCACGTAGTGCTTCGATTAAGTGGGGGGGAGTCACGAGTGCTGGACAAGTCAACCATGAGGAGGATTGTTTTTCAATTTTTAAAATCTAATGTCTCGAGCACACATTGGGATTCGTGTGATGTCGCGCGGCGTGTGTATATGGTTGTTTTCTTGAATTTTTTTGCCTTTTTGAGCCAAAATGAGCCCAAAATGCACTTTCCAGGCACTAATTAGGAGAATTCAGAGCTCAAATGGAGTCCAAAAGGTGTTATCATGGAAAAAGTTGAGCAACTTTGCTAAAGTGTGTTGATGAGCTTTATTCGTGTTTTTTCTGGTCAATTTTGGCATTTTTCTTTAATTTTCCGTATTTTTCTTCAATTTCTTTTGAAAAATCCATAAAATTTGCTGGAAGCTCCAAATCAGAAACGGACTTCAAACGCCGAATGTACAAGTGAAGAGGTTTCTAAGGAGTGGTCAAATGACAGAATCGGAAAAGAACGCCCGAATGGCCACGTAAAGGCAAGAGCTTGAAGATGTCAAAGACTAGAGAAGAGCGTCGTCAAGCAAAGCATGTGATGTATACAGTCAATTTTGCATGTCACGGAATATGCTACACAATGGTATGCTCAGAATCAAGTGTCAAAGTAAGTCACGAAAACCTGTGGGTATATAGGCCATTTCGGGACCTCATTTGGTCATTGCACTAGTGAGAGAGCTAGAGAGAGAGCTTTTCTGTGCGCGCAGTCACCGGCCTAGTAGAGCTCGAGCACACCACCCTTTGCAACGAGAGTGCACAGGAGTGCTCACCCTACATTACAGAGTGCACTCACTCACCCACGCTGCTCAGATCCACACACAGACGGCTAGCACGACACTATGGCGTCGGGATCCCACCGCCCCGATACACGCGATGCAAGTCATGTTCCACAGCAGGGAACAATGGAAGCGGGATCTAGTCAAGTTCCAGCAACACAAGTCGAAGGTATAGTGCCACAGTTTGAAGTGATCGCACAACAGGCTGTGATCAAATGTTTCATCAGTTGCGAGAGCTTGGAAGCTGCAAAGACATTCGTGCTGAAGACAAAGTATCAGACTCCAGCAGGCGACAACCTGACAATCATGTCAGTGCTGCAGTCTTTCCGGAATTTACAGAGAATGTCTGAAGTGCGGAAAGTGATGCAAATGATTGGATTAGAGAATTGGAATTTGCAAGATGTGGTGGCGGTCGACGCACGAAGGTGCTACGAGCTTATGACATCCCTCAAGGAAGACGGCACCGCATCAGTCACCTCAAACAAAGGGAAGCTTCTCCAAATCTAAATCACATCTGACGTGATTAGAGAAGCCCTAGAAATCAAGACTGGAAGATTCAACATAGCTAAGCTGCGGACAACTCAGAGCATGAAGAGTTCCACATTTCTGCAAACTGATGGGCAGAAAACTTTCTATGATATACTTAACTATCAGATAATCTTGCCCATGCACATTTTACATCAGATGTTCAGCATCATCAAACCACAGAAATATACACATCCAGAAGTGGGACTCACCTATTGGCTAACCACAACAATGAGCCATCCACAACCACTGAGATCCAATGTGCCGGAGAAGATCTTAATGGATATCAAGAGAGCGGCAAAGACGCAAACAGTGCAGAAGAAGGGTTATTTGGGAGCTGGGCAAATGCTTACACGAGTATTCTACCAAGATCTTGGCATGAAGGAAGACTTGAAGCTGCAGGCCTCAGATAACGCAACCCGAATTCACATGGCGAGGCGTTTGTGCAAGAATCTCATGTCAGGCCAAGCAGAGGAAGAAGAGTCTGAGGATGAAGAAGCCACTGCCACAGCCATAGCTTCAGTCCACAAACCAACAGAAAGGGAAGAAGAAGAAGCTACAGTACAACCTGAGCACCGCACAAAGAAGAGACACGATCTGAGACAAGAGCAACAAAGGGTAATAGAGGAGATTAGTCGTCAAACTGAACCTCAACCCAAGAGGCAAAGGCAAGTTGCTCCTCACAGACAAGAGCATGAAGAGCAACTACAGCATTTGACTCGCATGAGTAGATTGGGACAAAGATTAGCTGAAGAACAAGTGAGAAGAAGACATGATGAAGAGGGAGCTCCACAAGAAGAGACAACTGCTGCTGTATAAGAGGAAACCATGCAGTACTCTGAGACGGTACATCATATGTAAGTGGAACTAGAAGAAGAACTTCGAGCAGCTTATGAAGAGCGCCAAGTACCATGAGCATCCACAGAGGAGCCAGAAAGTCCACTAGAGGACATTTCTACAAAGGAGGACTAGACATCCATGGTAAATCTGGAAGCAGGCAACACTCCACCTCCTTCACCAAGACAAGATTTGGTTCCTTCACAACCATCTTCTCCATTAATAGCTCAACCTGCAGAAGTTAGCGAGCCAAGCCCGGCTCCTGTCGAGCAAAGTCTTCCAAGACCAAAAATCGTAGAAGAGACGCAAGAAGAGGGAAGGAGAGAAGTAGACTTGCCAATGCTCGCCAGAGATGAACAAATAGAAGATTGCAGAAACCGCATGATCCGAGAAATCAATGAGATGGCAGCATTGTCGCAGAGTCAAATCCAATTAAAAAGAGAGGAGGAAGAAAGAAGACGAAGTGTCCAAGACGAACTTGCCAAAGACAGAGTAGACGCAAAGAAGTCGGAGGAAGAAAACCAAGCACTGAAGCAACAGATCCATATCCTCCAGACTCAAGTAAAGTAAGCGATGGAAGCAAAGAAAGTGGTCAAGGTCAGAAACGCAGAAACTGTAAACCAAATGGCCATTATAAGAAAGGTGCATCAGGTGGCTATGGAAAAGCAAAGGTGGATGCAAGCTCAGCTTGATGAGCTTCTCATGCATCCGTTATTGGCTCCTCAACCATCCGCGCAGCCAACTCAGAGTATCGAAGGTCAAGAGATGCTCAGGGAGCTGGAAGCACTCAAGAAAGAAGTGGCGGAACTCAAGGAACAGAGAGAACTAATGACAGCCACGACAGCTCAAGCATCAAGAACTAATTTTGAAGAGATGCCAGAAATGGAACAGATTGAAGCAATGGACACAGAGGAACCTACACAAATCAAAGAGGCAATGGCCGAAGAACCAAGTGGGAAAATGGTTGCAGAAACCGAAGACAACGAACTGCTCCGCACTATGCAGCAAGATGTAGAAGAAGAGCAAGAGCCTACTATCAAGGCACACAAGAAGTGGGAGTATGAGGTAGTGTCAGTGGCGGTGAAGGAGTATAAAAACGCACAACAGATCATTGAAAATATGATTCAACCGTCCCTACCTTATCCTCTCCTTCGTCTCATCAATGCCATGCACATAAAAGAATTGTTGCCTTCTTGCACTATGGTAGAGACAGGAGGCTATGAACCTCTCACATCATCTGAAATGTCAGGCACTGCTCCTCTCAGGAATCAGCTGAATTGGCGGCTAACATGGTTCGCCCAGCACATGGGGTCTACCATAGAATACAACAAGGCTCAAAGGATTAATCCAACTTATTGCCCGGTCGCCAGACGAAGGGTGTGGACACTGTTTCAACAGACAAAGGTCAGACATCCGAACTGGCTAAATTACCCAGAACTGCCACGACCCTCAGGATTCACTACGAATGCATACTTTGTCAGAGCCTGGAGGAGAACACGGGACAAATTCAAAGGCGTTCCAGATCTTGCATGTGTCATGCTTACAAAGGCAGCTGATCTTTTTATGAAGATCTTCCAGACCTTCAAAGAAGACCTACCTGACGACACAACATGGAAAATTTTCTTAGAAGGCGACGAGAGATTGGCGTATGATTTGACAAAGCAGCCAACTCGTCACCAAATGATGGAACTATTTGCCAGATGCCAGTTCCTACCTAGCTCTTACATGATGACATTCGAAGAGCTATTTCACACATGATTCTTCGAGGTGGACACACACTTGTTCAAACCAGTCATCCAGAACTTGGCTTTGAGGTGTGTAGCATTCAAAGATGCACAGAATGAAAATCCAGTGCATGAGCGGATCAAAGAAGCAAAAAACAAAGAGAGACAAGAAGAAATACGAAGAGCTATAGCAGCCCGACGACATTCCCAAAGAACCTAAAGAAAAAGCATGTCCGAGGACGAACAATGGATTAAGTGGGGGGGAGTGTTGTCGTCACATCACGACAAGGCGAAAAAGCATTTTTCGCAGTTAGCTTGTTTAGCAGACAGACTTGTATGTAATTTGGGGTCAGCAAGCACCAAATGTAATGATTTGGGGTATATACCTCCAACTTGTAACATATGTACACAGTAAGACATGTGAGACCAATAGAGGGGTTGAATTTGGGGAAGGAGGGACGAGTTTTTCCGGGGGGGGGGACGATGAAGTGAAGAGAGCAGAAGAGGTAAAAGCCTTTTGACAGGCATATCTTTATGGGTCCATATCTCTCTTTGTGCTAAGTATTTTGCTATGAAGTTTTGTGTGTGCAATGTTGATGCTTTGATCTACACTTTGATGTAAGCTGTTGCCTGTAAAAAACAGTATAGGCAAACATCACGACACTTTTTGGCTGTGTTGCTATTTTGCTCATATCTTGAGGTAGGAGTGTCCAAATTAGATGATTTTTGGTGCATGAGGTCGGCTCACAAAGGGCTTTACACTGATGTCATCAATCGTCATTTTTCATGACCTGCAAACATCATTACGTTTTTTGTCCATGGCTTGTAAGTTGCAGATCTAGGACGTTCTAGCTTCCAAAAGTGCATTCTAGTGATACCATTGGCATTAGGGACCTTGTGGGGTGTTGAGGAGTGATTTTGGAACATTTTCATTTTTTACAGCATTACGCCCTACATCATTAAGCGTATTGGTGTCAGGTACCCAGGTGCTACAGGTGATGCCAAAGTGTTGGGATATAGTCTAGACTTGCTTTTAGCATGTTTCCTTTCATTGTTGATGCCCATAGGACCTAGTTTAGTGCCGGGACTCTTGTAGACGGAATAGCGTCGTGCTGACTAGAGATTCGTAGCAAGTGCTAGTTTAAAGGACTCCATGGCTTGACAACCCATCGGGGCCTTCGACTACCTATCCGTGGTCCATACTCCCTGTATCAACAATTAGTAAAGCTAGTTGTGAGACAGATCCGCTATACTGCATAGAGTAGTGGTGACAATCCCCGAGGCGCAGTGTTGATCCATGAGACGATATTGCAGGTGTCAGATGTGACATGCTAATGCTAGCCGGTATGGTCCCATGGAAATAAGAGCTTGGATGTTGTGGTTGTGGAGCATAATTTGTTGAAACAATGGGAGGGGTAGGAGGTACATGAGCATGAGGATCCATAGGTGCATACGATTGATACACACTTGTAGGGGTTGTTATTGGCATTGGGCTACCATGTAGTGGTGCTTTACTAACAAATGAGTTCCATGGCATGTTTCTTTGCATGCCCATCATTGGGGTAGGCATGATAGCCGTGGTGTCATCAAGGGAAAGATGAGCTAGACTTGAAAAAGTAAAGCTATCACTTGTGGGCTCAGATTGCAATGAGACACCTGGAAAAACAACATATGGAGATGAAGATGGAAACTTCATGCACTAAGCAAAACAATTATAAAACACAACATCAATTCCCTCACGGTCTCAAACCCAAGACCTCACACACCTTCGAAGATGGTGAGAGCTAGCGGGGTATGAGAGTAGAATTTGAGAGGAAGACGGATTATTCTTACAAGAAAGATGTACATATCCTCACATAATCACTCATATTAGCATAGCTTAGCTTAGTAATTAGCATGGTAGAGGAGATGAGCATGCATTGAAGCCTGGCTCTTGGTTGGATTTGCATCACAAAGCCAAGAGTTGTTGGTGTAGGCCTCCCTTCTCACAAGCTTGGAGTAGGTGATAAGCTTTCCATTAAAGCTTGTGAGAGAGAGAGAGAGAGAGAGAGAGAGAGAGAGAGAGAGAGAGAGAGAGAGAGAGAGAGAGAGAGTCTTCTTACTCCATACATGAGTTGTGTGTGTGTGTGTGTCTAAGTCAATAATGCCTTTGAAAAATCAGCCCCCTCTCTCTCTTGGTCGACCCCTCTTGCTATTTGCTCATGCTGCAGCCTCATTGGACCTCCCCAGAGCTAGCGAATGATAATTAAGCAGTATAAGTGATAGCCTTCTGACATGTGTCCCCCTTTCCCCTTTTGTGAGAGCTTTAGGTAATTAATAAATGCAACTAAACTCTCATTCGACCCCTTTGCCTCCTGGCCAATAGGAATCAAGCAAGCCATTGGGCTGTTGAATGCTCATTGGTCCCCTTGGGAGACTGTCCAATAGTCTTCTAGAGAGATTAATTCTTATTGGTTCTTTTATTAAGTGTTTTTAAATTAATTAAACTAGATTTATTCTAGCATAATTCTCATTGGTCCACCTCAAGGCCATCTAATAGGATTTGAGTATACCTTGTGGGCATCTGGGCTAGGGAGCTGACACGTGTCCCTCTCTCCCCTTGTGTACAAAGGGAACTTGTGTGTGTGTGTGTGTGTGTTTCTCTCTCATTTCCTACTTCTTGGGCTCGCCCTCTCCTATGTTGGGCCTGACAAAGACTTTTGGGGCACACACAAAGCATCCAATTTTCCCTAATGTTGACCTTTGGAAACAACCTTTGAATTTCGTAACCTTAGCATTTTGGAAGTCTTAATGGGCTGAACCTTAGGATATTTTAAGCGCATTGTTGCACATAGTTCTTTTGCAGATGGCCCCCCCTTTGGATCCCTATTTTCCCTTTGGATCCCTATTATAGAGTAAAGAGAGAGAGCTTAAATCCCCCCATTGGGATCTTTGATCTACTTCCGTTACATAGGCTTTTAGTAGATTGAGAATTGTTAGGTTAGCTATTTCACTTTGGCCATCCGTTTCTGGATGATAGGCCAAAGAGGTGTAGCATTGTCCCTAAATTCTCAAAGAGACCCTTCCAAAAATTACTAGTCATTCTAGGATCTCTATCCGACACTATGGACATTGTCAAGTCATGGTACTTGAAAATTTGTGAAATGAAGAGGGTTGCCATTTGATGTCCTTTGATAGTCTTTTTGACAGGTATAAAATGAGATTGTTTATTGAACCTGTCTACTATCGTCCATATTCCCATATTCCCATGGATAGACTTAGGCAATCCAAAGATAAAATTCATGGATATGCTCTCCCATGGTGAACTAGGGATTGGCAAGGGTTGAAGCAATCCAGGTTGCTTCCCTCTATCAGATTTTGTCTTTTGGCATACCACACATTTGGAAACATACTCTTGTATGTTCGGTTTCATGGTAGGCCAATAGAAATATGTTTCAATTCCCTTTAGGGTAGACAGAATCCCTCTATGCCCCGCATAAGGAGGAGCATGAGATTCATACATTACTTTCTCACGGAGTGAGTTAGTAACGCATAGTCTATTGCCATAGAGAAGATAACCATCTTGTAAAGTAAATGGCTCCTCTTTCTTTCCTAAAGCAAGGGCTGAAATCACATCTCAAAAATCGGGATCAATAGCATACATATCTATCATTGAAGATAGATCATTGTGAATTGCTATGGAAACCGTATTCACTCTCGATCGTCTTGAGAGTGCATTGGCTACTTGATTATGCTTGCCAGCAATGTGAGCAATATGAATATGAAATTGCAAAAGGAAATTTTCCCACGTCATTTTTTTGTCAGAGAGCTTGGTCTACCTCATGAAGTACTTAAAACTTTGGTGATTTGTTTGCAAAATGAAAGGAGTCCCCAATAAATAGTGCTTCCATGAGTCTAAGGCATGTAGAACTGCAAGGAGTTCCTTTTCATATATGCCTAGAGATTGCTCAACAGGGTTGAGCCTTCGACTTTCATAGCCTATGGCGTGCCCTTCTTGGAGCAAAACAGCTCTAAGGCAATCACCACAAGCATCACATTGGACCTCAAATGGCTTTGAGAGATCCGGTAGTGTAAAGCACAGGTTGAGAGATAAGCTTTTCAAAATCATTGTTCTCCTTAGCAGACCATGTATACCTAACGCTTTTCTTTGTTAGGTCATGTAATGGTCCTGCAATCTGTGAGAACGTTTCTATGAAGTGTATATAGTATGCACACATACCTATAAAGCTTCTTAGTTCATGAAGATTCCTTGGTTTAGGCCATCCTTTTATTACCTCTAACTTTGATGGATCCATTTGGATGCCATCTTGAGAGATAATGTGACCTAAATACTGAATCTCTTGCAAGAAAAATTCACTTTTCTTTCGATTAACATAAAGTTTATTCTCTCTTAAAACTTGAAATATTACCAAGAGGTGTTGCTTGTGTTCATCTAATGAATTAGAGTAGATGATAATATCATCAAAGAACACTCCAGTGAAGGTTCGGTGAGGCCTAAATAGCTTCTCCATCAAGCGGTTGAATGTGGTTGGTGCATTGGTCAAGTCAAAAGGCATGACAATGTATTCGTAAAGACCAAACGTAGTGCGAAATCTGGTCTTTACAATGTCTTGATCAACTATCCTTATTTGATGATAGCCACTTTTTAAGTCAATCCTACTGAAGTAGGTGGACCCTTGTAGCTTATCAAATAGGTCTTCTACCCGTGGAACGGGAAACCTATTTTTGATAGTGATCCTATTTAGTGCTCTATAGTCGACACACATACGATATGTGTCGTCTTTCTTTTGCACTAGTAGCACAAGAGAACAAAATGGAGATGAGTTGGGCCTAACGATGCCCTTCTTAACTAAATCATGCAGTTGCCGTTGTTGGGCACATTTCTGACACCCCGTTTTTTGTAAATTTGTACATACGGACATGATGACCGATGTCAAAAGGGCATGTGGGCTTTCTTTTTGTGGGTTTTTTAGCACGCTTTAGCAATCACATGTACATGCACTGCAAGTCGCTAGTCTAGTGACAGCTTCGGGCTACTATAAGTGCCCGTGAGTGAGTTTTTTGAAGTGAGACTTGTATATAACTTAAACTCATGTACAAACTAAAAAACGTTCAGCCAAAGATCAGAAATTTGCAGGTTTTAGCTCGTTCTGTCTCCTTGGTGCTCTTAGATGCAGTTTTTTGCCCCGACTAGCCTTCTCTACATGTAGTCGTGCTGGGACAGCTCTCTGTTCGTGTCAATTTTGCTCATGGGGGCGTATGGAATCAATTTTAGTCATCTTCAGCTTTCTCGCCAGTCATTTTTCAAGCTTTCTCTCAAGCTTTAAAGTGCCCCAATTGGAGTTGTGCTCATCAGGTTACGACTAGTTCTCTGCAGGGTTATGGCTATGGCAGCCTAGTGGCAAATTGTGTGTAGACAGATTTGGAGGGCATGTATCTATGAATTGTGGAATTGATGTTGAAGTTGTGGGTTTGTGATGTTTGATTGTTAAAGGAGAGGCTCTTGTCTTCATATGCATTGGTCGGCGTGTGCTGTAAATCCGTGCTTTGACAGGGTTTTGCTCCTATGTGACATAGTCTCTTGGGTGGGCGACGGCTAGTAAATTCCCAAGGGTCTACTCCTAATGGACTTGTGGTGTTTCAAAAGGATTTTGCAAAGATTTTGGTGCCTCTTATTTCTCTTTCAACGCTCTTGGGTGACATCGCTATAGAGGTGTTCGAGTTTGCTTGTTTCCCAACAGTGTTTTGGTGCCCGCCACCGAGGAATCGCTTCAAGTTACCTTTAGTTTACAGGTTTTGAAGACATGGCGTTTAATTTTCCGGAGTTTAGTGGGAAATCAAATGAAAGCTCTAAAGGTTTCATTGAGAGAATGGAGTTTGCTTGCCTTCTTGCTTACAAACAAGACCCAGCGTTGGTGCTACGACTCTTCTACTTCTGTTTGAAGGGAGATGCTGTTGGAATTAGGGCAACAAAGTGTCATAAATGTCCTGTGAGCTTACATTACTGTCTCTAGTACATGACAGCAAGGGCTGAACAGAGTCTTCCACAAACACTACATCCCGTGAAACCAGAATACGTTTTGTTTGCGGATGATACAACCTGTAACCTTTGCTTTCAGCACTATAACCAACAAAAATACATTTGACAGCCTTATCATCCAATTTTCTGCGCTGCACTTGTGGCACCAAAGCATATGCCAAACAGCCAAAAACACGCATGTGCTCAATAGAAGGTTTTCTATCATGCCATGCTTCATATGGAGTAATAGACTGCAAAGCTTTCGTAGGACACCTGTTAAGTACATAAGTGGCACACATGATGGCCTTAAGCCAAAAAGAATGCGGCAAAGCTTGACTTTTGACCATACATCGTGCCATTTCCGTTAGTGACCTGTTTTTTCTCTCAGCAACACCATTTTGCTGAGGTGTATAAGGCACTGTACATTGGTGTTTTATCCCACGACTAGCCAGAAATGCATTAAATTCATGAGACATATACTCCCCCCCTCGATCGGAACGGAGGGTGCCCATAGTACATTTTGAGACATTTTCAGCCATAGCCAAAAATTGTTTGAAGCACATAAAAACTTCGGACTTCTCTTTAAGCGGAAATACCCATGCATGCCTGGAGTAATCATCAATGAAAGTCACGAAGTACAGGTAATTGCCCAAGGACGGAGTTTGCATGGACCCACAAACATCACTATGCACAAGCTGCAACCTGCATGTGGCCCTAACTGAACCATCCTTTGGAAACTTAGAACGCTGTATTTTACCCAGAATACAGCCTTCACAAACATGTTTGACAGGTGCTTCAAGAGGCGGCAAAGAAGCAACCATATCAGATTTCTGCAAACGCAGCAAACTGGCAAAATTCAGATGACCAAAACGTGCATGCCAAAGTTTTGCATCTGAAATAGCCCTTGAATCTGCAACAGCATTTGCAAAATTTTGTCCACACTTGTCATACAAAGTGAGCTTATACAGCCCACGGCACAAAAGCCCAGATGCAACAATTTCATCACCAAAACTGAGATCATGAACTGTACATCTGTCATCCACAAATTTGACTACAAGTCCAAGTCTAGCAAGTGCGGATACAGACAAGAGATTCTTCTTGATCCCAGGTACATAAAGTGCATCAACAAGTGTGCAGCAGTGAGCACAATCTTTCCAACTCCCTGAACTGGATAAGAGGCGTTGTTGGCACAAGTGACTGAATTCCCATGAGGGACAGACTCGAGAGAGGTAAACAATTCACGATGTGAGGTAATGTGCTTTGTAGCACCACTGTCGAAATACCACACATGTGAATCTGCAGCAACTGACAAGCATGCATCATGGACAGCAGGATTGTAAGTGTACTCTGCGCTAAAAGCCCATTCTGCATCAACATCAGCATCACAATCTCCTTTCACAGAAGACTCAACAATGGATGCATTTGTAGTGGAACCAGCATTTGCAGTGGAAACACCCTCTTTCTTCTTAGCCTCTTTGGCCTTCAACTTAGGACACGACTTGATCAAGTGATCATTGGCTTTACAATAATGGAAACGCATCTTCTTTTTTCCCTTGTCACCAGAATTGCCAGACGAAGTGCTGCCAGCAGAAGCATTAGGAACATAATTTTTGCCACTCGTAGCAGAACCATAAGAAGTGGCTGCATTACTGTTACCACCCTTTCTTTGAGAAGCAATAAAAGCCTGTTCAACTACACGCTGCCTAGTCCTATTTTTTCTAGAAAGTGACTCTTGCAACAGCAATGTGCATAATGCATCAAACTTGACAACTTCAGGATTTCCTTGGGTCATCAGTCTCCAAGTACTAGCAAAAGTCTGGTAGGAATCTGGTAAGGCATCAAGAACATTCTGCACAAGGGTACTATCCGAAATGACTTCACCTGTAGAAATGAGTTGCTCATTGATATCCTTGACACTAGCAAGGAAAGTGTCCATATCATCTTCCTCATCCATAATCTTCGACTCTAGCTCTTTACGCAGCAAAGCAATTTTAGCCTCATTGCGGCTTGCATAAAGACCTGCTAGAATATCCCAAGCCTGTTTTGCAGATTTTGCTGAACGGATGTGAGGAATAATGGTGCGCTTCACAGAAAACGCAATCAATACATGAGCCTACGCATCCTTAACATCCCAATGAGCTTGTTCTGCCATAGGCAAAACAACTCTAACAACTGCAATCCTTGCAGCAAGACCTGCAACATCCTCAATATCGCCTACATCTTCAGAACCAGGACGTACATCAATGCCCTGCACAATGTTCCAGACACCTTTTGACACAAGAACATGTTGCATCATATAAGCCCACATAGGGTAGTTGTCCCCATCCAACCTGTCCTCAGCAGCAAACATCTTGAACACATCTGTGTTGTTGTTGTCAGCCATGGTAAATGTTGCACATGATGTGAAAACTGCCCGAAAATAGGAGAAATGGAGCGGGAACAACTTGTGCTATATAGCACAAACCGTAGAAGACTATAAGGCACCTGTTATGCGGAAAATGGCACTGATAGAAAATCTGCACAAAATGACGAAATAGCCTGTGCAGTACTGCACGTAGCTGAAACGGAGGCTCTGATACCAATTGTTGGAATTAGGGTTGCAGAGAAACACACACAGCTTGGAGAAGACGAAGGAAGCTCAAGGCACACAATAGAGAGTGTGTTACTTAGTGTGCAATGGAAAGATAGATAGCCCTAGAGTGATGGGCGTATATACAATGCACGGGGGAAAAAACCTCCTAAAGAGGGAAAAAATGCCCCGGCGGTCCTAGTGTGTTCACACACATCACTACCACATGTATATGGTAACATATGCTAGGGAATGGTTGGAAGGCTACGAAAAGGAGATACAATCAGCCCAACCTCCTCAAGTCATGACTTATGAAATGGTAAGGCATGCTTTTCTTACACACTTTCAACAGGTGGAAGACCCACAAAAGGTATGGCAGTCTATTCAAGGCTTAGTACAAGATGAAGGCCAAACCATAGAAGACTTTGTCAAGGCATTCAATGCATTATGGGCAAAATGGTGTACATCTTTGGGGGCTGAAATTCCTCCAGCCATGTTGAAGAAGGACAGGTTTCTTGCAAGCTTGAGAAGTAACCTGCGCTTGAAGGTAGAGCTTAAGCAGCTAAGGACCTTTGAGGAGGCAGTTGAAATTGCAAAGAATAAAGAGTGGAAAGCAGAGCGTCTTCATTAACTTGGAATCAATGTGGAGCCAAAGCTTGAAGTGAAAGCGGTAGAGCAACCAAGGGTCCTCATCAGGGAGCCAGGTTATGATCAACAAGCTTCTCATTATGTGAATGCCTTTCGCAAGGAGATGCAAGAGGTTGTAGGTCTTATGAAGAATCTTAGTGTGCATACGATGGGAGGTGGAAGAGGTCAAAGTTATGGATATGGACGTGGTTATGGAAGCAATGAGGGTTATACAGGTGGTAGAGGAAGAGGCATGGCTGGAAGAGGGGATATGTTTCAATGCTACAAGTGTGGTGAATGGGGTCATAAAAGCCCTCAATGTGACAAGCCAAAGAGAATGGGTGGCGACATGTTTCCTCTTCCTCCACAAATTCCTTCTCGAGCTCAAGATTATGGTATTGAGATTAAAGGGGAAGCAGGACCAAGTGGATTGACAGCAGAAGAGAAGGGCAAAACAAAAGTGGTAAGCATAATCCGTTTGGAGAAGAAAGAGGATGATTTGGGAGCTATGGTCATGCCTGTAGGTAAGAGGGTTACAAGAGATCATGACATGAGTGATGCAAGTCCCAGCCATAAAAGAGGGAAACAGGTTGAAACAGGTACAGGTAAAGAGAAGAAGAAGAGAAAGCCCAGGAAACACTACAATGCATCCGAATTTCCTTTGGGAGAAGGGCAACCAAATTATAGTTTAAGGGCTGATTTGGTAGGTAGAAAGGCTGATGTTACCTTTGGGCAACTCATGGAGATGTGTCCCAAGTTAAAGAGGCAATGGAAGCACGTAGTCAACCCCATGAAGAAGGAGCCATCAAGGGGGTCAGTGAGAGTCTTGTCTTTGAATGAGCTACCTGATATATGTCCTACTATGGATGCATGGCATAAGAGGAAGTGCATTGGAGAGGCTTATATTGATGGAGGTGCACAGGTATGTGTTATTACTCAAGCTTGTGTATCAAAGTTGGGACTCAACATGGTGAAGAATTCAGGTTTTTGCATAAAGCTTGCCAACCAATCAAGGGTGAGGTGCTTGGGAGTTGTAAAGGACTTGGAGGTGGATGTATTTGATGTTAAAGTGATGGTCAATTGCCATGTTATGCCCGCAGGTATTGGTGCTTTCCCTCTCATCCTTGGAAGACCATGGTTACATGCAACCAAAGCTATACAGGATTGGGGACATGGTACCATCACTCTCTACAATAGAAGGGGTGATAAGAAGAGGTTTGACATGGCTAGCAAGAAATCTTTGGATGCTGATTTTGATGAGAAAAGTGATGAAGAAGAGTACTCAAGTGAAGAAGAAGACAATGGGGATGAGGGCAGTGAAGTGGAAGATAGCGGCGATAGTGATCTAGATGTTTCCTCCTTGTTTCTTGAAGAAGAGCATGATGAGAAACAAAGATTTCTTGGCCTTATGGAGAATGAGGATATCTCTGGTCCTTATGAGAAAATTGAAGAGCTGATGCAACCCAAAGTTCAACCTAATGTCAAACAGGAGCTGATACAAGGTATGCTGTCTTCCGACTTGACTAGTCATGAGCAGGGTGAGTACCTACATATGATACAACAATTTCTCCATTTATTCATCACTTCTTATGAGGAAATTAGAGTCTTTAAGGGAGAGGAAATCCAAACTCCAATCAAGGAAGGAGCTCAGCCCGTACGCCAAAAGGTAAGGAGAATGGGACAGGTACAACTTAATGCTTTAAAGGAAGAGGTAGACAAGCTTCTTGAAGCAGGTTTCATATGTCCTGTGAGCACTGCAGAATGGGTGAGTCCTGTTGTTGTCACACCCAAGAAGGATGGAAAGTGGAGGATATGTGTTGATTTTAAGCCTCTAAACGCAGCCATGAAGAGGGATCCATACCCTCTTCCTTTCATAGATGACATACTTGATTCTATTGCAGGGCATGAGAGGTATAGCGTATGTGATGGATTCTCTGGATATTTTCAGCTCACCTTGGCTTTGGAAGATCGAAAGAAGACCACATTTATCACGCCATGGGGATGCTTTTGTTATTGTGTGCTTCCTTTTGGTCTTATGAAGGGCTGTGCGTGGTATCAAAAGCTCGTCAACAAGGTGTTCTCTCCGTTTCTTGGCAAGTTTGTGAAGGATCTTATTGATGACTTTTGTGTTTATAGCTCTAGAAAGGATCATTGTGCAAAGCTTGGGATGGCATTGAAGCAATATGATGAAAGTGGAGGTCAACTCAACCCAAAGAAATGTCATCTTGCTCAACCAAGAGTAAAGTTTTTGGGGCATATGATCTCAGAGAATGGGATTGAAGCGGATCCTGACAAAGTGAAGGCTTTGGTGCTCCTCCCATCACCTAAAGATACAAAGCAACTTTCTACTTTTATTCAAAAGGTGAAGAATATGGCAAGGTTCATTCCTTTGTCCTCTCAACTTCTTTATCCTCTACAACAAGTAGCAAGGTTGGATCCTCTACAATGGACAAATGAATGTGAAGAGGTTTTTCAGGGTATCGAAGAGGTTCGTGGTTCTCTTCCTGCTATACAAGCTCCTAATTGGGATAAGGAGTTTTATGTGAATCCATCAGTAGGTGAGGATTCTATTGGAGCTATGCTTCTTCAACGAGGTAACAATTCCCACTACATGAAGCCTATCTATTGTGCTAGCAGGGTGAAGCTAGAGGTGGAGAGAGGCTATACTGAGGTGGAGCTCATTATGGTGAGTGTGATTTATGCATGTAGAAGGTTTAGGCACTACCTTCTCCCTAAACCATTCACATTCCTCACTAGCTACACTTTTCTACCTCAATTGGTGAATAGCCCTACTTTGTCAAAGAGGCTCATGAAGTGGATTGTGGAGCTACAGGAATTCCAATTCTCTTTTCTTGTTGAGGAGAGTACAAGGGCTACAATGGCTGATTTGCTTACCTATAAGGAAAGCCCTCTTCTTCTTAAGGAGGATGCAGTGAAAAAGCAACACATGGAAGCTCCTGACATAGACAATGCCTATCTATTGTTTTTTGATGGCTCTTACAGGAAAGCGCATGGTGAAGCTTCAGGAGGTGTGGTAGTTTATGATCCTCAAGGTGCTTTGGTAACTAAAAGGAGTTTGAAGCTTACAGCACAAAGCAACAATGAAGCTGAGTATGCTACTTTGGAGAAAGGTCTCAACCTTTGCCTTGAGCTTGGCATCCGTCGTGTGAGGGTAAGAGGTGATGCTCTTTTGGTGGTGAAGCAAGTACTTGGGGTGTGGCAAATTAAGAATCCAAGGTTGAAAAATATATGTTTTCAAGTGAAGAATCTGCTTAAGCATTTTGAAGCTTGGAGTTTAAGGCATGTGGGCAGGTCTCAAAATGAAGAAGCACATGGTGCAGCGCAAGCTTCAATTGGGCAATTGTATATGATAAGGGCTGATTCTCCTCTTTATTTGGGAAGGGAAGATTTAGAGAGGGAGAAAGAGTTTCTACAAACAGGTATGCTTCCATCAGAGTTGGAAAAGCCAAAAAAGTACGCCTTCCTACGTCGTGCCAAAAGGTATGTGCTACTTGGTGATGCCTTGTATATGAAGGGGGCTGATCTTGTGATGAGAAAAGTGCCTTGGAAAGAGGAAATTTACAAAATTTTAGAGGAGAATCATGAGGGTTCTTGTGGTGGTCACTTTGCTGCAAAGATCACTTTGCATAAAGTCTTGCAGGAGGGTTATGTGTGGCCAAGTGTTCAACGTGATGTTCATCATTGGTGCAAGTCTTGTAAAGAGTGTCAAAGCATGGCAAATAGGGTTCTCAAATCAGAAATTAGAGGCACCATTGTGGCTTATGATGTGTTTGAGAAGTGGGGTATTGATGCAATAGGTCCTCTACCTATGACAGCTAGAGGCAAATGTTACATACTTACTGCTGTTGACTATCTATCCAGGTGGGCCGAAGCCAAAGCTGTTAAGCACATCACGAGTAAAGATGTTTCCTTATTTATATATGAAGATATTTGCTGCAAATTTGGCATGCCATTGGAGTTACTTTCTGACAAGGGTCCAGGTTTCAGGGGAGAGTTGGTGGATTATCTATGTGAAAAGCTTCATGTGCATCGCAAGTTTACTACTCCATATTATCCCCAATGCAATGGCATGAATGAAAGGTTTAATGGAGAGATCATAAGGATGCTTACAAAGATGACAAGAAACAATGTGAAGACTTGGGATTTAGAGCTACCTTGTGCTCTATGGGCTTATAGGACTGCCATCAAATCAGGTACTGGTTTTTCTCCCTTCCATCTAGTTTTTGGCAAAGAGGCTTTACTTCCTATTGAGGTGGAGATACCATCCTTGAAGATGATGCTAAATCTTGAAGAAGAGCCCAAGGATGCATTCAAGGAAAGACTTTTATATTTTCAATGTGTACAATTGGATAGGGTGTTAGCTTTTGAGCATTATGAGCAGGTCTTGAAGAAGAGTCAAGCAAAGGCAAATGAGAAGGTAAAGAACAATGACATCAAGAAGGGTGACATGGTGCTTCGTTACAATAGTAAGCTTGATAGCACTTTTCAAAAGAAATTTCAAATCAAGTGGCAAGGTCCTTTCTTGGTATTAAACAGGTTTCCGAATGGCACATATCAGCTTGCTGACTTGGATGCTACCCCGCATAAAGCACGTGTGAATGGCTACAGGTTGAAGAAGTATATTGCAAGGTTGATGACTGTGATTGAGGATGAGCCTTCTTTTGAAGAATTTTTTGATCATATGGTTAATGATGAAGATGAGTTGAAGACTCCCTCATGTGGTTTACAGGATCTCTTTTGTGCTGCTGATCATGAATGATCTAGCAGGCTGGGGTGTGGCAAACTATGTTGGGCGCATTTCTGACACCCTGTTTTTTGTAAATTTGTACATACGGACATGACGCCCGATGTCAAAATGGCATGTGGGCTTTCTTTTTGTGGGTTTTTTAGCTTGCTTTAGCAAGCACATGTACATGCACTGCAAGTCGCTAGTCTAGTGACAGCTGTCGGGCTACTATAAGTGCCCGTGAGTGAGTTTTTTGAAGTGAGCCTTGTATATAACTTAAACTCATGTACAAACTAAAAAACGTTCAGCCAAAGATCATAAATTTGTAGGTTTTAGCTCGTTCTGTCTCCTTGGTGCTCTTAGATGCAGTTTTTTGCCCCGACTAGCCTTCTCTACATGTAGTCGTGCTGGGACAGCTCTCTGTTCGCGTCAATTTTGCTCATGGGGGCGTATGGAATCAATTTTAGTCATCTTCAGCTTTCTCGCCAGTCATTTTTCAAGCTTTCTCTCAAGCTTTAAAGTGCCCCAATTGGAGTTGTGCTCATCAGGTTACGACTAGTTCTCTGCAGGGTTATGGCTATGGCAGCCTAGTGGCAAATTGTGTGTAGACAGATTTGGAGGGCATGTATCTATGAATTGTGGAATTGATGTTGAAGTTGTGGGTTTGTGATGTTTTATTGTGAAAGGAGAGGCTCTTGTCTTCATATGCATTGGTCGGCGTGTGCTGTAAATCCGTGCTTTGACAGGGTTTTGCTCCTATGTGACATAGTCTATGGGTGGGTGACGGCTAGTAAATTCCCAAGGGTCTACTCCTATTGGACTTGTGGTGTTTCAAAATAATTTTGCAAAGATTTTGGTGCCTTGTAGTTCTCTTTCAACACTCTTGGGTGACATCGCTATAGAGGTGTTCGAGTTTGTTTGTTTCCCAACACCGCATAATCTCCTCTTGTTGAGCTTGAGAAACTCTATAAGGAGGTCTGTTAGGCGGTGAACTTCCTGGAAGAAGCTCAATTGCATGGTCATCATTGCCTCTTTTAGGAGGTAGTTCACAAGGGATGTCATCAATAAAGACATCTTGAAACCCCTTGAGAAAATTGGATAACTCTAATTCCTTGTGGTTGCTTTTATTTTCTTTTGCTAAAGCATTAGGTTCATTTTGAGAATCTTTAACAAAAATCATGTACATGGAAATAGAGCTCTTTATTGACTTGTTGAAAGCTTGTGTATGTACAGTGGGTATAGTGTTACCCCTTTCCTTAGCATCTATATACATATCTTTTTCCCTGAATTTAAAGGAGATTCTCCTTTGATGGAATTTAACATTGGCAGCCATGCGATCAAACCATGGTGCCCCTAGGATTACATCCTCGTGCTTGAGAGGAGAGATAAAGAAGTCCTCTTTGTCCACATATCTTTGGACATGGAGCCTCAATTTATCGATTAAGGGAGTTTTTGAAGTTTCTTGCCCCTTGAAAGCACCGTCTGCGGGTAGGACATCTCCCATCTCATAAGCTTGTATGCCTAGCTTGGTGTCAACTCTATAGATATAAAATTATGAGTAGAACCAGGGTCAAAGAGAATAAAAGCACCATGTTCTCTTACCTTTCCCCAAGCATGGCATAGAGGAGATCCTTTGTGGTGAGTTTCCTCCTCTTGGATTTCGACCAAGGTAGCTCTAGGAGGATAATGGCGGTTGTTCTTTTGGGGACAAGCGCGGTACATATGCCCTTGTTCGCCGCACTTGAAACACCGGTTATCCTTTTGATAATGCTCAAGCTCTTCAAGAGAGAGTTTTTTTTTGCCTTTGTAAACTTCCTTCTCCTTCGCTTTGTTGGAATTGGTCTTCAGAGACTTTTGGACATTGTCCTTACCCTTAGGCTCATTGGAACCCTTTTTTTTCGGGGGCTTAGAATTCCTCTTAGCCCCTATTTGGAAATTGATTCGAGAGGCCACCATAGTATGGTGTATTACCACCGATATGGTGCGTGGACTTTGGGAGCTGACATACTCCGCCATTTCTTCGGTTAATCCCTCACAAAATTGTTGCTTTTTCTCTCCAATATCCAACTTTTTGAAGACAGTGGCTTTGAGTTGTAGGTCCCAAAACTTGTCTACATATTTGTGAATGGATTCATAGGGAGAGAGCTTCAAGCTTCACCATTCGATGAGTACTTTGTCTTTGGCATCGGTGGCCAAAAACTGCTTCATAATGGAAGCTCTTAAAGATTTCCATGTTCGTGGAGCTTCACCGTTGGCCCGTAGGCTAGACCACCATTGTCAGGCGGACTTTCGAAAGTGCATAGCTACATGGTGTAGCTTAGAGGACTCCGTGAAGCCCTCATCTCCAAACGCCGCATCAAGTTGTTGGATAAAGGCCAAGACTTTGTCCATAGCACCAAAGGTGCCATCATAGGTAAGGAAAGAGATGCTCGTCCCTCCCTCTTTGAAATTCTTGAGCTTGGACGACCTCTTCCACGCGGCATAGGATTTCCTATGGCTTCTTCTTTTTTATGGTTTAAAGGTTGCACCATCACTTTCTTCAGAAAATGAAAAATTTGAGGAAGATGGAGAAGAGGGTGACCTCTTTCTTGCCTTTTCCTTGCCTTGATCTTTGTTGTCTTCACCATCACTTTCATAAGAGGAAGAGGATGCAGAAGATGGAGAAGAGGGTCCTCTTTATCGCCTTTTTGTTCTCTTGATTTTTGTCATCCCTCTTTGAATTATGGTGTGAAGAAGTGTGTGATGGTCTTCTCCATTTTGGAGGTGATGGAGAGCGTTTAGCCCACCGTCTTCGAGGAGCCATCTCCGCCGAGGTGGTGGGAGACTCACTTCTTTCTCATTCCTTTGGTGGAGGCTCTTGAGTTCTCCTTTGGGAAGGAGATGCATCATCAAGAAGTAAATTCTTGAGCCCCTTGTATGGATCCTCTTCTTCTTCCCGAATCGGAGAGAGACCTCTTTTTGAAGTCTCACAAGGAGGCTTCCTAGGTGTTCTCTCGTCATGGTGGGGATCTTGGAGAATCCCATGAGCACGAAGCTGCCATTGCACTTCACTTTGGAGGGATGGATTGCCCATGTCTTGTTGAAGCCTAGAAACAAGATAGTTAACAAGCATTGGGGCATCATTAGTAGCCTGATCATTAGCAAAATCAAAGTTATCCACATTAATTTCACTCTCTTTACTATTGTCAGCCATTCTAACAACTTTTAAGTGTAAAAATTTTAGGTGTACTTTGGCACTTCAAGCCCTGGTTGCTACTCCTCTTTACCCATTTAGAAAAAGCACTCAAGCTACTGTACCCATGGCTCGAATACCATTAATTGCAAGGAATAGAAGAGAGGGTCATTCAACACCCAAACATCACCCGCTCCTATTCAAGATTCTAATAGCTCAATAGTGGTTAAGCCGTAGGCAAGCCCCATAGGACTGCACTATTATGACCATAGCTCTCGACGGAGATGCCCCGTTAACTCCCCGAAGGCAGGAGCACTGTAAGGCTGAAAAATCCCTATTCTACTTACTCACATGCAATTAATGATACCAACCATTTATAAATAGCTTGAGGACCTCCCTTCTTGAGCAAGAAAAGAGAAACCTTGTGCTTTGATACCAATGTAACATTTAATGGCCTAGTAACTTGTGTGTAGCAGAAAATAGCATGAACATAGTGAGCATTTCATTATAATAGCTTCCTAATGAGAATAACAAGAGTGCTTGGGTGGAGAGAGCAACAAAAAGAGAAACACCTAGTTAGATATCATGAACAATACTTCAAAAGAGAAATAAATTAAGCTATTGACAACAGTTGAGGACCGGATTTACATGGAGCCGGTCCCCCCTCCAAAAGACTTTGTATTATGATTTCTCCCATCAAGAGAGACATTGTACAATACAATTCTTTGTGTTCCTTCAAGACTAGCTAGTGCAATGAAGATGGAAACTTCATGCACTAAGCAAAACACTTATCAAACACAACATCAATTCCCTCACGGTCTCAAAAGTTCACACACCTTCAAATATGGTGAGAGCTAGCAGGGTATGAGAGTAGATTGAGAGGAAGGAGTATTCTTACGAGAAAGATCTACATATCCTCACATAATCACTCATATTAGCATAGCTTAGCTTAGTAATTAGCATGGTAGAGGAGATGATCATGCATTGAAGCCTAGCTCTTCGTTGGATTTGCATCACAAAGCCAAGAGTTGTTGGTGTAGGCCTCCCTTCTCACAAGCTTGGAGTAGGTGATAAGTTCTCCATTAAATCTTGCGAATAGAGAGAGAGAGTCTTCTTACTCCACACATGAGTTGTGTGCGTGTGTGAGTCAATAATTCCTTTGAAAAATCAGTCCCCCCCTCTCTCTTGGTCGACCCCTCTTGCTATTTGCTCATGCTGCAACCTCATTGGACCTCCCAGAGCTAGCCAATGCTAATGAAGCAGTATAAGTGATAGCCTTCTAACATGTGTCCCCCTTTCCCCTTTTGTGAGAGCTTTAGGTAATTAATAAATGCAACTAAACTCTCGTTGGACCACTTTGCCTCCTGTCCAATAGGAATCAGGCAAGCCATTGGGCTGTTGAATGCTCATTGGTCCTCTTGGGAGACTGTCCAATAGTCTTCAAGAGAGCTTAATTCTTATTGGTTCTTTTATTAAGTGTTTTTAAATTAATTAAACTAGATTTACTCTATCCTAATTCTCTTTGGTCCACCTCCAAGGCCATCCAAATAGGATTTGAGTACACCTTGTGGGTATCTGAGCTAGGGAGCTAACATGTGTCCCTCTTTCCCCTTGTGTACAAAGGGAGCTTGTGTGTGTGTGTGTGTGTGTGTGTGTGTGTGTGTGTGAGTTTCTCTCTCATCCCCTACTTCTTAGTCTTGCCCCCTCCTATGTAGGGCTTGACAAAGAATTTTCGGACACACACAAAGCATCCAATTTTCCCTAATGTTGACCTTTGGACACAACCTTTGAATTTTGGAACCTTAGCATTTTGGAAGTCTCAATGGGATGAACCTTAGGGTCTTTTAAGCCCATTGTTGCACATAGTTCTTTTGCAGATGGCCACCTCTTTGTATCCCTATTTTCCCTCCTTTGGATCCCTACTGTGGCCAGTCTGCTAACTTAACCAATATTCTAGCTTTTTCTCCCATGGCACTTTCCCATATTAAATGATCAGTTTAACATGAGAAAATCATTTAGGAGAATTAGATATTGATTATTATGACATAACCATTCCTACCTCACCGACAATCCCAGCCAATAACATAATACACTACTAGCGAGACCAACAAGCCCGGCCCATGGCTACATAAAAGTTTGTTGTTTGGTGGCAACAAATCTGGAAGTGACGTTGCACCCCGACTTTTGCAACTGGAATACCTACTTATTACAAATGCTTTTTATAACCTCTCAAAAAATAAGGCTTTGTTGAGTTATGTTGTGATGTTGACCCAGCGGTCAACAATGTGCTTGCTTGCTAGACCTGTCAAGTATTGTCCATATTGTTGTATTCCCATGGATAGACTCGGGCAAGCCAGAGGTAGAATCCATGGATATTCTCTCCCATGATGAATCAAGGATTTGCAATGGTAGGAGCAATCCAGGTTGCTTCCCTAGATCATATTTTTTATTTTTGCATACGACGCATTTTGAAACATAATCTTGTATGTTTACTTTCATAGTAGGCCAATAGAAGTACGTTTATACTCCTTGAAAAGTAGTTTGAATCCCTCTATACCCCCCATAAGGAGGATCATGGGATTTATACATTGCTTTCTCACGAGTGAGTGAGAAAGAAATGCATAGCCTATTTATGTAGAAAAGATAACCATCTTGCAAAGTAAATGGTTATGCATAGCCTGTTTATGTAGACAAGATAACCATTTTGCAAAGTAAATGGTTCCTCTTTCTTCCCTAATAGAAGGGCTGAAATCACATCTTGAAAATTTGGGTCAGCATTATACTCATCTATCATAGCAGATAGAACATTGTGAGTTGCTATTGACACCGCATTTACTTTTGGCCTTCGTGAAAGTGCGTCGACCACTTGATTGGGCTTGCCAGCAATGTGAGCAATATGGAAATTGAATTGTAAAAAAAAAATATTCCACCTCATTTGTTTGTCAAAAAGCTTGGTCTGTGTCATGAAGCACTTGAGGCTTTTATAATCCATTTATTGAATGAATGGAGTCCCCAAGAGATATGCTTCCATGTGTCTAGGGCATGTAGTTTTTGCTCATCAAAATTGAATCTTCTACTCTTGTATGTTGTTGATCGTTGGGTCAACAACACAACATAACTCAAGTTTTGTACCAAAGTCTTATCTTTTGCGAGTTATGAAATGCTACGGATTACGGCTATAAACATCATTTGTAATGAGTAGTTATTCTAGTTTCAGAAGCCGGGGTGCAATGGAACTTCGAGATTGTAAATACAAAGCCATTTGACCCTTTCAACCCCATTTTTGGTTAAACCTAAGGTAGCCTTAGTATATAAGGTACATGTTGAGATGTCGAGCTCTACACCTTGAGCTGGCATCCACTACGGGTCTTGGCCGCTTACGGCATTTACTCACTGGCGTGTTAGGTGACCGACACGGAGGATCTCTGCCAGTGATTCTACAGCTGGACTACACTTATAGTGCCAGCCTAGTACGCTTCTAGCGAGTTCACACTTAGTGACCGCATGTACATATGTGCTACTTTTCAGCTTTAGCACTTAGTCATTTTGTACTCTCTTTTCTGTGAAGAAGAAGAAGAAGCTTTCCATCTCTGTGTGCTTTGTGCTTGTCTTGTGTAGCTCTCTTGCATCCTCATTCTTTACATGGTATCAGAGCCTGGTGCAGGCAAGAGAGGCTAAGAGAGCAAGAGCATCACAATCCCTTTGTTCGCAATCCACGAGTAGTCCAGCAGGTCTCCAAAGTGCAGTATACAGAGATTTACTGTACAAGTACAGTGGTTGTATGTACGCTTGATTCTGGACACTCGTTGAGTGTAGAAAGCGTTACAGGTACCACGATAGCAGGTGCAGCAGATTTGCAGGTTTTTGTAGATTGCAGCTATTTTGTCTTACTGCTTCAAGATGTCTGACGGTTTCAGTCAGATTGTTACTGAGAAGCTTGAGAAAAATAACTACCCTGCATGGAAGTTCAGAATAACAAATTTCCTAAAAGGAAAAGGTTATTGGGACTATGTAGAAGGAGACAATGAAAAGGAACCAGAGAATCCCGAGGCAAATGCTACAGCAGAACAAAGGAAAGCTTTGAGGGACTGGCAACAAGGCCAGAGCAAAGTGATGTATTGGCTTTCTATGAGCATCACAGATGGCATGATGGGCTATCTACAGGATGCTGAAACCCCCGCCATTGCATGGAGAAACTTAGGCAGAGTGTTCGAGGTGAACACCAAGGCCAGGAAGCTTCAACTAAAGTCGGAGCTAAATCAGGTTAAGAGGAACAACCTCTCAATCAATGATTATGCCTTGAAGATCAAGAGTATCATTGAGGCTCTTGGATCTATTAAAGTCTCAGTGGAAGACGATGACATTGTCTGTGCATGCTTGGATGGTCTAGGAGATGAGTATGTACATTTCAGGTCTTCCATGAATACAAGAGACGACATCCCCGTGTTCCAAGATTTGATTTCTATGCTTATTCTTGAGGAGAAGAATCTTGACACATCTTCTTCTCATGGCAGAAATAATTCTGAACAGGCCTTCTATTCTAACTCCAACAGAGGTAGAGGTAGAGGTCGTGGTCGAGGCCCAAGGGGTTGCAGGGGCCAATTTCTGGAATGGCAATCAAATCAAAACAATACAGGTGGCAGGGGAAACCAGTCTCAAGGCAGGGGGAGTCAAAGAGGTCGTGGTGCAGGATCAAGCAGGCAGCAACATACTCCAGATAGTAGAGAATGTTGGACTTGTGGTGAAAGAGGTCACATGTCACGTGACTGTCCAAAGGGAAAAGCAAGTAGAAAGAGAGAACAGGGCAACTATGCATCTACTAGCAAAGATGCAGATGACAGCAAAAACGAGCGCATGTTTGTTATGCAGCATGTAATGAATACAATGACTGCAGAGAATTCCACCCAAGATGATGTTTGGTATGTGGATTCGGGTGCCTCTAATCACATGACGTCTCGTGGAGAGTGGTTTAGAGATATGCGCAAACCAGATGTGTCAGGCTATGTGCAGACAGGAGATGACACAGCTCACCCCATTGCTCATGTAGGGGACATACCTCTAAATACGAAGAGTGGGAAATCAAAGTACTTAGCAGATGTACTTCATGTCCCAAACATTACAAAGAATCTTGTTTCTGTTGGACAAATGGTTGAGCAGGGTTTGCAGGTTCGCTTCAATCCAAATGGCTGTTATGTAGAAGATTTCCAGAATGGCTGTAAGCTGATCACAGAGGGAAAATGTGTGGGCAGAATGTTTACGCTGAATGTAGACATGCCTGAGGTAAAAGCTGCATTATTTGCACAGGGCACAGGTGTTGTGGCTGATGTTGACATTTGGCACAAATGCATTGGCCATGTCAATGAGCAGAGATTGCGCAGCATGCAATCAAAACAGATTGTAAAAGGGTTTCCCAAATTCAAGGTGGATGGTATGCATAAAGTGTGTGCAGCATGCCAGTTTGGAAAACAGTCAAAGGGCTCATTTCCACATGAGCGCAATGTATGTAAAAATCCACTTGAGGTGGTGCACACAGATGTTTGGGGTCCAACCGATACTGCAAGTATACATGGTTGCAGGTATTATGTCTCTTTCATTGATGACCATACAAGGAAAGTATGGGTCTACTTCATGCGTAACAAAAGTGAAGTGTTTGGTCACTTTCAAGACTTCAAAGTCATGATTGAGAAGGAGACAGATATGCAAATCAAGACATTGAGGTTAGATGGAGGGGGAGAGTACTTCTCCAATGATTTTTCAGATTTTCTGCGAATGCATGGTATACGCAGGCAGTTTACATGCAGATATACTCCACAACAGAATGGGGTCGCAGAAAGGAAAAACAGGCACATTGCAGAGGTTGCACGTGCATTGATGAATGAGAAGAACATGCCTCATCATTTCTGGGCTGAAGCCGTAAATATAGCTGTGTACATTATGAACAGGACACCTACAGCTGCGGTGCATGATGTAACACCTGAGGAAAAGTTTACAGGTACAAAGCCTGATTTGGCACACTTGAAAGTGTTTGGCTGCATAACTTACGTGCATGTACTAGACGAGTTGCGTAGGAAATTGGATCCTAAAGTAGAGAAATGTATTCTTGTGGGATATTCCCTTGAACAAAAGGGGTACAGGTGCTACAATCCTACTACACGAGAATTACGAGTGAGCAGAGATGTAGTCTTTGATGAGATGAGCAGCTGGTACAGTAATGCACATGGCACTATTGGGGCTGATGTAAAAGATGATGTGGTTGTACAAAATGTGAGGCCACAGTCACAGGTTTTGAGTGGACCACAAGAGTCCTCTTCTCGTGGCTCTCTTGAGAAACCATGGAATGGTAGACTACGTACGCAGGTTACTCTACCAACAGGTATAGGGAATGTATCACGAAAAGGAAAGGAAAAGGTTGATGAACCTCCCTTTATGGTTGATGCATCATCAGGTTTTTCACATGTAGACATGGATTCAGATGGTTCTGAACAAAGTCTTGATGAGGAATTTGGAATTCCGGCTGTCAGGACACCTGGTGTAAGGAAAGTACAAGAAGATGCTAGAGGGCAAAGGAGTGACCCAGGACCGCGCAGATCTAATAGAGTCAAAAATCCAGTTCAGAAATTGACTTATGATGGGTATCTAGCGCATCACCAAGCCTACATGGCTAAGGTGATACAGGATGTGGAGCCCACATGTTTTGAGGATGCAGTTGGAAATGTGCATTGGGATGATGCAATGAATGAAGAGATGGATGCATTGGAAGCAAATGACACATGGGAGTTGGTGCCATTGCCAAGTGGCAAGAAAGCTATTGGCTGTAAATGGGTGTATAAAACCAAGCATAAGGCTGATGGTAACATTGAGCGTCACAAGGCAAGGCTGGTCGCAAAGGGTTATGCACAGACGTATGGCATAGACTATGAGGAGACCTTTGCTCCAGTGGCAAAGATGACGACAGTGAGAGCTGTCATAGCAGTGGCTGCATCTAGAGGATGGATTATGCATCAAATGGATGTAAAGAATGCCTTCTTGAATGGTGAGTTGCAAGAGGAAGTGTATATGGATCAACCACCTGGTTATGTCGATCCAGGTTACCCAGATTATGTATGCAGACTTCTCAAAGCTTTGTATGGTTTGAAGCAGGGCTCTAGAGCATGGTATGACAGGATTGCCAAGCATCTTGTCAGTATTGGTTTTAGGAGAGCTCATGCTGATCATTCACTCTATGTACGTGAGAGTGATGTGGGGATTGTGGTCATTACCATATATGTAGATGACCTTATTATTGTGGGTGACAATGCTATGGAGATTGACCATGTGAAGGGTCTTCTCAAACAGGAGTTTGAAATGAAAGATTTAGGCGAGTTGCGCTACTTTCTTGGCATTGAAGTGATCAGGACTCTAGAGGGTGTATGGCTATCACAGAGACAGTATGCTTTGGACATGTTGTCAAAGTGTGGTATGGCTGATTGTAAGCCAATTTCTATTCCCTTGGATGTGAATGCAAAGCTGAGTGCAGAGAAGGGTGATGTTGTTGAGGATGTCAACATGTACAGGAAGATTGTGGGTAGTCTAATCTACTTGACTATCACGAGGCCAGACTTGAGCTACACAGTAGGCTTGGAGAGTCAGTTCATGCAACTTCCGAGGAAGCCACATTTGGATGGAGTACGACGCACACTTAGGTATGTGCAAGGTACTCTTGACTACGCATTGTTCTATGCTGCAGATGCACCATTAGCATTGTATGGGTATACAGATGCAGATTGGGCAGGTAGCATTGTTGATAGGAGATCTACGAGTGGCTTCATGTTCTCTTTTGGGAGTGCTGCTGTTACTTGGAGCAGCAAAAAGCATCCTACGGTTGCTTTATCGAGCACAGAGGCCGAGTACAGAGGTGCAGCAGTTGCGGCGTGCGAGGTAGCTTGGCTACGCACATTACTTGAGAACTTGGGAGTGCAGGTGGACCAGCAGATTTTCATCCATTGTGACAACCTCAGCAGCATGCAGTTGGCTAGGAACCCAGTGTTCCATGCCAAGACCAAACACATAGAGGTCCATTACCACTACGTTCGAGAGCGAGTGTTGGCGGGCGACATCGACTTGGTCTACGTCAGCACAGAGGAGCAGAGAAGCTTCGACGTTTCCGGACTATGCTTGGACTCTGCGACATGCAGAGCTCGAGGGGGAGTGTTGAGATGTCGAGCTCTACACCTTGAGCTGGCATCCACTACGGGTCTTGGCCGCTTACGGCATTTACTCACTGGCGCGTTAGGTGACCGACACGGAGGATCTCTGCCAGTGATTCTACAGCTGGACTACACTTATAGTGCCAGCCTAGTACGCTTCTAGCGAGTTCACACTTAGTGACCGCATGTACATATGTGCTACTTTTCAGCTTTAGCACTTAGTCATTTTGTACTCTCTTTTCTGTGAAGAAGAAGAAGAAGCTTTCCATCTCTGTGTGCTTTGTGCTTGTCTTGTGTAGCTCTCTTGCATCCTCATTCTTTACAGTACCTAGGTCATTTTGTAAAGGAGACTTTTATCATAATCAAACTTTAGCGCTACCGTCTACTCTGTGTGAGAGAGCAAGAGAGTGAGTGTGAGCTTCATCCTCCCGCTACGCCCGGCTCGCTCAACACATTGGAGATCCGACTGCACCATTGCGGTAGGCTCGAGGAGAGCTACGCGACAACGACAAGCATTCCACGCGAGACGAAGCGCACACGCCGACGCATCTACGAGCTATTTGTGGCCGTAAGTGTATCAAACGATGTCTGTTTTCTGCGTGCTAGTAGTCTATAGAATCGTGGCGCCATAAGCTACGCATAGGTACTCATAAATTTCAGTTTCGGGAACTTTCAAATTTCAGCTCTGGCATTCTACGCGTTTTCCGCAGATGGGTTTAGAGTGAGGAATTTGAGTGTAGAAGCTTAGGGACAGGTGTATCCTAGTGAGGGGATGGTGTTCCTTAAGTTTCGTAGGAATCTGACATGATTAGGTGAGTTACCTTTCGTATGTGTGTATGTGGCTAGGTGGTGTAGTTGAGAGCAGTGAGGTTCTTGATTGTGGTTTAGTTGGCCTTCCAGAGTGTTGTATGTGTAGGATGGTCTCAGTCTGACAAGCTTAAGAGATTTCCTCCGTGTGCCTATCGTGTCATCTGTGTCCTCGATTGACATTATGTTGATCTAGGTAGTGTTTGCATGCACTTCATGGGTGTGTGAGTCTCTCCCGTCCAACATTGGCGCCGCTGCCGGGGACACAAGGACCTAAGTAGGTTTCCTACTAACACTCGTGTGATGGTTGCTTGATTTAGTTTCGGCTAAAGAAAGCGTTTTTCTTAAGTGGATCCGGAAGAGGATATTCCGCGATCAAGTGGATAGCCAGGAAGCGTGTGTCTTGCCGAGGGTCTGCGACTAGATAGGTTCAGTTAGGATATGTGGATTAGAGTAGTTGTTGGTGGTCGAGTGATTTGTGAGGTGATAAAAGCGTTTACTAGTCCGTGTGTGGCAGTGAAGTGTTTTTCTACTCATAGATGCAAAACCGCATATGATTTGTAGGAGTAGCTTTAGGTAAGTGATCCGATTCTGATCTAGAGCTATTCATCACTGAATTATTTGCTAAAGTGCTTGATTGCATTTGAAATCACGGAAAAGTGTGCTTTTGAGGGTAAAAATGCATTAAACAAGCTTTTGTGGATATTTTTGTATGACTGACTGATGTTGTGCATATAAAAGAGCAATTGCAAGGGTTTTGTGAAGAAAACCTGCAATTCTGTAAACATAGACATCCTACGCGTAGGATGTCTCAAGAGGGTTCTGGAGACCAAATTTTGAAATTCTGAGTTGACCAGTGGGTTCAGAGGGTAGGTTTTACCCTAGTAACATATTGACTTGGGTGTTTTTCCCTACTTTTGTTGACCAAAAGCCAAAAGGCGGAGTCAGAAAACGTAAAATTTCAGAAAAGGCTTAAATTGAGTGACTTTTGCATGTTTTTGCAATTGTGAGGCATACTTGCACTTGCTGAGAGCATAAGGAAGCATCAAGAACACTTCCGTCTGAAAAAATTAGCAGTAGACATCCTACGCGTAGGATGTCTACAGGGTGATCTGGGCATTTTTTTGAAAATATGAGGTTACCAGTGTGTTTAGAAGGTAGGTTTTACCCTATTTTCACCTGGAAAGTGGAAA
Organism: Adiantum capillus-veneris; assembly: GCF_014529385.1. Taxonomy (NCBI): domain Eukaryota; kingdom Viridiplantae; phylum Streptophyta; class Polypodiopsida; order Polypodiales; family Pteridaceae; genus Adiantum; species Adiantum capillus-veneris. Next base: position 103,174,684 of record NC_140940.1, on the reverse strand, counting down.
TTTGACCAAATTTTGACAGATCAAAGCCAAAAGACAAGAATTGCCAGACATCCTACCCAAATTGTGTCCAAGGCCTAATTTTGAGACCAAACCATAGGATGACTCCATAGGCATGTTCTAAATGTTGTATTGAGTGACTGAAAGGGGTTTCACCTCATTTGGGTGAGAAAATTGGGTTCAAAGTGGACTTTCACTCTTTTGACTGAAAAAGGCAAGAACAGCTAAAATTTGGGTCTTTTGAGATCCAAACTCAAATCTAAGCATACCACTGGGTTACTGACATCAAGGGGAAGCTGTGGGACAAGTCTCGGGTCAAACAGGCCAAAAACACATCCTACGCATAGGATGTCATATCTGGGATTTTGCACTCCAAACTTAATTTTGAGCATACCACTGTGATCAACACCATAAGGAGAGTCTGTGGTTCAAATTTGGGGAAATTCTGAGAAGTTAGACATCCTACGCGTAGGATGTCTACTGCATAATTTTGAAACCAAAATTCTACTGTGACCATAGCAGGGTGTTGTATAGCCTTAGGCAAGCCTCCTAGTCAAATTTGGTCCAATTTGGAGTTGATTTGACTTAGGAATTCATCAGAACAGACATCAGGCTTTTGGAACAGATTCTTGATCATTTGACCAACCTATAGGTCTCAGAATCAAAAAGTAAAAATAGCTGTGAGCTTAGCACATCAAGGGGAAGCTACACTGAAAGTTTGAGCTGATACAGAGCAAAAAGACATCCTACGCGTAGTATGTCTCTAGCTTGATTTAGGACTCCAAACCAACTTATGAGCACACCACTGTGATCAGCACACCAAGGAGAAGCTAAGGTGAAAAATTCAAGTCATTCTGAGCAAAAAGACATCCTACGCGTAGGATGTCTCAAGGCCATTTTTAAATCCAAACGAAAATTTGAGCATACCATTGTGTTGCTGGACTTAAGGGGAGTCTATGAACCAAATTTTGTTAAATTCTGAGCAGAAAGACATACTACACGTAGGATGTCTCTAGACCAGATTTAGGGTCCAGCTGTACTTTTGACCATACAGAAGTGTTCACAGTCTCACAGAGATCCCAAATATTTTTTCAAAATTGAATTTGGACTCATTTTGACCAGTCCAAACTGCATTTCACTGTTTTGGCCATAACTTTCACAAACGGTATCAAATTGGAAAAGTTTTTATATCAAAACGTAGCCTGAGAGCGGCTCTACAGATCTTAAAGAAAAACATGAACTAAATGGATGCTGACGGCAACCATTTAGTTCAATTTTGAAAAAAACATCGTTTAAGGCCTCAAATTTCATCCGAAAGTCAGGGGTGTCTGAAAGCGACAATTTGCGAGAATTGTTACGAAACGGTTGCGGTTTTGGACATAGTTTCGACTTTTTCCTAACCAAAGCACTTGAACACAGTGGACTAAGTTTACTTGAACCAAGAAAAATATCTTAAGCCTAGAAATCATGTCTACCCTAGATTCAAACGCACCTTGTACAAGCTTGGAGATCCCGGCGATAGAGGAATATCCTCCCATAATGGATCTTCCAAACTTGCAATTGATAAAGATCCATCATGTTGAGAGAGTTTGGATGACTGGTCATGAGAGTGAAGAACTATATAGATACATTGACGACAATGAGGTCAATCTTTATAGGCTCTCAGATCCATACCTAGAAGAGATAACAGATTACAAGCTCTTATATGTCTACACATACGGAGTCGACTGTCAATGGAGATCTATAGTTGTTGACAAGTATGGACGAGAATACAGATTTGTGGAAAGCACAAATCCACAGACTGTACTAGAAAGAGGTGGATATTTGGTCAACGAAGGACCACAAATGCCTCCACCAAACATGAGAATTCCTATAGGAATTCCAAGAAGAGAGCCACCAGGATTCCCTTCAAGAGCGATAATGAGAGAAGGATTGGGAGAGTCTCTGGTTAGACTTGTAGACAATCCACGAGTTAGACCATCCCAAGTCCAGAAATGGGTAAACAAAAAATACTCCCGAGATGAAGATCCGAGAGATCACATAGCGGCCTTTAGAAGAGTGATTAGAGCAGAGGAAGTTTCAGATTTTGCGACACAGTTTGCGGGATTTGGATTGACTCTAGAAGATGATGCAGCTTCATGGTTCGACTTGGTGGAAAAATGGGATTTTGAGACCCTAGATGGGCTGTTTGAGGAGTTTATTGAAGAATTCTCACCAAAAGGCATTGCTCACAACACAGTCTCGCAAATCCATAGATTCCAACAGAAAGAGGATGAATCAGTACGCAAAGCATCATTACGGCTCAAGAGATATTTTAAGCTTTGTTCGAGAGCGGAATTACCTACGCAAGCACGACTGATGCTGATCTTTATCCAGGGAGTGAGACATGCGGGCCTTCAGAAGGATCTGCATATGATAAGGAGAATGACGCTAAACGAGTTGATCAAAGAAGCTCTTTATCTAGTGGATAACTGTGAGGCATACAAAGAAAAGGACTTAAAGATTCAAGGAGATGACACATCCTCTCAGCATAGTGTTTCACAGATAAGTGAGTCCATTGCCAAGCCAACAGCACCTATTGATCAAGAACATCTTATCGACGACTTGGTCAAGAGGTTGATTCCTCTTGTAAGGTCTGATTCGGGAGAGCCAAAGTGGTGTGAAATTGAGAGAAAATGGACGAACCATACGGGGGAAGAGTGCTATTATAGCATGGAAAATGCTAGGGAGAGGTATGTACAACCTGTTCCAGAAGCACCTACTTCACGATACATTACGGGGAATGCACCAGGACCAGTAGGAGTTTTAAGGCCACAGCTTGTCTTAGGACAACAACCTCCGCTGCCAGGTGCTAGAATGCAGGTAGACATGAGATACATACCAATGATGAAAGCATCAAATAAACCAACGCCAGTACCAGCTACAATGTGGTATAGCAACCAAAGTAAGTACTACCCTTCGGAGAAACAAAATTTGAAAGAAACACATGGAGTGGTGAGGCCGGTACAACCTCCACCTCCTGGGTTTCAGTCAAAAGAAAGAAGGTATGAAATGGACGAAAGGACATTGCGATTCATTGCAAATAGCAACTTATCTAGGTCAAAGCTTTCTTATAGACAAGAGGAAATGCTAAAAGAATCTCCTCAACCAGAGACAGATTGCCACAAAAGTCGTGACAACCACTTGGTCAAACAATGTCCTCATATGGAGATCGCTGAAGTAAATGCCTATTGTCTTGAGTGTGGCATCACTCACTTGATCCCCGATTGCCCGAAAAAACCAAACCAAATCAGGAAAATCACGAAAAATGTATCAGGGATTGTTCAGCTCCCTAGTAGCTCAGAAAATGAAAATGTCGTACCAGTTCAAGTGGTTACGAGAGCACAAGCCCAAAAGAAAGCTGGTGAGAATCCAGAGACAAAGAACACGGAAGGTGACATGAGTCCAAACACAGATGATGGACCAAAGACCAACGCACCTAGTCAAAAAACCAAGGGCAAACAAAATAGTTGGAAAGCTAGAAAGACTAGGATGAAAGCATGCAGGGAACGAGAGCAAAAATACCTAGCTGAGAAGCTTACCGAAGCTGAGGAGAAGATAAAACAACATGAGGAAAAGGAGGCACCTTCTCTTACACAGATGGTTAAACCTCTAGAAGAACCATCCACGGATGAGAAACCAAGAAGTGCTAGTTCAGAAGGATCTGTGTTGGTAGAGAAGGTTAATGAGACATTAGATGCCCTCTTGAAAGCCTATGATGCGAGACTCAAAAACAACCAAACCCAAGAACAGAGGTGGATGACATATCCCTATGCGGAATTAGAAAAGCAAAGGTTGGAAATGTGCAAGAAAATGATTCAAACAGCCCAATCTTTACTAGAACCACAAGGTGCAAAACCTGAGGATGTGATATGTGTCATGCCTACACAAGCAATCCCACCAAACCAGGAACTAAAAGAGCCAGATTCTAGTCATGAGCACATACCAAAACTCAAAGACCCAGCATTAGAACCAAGGATAGTACTGAATACCACGGATAACTCTTCCAAGGGATTTCACCAAGCTATACCTGAGGATTGTAAAGAGGTAGATGGTCTTGACGAATTGTGGAAACAAGTCAGAGAGGCCAATGAAGCCAATGACCTAAGAAGACGAGTAGACAAGACTGGTGATGAACGAGGAGTGTTTCTACCACCAATAGAGGAATTTGAGACTGGATCTCACATGAATCTAGACGTGCAATCGTGTTGGGGCGATAAAGGATCTATACAATCTATGGATAGTCAACCCCATTCTCTAAGAACACTACCGTCCTACATGGGAGAGTACGAGACCAAGTCAGATGCGGTTGCAGTCCCATCAAAGAGACTGTCTCCCAACAAGGCCATCGATTCAAAGGGGCTAGTAGATATTCTATCTACCCCAGTCACCTGTACAATAATGTTAGCCGAGTTGCTCAGAATAAGACCAAACATGTGGCTAATGTGAGTAAATGTCTAGAGAAATTTGGTGTAAAAACCCCAATGACTCGAATTGAGGAAGGCATCAAAGAGCTTGAAATGCCTCAACTAAATACTAGGCCAGTGCCATTAAACAAGGTAGGCGACTATTACGAGGGAGAAGATGGAAACACCACCCTTCCTGTGGAATTCAATGGTGTACAAGCCATGGCAATCCTTGACAATGGAGCTGGTGTGGCCATTGCAACCAAAGAGGTTTGGAAAAAATGGGGAAAACCCTGCCTTCAGATCCACACGAATGACCCTGCAGCTTGCAGACGGACACAAGGAAAAGCCCCAAGGACTTCTAGAAAAAGTACTTGTTACTTCTTGTGGCATTGAATATGAACACACTTTTGTTGTTGTTGACTTTGTCAAGAAGAACAACTATGAAATCATTCTGGGAAGACCATTCATGCGACAATTGAAAATGGTCCAAGATTGGGGTTATGACCATATATACCTGAGACATATGGAAACCATAACAAAGATAAAATTGAGGGACCATAGCTACAGGGATGTGACGAGAACACCGGTAGAGGAGTTTGATTCCGCCACAGTAGCAGGATCAGAACCTCCAGCTTGGTTAGGGAAGCCTAAAGAACTGTGGATGTGTGGAGCTTCACAATGTGGTAGCTTGAAACGTGAGGAATGTATCCTAGAGCGGGTTATAGAGGATATGGACTATATCCCAAAACCATTTCCTGAAGAAGAGTTAGAGCCTTTTGGATGGGAACACATCTTGGCTACTCTGGACGTGTGCGCAGTGGAGGATGCTCCCACAACAAAGTTTTGTGATGAAAATGGATATAATGTCGTTCCTTATTTTGCAGTGAGTCTAATCCAGGAAAACGAAGAGAACCAGACATCAACAAGCTCTCGAAATAAGGAGCAAACAAAGAAATTTGGAGAATCAAAAGATGAAGAAGACGACGAGTTCTATGACTTTGTAGAACACTTCGAGATTCAAGAAGATCAACGACCCTGGAATCAATGTCATCGCTACACGAATAAAAGGCATCAAAAGTGGATTCCAAAGTCCTCCGTGAAGACACAGCCACCACAAGCATCCTCATACATGGCTCCTAATAAGGAGTCAAAGACTCAGCTAGGAAGAATACGACCAGAGCAACGAGCTAACAATGCTCTAATCAATGGGCTAGAAAAGTCCTTCAAGAAACTACCACCCACGAGCAAACAGACAGTAACTTTCCACTACCAGCCAAAAAATCAAGGGAAAGTACAAGAAGTCAACCTTGCTGAGGATAGTAGCGATAGTGATGAATCTTACGACATCCCCTATCATCAACTTAGACCATCACTATCACCAACCCCTTCAGCAACAACCATGACAGGTCAAAAGAACAGAACAACAAGTCAAAGCCAAAAAGCTCGACAAATATGGATACCAAAAAGCCAAATCGGCCAAAAACAGATATGGATCAGGAAGACAAAGATCTCTAATGACAAATCACAAGATCCAACACCAAAACAAAAGCAAGGAAAGCATGCACGAATGGGTAAGAATATCACAAAGTCGGAAGCTTTCAAAACTCAGGTTTGGGCTCCAAAGAAGTTGATTCAAGCACAAAAAAGTCAAGAATTCATTTGGATTCCAAAACAACCACAGTATCAACTTTCAAAGCCTGAATCCCGTCCTCAACCAAGCGTACAAGGGCTGAAGCAAAGACCACTGTCGACTCACACAACAACAAGGTGGATCCCAAAGAAGTCTCTTCAAACACAAACGAAGCACGGGCAAGTATGGGTTCCCAAACGAGAGCCAGCAACAAAACAACCAATAATCGCAAAGAAATGGGTCCCAAAGAAGAACAACAAAACGGTTGTCAGTGCTTCGCCACTTGAATTCTTACAATTCTTCCTACGATTACAGTACAGTTAGAAGAGAGCAAGTCACTTCAATCAAGCAACGATACAGGAGCTTCAAAGACCATTACATTGCTTAGAATAGGAAGCCTCGCCAACAAATGCCAATAAGCAAATTGCTTATACCCACATCTTGTACATCATAAATCTTTTCCATGCATTGACTGTGTATGCATAATAGGGCTACATTACAAGGCCTGCATAGGCACAACTTTTTGCCCAAGCACAACCCATACCCTTTGCGATACCCTGTCGTAAAGGATGACTCCAAATAGGAAGGGGGGAGGCATTCTGAATGCGTACCTAACATTATGACTATTAGAGGGCAATGTTTTGTGAGATGCATTGAATTTTTGCATTTTATTGTTATAAATTTTTGACGAAATTTAGAGTATATGCCCTCATAGTAGAGTTACAGAGGAGTATGGGGACAAAATCCATATATGAGCCCCTAGGGACATGTGTATAGTGTACATAGCATTTAGATTTCTATTTGAATGATTTTTCTTTTGTTAAGTTTTAAGATTTTCTTTGTTTATTATTAAGAAAATAAAAATAAAAAATCCATAGTCCACATGAAGCAAAGACTGACGAGAGGCCTGAGCACTACAAAGAGAAGAAGGTATAGGAAAACGATGAAACTTCACGAAGCATGTCTCAGCAGCCACTACAACAGCCGAAGAACTTGTCACAAGCAGTGTCAACATGCAACCGACAAGTCATACAAGTCAAAGTCGAGTAGCTACGCCACAAAATGAGCGAGGTGTTAGTCCCAAAGCTTCAAGTAATATTCTCTGTGGTCTAAGCGTCTTAGCTATTCTAGGTACTGCTCAAGCTGGAAGAGTTGAGCATATTTACGTTGTGTCGCTCATGTTGGTATAGGTGAGCAAAAGAGTCGAAGTCTACTATACTTAAGTCTGGTGAAGTGAAGGACAAGGTCCAAAAGACACTCACGTACTGAGCACAGTGAGATACGAGTGGAGAAACTTCTACATCGAAAACCCTTCTTGGAAAGGTGGAAGCTATTGAGACATCTTTTGATGTCACATGTGCTACATTTATTCCTCGAAACACCCAACATCTCCTTCTTTCACATTGCATGCTTTTGTTGACAAATTTCTCGTATGCATATAGTGTCCCATAATTGGCACTTGCATCAGGCACTCTTTCCGTGTTTCACCCAAGCACACACCTTTCATGAACATGTACTTCACGTTCAACTGCTCAACTCCAATAAGAGCGTATACTAAAGGCATTTTTTTCCCACCGGGTTTTTTTCCTTTGGTCATCAAGGTTTTAGACCCTAATCTAAAGACACCTATCACCATCCTCTTGTACATATTCCTTCTACATCAAAAATAAGGAAATGCTACTCAAATCAATTGACAAATGAATTGGAGCACCAATTTCAGATCATAGCATACTTCTCCTCAATGGCGAGTCGAAGAATGGCCTACACTGACAAAGCTGCAGACAACACTAACAATATGATTGCACAAGAACAAAGAAGTCCCCAATGAAGAAGAGCAGACATAAAAGTGATCAGAGGATCTCAAAAGCTTGTCCTTGATAATGCGCATCGAATGATCGGCAGGATTTTGAACCTCAAATCAAAATAATTAAGTCTTGGATTCGGCCTAACAGACAGACTTTGCATTGGAGTGCAACTTGGCCTAAAGAAGTTAAGGGTTTAGCCATACAATTTCTACAAAAACCTTACAAAGTTGTCATTGGCTCACAAGATCAGAAAGCCAATCCCTCTATTCTACAGATTGTAGAAGTTGTTTCTGAGAATCACAAATACTCCGAATTGACAGATTTGCTGGAGCAAGTGATGGATGGAGCTTTCTCTATCCATGATGATAAGAGTCAAGTTAAACGACATTGGGTTCTTTTTGAATTTAGATCTGGCAGTAGACCTATAATGACAAAAACAGATGCTGCAGCTCGGAGCGTGGATGTGAAAGACATAAAGTTCGTCATCAATTATGATTTTCCTGAATCATGTGAAGACTATGTACATCGGATTGGACGAACAAGACAAGCTACTGCAAAGGCTATAGTCTATACTTTCTTTACAACAACAAAACGACAGCCAAGACCACATCGCAATCGACAATCAGGTCATGTCGGGGACGACATGGACGCGGAAGGGGGGAATGTTGACCGTTGGGTCAACAACACAACATAACTCAAGTTTCGTACCAAAGTCTTATCTTTTGCGAGTTATGAAATGCTACGAATTACGACTATAAACATCATTTGTAATGAGTAGTTATTCTAGTTTCAGAAGCCGGGGTGCAATGGCACTTTGAGATTGTAAATACAAAGCCATTTGACCCTTTCAACCCCATTTTTGGTTAAACCTAAGGTAGCCTTAGTATATAAGGTACCTAGGTCATATTTTAAAGGAGACTTTTATCATAATCAAACTTTAGCGCTGCCGTCTACTCTATGTGAGAGAGAAAGAGAGTGAGTGTGAGCTTCATCCTCCCACTACGCCCGGCTCGCTCAACACATTGGAGATCCAACTACACCATTGCGGTAGGCTCGAGGAGAGCTACGTGACAACGCCAAGCATTCCACGCGAGACGAAGCGCACACGCCGACGCATCTACGAGCTATTTGTGGCCGTACGTGTATCAAATGATGTCTGTTTTCTGCGTGCTAGTAGTCTATAGAATCGTGGAGATGTAAGCTACGCATAGGTACTCATAAATTTCAGTTACGGGCACTTTCAAATTTCAGCTTTGTCATCCTACACGTTTTCCGCAGATGAGTTTAGAGTGAGGAATTTGAGTGTAGAAGCTTAGGGACAAGTGTATCCTAGTGAGGGGATGGTGTTCCTTAAGTTTCGTAGGAATCTGGCATGATTAGGTGAGTTACCTTTTGTATGTGTGTATGTGGCTAGGTGGTGTAGTTGAGAGCAGTGAGGTTCTTGATTGTGGTTTAGTTGGCCTTCCAGAGTGTTGTATGTGTAGGATGGTCTCAGCCTAACAAGCTTAAGAGATTTCCTCCGTGTGCCTATCGTGTCATCTGTGTCCTCGATTGACATTATGTTGATCTAGGTAGTGTTTGCATGCACTTCATGGGTGTGTGAGTCTCTCCCGTCCAACATATGCTATGGCATGCCCTTCTTGAAGTAAAACTTCTCCAAGGCAATCACCACAAGCATCACATTGGACCTTGAATGGCTTTGTGAGATTTGATAGTGTAAGCATAGGTTGAGAGATAAGCTTGTCTTCGAGCTTCTCAAAAGCTTCTTGCTCTTTTGCAGGCCATAAATACTTAACGTTCTTTTTCTTAAATTCATGTAATGGTTCTGCTATTAGCGATAATTTTTCTATGAAGAATCTATAGTATGCACATATACAATAAATCTTCATAGTTCATGTAAATTCCTTGGTGGTTAGGCCATCTTTTATTGCCTCTAACTTTTTTTTATCCATATGGATGCCATCTTGAGAGATAATGTGACATAAGTATTGAATTTATTGTAAGGAAAAATTCGCACTTCTTTTGATTAATCAAAAGCTTATTCTCTCTCAGAACTTGCAAAATTACCTGGAGGTGTTACTTGTGCTCCTCAAGTGAATTGGAGTCAATGATTATGTTGTCAAAGAATACTCCAGTAAACTTGCAGTAGGGCTTGAATATTTTCTCTATCATGCGATTGAATGTGGCTAGAGTTTTTGTCAAGCCAAAAGACATGACAAGATATTCATAAAGATTCAAGACCAAATGTCATGCGGAAAGCGATCTTTACAATATCTTCATTGATTATCGTTATTTGATGATAGCCACTTTTAAGGTCAATTCTAATGAAGTAGTTAGACTCTGGCAACTTATCCAATAGATCTTCTATGTGTAGCAAGGGAAATCTATTTTGATCGTGATTCTATTTAGTACTCTATAGTTGACACACATGCGTTCTATTGCATGGCTATCGGTCCCCTTGTTTTGGAGGTAACTTTCCAAGGATGTCATCAGTGAAAACATATTGGAATCAAGTTAGGAAATTAGACAATTCGAATTCCTCTCAATTTCCATCATTTTTACTTGTTAAAACGTTATTGTCATTTATAGATTCTTTAACAAAAATCATGCACACGGAAATTGAACTTTTCATTGAGTTGTCAAAAGCTTGTGTATATACAAGGGATATGGTGTTACCCAACTCATTGGCATCTATATATATGTCTTTTTCCCTATACTTGAAATAGATTCTCCTTTCAGGGAATTTCATAGTGGAAACCATGTGAGTGAACTATGGTGCCCCTAGGATTACATCCTCATGCTTGAGAGGGGAGATGAATAAGTCCTCTTTGTCCACATAGCTTTGGACACGAAGCCTCAATTTCCCAATCAAAGGAGTAACTAAAACATCTCGTCCCTTGAAAGATCCATCATTGTTTAAGGAATTTCCCATCTCATGAGCTTGTATCCCTAGCTTGGTGGCTAACTCAATTGATATGAAGTTGTGAGTTGAGCCAAGGTTAAAGAGAATAAAAGAATTATGATCTTTCACTTTTACCCAAGCATAGGAAAGTGGAGATCTATCTTTTGAAGCTTCAACCATAGAAGCTCTAGGTGGCTCATTGAATGTATTTCTTTAAAAGCAAGCGTGATAGGCACGTCCTTGCTCCCCACACTTAAAGCACCTGTTATCTTTGCAATAATGTTCTAGCTCTTTGGGAGATAGTCTATTTTTACCTTTGTAGACTCCTTTCTCCTTAGCTTTGTTGTTGTTGTTGCTAGAGTTGCCTTTGGAAGAGTGTGTTTTTTTGTGAGCTTTTGAAAAAAAATTAGAGCTTTCTGAAGTGGAGTCTCAAGATAGACTAGGCTTATATATCATATACTTGTTTTATCAAATTTTGCAATTATGATGGCGTAACATCAAGTGTGTGTGTGTGTGTGCACATATATTTTTTCAATTGTAACTATATGGATCTTAAAATAAATTTATATATGGATTTGATTCCCCCTCTCAAGCACGAGGATGTAATCATAGGGGCACCATGGTTCACTTGCATGGCTGCCACTATGAAATTCTTTGAAAGGAGAATTATGTCAAGTATAGGGAAAAATACATGTATATAGATTCCAATGAGTTAGGTAGCACTATACCCCTTGTATATACACACGCTTTTGACAAGTCAATGAAAAGTTCAATTCCCATATACATGATTTTTGTTAAAGATTCTGTGAGTGACCTAATGTTTTAACAAGTAATAATGACAAAAATCAAATGGAATTAGAGTTTTCCAAATTTCTAAATTGATTTCAAGATGTTTTCATTGATGGAATCCTTGGAGATTTATCTCCAAAACGAGGGGATGATCACCATGCAATGAAGCTTCTACTAGGAAGCTCACCGCCTAATAAACCTCCTTATAGAGTTTCACAAGCTCAACAAGAAGAGATCATGAGGCAAGTGCATAAACTAGTAGAAAAAAGGATGGTGAGACCTAGTTCCTCTTCATTTTTCTCACCAGTTCTTTTAGTGAAAAGGAAAGATGGCACATATCGCATGTGTGTCGACTATAGAGTACTAAATAGGATCACAATAAAAAATAGATTTATGTGCCATGGGTAGAAGATCTATTTGATAAGTTGCAAGGATCTAACTACTTACTTCAGTAGAATTGACCTAAAAGGTGGCTTTCATTAAATAAGGATAGTCAATGAAGATATTGTAAAGACCGCTTTCAGCACGACATCTGGTCTTTATGTTTATGAATACCTTGTCATTCCTTTTGGCTTGACAAATTCTCCAACCACATTCAATTGCATGATGGAGAAAATCTTCGGGCCCCACTTCAAGTTTACTATAGTTTTTTTAATGATATAATCATCTACTCCAATTCTCTTCAGGAGCACAAGCAACACCTCCTGGTAATCTTTCAATTTTTGAGAGATAATAAGAAAGAAGAGTGAATTTTTCCTACAAGAGATTAAATATTCAGGTCCATTATCTCTCAAGATGGCTTTGTATGGATCCAACAAAGCTACATGTAATAAAAGGATGGCATAACCCAAGGAATCTACATGCGATACAAAGCTTTATTGGTTTGTGTGCATACTATAGACTCTTCATAGAAAAAGTCTTGCTAATAGCACAACCATTATATGACTTAACAAAAAACAATGTTAAGTATTCATGGACTACAAAAGAGCAAGTAGCTTTTGAGAATCTCAAAGAAAATCTTCTCTCAACATGTGCTTACACTACCAGATCTCACAAAGCCAATTGAGGTCCAATGTGATGCTTGTGGTGAATTCATTGGAGTAGTTTTGCTTCAAGAAAGGCATGCCATAGCATACGAGAGTACAAGACTCAATTTTAATAAGCAAATATTGGGCATATATGAAAAAGAGCTCCTAGCTGTTCTACATGCCCTAGACACATGGAAGCACTATCTCTTGGGGACTCTATTCATCTTATGAATGGATCATCAAAGCCTCAAGTACTTCATGACGCAAACCAAGAGGATTTCCATTTGATGTGTCTTAATAGTCTTTTTGATAGGTATAAAGTGTGTTTGCTTGCTAAACCTATTGACTACTATCCATATTCTTGTATTCCCATGAATAAAATCGGGAAATCCAAAGGTAAGATTCATGGATATTCTCTCCCATGATGAATCAAGGATTTGCAATGGTTGGAGCAATCCAGGTTGCTTCCCTGGACCATATTTTTTCTTTTCACATACGCATTTTGAAACATAATATTGTATGTCTACTTTCATAGTAGGCCAATAGAAGTATGTTTCTACTTCTTGAAAAGTAGGTTGAATCCCTATGTGTCCCGCATAAGGAGGAGCATGGGATTCATACATTACTTTCTCATGAGTGAGTGAGTAATGCATAGCCTATTTATGTAGCAAAGATAACCATCTTGCAAAGTGAATGGTTCCTCTTTCTTCCCTAATGCAAGGGCTGAAATCACATCCTTAAAATTTGGGTCAATAGCATACTCATCTATCATAGAAGATAGATCATAGTGAGTTATTATTGACACCACATTTACTTTTTTCCTTTGTGAAAGTGCGTCAACCACTTGACTGGTCTTGCCAACAATGTGAGAAATATGAAAATTGAATTGTGAAAGAAAATTGCCCACCTCATTTGTTTGTCAAAAAGCTTGGTCTGTGTCATGAAGTACTTGAGGCTTTGATGATCCATTCATAGAACAAATGGAGTCCCCAAGAGATAGTTCTCCCATGTGTATAGGGCATGAAGAACAACTAGTAGCTCTTTTTCATAAATGCCTAATATTCTCTCATCAAAATTGAGTCTTCTACTCTCGTATGCTATGTCATGCCCTTCTTGAAGCAAAAATCCTCCAAGGCAATCACCACAAGCATCACATTGGACCTTGAATGTCTTTGTGAGATCCGATAGTGTAAGCATAGATTGAGAGATAAGCTCTCCTTACTTGAATACCCTATTGGGAGCTGACAACCCATCGAATGGGGAATGTTGTTGCCCATGAACTTGTTAGTACCTGCTAATTAACGCTCGTCGTCCGCCTCCTCGTACTGGTAAACGATCCCTTGGTCATTCTCCTCTTAAAATACTCTATAATGGTGAATGTGATGCCAATTAACTAGTTTTTTTTTATGTTTCTACAATTGCCCCCCACTAATAACACTTCTTTTGCCTTCAATCACCTCATACTTGATCAAGCTCCTGGATTTTTGGTGGCCTAGATTGGATATTGTTGCTAGTCATGGCTTTACTTGTTGGATACTTGTGGAAATGGGCCTATATAAAGGGTGAGGGACCTCCCTCACTTAGTCTTGAATATCGTATTTACTTCTCTTTAGCTCCCTTGCTAATCATCCCTAATGCAGCACATACATATGCATGAGCCAATGAGATTCCACTCAAGAGATCCTTCTCAAGAGGTTGAGCTTGGCTTCTCAAGCTATAGCAATAGTGATCTTGCTTATGGCTTCTCCCCTTTTGTGCTAGCTACACCCTCCTTTTATAGCAATTTTGAGGGCTAGGGTTACTTCTCTAACCATGGTTGGGTTATGTTTTCAGCATTTCATCTATTTTTTCTTGGAATTATCAAGAAGTTGGTGGGGATAGATGAAGAAAAAAGAGAGGAAAGAAATGGAGGTGATAGGACTTTTCATAGTGGGTTAGTGTTAGTAGATTAGTAGAGTTAGTATTTTCATTAATTTACAAATGGAATTGGTTATTTACAATGGGAGTATCCATGTAGGATAAAAATAAGTAAGAAAAACTCTTAAGAGGTAAGAAAAGACGGATTTCTTACAAGGTTGATACTCCAAGTGTCTTGAGTAGTGCCAATTTGACGCTTGTTGATGGTCCACTAGCTTTGACGGTGTGGCTAGCTCAATTGATAGTAAGTTATGAGCTGAGCCAGATCAAAGAGAATGAAGGCATCATGTTCTCTTACCTTTTCCCAAGCATAGAAAATTGAAGACCCTTTGCAATGTGAATCCTCTTTTGGAGCTTCTACCATAGAAGCTCTAGGTGGCTCATTACGGGCATTCCTTTGCGGGCAAGCGTGATAGGCATGTCCTTGCTCCCCACACTTAAAGAACCTGTTATCTTTTTGATAACACTCTAGCTCTTCAGGAGAGAGTCTATTTTTACCTTTGTAGACTCGTTTCTCCTTAGTTTTGTTGTGGTTGTTGTTAGAGTTGCCTTTGGAATTTCTTTTATTAAGCTTAGTGACAACATGGATAGGCGTCTGACATGTGTCCTTTATGTACTATGTGGCTTGGGTGACTTGTGTGAGTGTGTGGGTGTTCTCTCTCATCTCCCTACAAGTTGGGATGACCCCCTCTTTTATAGGAGTCTTATTGACTTTTGTGCCCACATGCCCACTCTCCAATTAAACTTAGACTTAATTGAGCCTAATGTTGGCAAAGGTCTACCCATTGATACTAGGACTAAGGACTTTTAACACTGACCTTTTGAGACTTTAATGAAGATTACCCTAAGGTCATTTCAAGCTTCATTTTGTGCACATTTCTCTTTGGTAGACTCTCTCTCCCTTTGGACCCTCAATGAGATAATACTATCTCTCCTCTTGGTCCCCTGTTGAGATGATGACCAAACTTGAAATCCTCGCAATTTATTCACCACTAGAGCTACTATTGTCACCAAAGTTGGAGCTACAAGGCCCATTTGTACCCAAGGTGTGAGCAAGCAAAGAGTGCATCAAGAGCAATGCTCCCTTAAAAACCACCTACATATGGCATAGCATGAGGAGATCACAGATTATAGATAATAACCAGGTCTAACTACTTCGTAGCTTAGAAGGTTGATGTGCATGAGATGTGCTTGCAATTATGAGTACGTGATCAAGTTTGCTTGAAAGAAAAACTCAAAAATCACATCAAAATTGATTGTTAGGGAAAAAAAAACAAAAATAGGGATTCATACACAAAATTGGGCAAATCTTGAGATTTTGGGATCCAAATTCAAAAAGGGATGTTGGCTTCTACAGGGCATAGAGAACCTGCAAAACAAAATTCATGAAAAAATGATGCCAAACATGGATCACGATCTATGTACCTTTTTGACATTTTGGATTGATATTAGACAAGTACATCCCTGATATCATTTGGAACAACATTGCCAAAAGGATCCATAGCAAAAAATTTAAAAAAGGTAATCAAAACACCAAAATTCTTCCAGATAGCCAAAAAGCGCAGGACAGACAAAAGAACTTGCTTTTGAGTGACAAAAACTAGTCCAAATCCAAAACTTTTGATACCATAGCATCTAGTAAACATGTTGATTCTAATGGTACGAAGAAAAGTCAATTTGGCTTTCAAACATGGATCGCGATCCATGTACCTCATGAAAATGTTTTGGCTGAGATTTGAGCAGTAGGTAGTTGAGACATAGACAAACACTTTTCCCAAAAGAAACAAATGCAAAAAAGTTATCAAAAGAGCCAAAAATAGCTCATTGTCAAGACTGACACAACAAACTGTAGAAGTTAGATTTGGTAGGGCAAAACTGATCCAAATTCAAAACGATTTGTGGAGCAAGATACAAACATCATAAGCTATAAGCATACCAAAAATTCAGATCCAAAAGTGGTGGAACATGGATAGCGATCCATGTACCCTTGAGAAATTTTTGGATAGAAACTTTTCGAGCCTCCATTGTGAACAAAAGTCCCCAAAGAATTTTTGTCAAAAAAGTTCAAAAAGTGAGCGAAAAGGGCAAAAAGCTGTTCAAAGAGAAAGACCCTAAAACAGACCTAGGGAAAGACTTTTTCCTTGCCTAAACAAGTTCAAATCACACAAAAACCACATAGCTAGCATCAGGAGACCAAGGGGAAGCTGTGTGCCAAGTTTCATTATCATCTGACACATAGGTACATGGATCGCGATCCATGTTCCTTTGTCACATACTGATACCAAACTTGCACCCTAGCTAGAGGACATCACAAGGAATCTAGTGGCCTTTTCAAAACTGAATTTGGATATCAAAACCCAAATCAAAAGCCCATAACTGCCAAGTACTCTAACAAAGTGTCAGAATTGACCTAGCTTTCAATCCAGAGGTCCATTTTCAAAAAAATTGATACAATAGGACCTACTAGTCATGTTGAATATGATGGTACCAAGAGAAGTCAATTTGGGCTCCAAACATAGATCGCGATCCATGTACCCATAATGATAGCTTGACCTGAAAATTTCTAGATCAATAGTGCACACACAAGAAAACATATCCCCATGTCCAGTTTTGAAAAAAATTGAGCAGACCTTGTACTGGCCATTTGACCTATCAAACCAAGTCCAAATCCAAAAAGATTTGAGATTTACCTTGTGGACATAGAGTGCAACAAGCTGCTAAGAGAGCAAGTGCATATGTGGTTTAACATGGATCGTGATCCATGTACCTCAACCTCAAAATTTGATGAAAATAGGTATATAGTCTGCACATGACCTTGTCTATACACAGTCAAAATTTGGGAAAATTTGAAAAACAAAATCCACAAGAAACATGGATCGCGATCCATGTACCTCAACATATTGGGGGTATTTGATTTGGTGATCTTGTAGACATACTTGAGTACATCCCAAATCTCAAGTTTGAGCTAAAAATACCTTCTAGGGACCAAGATACAAGCCAAAGTTACTCTGTTCTGATCATGTAACTGTTTTGAGTGTTGTTTCAAGTGTAGTTCACCAAAAGTGCTCTAAGTTTTGATAGACAGCTCCAAATTGAGTCAGGTACAGCCAGGAAGAAATCTTGCGGACAATAGCTTTGGTTTTAGAGGTGAATTTTTCTAGGTTTCCTAAATCAAAACTTTTAGGGTACCCAGAACTAGTTTTCAGAAACCAAAATAGTCACAAATTCGTGACTTCTTAGAGACCTGATCAGGGGCAAAAGGGGATAAGCTACACTAAGCCAAAGTGGGCTTGTAAGAGACTATCTTGAGAGATTTCAGTGAGCCTTAACCATGGCAAATCATCCACAACCCGGTTTCTCTACTCCACCCACAGACATGAAAAACGCTACAATGCCAATGATAGCCGACTTTCAAAAATCAAGAAAAAAGAAAAAAAAACTCATTTTTCACCCCCCCCCCCCCCCCCCCCCCCCCCTCCCTAATATCTCTCTTCCAATTTACCCTCCCCGGCCAGGCAGAAGCTCAGAAAAACTCCCGACCCCTCTCTCGTGCTCCCTCTGTGTGAGCCGCATGAAACCCCCCCCCCCCCCTTTTTCGCTCTCCGTATTCTTACGCTCACTCTTACATTCACCCCTATTACCCCCTCTACCACTCTTCCTCATCCTCCCCCCCCCCCCCCCCCCCCCCCTCTTGGCCCGCTAATATTCCCTCCCCGACCCCCCCCCCCCCCCCCCCCCCCCCCCCCCCCCCATCCCCCCCCCCCCCCCCCCCCCCCCCGTTGGCCCACGGATATATTCCCTTAGTCCCCCCCCCCCCATTGACTTATTCCCCCCCCCCCCCTTCATCCTGAAGCTCCCATGCAAGACAATCACACCCCCCCTCTCCCTCTCACCCACACAAATCCATACCCCACAACCCCCCCTCTCCCTCTCCCTCACACACACACACTCTCTCTCTCTCTTATCCCAAATCCTCACCCCTCCCATCCCCTCTCACAGCCTCGCACGGAAACTCTCTCTCTCTCTCTCTCTCTCTCTCTCTCTCTCTCTCATCCGGGTGCTCAGGCCACGCCAGCTAGGAAACTCTCTCTCTCCCTCTTACGGGCAGCATCGCCTCACCCTACACACACACACACACACACACACCATACACCACATCCACAATTACCCCCCCCCCTCTCCCCTCTCACCCATGCGCTGTGCGCCGTAGCTCGCATCGCCTCACACACCCACCCTTACTGTGCGCAGCTGTCCGCAATCAACGCACACACCCACACACGCCCTCACGAGCAGCGCAGTCTGCAAATACACACACACACACACACACACACACACACACACCCTATTCTACCCCCCCTCTCCCTTTCCTCCTTGCGCAAAAGAACAAGCCGCCGGCCACCCACCAGAAGAAAAAAAAACAAAAACAAAAACTATATATACATTATATATATATATATATATATATATATATAGATAGATAGATAGCCCCCCTTCCCACGCACGTTTTTGCACACGCATGCCTATACAAAACACACACACACACACGCCCTCATGCACGAATACATACACACACACGCATATGTACACCGCACCACAAGTACGAAGAAAACGGCTATGACATCAACAAACAAAAGAAGAAGGATCCAAAGCACCCGCTGCCAACAACAAAAAGAGAAAATGCGCCAAAGGCATGCCCCGGCCGACTCCGAAAAGAAGTACGCTCGACATCGACGCACCGGCAGTACGCTGTTCATGCAACACGCAACCAGGACGCCATTCCAATAATTTTTAGGTTATTTTTATCATTATCTTCAGTTTTCACCCGAGCCATTGTAAATTTCCATTTTTGTAAATATCCTCTCTCTAGGTGATGGTCACAAAGGCCCACTTAGAGATTCCCATCTTTTAATAACCTCCCCAAAACAAAGCAAGGGTCAACCACACCGGGCCCACCACTTGGTTTGCCTCCCCGATTAAGATTAGCCTAACCACACTGGGATTACCATAATCCAAGTAGCCAACACCTATGAATTGGCACTGAGAGGTCACTATCGGGGGGGGGAGGGGGCAATTCATGAGGAACCAAGCATTTGGTAGAGTGTAGTAGGAGGGATTGACACCATCACCATCACGGGGAGGGGGCTTGTGTGTTGGGTTTGCCTTGGGAATTGCACCATGCGAAGGGAATCACATCTATCTCTCGACTCCAATGGTCGATGCACACACACGTTGGAGAGGGGGAATGGGGAACACACCCGACACACACGCAACTGCCCCTATATAGCTCAGGGTATTCATAGCACCCCTGTCCTCTTGAAAACACCTTCAAAAAACACACTTCACACTAGGAGGACCTCGCCTGCACTTCGCCCAACGCACACACGCTTGCACAATCCTCGGACAACGATCACACCGATCTTGCCCGCTTCTTGCACTTCCACAATTCAACACCTCTCTCTCTTTCTCTCTCACACACGCAGGGGACCCGGGGGGGCGCACACGCTCACACTCACCGGCACCACACACCCTGGAGACAAGCAAAGAAGAAAGGGGGGAAAGGGGGAGAGACGACACCAAAAAAATCAGCAATGACAACTTCTTTACACACCATGTACAAAACTCATGTGGCTTGCTCTAGGTCGTGCCATGGCCATCACCGCTTTATACAGAGGGGCACACACCTCCCTTGCCACTCGACTCCGTCAACACACGCCTCAATGGGAACATTCACCACTAGCTTCCCTTCGACAAAATCTTCTTCTCTTGGCAGCCCTCGCTAGCCCCTTCTCTTGCAAATCCTTCACTCTTTCGAGCCGCCTCACAGACCATGTGTGTGGGCTTCGACTCCCTGAGCGCACACAGCTTTTATATCGCATGCTGACTTTGATTTTCGAGCACAACCGCTCGAGAGAACTTCCGCGCCCACTTCCTTCTTCTTCCTTCCTCTTAAGCTCCAAGAAAATCCCCAAAATCGAAACCGTTGCTCTTCCTTTTTCTTTCTCCTCTCTTTTCAAAGCCAAGAAAAAAATCTTCTTTCTTTGGGCAGTCTGCCTCTAGGCTTTCTTTTGTGAATTTTTCTTTTGCTTTTGAGCAAACTCCACCAAAGCTAAGAGGGCCAACCTTTCCCCTTTTTGAACTTATAGCCAAGAGGGTTTTCTAGGCATGGTTTCCCCACACCGTCGGTGCTCAAGACCACACATCCTCATCAGGTTTCTGTTCAGCCTTGCCATATCGGATTTTCTCTTGCTGAATTTATATTCCAAGAGCCTCACCACATTCCAGCCATCCCACATCCTCAAACATCAAGTCGCAAAAGCGGGAAAAAAAACTGATTAGTCGTCGGTCCGATTGTCTACCAACCTAAATTGGGCGTACCATGATGCGTTCGACTCCGATCAACGAGCCATAAACTCCGGTTGGCTTTCCATATTGCATGCCATTTTCGAGAATCTTGGCGAGCCCTAAAACATGCCTGTTGACGCGCTTACCAACGTGGCCCGGTGAGCACATACCCGACCCCCCGCAAATATTCCACAGGCCATACCTTGTCCGTTTGAGCTCCGAATGGCAAACCGAAAAGACCGGCATGCTCCACAGCTTGAGCTTTACGCGCGTATCCAATGATACCAGTTTTTGGCACTGTCTGTACCTGCCCTGCCCGTCGGGACCTGCGAAGCCTTCTAGCTTCGAACTGACATATCTTTCACACCGAAGCCCCATTTGACGAGCCGTGTGGACCAGCTTCTAGAGCATCTTGAACACCACATTTTGGGACCCATTTCTTGCATTTTGAACACCTTGACTTGATGTCATCATTATCTCACTTTGGATGCCTCCCGGGCCTAGAAAACCACTTTAAGCATACATTTCTGCTGCCACTCTCCTGCTCAGGGCGTTCATACGTGCTTTAGCCCTTTACCATGCACCTGTCAGCATACACATCATTGCAATGTACACTTCCCAGCACGGACCAACTTTGGCTGCACCAACATATGCACGCCCTTGGTAGTGAGTATTCACAATCATTGAGCCGCCTTAGAGAACGCACCAAGTAGGTTGTACCACCCCCCCCCCCCCCCCCCCCCCACCTCTCTACCACCGCGGCATGCCGCCTTGTAAATATTGCAGAAATCATTCACCCTCACACCCCTGAGCGTTTTCATCGTTTGCAAGTATTCTCTCTCTGTGTGTGTGTGTGTGTGTGTGTGTGTGTGTAGGCTTGCGGTGTTCATACCATCGTGGGTTTTGCGTCCTAGCGGCTCAAAGCTAGGTGGTGCCCCCTGTTCGCTTTACCGTGGCAGGCTCGAGGCGCACCATTCGGTCCCCGGCGTTTTTAGAGTCCGTCGGGGTTCGGGGTCTGCTTTGCGTCCGTCACCAACAACAGAGGGATTGGGAGAATACACAGAGGAGAGACATCCTCTGATCAACAAACCAAACGTGAGATTCATCAAAGCCAATGAATCTATGAGAGTGCTTATAGATTACGCTCATGAGGGCTTATATAGATTCACAAACGAAGATCCATACATCTTCTACAGGTGTGTCAAACCCAATGCCAGAGAGTTGACCACCCATAAGAATCTCTACGCATTCACGTATACAGATGCCCATGAAGTGCAAGTTTTGATGGTAGATAAGTATGGAAGAGAGTACAAACTTATCAATCCAATTGACCTAGAGAGATACACATACAAGGATACTTTGATCTCTACTTACTTCCAAGAGAATACGATGCCAGAATACACATCAGAGAGGATTCCACCGGGATTTTCTCCGAGACAAGACATGAGAGCTAAAGACATCTTTCCAAGAGACCACAAATTGGTTAGATTGGTGAATGAACCACAATGTTTAAGACCATACCAAGTGGCTCAATGTGTCAAGACAAAGTATAGTGGGTCAGGGGATCCATCTGCTTATGTCTCTCTCTTCAAACATGTAGGGTCTCCACTTTTGAATTTCACACAAGTTCTATTACGCATTTGAATTTTTTAACCATCACTCGTTATTTAAGATATTCGAGTTCAAATTATGACTCGTATGCTGAGAAAACCTAGAATTTTAAATTTATGCTACAAAATCCTCACATGTTTAGCTATACAAAAGACTGTCTAGCTTATTACAATACTCATTTACTGATTGTAGAATTTTCTCTTACTATTGTAAAGTTAACCTAAGAATGTAAAGTTTAACTTGAAAATGTCAAGTAAATTATCATTAATAAAATAAATAAAATATTTATAAAGTCCAAAGATACACATGGACGACACATGAAGGCACATGGACTCACCTAGACTCACATAGGAGGGGACAAAGTGGAACACACAGTCACATGAAAAGGAGAGGATAGTCTTGACTAATCTTAATGAGGGGGGACTGTGTGGCCTTATCTCTTGATAATGAGGACAAATTGTTCAAGCTGATGGGTACTACAAGGGGACCAAAAATGCAGGTATGAATTTTAGAAAAAAAAATATTATTATTATTTTATTTTGGGAAAAAAAGTTGGACGTTTTCTTTTCTACAATAAATAGAGCATCCATACTCACACTTTAAACATAGAGATTGCCTCTATAGCGCTCACGAAGTGCTCCCACTTCTCTTAGAGAGAAGGCGTCCACAAACCACTAAGAGAGCAAAAAAAATGGCCCCAAAGCGTGCTCCAATCCAAGGCGTTAATGATCATGAAGCTAGTATAAGTAATGATCATGAAGCCAGTACAAGTAACGGGGGAACTCGTGCGGAACATGCTATGTCTCCACCAATCAGATCAATCGAAACTATGGTACAGGTTAGTATTGCAGTTTCAAGTTATGCATCATTGCATATGCAAGACCATAGAAATATATTATTTACCTTATGAAAAGAAAACACGAACCGAAACCAAGGGGCTTAATCCCAAGAAACTCAGCATATGTTTGACAAGTAGGAAAGAATGTCTGATTCAACTGGTTGCTATAGGAAAGAATGTTTGTCCAAAACCTTCAATATGGTTTCTCTCAAGTCTCTCTACTTATTAGGCTAGCATTATGTGGCAGTTCTCCAGGCATGAGATGACGTCCAGGATAGCACCGTTGATGCTGTGGTGGGAGTACACCCAGATTAGCCCAGCTGGATACTGCAGTTTTGTTTTTTCGTGGCGTGAGGATGATGCCTAGATTGGCACCGTTGTTGTTGTGGCGGGAGTACGTCCAGATTAGCATAACGAGTACTTGTCGAGCGGTATGGGACGCTCATGATGACAAGGTTTTTTATAAATAATGTATATACCAATCGGACATAATAGAGCCAGTAGAGATTCTTAAGTGAACCTAATCCAAGGGTTGTTGGTTTAAAATTGGACAACTTCTTGTTTGATTATTGAAGGAACATGTATGTTTAAACAAGGTGGTAGTAATTAGATAACAAAAGAAGGGTGAGTGGGGTGTGAAAAGTGGGAGAATGATACCCTCATGGTATCATTCTATGGACGGGTGGACCTGATGAGTCAAGTAACTTTCCAATGCTGATATTGTTTTTTTTTAATAGTCATAAATCTTAAAAGAGACAAACCTTGGCGGCTGTGTTTCTGAAACATGGGGAAAAAGCGCATAGGTTGGACACTCTAACATTTATACTTTTATGTATAATTGACTATAGATAGTTTTTAGATAGGGTTATGGTGATCACACTCCGCCATAGCGAGATAGGACCAATCCTTCACTAACAGTTCATGCCCATGGCTACGTAGTAGCTAAGGCAATGTCCGTTGGTTTTTATTTCTCGGGATTGGATACCTATCAAAGGTGCTCCGCTCCTCTCGACAAGGGGCAGGGACCTCACAAAACAAGTTTTGAGAGTAGAAAAAATTGCGGAATTCCATACTCAGTATGAGGGATTTGGTTTGACATTGGAAGGAACAACTTTGACTTGGTTCCAACCATTGAATAGAGATGATTTCCCAAACATAGCACAACTCTTACAAGAATTTTTAGAGGAGTTCTCGAAAAGCAGAATCAAACACAATAGTGTCCCAAATCTATGCTTTCAAACAGAAAAAGAATGAAAGAGTGAAGGAAGATTTGCTTCGCTTCAAACAATACATAGACAGATGTCATGTGAGAGAGTTATCGCAAGATGAGAGATTATTAGTTCTCTTCGTAGAGGGCTTGAGGAATGAAACTCTCAAAAAGGACCTACATTTGAAGGGATGCACAACATTTGATCAAGTCACTAGAGAAGCTCTATATCTAGTTGTTGACAATTGCAAGGCCTACGGAGAGGTGACTGAAGATACAGACAGTGCGAATAGTAGTGCCTCATCTCCTAAGAGCGAATCAACAACAAAGAGAGATGTTAAAACTCCTTGGGAACCAATCATTGACCAAGTGGTTGAGGGGGTGATTAGAAGAATAAACCAAGGCTGCATCCAGAACTTGAATGTACAACAGCCTCAATTGCGGATTTGTAATACGTGTGGAGGGGATCATCCCACTCCATGGTGTAGCACTCTGCAAAATCCACAACGTGTGCTAGGGAAACAACCACCTCTTATGAATGATGGTAGAGTAGTAGTCAACTACACTCAGCCAACATATGTGCCACAACCTACAAGAAACCAGTACTCCATGGATGCAAATACACTCATGTTCATACCTAATCATCAGGAGTATGGTTCAAAGAACATTCTTACCAGGCAAGAACAACCATCATCGGTTGGATCACCAGCTATGAAACAAGAAGGTCCATGCTATGAATGTGGAGGTGATCATTGGGCATGAAGTTGTCCAAACAAGGGTCCACAAATAGAATTATTTGTGTTCTATGAACGTTGTCGGATAGACCATCTACGCCAACACTGTGCTAAAAATCCAGACTACAAAGGGAAATCAACAATGAATATTGTAGGTGTGATGCCTTCTTCAAGAGGATCTGAGGTAGAACCCTCCATTGCTTTAAACATGATAACTCAAGCTCAACCCCAAGAAGTCGCCAAAACCAAACCAGCTGAAGAAGCCACATTGCCTATTTAAACAGAATTTGAGAACATATCGGTGAGAACCTTCGGAAGAAGATCATGGAAAGGCAAACGAGACAAAATGAAAGAGAAGAGGCTGAAGGAGAAATCTGCTTTGGAAACTAAATTGAATCAAACAAGAGAGAAGCTTAGACAAGAGCAAGAAAGGAACAAAAATGCAAAGGGACCTAAAGAGTCAAATACTAACTCAGGAGGTTCAGTCTTGGTCGACAAAGTCTTTGAACCTTTAGACGGAATTTTGAAGGCCTATGAAGCTAGACTAAAACCCAATCAAACCCAAGAGGATAGATGGTTGACATATCCTCATCTAGGGTATGAAAAAGAGAGGTTGCAAATGTGCAAGGAGCTCATTCAGAAGGTCGAAGCTCTTATGGAACCAGTTCTAGATGCTCCAAAAATGGAGGTGCTAATCGGCAATAAAATCGAGAAAGCCATGGTATTGTAAACAAATACCAGGAAGAGCCAGGAGTTGAGGCACCTTTAGATACAAGGGAAGTAGCCAATACCATAGATAATGTGGCTTCACAAGCAGTGATGCCTATTCCGGAGGTAGAAGAACCGTGGCCACAATCCTTATGGGAATCGATCAAAAACCTATCCTTTACAATCAGCACCTATCCTTGAGATAAACATGGATCGCGAATTTTTTCCAGGAGATATACAATATCTATACGGAGATGATGGGTTTGTCACATATGAAGAGAGTAAACCACGCTCTCTATAGACTTTGCCATCTTTCATAGGAGAACTCGAAACCAAATTGGAGGTTAAAATGGTACCTTCTCAGTGGAAAGCCACACCAAAAATGATATATACCAAGAGCTTACATGAATTAATGTCTTCTCCTATACAATGCACACTTTATCTCTCAGAGCTACTAAAAATTAGACCTCATGTATGGTGCCAAATGGGCAAACACCTAGAAAAGATGGGGTTGAAAATCCCTTCGCATGACCAGCTGGCGGACAAAAATATGGATGACACCTTGCCTAAGAAACCACAAACAAAGCCAGTACCAGTAAATAAGGTGGGTGAATACTGTGAAGGAGAATAAGGAAACACCAACTTACCACTTGAGTACGAAGGAGTAAAATGGTTGCTATATTAGATAGTGGGGCAGGAATTGCCATTGCAATCAAATAGATATGGAAAAAATAGGAAAAACCTGCTCTTAGGAAAACTCGAATGAAACTGCAATTAGCGGATGGATACAGAGAGAAACCGATTGGAATATTAGAACAAATCATTGTATCCTTGTATGGCATCAAGTATGAGCACACCTTTGCCATAATGAATTTTGACAAGAGCAGCAACTTTGATATCATATTGGGCAGACCATTCATGCGTGAGCTCAAAATGGTACAAGACTGGGGCTATGACTATATCTACTTGAGACACAAAAAGGTCACAACAAAAATCAGTGTCAAAGATCATAGTTGTAGAGATGTAGAGCGAACCCCTGGGGAAGACTTAAACTCCACAATTGATTTGGAAAGCAAAGCGCATATTTGGATGTACGGAGCTCCTGAGAGTGGAAGTTTTAGAAAGGAAGATTGCATCCTAGATCGTTCAGTAGAAGATGAGGTATATGTACCAGAGCCCTTTGGATGGGATCAAATACTGACGACTCTTGATGTTTGCGTAAATGAGGTGACATACAACAAATTTTGTGACGAAGATGGCCTTGACATAACTCCCGTATTTACGATAAAGGTGTTGAAGGAAGCTAATGAAGTTTGTGAGTGTGAAAGCAGAAAAGTTGAAACAGATAGCGACGTCATGGAGCATGAAGCCAAAGTGCAAATGAAGGAAGTAGAGAAACCACCAGAATGTGTCATTATTGACATACTTGAAGAATTGGAAAAAGCTGTTTCAAAGAAGTCGACTACAAAAAAAGTGCAAACAAAAGCAGATGAAGGAGAAAGGTTTCCAAGCTCAACGGAAAATCTTCAACAAATGCAAGATCAAGACAAGAACAGGGACAAAGAAGAAGAGTGATTTTCTCCTACGACAATCAAATTTAGCATACGCGGAGAAACCAGACTCAACATCACATGTTCAATTGTGATAGATCCAAAAGCGACAAAGAATCTAATGACCTCTGGAACGTGGATCATGATGGGAAAGCCACCAATCACCAAGCTACAGGACATAGTGTACACAAGTTCAAAAATATCGATTCCTAGCTTTAGCATGGTAGAAACAGTACTCAAGTTGAGTATTGGGGAGTACAAGGATACTTTCCACATAATCGACTCCCATCATATCAAAAAGAGTCTGATCCTGATAGAAAGCTTGAGGAACATCTTCTTTCAACCACAAGAAAAATCTTCAACAACAACACCATCAAAAATCCCAAAAGCACCTCAAGTCAATGCAAAAAAGGAGAAACCAACCATCACGGAAAAAGGTAAATCAAAGGTAAACACTGAAGTATATCAACCTCGCAAGACGAATTTAGCCTCCATCAACCTTTCCACGAATCCTTTACATCAAGAGCCAAACCATCAACAATGCAATGGAAACCAAAACAAAAGTCTATCAACCAAAGTTTCCATCACAAAAGAACATCTAGAGGAAGCCAAAGAATGTCAACCAAGTGTTGGTATCCAAAAAGCAGATCAAAGTCAAAGACCCAGTTTGGATATCTGAAGCACGGGTTCAACCACAACAACAAAAGGTGATAGGGTGGGTAGCATCAAATGAGTCAATCACTGCTTAGGGCTACTTCCAAGGAAATGCTAATGTTTGGGCCAAAAAGAATAAAATAACAACCTGGACCTACCCACCTGAACCAAAAGTTCTACAAAGAATAAGATGTGCTATAAACGCAGGACAAACAAATCAAATATGAGAAAGAAAAACCACAAAGGCCAGAAGAACAGACCTTGCAAGCAAGAAATGCGATAACTTTGGGTTCCAAAGTCAGACTTCAACGAAGCTACCCAACACAAACATGTGAATCAACGGATGATTCCAGTTAAGCTACTCAAAACACAAGGATTTTATGAAGGTAACACTCAAATATGGCTACCAAAAGTTGTAGCTCAATCTGGAACAACAAAGATCAATTAAGAAGCACAAGGCTCCACCCAAAGGCACACAATCAACAGGAAGAGCCAACAACCAATGACCATTGTTAGTGCTAAGAACTCTAGATGGATACCTCGATTCCAACGACACAAGCAAGGCTTCTACAATGGAAAAAATCAGATATGGCTACCAAAGCCTAGTGTCCATCAAGTCATCGAGCAAAAGAACCAAATGCAAAAGACGGTCACACACGGACAAAAAAGAAGATGGGTTTCGAAGTTGCTCGTGGAAACTCAATCACAAAGAACCCACATACATCAACAATCGCTTCTCATGGGGGTTAAAGCAAAAACTACATCAGTCCTTTCAAGAGCAGAAGGACTTGTTTCACAAAGCAGCATTGGAGAGGGGGAATGGGGGATCATGCTCGGCACAAACACAAGGGCCTCTCTATAGCTCAGGGTATACAAAACACCCCTATCCTCTCAAACAACACCTTCGAACACACAACTTCCCACCGGAAGACCACCGCCTACTCGATCTCCACTGCTCACACACTCCACAAATCCACCGCACAACGCACACCTACTACCATGGTCTGTCTCCACCCTTACACGTCTCGCTCTCTCACACAAAACACCGTCGGTCCAGAGGACACACGCTTCCACACAGTCGGCACCAAGGGAAAACACCCAAGCAGGAGAAAGAGAAGGGGGGAAGGGGAAACAACAACGAGACAAGACAACAGAGGCTTAATTTCACTTCACCAAACACGTATACAGACTCACACTACCATCACCATGGCCATTTTTACAAGAAAATAAAAAGGTCTTTGACAGGCACACTCCTCTGTCAGAAAGCTCCACTTTGTAGGCTTCAAACGGCACCAAAATCCAGGAAAAAAGCCCTTAATTTTATTCAATTTTCACTTTTATAAGGGGGGGTCTTCAATTTGGGAAATTGCCCTCTCATTGGTCCATTTGGTACCCTAATTTGGTATCTTTGGGAAGGGGGAACCTCTTTGCTTCATCTGCTCTGTCCTTATCTCTTTTGCTCTTGGGGGGGGGCATTAGCAAAGTCGCAATTGCCCCCTAGGCATTTTTATTTTTTTCGTTTTTCCTCCTTCCTTTTTATCCCCTTGGGGCTACCTTTTGTACTGCTCCTTTTGACCCAGTTTAACTTATCTGTTCGGCTCCTTTGGCCACTTCTTCCTCTATTTCTCTCTCCCTCTACTTCTCTTTGGTCCAACTTCAACCTTTCCCTCTGCTTTGCTCTTTCCGGCCTTTAGAATGGCCTTTCACCCAGCTCTTGCTTTTTGCTTTGCACACTCTGGCGGCCTCCAGGCTCCTTCTCCCTCTCTCCTCTGCTCATTGTCCGCACCGTGGGACCCTCCCCTTTCACTACCAGTAGCTTGGGCCCGAAGGGCCGTGGGAATGTCCCCCTACATGCCTGCCACATCATCATCACACATTGGCCTCCCCCACTCTCTCTTGTGGGCACGCCACCTACGCCGCCAGCGCCATCAAAACTGCCTCGCGCAGCGCCTTGCAGGGCCGCCGCACTCGTGCCATAGCCAAGCCCAAGGGAGCTTCGCCCCACGCCTCATATGCCCAATGGGTAGGCATGCCTTGGGTCAAATACCCCTCGATTGCGACATGTGGCTCCCCATGTGGGATTTTCCCTTCTGCCACGTGGCAGCAGCTTAAAGCTCCAGCCTTTTAAGGCCTTTGAAAAAGCAAAAAATTCCTTTAAACAAAAAATGCCTGCCAAACATCACTTGGTGATTTGACTCCCAAGCAATCAAGGCCCATTGAGACCTCAATTTTTCAGCTCCAAGACACATAGTTCTCATCTCACCCCTAGGCTAGGAAGACCTCGAACCAAGGTCATAAAAATTGACCAAATAACCTGCAATCCAATCCGTGTAAGGGCACCTCATCTTCCGACTTCAGTATCTCACCGCTCCGAACTCCATTTGACGTGCAGTCACTTCCTGTTAGCATCATATGCTGCATATTATGCACAAACACCTAGCGAGCCCATGAAAATACCAGATGGAATATTTCCCAATGCGGTCAAATGGGCTCAGACCCGGCCCTCGAAAAAAGTTCAATCGACCATAACCTGCTAACCAGAGCTCCGATTCGCAATCCGAGAAGATAGGCATGCTCCACAATTTGAGCACTACACATGTATCCATTTACACCTGTCTGGGCCACCTGTCCCCAGTTGTCCTATCCGTCGGGGATCTGCTACACCCTCCAACTCTAAACTTCAGTATCTTGCTCACCGGGGCTCCCTTTGACAAGCCCTCTGAACGAGATCCTAGAGCATCTCAAGCACTACATTTCACAACCTTGACTTGGCATTTCGGACACCTTCATATGCCATCCAATCTGGACCATCTCGCTACTCTTTTGGCCTAAAAAGTGATTTAGACATACTTTTCCGCTACCCTTTGGTTGCCTAGGGCTTTGGTACGTTCCCTAGCCTTCTGCACTGCACTTGCCCGCCGCGTTTTCTTGGCATAGACTATCTCCTAGCTCGGACCAACTTTGTCTGCACCATCATTGCCCACCCCCTCGTTGAACATTTATGTTCAACCACACATGGCCATTTTGCACTTAAAAACTGCACACAAAAAAAAACTCTCTGTACACTGCAAAATCACCTAGCATATGTACAAAAGTGGCACCTGTAACCCGCTGTCTTTGTTTATGTGGGTTGCCCAACCCCCTGCTTTATCTGTCCCCAACTACCTGGGTCAAACACTTTGCACCGGTCTTCTCCATCCACCTGCAACATGCTACCCGCCACCTTTGCTCATGCGGGTTGCCCAACCCCCTGCTTTACCTGCCATCAACCTCCTGGGTCAAACACCTTGCATTGGTCTCTTTTGTCCACCTGTAACAACCTTGCATAGTGCCACACCAAGGCACAGATCCAATTGCATATCCAAACCATGAAACCCATACTTCTACCACTCCAAGCACTTCTTGGCAAATTGTCCACTGGCAACAAAGCACTTCCAAGAACATCAAATAGAGCACCTTCGTGCTCACCATCCTGTTCAATCAACACTCGCGACCTACCTGACCCTCCCATCCATGTAAAGCTAGATCTTCATCTAGCAGATCCTGTATCTGCTCAACAACACACTGCATAGCTATCTTTATTAGCATTCCCTTCAGCCACCACTCACAGACCTCCTTAGAAATCTTGGACACTGCTTTGGAATCCGCATCACCTTTCATAGAGGGCATTGACTGCATAGGAAGCACCTTTATCTCTGACTCTACTTTGCCTTTCCTGCCATGCACTCAATTCCAGCATCGTCGAGCTCCTCTTCGTCAACTGGCCCTTCAAGGTCGATAAGCACCACTTGCTTGTCCGCTGCAATTACCTGCTCTTCTACTGTGGCATCATCAAGCTCTGCCAAGGAAGAGAGAAACTTGTTCTCTAGCACATCCTCCTCGTCCTCTTCCATAGGTACAACTGCTCTAACCCTTTTGGCAAAATTTTGCACATGTTGCACCACCATCGCATATTCTACTGCTATCTACGTCAACATGGCCATTAGCATAGTACCACACACCAGCTTTTCCTGCTCTTCATCATATGTAGGTTTAAACTGCTCCACTTGGTCTCCACTAAGCACCTCGTCTTGCACTTTATGCTGCTCCTTGCACATATTTACATCCTCTCCACTCACTTGTAAGAGGTGGAACTCATCATACTTGGATTGAATGACTTCGTCTCCCAACTCGTATATACGTCCATAGAACTATCATCACTCGACCCAGTCTCCTCTTCGGTTGCAAGCCCAGGAATCTCCTCTAGCTTCACCGCTTCAACCTCATCTGCAAACCACACTCTTTGGTCTTTACCACACTCCAATGGATCTTTAACAGCTTCACTCGAACTCGACAGCAGACGCTTTGTCCATTCTTGGACCATCTGCGCTTCTTCCACAATCGGAACTGCTCTAGCCGGCATCTCCGGCATAGGAGCCACCCTATCTCTCTGTAGCCAAAGAAACCTTGGTTCTTCTTACACCTGCACTTCTCTTTGCATCACCTGTGGCTCGGCTACCACCGCCTTACACTGCTTTGGCATCACAGCACCTTGCAAACACCGCCTAGCCTCGCGCTTCTTCAAAATCTTCTTGGTTCGCCCTCTCACTAGAGCTACTGCATCTTCATACGACGTTCGGCCATCTACCTCGACTTTATCTCGCACTTCCTCATGCAGGCAATCCATGAATTTACTTAATTTCAAAAAACTGGCATTCTCTGTAGCAGTTACCTTGATCAATTTCCTCCAAAGGGCTTTGAACTCCCACTCGAACACTTGAAAATCTCCCTCCAAGCTTTGCTTCAAACAGTCAAGCTTCCGCTTTACCTCATTTAGCTGCACATCCGCAAAAAATCTTCTTCGAAAAGCCGCCTCCAGGGCTTCGCAATCTGAATTTTTCTTTATCACCAAGGCTATAGAACCATAGCCTCGCTTGACCACGAACCAGGAGCGGGAACACCTATACTGCACCATCTCCTCTCGATAAACCGCTTTCCAACACGAACAACCCGTAGTCTTGGAGCCAAGTTTTCGCATCTTCAACCCCAATAAAAATGGTAAATCTCGTCCAAGCCATCACTAGAAGCACCTGCTCTTCAAAGGTCGCACCTTTGGCATCACAAAAATAGCTGCTTCGAGTTCAACTAGGAGCATCAGCATACTCCTCCGTGGGGGCACCAGAAGAGGAGAGGGGGAATGGAGGAACATGCCCCACACAAACACAAGGGCCTCTCTATCCTCTTGGAAAACACCTTCGAACACACAAATTCCCACCGGCAGACCACCGCCTGCTCCATCTCCACTACTCACACACTCCACAAATCCATTGCACGACGCACACCTCATGTCACGGTTTATCTCCACCCTTATACATGCACACAGCCGCTCAATCTCTCTCTCTCACACACAAAAACCGTTGGTCCGGAGGGCACACACTTCCATACAGCCGGCACCCACGGAAAACACCTAAGCAGGAGAAAGAGAAGGGGGGAAGGGGAAACAACAACGAGACGGGACAACAAAGGCTTAATTGCACTTCAGCAAACACGTACACAAACTCACACTGCCATCACCATGGCCATTTTCGCAAGAAATACAAAGGGATTTCACAGGCACACTCCTTTGTTAGAAAGCTCCACTCTGCAGGCTTCAATCAGCACCAAAAGCGAGGAAAAAAGTCCCTAATTTGATTCAATTTTGACTTTTATGATGGGAGGTCTTCAATTTAGGAAATTTCCCTCTCATTGGTCCATTTAATACCCTAATTTGGTATCTTTGGGAAGGGGGCACCGCCTTGCTTCATTTGCTCTCTCCTACTCTCTTTTTCTCTTAGGGGGGCGCATTAGCGATGTTGCTATTGCCCCCTAGGCATTTTTATTTTTTACTTTTTTCCTCATTCCTTTTTACCCCCTTGGGGCTACCTTTTGTACTGCTCCTTTTGACCCAGTTTGACTTATTTGTTCGGCTCCTCTAGCCACTTCTTCCACTATTTCTCTCTCCCTCTAATTCTCTTTGGTCCAACTTCAACCTTGCCCTCTGCTTTGGTTTCTCCGGCCTTTAGAATGGCCTTTCACCCGGCTCTTTCTTTTTTCTTTCCACACTTTGGTGGCCTCCGGGCTCCCTCTTCCCCTCTCCTCTGCTCATTGTCCGGATTGTGGGACCCTCTTCTTTCGCTACCAATAGCGAGGTCACTATTGGGGGCCCGGGGGGGGGGGGGGGGGGGAGTAGGTGACCCCTCCTCTTAAAAACATGGGCCCCAAGGGCCACGGGAATGGCCCCCTACGCGGATGCCACACATTGGCCTCCAGCCTCTCTTTCCCGCACGCGCACCACCTGCACCGCCAGCGCCACCAAAACTGCCTCGCGCAGCGCCTTGCAGGGCCGCCGCGCATTGGCGCTATCAAGAGTTATTTGGAGCAAGGGATTGCGCATATGGACATACACATGCATGGTGCATCAAATAAAGAATTGCCCATTTTCCAGAGCCAGGTGGTTACATGGGGCCCACATGTGTACAGGTAGGATAGCATGTACATAGTGCATCGATTTTCACTATTACCAATACCAGTGTGTTTTTGCTACAATAATCACGAGTTGGTAGTGCGTAAAACTTCTCGAGGAAGCTAT
The DNA here is from genome assembly GCF_014529385.1 of Adiantum capillus-veneris. Classification (NCBI taxonomy): domain Eukaryota; kingdom Viridiplantae; phylum Streptophyta; class Polypodiopsida; order Polypodiales; family Pteridaceae; genus Adiantum; species Adiantum capillus-veneris. The sequence continues at coordinate 103,139,917 of NC_140940.1, read as the reverse complement.
CCGCGGGCCGACAACATGAGGTAAGTGTTAAGAAATAAGACGTAGCTAAATAGATATTTGAGTAGATTACTTAATGGAGAGAGATAGATTTCACACACAAGAGATTATAGAGTAGAGAGAGAGAGAGAGAGTACACACGATATACGTGATTCACCCAATGTGGGCTACGTCCACGGGAAAGCAGCCACTCAATGTCTTTAGCACTTCAAAAGAAGAAGTAGTTTACAAAGGGATTAAACCCTTAATAGAGCTCCCGCCTTGCTTCACTCTCACCACCTCACACTCACCTTGTTGCATCAACTTCACACTATGAAATGTGTGTAGAAATGGCCTCCTTTTATAGGCCAAAAGGGTTGCCCTCTCTTATGAGAGGTAGCCATGTGTAGCCGCCCTTGTACGAATAAGTCCAAATCGGACCCTTCAATCCGCCCATGTGTGGCCGCCCTTGAGAAGACAAGTCCGCTTTTGAATTCGGCCACTGGCCACCGGCCATTGACGTCCGACCACCGGCCAACCAACCAGTTCTTTTCCGACCACTTTCCGGCCACCGTCTGGCCATAATATTCTGGTGAAAAGGAATATTCCGACGAGGGAAAAAAACGTCTCGTGGGCCTCCGCCCCCGAGGCCCCTAAAGTTGACCCTGATTCTTGTCCGTGAAAATTTTGGTTTTCGGTGAGTGATTATACTTCACACACGATGGATTCTCCTCATAATGGGGGCCTTACAAATGTGTGCTTTTACCAAAGAAAATTACAAGGGTAAATCAGGCTCCATACTTAACAATCTCCCACTTGGAGATTGATCTCCAAACCAAACCTGTGACTGATTTTTATTCTCGCTTCTCATCCTTGAATGCCGATTGAAGATGAGAAAAAACTCAACTTCTCCTTGTTGACCACCTTTGTAGACATGTCTGCAGGATTTTCACTTGTATACACCTTTCCTAGCTTTTGCTGTCCCTCTTACAAAAGAGTGCGTATGAAGTGATATCTCACCTCAATGTGCTTTGTCCTTGAATGAAAGGCTGAGTTCTTCGCAAGATGGATAGCGCTTTGGCTATCACTGTACAAGACACAATTGTCTTGTTTGAATCCAAGCTCTTCTAAGAATCTGTAAAGCCACATAATTTCTTTGCTTGCCTCCTTCATTGCTACATACTCTGCTTCCGTGGTAGAAGTGAAACCACTTTCTGCAGCTTTGAAGCCCAGCTTACTGTTGTGCCTCCAACCATAAACACATAGCCAGTAGTGCTCCTTCGATTATCTTTGTCACTTGCCATATCTGCATCAGCATACCCTTCTAGAAAAATATCAGTTCCTCCAAAATACAATGCATTTGTTGTTGTCCCTTTTAGATACCTAAGTATCCACTTCACAGCTTGCCAATGCTCTTTACCTGGGTTGTCCATGAACCTACTCACAACTCCCGTTGCATGTGCAATGTCTAGCCTTGTCCAGACCATAGCATACATTAGAGAACCTACCGCTGTAGCATATGGAACTTTAGACATATAGGCTATCTCCTCTTGTGTCTTTGGACACATATCCTTTGTTAGTTTAAAATGACCAGCCAAAGGTGTAGAAACTGGTTTTTCATTTTGCATTGCAAACCTTTCTAGTACCTTCTTGATATAATCTTCTTGAGATAGCTTTATTGTCTTCTTCGTCCTGTCCCTTGATATTTTCATACCAAGTATCCTCTTTGCAGCACCTAAATATTTCATTGAAAAAGATTTAGAAAACTCCTCTTTTAGGTCTTTGATGTCCTGCATGTTAGCACTTGCAATCAGCATGTCATCAACATACAACATTAGGATGATGAACTTCCCATCTCCCAAATTCTTCGTGTAGACGTAGTGATCCGAGTTGCATCTTGTGAATCCATGATCCAACATCCATCGATCAAACTTCAAGTACCATTGTCTTAATGCTTGATTTAAACCATACAAGCTCTTCTTTAATTTGCAAACCACTTTCTCCTTACCTTTTACTGCATACCCCTTTGGTTGAAGCATGTAGATTTCCTCCTCTAAGTCACTGTGAGGGAATGCCGTATTTACATCCATTCGCTCGAGATTTAGATCATGAGCAGCCAGAAGGCTTAAGACAAGTCTAATTGAGTTCATTTTTACAACAGGAGAAAATATTTTACTGAAGTCAATACCTTTCTTTTGAGAAAAACCTTTTACCACAAGCCTAGACTTGTACCTTTTCTTCCCACCTTCTTCTTCCTTCAACTTGTACACCCATTTGTTTTGAAGTGCCCGCTTACCTTTAGGCAACTCAACTAACTCCCATGTTTGGTTGCGATATAGTGAGTCCATCTCCACTTGCATGCTCTTCGTCCATTCTTCTTTGGATTCATGTTGCATAGCTTCTTCGTATGATTCTGGCTCTCCAGAATCTGAGATCAAGAGATTGTTGAAGGAAGAAACAAACCTTTCTAGAGGTCTACTTGCTCTTGTAGATCTTCGGGGAATAGGTTGAGTCTCCTCATTTGGTTGACGTTGTTGCACATTGTCACCGTTTGCAGTCCTTGAGTCTTCACCGTCTTCAAGCTCCATGTACTCATCACCTGTTTCTTTTGTTTCTTTTCTTTCCAAGTAATCTTTGTACATAATTTGTTCGTTAAAAATTACATCCCTACTCCTTAAGATTTTACCATCTTCAGGATTCCATAGGCGATACCCAAAGTCACCTTCTCCATAGCCAATAAAGAAACACTTTTTGGACTTTGCATCTAGCTTTGATCTTAGGCTTCTATCTATGTGCATGAAAGACTCACACCCAAAAACTTTGAGAAATGCATAATTCACCGGTTTACCTGTCCATGCCGCTTCTGGAACTCCCCCATCCAATGCCGTTGAGGGTGACCGGTTGATTAATACACAAACGCACTTACAGCTTCCGCCCAAAGCTCAAGCGGTAGGCCTGCATGTAGCCGCATGCTTCGTGCTCGCTCCATGATTGTCCTGTTCATCCTTTCCAAAATACCATTTTGTTGAGGTCTCCTTGGGGTTGGCCTTTGCCTTCGAATGCCATTGCTAGCACAAAATCTTTCAAAAGCTTGGCTGCAATATTCACCTCCATTGTCGGATCTGAGGCATTTAACCTTGGTACGTGTTTCATTCTCCACAAAGGCTTTCCACCTTTGAAATATGGAAAATACATCGAATTTATTCTTCATGACATAAACCCATGTTTTTCTAGTCGCATCATCTATGAATGTTACATAGTACAATGAGCCACCAACTGATGGTGTACTTGTTGGACCCCAAACATCAGAATGAACCAACTCAAGTTTTTTTATTTTACTTTCATTTCTTGATTTTTGAAATTTTACCCTCTTTTGTTTACCATAAACACAATCTTCACAGAACTCTAAGTCCACTTCTTTCAAACCTGGTAGAAGCTTCTTTGTTTGAAGGATTTGTATTCCTTTGGCACTTATATGCCCAAGCCGGTAGTGCCACACTACACTATCAACTTTTGTAGTTGCTGCACAAGCTGAAGGTTGCGTGCTAACAGTACACAAGTAAAGTGTACCGACCTTTTCTCCCTTGGCAACCACCAAAGATCCCTTTGAGATCTTCCACCGTTTGTTTCCTAATTCAATGTTGTGACCTTCATCGTCCAATTGTCTTGTAGAGATTAAATTTTTGCGAAGAGAAGGAACATGTCTAACATCTTTAAGCTTCCATTCATTTCTGTTAGTAGTTTTTACAAAAACTGTACCTTTGCCGACAATATCACAAGCTTCATCATCTCCCAAGTATACATACCCAAAATTACCTTTGGTGTAGTCTTGGAAATGTTGCTTGTGTTGTGTTGCATGGAATGAAGCCCCGGAATCTGTTAGGAAATAATACGTAGCTAAATAGATAATTGAGTAGATTACTTAATGGAGAGAGACAGATTTATATACACGAGATTATAGAGTAGAGAGAGAGAGAGAGAGTACACACGATATACGTGGTTCACCCAATGTGGGCTACATCCACGGGAAAGCAGCCACTCAATGGCTTTAGTACTTCAAAACAAGAAGTAGTTTACAAAGGTATTATACCCTTAATGGAGCTCCCGCCTTGCTTCACTCTCACCACCTCACAGTCACCTTGTTGCATCAACTTCACACTATGCAATGTGTGTAGAAATGGCCTCCTTTTATAGGCCAAAAGGGCTGCCCTCTCTTATGAGAGACAGCCATGTGTAGCCTCCCTTGTGCGAATAAGTCCAAATCAAACCCTTCAATCCGCCCATGTGTGGCCGCCCTTGAGAAGACAAGTCCGCTTTTGAATTCGGCCACCGGCCATTGACTTTCGACCACCGGCCAACCGACCGGTTGTTTTTCGACCACTTTTGTGGCCACCGTCCAGCCATAATATTCCGGTGAAAAGGAATATTCCGGCGAGGGAAAAAAAAGTCTCGGGGGCCTTCGCCCCCGAGGCCCCTAAAGTTGCCCCTGATTTTTGTCCATGAAAATTTTGGTTTCCGGTGAGTGATTTTCCTTCACGCACAATGGCTTCTCCTCATAATGGGGGCCTTACAAATGTGCGCTTTTACCACAGAAAATCACAAGGGTAAATCAGGCTCCATACTTAACAATCTCTCACTTGGAGACTGATCTCCAAACCAAACCTGTGACTGCTTTTCATTCTCGCTTCTTATCCTTGAATGCCAATTGAAGATGAGCAAAAGCTCAACCTCTCCTTGTTGACCACCTTTGTAAACATGTCTGCAGGATTTTCACTTGTATGCACCTTTCCTAGCTTTAGTTGTCCCTCTTCCAAAAGAGTGCGTATGAAGTGATATCTCACCTCAATGAGCTTTGTCCTTGAATGAAAGGCTGAGTTCTTCGCAAGATGGATAGCGCTTTGGCTATCACTGTACAAGACACAATTGTCTTGTTTGAATCCAAGCTCTTCTAAGAATCTGTAAAGCCACAGAATTTCTTTGCTTGCCTCCGTCATTGCTACATACTCTTCTTCCGTGGTAGAAAGTGAAACCACTTTCTGCAGCTTTGAAGCCCAGCTTACTGCTGTGCCTCCAACAATGAACACATAGCCAGTAGTGCTCCTTCGTTTATCTTTGTCACCTGCCATATCTGCATCAGTATACCCTTCTAGAAAAATATCAGTTCCTCCAAAATACAAATCATTTGTTGTTGTCCCTTTTGGATACCTAAGTATCCTCTTTACACCTTGCCAATGCTCTTTACCTGGGTTGTCCATGAACCTACTCACAACTCCCACTGCATGTGCAATGTCTGGCCTTGTCCAGACCATAGCATACATTAGAGAACCTACCGCTGTAGCATATGGAACTTTAGACATATAGGCTATCTCCTCTTGTGTCTTTGGACACATATCCTTCGTTAGTTTAAAATGACCAGCCAAAGGTGTAGAAACTGGTTTTGCATTTTGCATTGCAAACCTTTCTAGTACCTTCTTGATATAATCTTCTTGAGATAGCTTTATTGTCTTCTTCGTCCTGTCCCTTGATATTTTCATACCAAGTATCCTCTTTGCAGCACCTAAATATTTCATTGAAAAAGATTTGGACAGCTCCTCTTTTAGGTCTTTGATGTCCTGCATGTTAGCACTTGCAATCAACATGTCATCAACATACAACATTAGGATGATGAATTTCCCATCTCCCAAATTCTCCGTGTGGACGTAGTGATCTGAGTTGCATCTTGTGAATCCATGATCCAACATCCATCGATGAAACTTCAAGTACCATTGTCTTGATGCTTGCTTTAAACCATACAAGCTCTTCTTTAATCTGCAAACCATTTTCTCCTTACCTTTTACTTCATACCCCTTTGGTTGAAGCATGTAGATTTCCTCCTCTAAGTCACCATGAGGGAATGCCGTATTTACATCCATTTGCTCGAGATTTAGATCATGAGCAGCCACAAGTCTTAAGACAAGCCTAATTGAGTTCATTTTTACAACAGGAGAAATATTTCATTGAAGTCAATACCTTTCTTTTGAGAAAAACCTTTTACCACAAGCCTAGACTTGTACCTTTTCTTCCCACCTTCTTCTTCCTTTAGCTTGTACACCCATTTTTTTTGAAGTGCCTGCTTACCTTTAGGCAACTCAACCAACTCCCATGTTTGGTTGCGATGTAGTGAGTCCATCTCCACTTGCATGCTCTTCGTCCATTCTTCTTTGGATTCATGTTGCATAGCTTCTTCATATGATTCCGGCTCTCATGAATCTGAGATCAAGAGATGGTTGAAGGAAGGAACAAACCTTTCTGGAGGTCTACTTGCTCTTGTAGATCTTCGGGGAATAGGTTGAGGCTCCTCATTTGGTTGACGTTGTTGCACATTGTCACCGTTTGCAGTCCTTGAGTCTTCACCGTCCTCAAGCTCCATGTACTCATCACCTGTTTCTTTTGTTTGTTTTCTTTCCAAGTAATCTTTGTACATATTTTGTTCGTTAAAAATTACATTCCTACTCCTTAAGATTTTACCATCTTCAGGATTCCATAGGCGATACCCAAAGTCTCCTTCTCCATAGCCAATGAAGAAACACTTTTTGGACTTTGCATCTAAATTTAATCTTAGGCTTCTATCTATGTGCATGAAAGCCTCACACCCAAACACTTTGAGAAATGCATAATTCACCGGTTTACCTGTCCATGCCTCTTCTGGAACTTCCCCATCCAATGCCGTTGAGGGTGACCGATTGATTAAGTACACAGACGTACTTACAGCTTCCGCCCAAAGCTCAAGCGGTAGGCCTGCATGTAGCTGCATGCTTCGTGCTCGTTCCATGATTGTCTTCTTCATCCCTTCCGAAATTCCATTTTTTTGAGGTGTCCTTGGGGTTGTCCTTTGCCTCTGAATGCCATTGCTAGCACAAAAGCTTTCAAAAGCTTGGCTGCAATATTCGCCTCCATTGTCAGATCTAAGGCATTTAATCTTGGTACCTGTTTCATTCTCCACAAAGGCTTTCCACCTTTGAAATATGGAAAATACATCGAATTTATTCTTCATGACATAAACCCATGTTTTTCTAGTCGCATCGTCTATGAATGTTACATAGTACAATGAGCCACCAAGTGATGGTGTACTTGCAGGACCCCAAACATCAGAATGAACCAACTCAAGTTTTTTATTTTTTCTTTCATTTCCTGATTTTTGAAATTTTACCCTCTTTTGTTTACCATAAACACAATCTTCACAGAACTCTAAGTCCACTTCTTTCAAACCTGGTAGAAGCTTCTTTGTTTGAAGGATTTGCATTCCTTTGGCACTCATATGCTCAAGTCGGTAGTGCCATACCGCATTGTCAACTTCTGTAGTTGTTGCACAAGCTGAAGGTTGCGTGCTAACAGTACACAAGTAAAGTGTACCGACTTTTTCTCCTTTGGAAACCACCAAAGATCCCTTTGAGATCTTCCACCGTTTGTTTCCGAATGCAATGTTTTGACCTTCATTGTCCAATTGTCCTGTAGAGATCAAATTTTTGCGTAGAGAAGGAACATGCCTAACATCTTTAAGCTTCCATTCATTTCCGTTAGCAGTTTTGACAGAAACTGTACCTTTGTCGACAGTCTCACAAGCTTCATCATCTCCCAAGTATACATACCCAAAATTACCTTTGGTGTAGTCTTGGAAATGTTGCTTGTGTGGTGTCGCATAGAATGAAGCCCCGGAATGTACTATCCAGGAATTAGACACATTTTCTAATGAGAGAATTAGAGCATCTTGCTCTACTTTACCTGCCACATTGGCCTCCGATGTTGGCTTGTTGTCTTGAGACTCTGTCTCCTTCTTCTTCTTGGACCAGCAATCCTTCTTGATGTGGCCCTTCTTGCCGCAGTTCCAACATTCAAGAACTGACTTTGTGCGTGACTTGCTCCGCCTTGAGCGATCACGACCCTTTTGGTTGTTGAACCTCTCCTTAAGCCTTCCTCTTGTTTCCACTGATAGTGCAGCACTTGATGATTCTCTTGTGCTTCTCCTTTGCATTTCCTCGCTTAGGAGAACACCCACAACATCATCAAACTTAAGAGGAATTGTTGCAGAAATAGAATTACTTACAGCCATCACAAGGCTATCCCAACTATCCGGTAGAGATGATAGTATAAGGAGAGCTCGCACTTCGTCATCGAAATTGATTTTCACCGATCGAAGTTGACTTATGTTTGTGTTAAAGTCATTTAGGTGTTCTGTAAGTGAACCATTCTTTGCCATCTTTAGATTGAACAAGCGCTTCATAAGAAATACCTTATTGGATGCCGATGGTTTCTCGTAGAAGTCGTCAAGTGACTTCATCAAGTCCTCCGTAGTCTTCATCTCCGAAACATTGAAGGCCACCGTTGACGCTAAGCTTAACCGGATTCTTCCCATTTTCTTTCGATCAAGGACAATCCATGCTTCATCTGCCATCGTTGCGGGCTTCTTTGCAAGATCGCCTAGTGGCAAATAGAGGTCCTTCTGGTAGAGATAATCTTCAATCTGCATCTTCCAATGTTGGTAATTTTTACCGTTGAAATTCTCAATCTTGAGCTTCCCTTCCTCCGCCATAACTCCCACTCAATTCAAGGAATCCTTTCCTTGAGATAATTTAGCTTCAAGCAAACCTTTCTCTGATACCAGTTGTTAAGAAATAAGACGTAGCTAAATGCATATTTGAGTAGATTACTTAATGGAGAGAGATAGATTTCACACACAAGAGATTATAGAGTAGAGAGAGAGAGAGAGAGAGTACACACGATATACGTGGTTCACCCAATGTGGGCTACGTCCATGGGAAAGCAGCCACTCAATGGCTTTAGCACTTCAAAAGAAGAAGTAGTTTACAAAGGGATTAAACCCTTAATAGAGCTCCCGCCTTGCTTCACTCTCACCACCTCACACTCACCTTGTTGCATCAACTTCACACTATGAAATGTGTGTAAAAATAGCCTCCTTTTATAGGCCAAAAGGGCTGTCCTCTCTTATGAGAGGCATCCATGTGTAGCCGCTCTTGTGCGAATAAGTCCAAATCAGACCCTCCAATCCGCCCATGTGTGGCTGCCCTTGAGAAGACAAGTCCGCTTTTCAATTCAGCCATCGGGCATTGACTTCCGACCACCGCTCAACCGACCGGTTGTTTTCCTACCACTTTCCGGCCACCGTCCGGCCATAATATTCCAGTGAAAAGGAATATTCCGGCGAGGGAAAAAAAAGTCTCGCGGGCCTCCGCCCCCGAGGCCCCTAAAGTTGACCCTGATTCTTGTCCGTGAAAATTTTGGTTTCCGGTGAGTGATTTTCCTTCACGCACGATGGCTTCTCCTCATAATGGGGCCTTATAAATGTGCGCTTTTACCACAGAAAATTACAAGGGTAAATCAGGCTCCATACTTAACAGTAAGCAGGTGCGTCAGATGACATCTAGTGGCGTCAGGACGTCGAACGAGGTCAATACTTACACGTGGAGAAGTACAGACACAACATGGGTGTTTTCTTGTGATAATTATGCAGAGAGGTCATCATGAGGAACACACTTTTGGGCCACTCCACGTGGTGGCGGGATCCATTATTGGAAAAAGCTGAGTGCCAGGTGTGCGGATGATGCAAAAAGGTGACAGCTATGCACTGCGAGGTCAAATTTTGGCCTACTCGGGGTCCGTTTGAGGTCATCTAAAAGGCCAAGGGTTTCCAAGTAATAAAGCTTAAGTGTGGGAACTGAAAAAACAGAGAGAATACCATAAAAAACGTGGAGAGGAGAGGAGGAACATCCGCAGGTGTGTTTTTGCTCATTTTGGAGCCTGTTTTCGTCATAAACTGCTCATCCGAGGTCGGATTTGAGCACTTTGACATTGTAGACTGGGGTTTTGGGCTGTTCCGGACGTGATGGCGTTGTCCATTTTGCCAAATTCCTCACTCTTTTTCTGCTGTTTTGGCTGTGTAAGTTTCTCCTATGAGCGAAGCTTCTATTCCAATTTGTGATTGTATCTGGCATATTTTACCCATATTGTGTGAGCTATTTGCCCCATTGGTGTTGGCCCAAGCTCAATTATATCTAAACCTCAGAAATTATCCTCTTTTGAGCTGAGTTTTTTGGGTGTGTGTGTGTGTGATTGTCTCTGTGTGTGGAGTGGGTAAAAGGGTAGTCTCTCTCCTCTCACTCCATCGATGTGTTCCTTGTCTCGGCCAGGTGGGTTGTGTAAGCCGAGTGGTGCCCCATAGTGTGTGTGTGTGTGTGTGTGTGTGTGTGTGTGTGTGTCGGGTTGTTATAGAGGGGTTCTGTGTGTTTTCATCTCGCTCACATTCTTTTGGCGCCCCCACGGAGGATCTTCTTTGAGTACCTTCTGCTTCGAGCTTCGAGCTTCAAGCTGCGAGATTCGGGATTACCGGTTGCGGATTACAAGTTGCAGATTACAGGTTACAGGACAGTTACAGGTACAGGTACAGGTTATTCACACAAGTACAGGTAGCTGGAGTACAGTGATATACTAGTTGTGGTGTCACTTGCAGTTGTTGTGGGTATGCATCATTTGGCGCCTGTTTCAGCGCATTGTCTACTGGCATTGTATGTTACTTGTGGAAACTGCCATTGTATGCCTTTGTGGAGCCATACTTGGTTTTATTTGGCAGTCCCAGCCATTTCTGAGACTTGGTCTGGAAGATAGTCATTTCTGAGACTTGACTATACGCGATTTGCATTAGCCTTCGTATGAGGATCGATAGCGTGAGGTTTTATTGAGATGGGGGATTCTCAAATGTGGAGATCCTTTTTGTGATACAGTAGGAGCACCCTTTTCGTGACCTCGCCATAGGCTATGTACTAGTGATTCCTATTTGATGTTCAGGTTCTATTGTTGGCAGTTTATGCATACATATACAGTCTATATTTTGGGTTCTCACTGCTCTACTTCTGGGGAAACTCTGTCAAAATTTTTCCAAGTTATGATGGCTGGTTTTTTTATCTTTTGAGCCATTTATGCTGTTATGCTGCTGAAATTTTGGCAAAATCAGAGGATAACACAGGTGTGCTTTCTTGGGAGCTGCCTGGTTGACTTTAATGGATGATCAAAATGGCCCTCAATTCACTCCTTTTGATTTAACTCAGAGAATCCAGATAAATGTTCATGTTTCCAGGAAGATCTTTTTCCAGCAGCGGATAGTCTTTATGTTCGGGCCAAGAAGATTAAGAGAGATCGTGGAATGTCCTTTGCCTGTTGTAATTCCGATGATTAACTATGAAAACTCATTTGATGTGCATGTGTTTGTCATTATCTAAAGTTGAGCTCCATTGAAGTTTCTTGGAATTGAGTCAGTCAAAAGTTTTGGGTTCTTGAATGTGTGTTCGAAGGGGTTCTCAAAGCATCGTAACTTGGGTAGCCATGGCTTTCTCTTATCCGGAGTGTCATGGAAGAAGTGATGAAGATGTGGAAGACTTTTTGGAAAATATGGAGGTTGCCTGTATTAGCAAACAAATTCATGACCTGACGCAGATGTTACGTCCTCTCCAAATTTGTTTTAAGAGTGATGCACGAGTTTGGTCCAAAGCATTTCAAGAGGAGTTGTGTGTGGCTGCTCCACCTGTAAGATTGAGTTGGGACAATCTAAGGCATGGATTGCAAGCCGAGTTTGTGAAGATAGAAGATCCTAACAAAGTGTGGTAAGAAGTACAGGCTTAGGTGCAAAAGGAAGGTGAGCCAGTAGATGCGTACATACGTAAGTTTTCATTGGCATGGGATCGGATGTGCAAGGCTTTAGCACCACAGGTACCCCCGCCTGACATGATGAAGAAGGACAGGTTCTTGGCTGTGGTCTTTGGGAGAATATACGTTGGAGAGTGGAGCTAAAGAAGCCTAGGACATATGAAGATGCATTGGATGTAGCAAGGAACAAAGAGTGGAAGCTGAGGAAAATGAGCCAGCTAGGGGTGGAGTCTTTGCCCATGAGGTCTGAATTTCAGCCTATGGATTCTTCGCAAGGTCGCATACCAAGGGTTCATCATGAACCAGTGGTTGCTGTTACTCCTCAGGTTATGCCAGCACTGGTCACTATAGCAGTGCAAGATGATGGATTAAGGCAAGACATGAGGCAAGTGGTAAATTTAATGAAGAATCTCAGCCTAAACATGCTAGGTCAAGTGGGAAATAATCGAGGTCGAGGGAGGTTTGCAAATCAGCCAGGAGGTGAAGAAAGACCCAGGAATGGTGTTGGACAAAGCAATGGTAGGTTCTCGAGACAGATGCCCATATGTTATAATTGTGGAGAGTTGGGCCACATCAGCCTGCAATGTGATAAGCCACCAAGGATGGGTGGAGATATGTATCCATTGCCAAAACAGGTGCTAACTAGGTCGCATGATTATGGCATCGAAATTAAGGGAGATGAAGGAACCGGTGGATTAACCCAAGAGGAAAAGGGAAAGACAAAAGTGTTAAGTGTGGTTACCTTAGAGAAGGCATCAAAGCTAGACGATACATTAGTGGTGCCTATTGGGAAGAGGATGATAGAGGACAAGGAAGAAGTGCCCCATGTCCTAGTAAGAAGAAGGGAAAGAGTCATGAAGGTGACGATGTCAAGGCCAAGAGGAAAAGGAGAGCTCGTCGAAAGTTTCAAGTGTGTGATGGTTTTTCAGGCTATTTTCAATTGAAGATTGCTCTTAAGGACCGCACAAAAACAACTTTCATTACGCCATGGGGTTGCTATTGCTATACGATATTGCCATTTGGGTTGTCAAATGGACCATCTTTCTATCAAGAGAGAGCAAATTGGGTATTGGAACCATTCATTGGTAGTTGTGTTAAGGCTTTTATGGACGACTTCTGTGTCTATAGCAGTAGGGTTGAGCATCATGAGAAGCTGCAGATGGTATTGGCTCGATATGATGAATGTGGAGGACAACTAAATCCAAAGAAATGTCATCTAGCACAGCCAAGGGTGAAGTTATTGGGCCATATGGTGTCAGAAAATGGCATTGAGGCTGATCCAGACAAGGTTAAATCTATTATTCTCCTTCCATCACCTACGAGTACAAAGCAATTGGTAACCTTCATACACAAAGTGAAGTACATGGCACGGTTTATTCCATTGTCTTCGCAACTTCTTTATCCATTACATCAAGTGGCAAAGCATGATCCATTGCAATGGGATGACAAGTGTGAAGAAGTGTTTCAAGAGGTGTTAGGGGCGTTGTCAGCCATGCAGGCTCCTGATTGGGAGAAAGTTTTTTATGTAAATCCATCAGTAGGGGGTGATGCCATTGGATCTATGTTATTGCAAAAGGGGAAGGGCAGCCATTATATGAGGCCAGTGTATTGTGCAAGCCGAGTGAAGTTGGTAGCAGAGAGAAAGTTCTCGGAAGTAGAGCTAGTGATGGCCAGTGTAATATTTGCTTGTCGACGATTTCGTCATTACTTGCTACCACGACCTTTTTCTTTCTTGACGAGTTATGCCTTTTTGCCTCAGTTAATTAATGGCACTAACATGTCAAATGTGGTGAAGAAATGGGTAATTGAGCTGCAAGAGTTTGAGTTCTCTTTTTTAGTGGAAGACAGTACAAGGGCTACGCTAGTTGATTTGCTCACTTACAAGGAGAATCCCCTCCTTGTTAAGGAAGAGGTGGTGAGAAAGGTAGTTGAAGAAGTGCCACAGATCAACAATGCACATGTTTTGTTCTTTGATGGCTCATACGGAAAGAGCCATGATGCCGCTTCAGGGGTTATAGCACTTTATGATCTTGAGGGGAAGCTAGTTTGCAAGAGAGGGTTCAAATCGGATGCGCATAGTAAAAATGAGGCTGAATATGCTACTTTGGAAGCCGGATTACACATTTGTTTGAAGCATGGGGTTAGAAGGTTGAGCATAAAAGGTGATGCCTTGTTAGTTGTGAAGCAAGTGCTGGGTGTGTGGAAGAGCAAGAACACCTCATTGAAGGAAATGTGTTTCAGAATTAAAGGCCTGTTAAAAAAGTTTGAAGCATGGAGCATCAGACACATTGAAAGTTCTCTAAATGGAGAGGCACATGAAGCAGCTCAAAGCATGATTGGGGAGCTATTTGTGTTGAGGACCACTTTACCTCTTTATCATGGCCGGGAAAGTTTGGCTCAAGAAGAGGAGTTTTGCTAACAGGAATCATTCAAAGGAGATTCAGAAGTCTAAGAAGTATGGTTTTGTGTGTAGAGCATACAGGTACAATTTGATTGGTGATGTCTTATACATGAAAGGGGCTGATCTCGTGTTGAGACATGTACCTTGGCGGGAGGAGCTTTACAAAGTGTTGGAAGAGAATCATGAAGGTGCATGTGGCGGCCATTTTGCTCTAAAGATCACTTTGCATAAGATCTTGCAAGAAGGGTATGTCTCGCCTAGTTTGCACAAGGATGTTCACCATTGGTGTAGGTCTTGCAATAGGTTTCAAGCATTTGGGAAGAGAGTGTTGAAGCCAGAGCTACGAAAAACCATTATGGCGTTTGATGTGTTTGAAAAGTGGGGGATTGATGCAATAGGCCCATTACCTATCACAAGTAGGGGCAAAAGTTATATTTTGACTGCAGTAGACTATCTCTCTAGATGGGCAGAGGCTATAGCAGTAAAACAAATCACTACAAAGGATGTGGAAAAATTTGTGTATGATGAAATATGTTACAAGTTTGGGGTGCCACTGGAGCTACTTTCGGATAAGGGGCCTGGCTTTAGAGCTAAACTGCAATTTTTTATGTGCAAAGATGAAGATTAGGCACCAGCATACCACTCCTTATTACCCGCAATGTAATGGCTTAAATGAAAGATTCAATGGTGAGTTGGTACAAATTCTTTCTAAAGTGACAGAGCACCAAGGAAAGAATTGGGATTTGGAATTGCCTAATGCATTATGGGCTTACCGTACTTCGGTGAAGACATGTACAGGGTTCACTCCATTTCATTTGGTGTATGGAAAGGAAGCACTATTGCCTGTAGAGGTAGATTTGCCTGCGGTCAAGATGTTAGAGAAGTTGCTTCGGCCGCCTAGTGATGCATTCAAAGAGAGGCTCTTGCAGTTACAAGAAGCTCAGTTGGATAGGATGAGCGCATTGGAACATTATGGGCAGATGCAAGATGGAGCTTTGGCAAAGATAAATGAAAAGGTCAAGAGTAAGGGTATCAAGACGCATGACTTGGTTTTGTGCTGCAACAGTAAGCTAGACAACACCTTCCAAAAGAAGTTTCAAATTAAGTGGGAAGGCCCTTTCAAGGTAGTGGAGTGTTTTCCAAATGGCACATATCAGCTGGCTAGCCTGGATGGCGTTCTACATAAGTCAAGGGTAAATGGATTGCATCTTAAATTGTATCATGCTAGATTGATGATGGTGGAGCAAGATGAGCTGCCTGTGGATCAAGCAATGTTGGTGAAGGATGAGGAGACTTGTGACGCTGCGAGTCTCATATCGCTTTTTGCTGCTGCTGATCATGAATGATCTAGCAGGCTAGGGGATGGGCAAATTATGCCAGGAGTTTTTTGGAGCAAGGGATTGTGCATATGTACATACACATGCATGGTGCATCAAATAAAGAATTGTCCATTTTCCAGAGCCAGGTGGTTACGTGGGGCCCACATGTGTACAGGTAGGACAACATGTACATAGTGCATCAATTTTCACTATTACCAGTACCAGTGTGTTTTTTCTCGAGGAAGCTATCCGCGGGCCGACAACATGAGGTAAGCAGGTGCGTCAGATGACATCTAGTGGCGTCAGGAAGTTGAACGAGGTCAATACTTGCACGTGGAGAAGACGAACACACCGTAGGTGTTTTCTTGTGATAATTATGCAGAGAGGTCATCATGAGGACCACTTTTTGGGGCCACTTCACGTGGTGGCGGGATGCATTATTGGAAAAAGCTGAGTGCCAGGTGTGCGGATGATGCAAAAAGGTGACAGCTATGCACTGCGAGGTCAGTTTTTGGCCTGTTCGGGGTCCGTTTGAGGTCATCTAAAAGGCCAAGGGTGCCCAAGTAATAAATCTAAGTGTGGAAACTGAAAAAACAGAGAGAAGACCAGAAAAAACGTGGAGAGGAGAGGAGAAACAGCCGCAGGTGTGTTTTTGCTCATTTTGGAGCCTGTTTTCGCCGTAAACTGCTCATCCGAGGTCGGATTTGAGCACTTTGACATTGTAGACTAGGGTTTTGGGCCATTCTGGACACGATGGAGTTGTCCATTTTGCCAAATTCCTCACTCTTTTTTTGTTGTTTTGGCTGTGTAAGTTTTTCCTATGAGGCGAAGCTTCTGTTCCAGTTTGTGATTGTATCTGGCATATTTTACCCATATTGTGTGAGCTATTTGCCCCATTGGTGTTGGCCCAAGCTCAATTGTATCTAAACCTCAGAAATTCTCCTCTTTTGAGCTGATTTTTTTGGGTGTGTGTGTGTGATTGTCTCTCTGTGTGGAGTGGGTAAAAGGGTAGTCTCTCACCTCTCACTCCATCGGTGTGTTGTCTCGGCCAGGTGGGTTGTGTAAGCCGAGTGGTGCCCCATAGTGTGTTTGTGTGTGTGTATCTTTGCAAGAGTGTGTGTCGGGTTGTTATAGAGGAGTTCTGTGTGTTTTCATCCCGCTCACAGCGCCATAGCCAAGCCCAAGGGAGCTTCGCCCCACGCCTCATATACCCAATGGGTAGGCATGCCTTGGGTCAAATACCCCTTGATTTCGACATGTGGCTCCCCATGTGGGATTTTCCCTTCTGCCACGTGGCAGCAGCTTAAAGCTCCTGCCTTTTAAGGCCTTTAAAAAAACAAAAAATTCCTTTAAACAGAAACTTGTTTCCCCCAACTTGCAGTGCCTGCCAAACATCACCTGGTGATTTGACTCCCAAGCAGTCCATGCCCACTGAGACCTTAGATCTCCAGCTCCAAGCCGCATAGTTCTCATCTCATCCCTAGGCTAGGAAGACCTTAAACCGATGTCATAAAAATTGACCAAATTACGTGCAACCCAATCCGTGTAAGGGCACCTCATCTTCCGACTTCAATATCTCACCGCTACGAACTCCATTTGACGTGGTCACTTCCTATTAGCATCATATGCTACATATTATGCACAAACACCTAGCGCGCCCATGAAAACACCAGATGAAATATTTCCCAATGCGGTCAAATAGGCTCAGACCCGGCCCTCAAAAAAGTACAATCGACCATAACCTGCTAACAAGAGCTCCGATTCGCAATCCGAGAAGACAGGCATGCTCCACAACTCGAGCACTACACATGTATCCATTTACACCTGCCTGGGACACCTGTCCCCAGCTGTCCTATTCGTCGGGGATTTGCTACACCCTCCAGCTCTAAACTTCAGTATCTTGCTCACCGGGGCTCCCTTTGACAAGCCCTCTGAACGAGATCCTAGAGCATCTCAAGCACTACATTTCACAACCTTGACTTGGCATTTCGGACACCTTCATGTGCCATCCAATCTGGACCATCTCGCTACTCTTTTGGCCTAAAAAATGCTTTAGACATACTTTTCCGCTACTCTGTGGTTGCCTAGGGCTTTGGTACCTGCCCTAGCCTTTTGCACTACACTTGCCCGCCGCATTTGCTTGGCATAGACTATCTCCTAGCTCGGACCAACTTTGGCTGCACCATCATTGCCCACCCCCTCGTTGAACATTTATGTTCAACCACACATGGCCATTTTGCACTAAAAAACTCCACACCAAAAAGAAACTCTCTGTACACTACAAAATCACCTAGCATATGTACAAAACTGGCACCTGTAACCCGCTATCTTTGTTTATGCGGGTTGCCCAACCCCCTGCTTTATCTGTCACCAACTACCTGAGTCAAACACTTTGCACCGGTCTTCTCCATCCACCTGCAACATGCTACCCGCCACCTTTGCTCATGCGGGTTTCCCAACCCCTTGCTTTACCTGCCATCAACCTCCTGGGTTAAACACCATGCATTGGTCTCTTTTGTCCACCTGTAACAACCTTGCATAGTGCCACACCAAGGCACATATCCAATTGCATATCCAAACCATGAAACCCATACTTCTACCACTCCAAGCACTTCTTGGCAAACTGCCCACTCGCAACAAAGCACTTCCAAGAACACCAAATAGAGCACCTTCGTGCTCACCATCCTGTTCAATCAACACTCACGAGCTACCTGACCCACCCTCCCATCCATGTAAAGCTAGATCTTCATCTAGCAGATCCTGTATCTCCTCAACAACACACTGCATAGCTGTCTTTATTTGCATTCCATTCAGCCACCACTCACAGACCTCCTTAGAAAGCTTGGACACTGCTTTGGAATCCGCATCACCTGTCATAGAGGGCACTGACTGCATAGGAAGCACCTTTATATCTAACTCTACTTTGTCTTTCTTGCCATGCACTCAATTCCAGCATCATGGAGCTCCTCTTTGTCAACTGGCCCTTCAAGGTCGATAGGAACCACTTGCTTGTCCGCTGCAATTACCTGCTCTTCTACTGTTGCATCATCAAGCTCTACCAAGGAAGAGAGAAACTCGTTCTCTATCACATCCTCCTCGTCCTCTTCCATAGGTACAACTGCTCTAACCCTTTTGGCAAAATTTTGCACCTGTTGCACCACCATGTCATATCCTACTGCTATCTTCGTCAACATGGCCATTAGCATAGTACCACACACTAACTTTACCTACTCTTCATCATACGTAGGCCTAAACTTCTCCACTTGGTCTTTACTAAGCGCCTTGTCTTGCACTTTATGTTGCTCCTCGCACATATTTATAGCCTCTCCACTCACATGTAAGAGGTCGAACTCATCATACTTGGATTGGGAAGACTCCGTCTCCCAAATTGTATCTGCATCCATAGAACTATCATCACTCTATCCGAACTCCTCTTCGGTTTCAAGCTCAAGAATCTCCTCTAGCTTCACCGCTTCAACCTCGTCTTCAAACCGCACTCTTTGCTCTTTACCACAGTCCAATGGAGCTTTAACAGCTTCACTCAAACTCGGCAGCACACTCTTTGTCCATTTTGGGACCATCTGCACTTCTTCCACAATCAGAACCACTCTAGCCGGCATCTTCGGCATAGGAACCACCCTATCTCTTTGTAGCCAAAGAACCCTTGGTTCCTCTTGCACCTGCACTTCTCTTTGCATCACCTGTGGCTCGGCTACCATCACCTTACACTGCTTTGGCATCACAGCACCTTGCAAACACCACCTAGCCTCAGGATTCTTTAAAATCTTCTTGGTTCGCCCTCTCGCTAGAGCTACTGCCTCTTCATACGACGTTGGGCCATCTACCTCCACTTTATCTCGCACTTCCTCATGCAGGCAATCCATGAATTTACTCAATTTCAAAAAACTGGCATTCTCTGCAGTAGCTACCTTGATCAATTTCTCCCAAAGGTCTTCAAACTCCCACTCGAACGCTTGAAAATCTCTCTCCAAGCTTTGCTGCAAACTGTCCAGCTTCTGCTTTACCTCATTTAGATGTCCATCTGCCACAAAAAATCTTCTTCGAAAAGCCGCCTCTAGGGCTTCACAATCTGCCTTTTTCTTTATCACCAAGGCTATGGAACCATAGCCTCACTTTACCACGAACCAGGAGCGGGAACACCTATACTGCACCATCTCCTCTCGATAAACCGCTTTCCAACACGAACAACCCATAGTCTTAGAGCCAAGTTTCCGCATCTTCAACCCCAATGAAAATGGGAAATCCCTTCCAAGCCATCACTAGAAGCATCTGCTCTTCAAAGGTCGCACCTTTGGCATCACAAAAATCACTGCTTCGACTTCAACTAGGAGCATCAGTATACTCCTCCGTGGGGGCACCAAAAGATGGAGAAGGGGAATGGAGGAACATGCTCGACACAAACACAAGGGCCTCTCTATATCTCAGTGTATCCACAACACCCCTATCCTCTCAGAAAACACCTTCGAACAAACAACTTCCCACCGGCAGACCACCGCCTACTCCATCTCCACTACTCACACACTCCACAAATCCACCGTACGATGCACACCTGCTACCACGGCCTGTCTCCACCCTTACACATGCACACAACCACTCAATCTCTCTCTCACACACACAAAACATCGTTGTTCCGAAGGGCACACACTTCCACACAGCCGGCACCGAGGGAAAACACCCGAGCAGGAGAAAGAGAAGGGGGAAAGGGGAAACAACAACAAGACGGGACAACAGAGGCTTAATTGCACTTCACCAAACACGTACACAGACTCACACTGCCATCACCATGGCCATTTTCACAAGAAAATACAAAGGTCTTTGACAGGCACACTCCTCTGTCAGAAAGCTCCACTTTATAGGCTTCAAACGGCACCAACAGCCAGGAAAGAAGTCCCTAATTTGATTCAATTTTCACTTTTATAAGGGGGGTCTTCAATTTGGGAAATTGCCCTCTCATTGGTCCATTTGGTACCCTAATTTGGTATCTTTGGGAAGGAGGCACCGCTTTGCTTCATCTGCTCTCTCCTCTCTCTTTTTCTCTTGGGGGGGGGGGGGGGGGGGGCATTAGCGATGTCCTTATTGCCCCCTATGCATTTTTATTTTTTACTTTTTTTCCTCCTTCCTTTTTACCCCCTTGGGGCTACCTTTTGTACTGCTCCTTTTGACCCAGTTTGACTTATCTGTTCAGCTCCTCTGGCCACTTCTTCCTCTATTTCTCTCTCCCTCTGCTTCTCTTTGGTCTGACTTCAACCTTGCCCTCTGCTTTGGTTTTTCCAGCCTTTAGAATGGCCTTTCACCCAGCTCTTTCTTTTTGCTTTGCACACTCTGGTGGCCTCCGGGCTCCTTCTCCCTCTCTCCTCTGCTGCTTGTCCACACCGTGGGACCCTCCCCTTAATAGCGAGGTTGCTGTTGGGGGGGTGGGTGACCCCTCCTCTTAAAAACGTGGCCCCAAGGGCCACGGGAATGGCCCCCTATGCGCCTACCACGTCATCATCACACATTGGCCACCGGCCTCTCTCTCCCGTGTGTGCGCCGCCAGCGCCACCAAAACTGCCTCGCATAGCGCCCTAGAGGGCCGTCGTGCACTCGCACCATAGCCAAGCCCAAGGGAGCTTCGCCCCACGCCTCATATGCCCAATGGGTAGGCATGCCTTGGGTCAAATACCGCTCAATTGCGCTTGTGGCTCCCCATGGGATTTTCCCTTCTGCCACGTGGCAACAGCTTAAAGCTGCAAGGCCTTTGAAAAAGCAAAAAAATCCTTTAAACAAAAATTTGTTTCCCCCAACCTGCAATGCCACGCCAAACATCACCTGGTGATTTTATTCCCAAGCAATCAAGGCCCATTGAGACCTCAGCTCGCGAGCTCCAAGCCTCATAGTTCTCATCTCACCCCTAGGCTAGGAAGACCTCAAACCAAGGTCATTAAAATTGACCAAATTACCTGCAACCCAATCCATGTAAGGGCACCTCATCTTCCGACTTCAATATCTCACCGCTCCGGACTCCATTTGACGGGCAGACACTTCCTATTAGCATCATACGCTGCATATTACACATCAAACACCTGGCGAGCCCATGAAAACACCAGATGGTGCATTTCTCGATGCGATGAAATGGGCTCAGACTCGACCCTCGAAAAAATTTCAATCGACCATAACCTACTAACCAGAGCTTCGATTCACAATCCAAGAAGACAGGCATGCTCAAAAACTGGAGCACTACACACGTATCCATTTACAGCTGCCTGGGCCACCTGTCCCTAGCTACCTTGTCCATTGGGGATCTACTACACCCTCCAACTCTAAACTTCAGTATCTTGCTCACCGGGGCTCCGTTTGACGAGCTGTCTAAATGAGATCCTAGAGCATCTTGAGCACTACATTTCACGACCTTGACTTGGCAATTTGGACACCTTCATCTGCCATCCAATCTGGACCATCCCGCCGCTCTTTTGGCCTAAAAATTGCTTTAGACATACTTTTCTGCTACCCTTTGTCTACCTAGGGCTTTGGTACCTGCCCTAGCCTTTTGCACTGCACTTACCTGCCGCCTTTGCTTAGCATAGACCATCTCCTAGCTCCAACCAACTTTGGCTGCACCAACGTGAACATACGACAAGCAAGTCAAGAGGAGCCAAAGTATGCCAGCCCACTTGACAAAATGGTGGCATTCAAAGATTAAAACAATTGAAAAGGACTAAATTTTCAGAACTTATGGAATTGGGTTTCTGGCCTTGAGCAGGTAAGTCCAACTCGCCATTAAAAATACATGGCATAAAATTTAGAGTCGGGTAGCTAAGCCACTAAATGAGCGAGGCATTAGTCCCAAACCTTCATGTAATATTCTTTGTGGTCTAAGAATTTAGTTATTCTAGGTACTACTCAAGCTGGAAGAGTTGAGCAGAACTACGTTGTGTCGCTCGTGCTGGTATAGGTGAGCATAAGTGTCGATGTCATTGTAGTATAGTGGTAAGTGAAGGAGAAAGTCCAAACGACACTCACGCACTCAACATAGTGAGGTATGAGTGGACAAGCTTCTACATCAAAAACCCTTCTTGAAAACATGGAAGCTATTGAGACGTCCTTTGATGTCACATGTGCTACATTTGTTCCTTGAAGCTCCCATCAACTCCATCTCTTACACTACTTGATTTTGTTTGACAAATTTCTTGTATGCATGTAGAGTGTCCCATAATTGAAACTTGCATTAGACACTCTTTCTTTGCTTCTCCCAAGCACGCACCTTGCATGACAGGTACTTCAAGTCCAAATGCTCAACTTCAATAAGAGCGTATACCAAAGGCACTTTTTTACCACCGGGTTTTTCCCTTTGGTCATCTAGGTTTTAAGATCCTAATCTAGAAAGTCTCATCATCAACTTCTTGTCTATATTCCTTCTACATCAACAATAAAGAAATGGCTACCCAAATCAATCGACAATGACTTGGAGAAAAAACTGCAGGTCTCCAGATGCTTATCAAGAAAATCTTTTATCTCCAAGGTCGACAACAAAGCTCCATCAAACAATGGCAAGTCAAAAAATGGCCTACAACGACAAGCAATGACAGATTCAGCAAGAGATCTATCCACAACAACCATACGTAGCTCACACAGTGCATCAATATTGGTGACCTATTGCAGAGAACTCAGATTATAGTGGACATGGAAGATTCAGCAAGAGATCTATCCACAAAAACCATACGTAGCTCACACAGTGCTTCAATATTGGTGACCTATTGCAGAGAACTCAGATTATAGTGGACATGGAAAGCATACCCATCATAAAGTCCACGTGGAAACAAAGAATATTGCGCAATGTGAAGAAAATTTGTCTCGATAATCAAAGATCAAGTCATGTATCAACAACATGGTAGATATGAATCAGTCAAGAAAGGGAGGAGTGTCATCAACACCAAATCTCTTCCGAAGCTAAAGACCAACCTTGAAGACAAAGATTCAATAGTCAATGGAAAGAGGAAAAATTTCATACAAAGTCAACGGACAAACAATGATAACTTTAACAAAAAAGCTCTCGACAACAAAACATAAGGAGTTCCATAGTACTGAAGCTAGTGAAGTATTACAAGTTAATGACAAAGACAGAAACATCAAAAGAACTATTCACGATAGATATAAATCACTCAAGGAAGGGGGGAGGGTCATCAACGACAAAGCACTTCCCAAGCTGAAGTCCAACCTTGAAGACAAAGCTGAAGACAACCCTATGACAAGACTACACAAGGTCGTGTCAAGGGACGACACGAATTAGGAAGGGGAGAATGTTTGAGAACAGATCAAATGGGCCTTAGCTGGCCGGACACGTAGCTGGGCACCACATTTATACTCTATTAATTGTTTGAGCTAGTGTACTAATACTCTGTGCAAATCCTGATTCCAGAGTAGTGGATCAATCCCCTGGGTTGTAATGTTGTAATGATATTTGTAAAGGTCAATGTGATCCAGCCACTGGCCATTTAGAATGCCCTAGGTATAAATTTCAATAACCTTAATGTGAAAGGGGTCTTGTTTTTAGAGAAGAAAAGATCTCTGTTGTATGTACGCTCGAGCTGCTTTGTTGTATGTACGCTACGAGCTGCTCCACATTGTAATCATCGCAGTTAATGGATGGGTAATTAGTTTTCAAATCCGAAACTTGCATTGTGTTCCTCTTTCTTTGCTCTTTAAATTAAGTGTAAGCATTGTCAGTTTTGTTGTGGTTCACGACCACGCGTTTGTGAGCTATAATTGTAGATTTGAGTGCTTAAATCACTGTTTTTAGTCATTTTGACCATTGGAGAGTGTTCTTAGACCATAGGACGACATTTCTGGCATGTTCTGCTGCAGTTTTTAGGAATTGAAAATTGATTACCCATTCATTAATTGCGATGACTACAAGGTGGAGCAGCTCGTAGCTCGAGCGTACGCACAACAAAGCTCTTTTCCTCTCTAAAGATAAGTCTTCTTTTCACATTAAGGTTATTGACCTTTATACCTAGGGCATTCTAAATGGCCAGTGATGACCAAAGCCTAGTGTCCATCAAGTCAACGAGAAAAATAAGCAAATGCAAAAGACGATCACACACGGACCAAAAAGAAGATGGGTTCCAAAGTTTCCCATGGAAACTCAATCACAATCGCTTCTCATGGGGGATAAAGCAAAAACTACATCAGTCCCTTCAAGAGAAGAAGGACTTGTTTCACAAAGCAGCCTGAACATACGACAAGCAAGTCAAGAGGAGCCAAAGTATGCGAGCCTACTCGAAAAAATGGTGGCATTCAAATATCAAAACAATGGAAAAGGCCTAAATTTTTAGAACTTATGGAATTGGGTTTCTGGCCTTGAAAAGGTAAGTCCAACTCGCCATTAAAAATACATGGCATAAAAGTTAGATTCGGGCAACTAAGCCACTAAATGAGCGAGGCATTAGTCCCAAACCTTCATGTAATATTCTATGTGGTCTAAGCGTCTTAGTTATTCTAGGTACTGCTCAAGCTGGAAGAGTTGAGCATAACTATGTTGTGTCGCTCATGCTGGTATAGGTGAGCATAAGAGTCGAAGTCATTGTAGTATAGTGGTAAGTGAAGGAGGAAGTCCAAAAGACACTCACGCACTCAACACAGTGAGGTATGAGTGGACAAGCTTCTACATCCAAAACCCTTCTTGGAAACATGGAAGCTATTGAGACGTCCTTTAATGTCACATGTGCTACATTTGTTCCTTGAACCTCCCATCAACTCCATCTCTTACACTACATGCTTTTGTTTGACAAATTTCTTGTATGCATATAGAGTGTCCCATATTGACACTTGCATTAGACACTCTTCCTTTGTTTCTCCCAAGCACTCACCTTGCATGACAGGTACTTCAAGTCCAAATGCTCAACTTCAATAAGAGCGTATACCAAAGGAACTTCTTTCCCACCGAGTTTTTCCCTTTGGTCATCCAGGTTTTAAGACCCTAATCTAGAAACTCTCATCATCAAATTCTTGTATATATTCCTTCTACATCAACAATAACGAAATGGCTACCCAAATCAATCGACAATGACTTGGAGCAAAAAATATAGGTCTCCAGATGCTTATCAAGAAAATCTTTTATCTCCAAGGTCGACAACAAAGTTCCATCAAACAATGGCAAGTCAAAAAATAGCCTACAACTACAAGCAATGACAAATTCATCAAGCGATCTATCCACAACAACCATACATAGCTCACATAGTGCTTCAATATTGGTGATCTATTGTAGACAACTCAAATTACAGTGGACATGGAAAGCATACCCATCATAAAGTCCATCTGGAAACAAAGAATATTGTGCAATGGGAAGAAAAGTTGTCTCGATAATCAAAGATCAAGTCACATATCAACAACATGGCCGATATGAATCAGTCATGGAAGGGGGGAGTGTCATCATTACCAAAGCTCTTTGGAAGCTAAAGACCGACCTTGAAGACAAAGATTCAATGATCAATGGAAAGAGGAAGGATGTCATACAAAGCCAACGGACAAACAATGATAACTTCAACAAAAAATCTCTCGACGACAAAACATAAGGAGTTCCATAGTACTGAATCTAGTGAAGTATTGCAAGTCAATGCAAAGATAAAAACATCAAAAGAACTATTCACGATATATATGAATCACTCAAGGAAGGGGGGAGGGTCATCAACGACAAAGCACTTCCCAAGCTGAAGTCCAACCTTGAAGACAAAGCTGAAGATAACCCTATGACAAGATTGCATAGGGTCATGTCAAGGGACGACAAATTAGGAAGGGAAAAATGTTTGAGGACAAATCAAACGGACCTCCACCTGGCCGGACACATAGTCGGACACCACATTTGTACTCTATTTATTGTCCGAGCTAGTGTAGTAATACTCTGTGTAAATCCTGATTCCAGAGTAGTGGATCAATCCCCTGAGTTGTAATGTTGTAATGATATTTGTAGAGGTCAGTGTGAACCGACCACTGGCCATTTAGAATGCCCTAGGTATAAAGGTCAATAACCTTAATGTGAAAGGGGGCTTATTTTTAGAGAAGAAAGGAGCTCTATTGTACGTACGCTTGAGCTATAAGCTGCTCCACCTTGTAATCATCGCAGTTAATGAATGGGTAATTAGTTTTCAAATCCAAAACTTGCGTTATGTTCCTGTTTCTTTGCTCTTTAAACTAAGTGTAAGCATTGTCAGTTTTGGTGTGGTTCGCGACTACGCGTCTATGAGCTATAATTGCAAATTTGAGTGCTTAAATCATTATTTTTTGTCATTTTGACCATAGGAGAGTGTTCTTAGACCATAGGACGACATTTCTTGCATGTTCTATTACAGTTTTCAGGACCTTTTTCATTATGGATCGTGATTTTGGTACCTTGTCGGATTGTGACCAGACTTGGTAGGATAGTGCCCCTAGGTGTCCTATACCTCCTCCTACTAAACTTTCGTTGCATTTTGAGTCCGTTCGAGTGCCGAAATGGAATGATGACTTAGAGCTGTGAGAAAGGACATAGGAAGATTTCCCTGATAATTGAGTGATTAATTTGCTTACTGAGTTGTTGTGTTCGCTTTCTAGGTTCACTTCTTGAGATTGACGATCTCAAAGAGTCTTCGTGTCCCATTCGAGTCACTTACTTGAGTATTGACATTATGTTAGTACCAAAAAGCTATGCTATAGATGTCCATCACGGCGACCCGCTAACAGTGCTTGCACAGATCTTTGCTTCACCCTTACAAGGAAGTGGAGCGTACCACAACCACCTCCTCAACCCATTGTGGGCTCATATTGAATCACAAAAATGTAGCTGGCCTCTTGGATGATAATCTCTACAATAAGATCATTGCTAAACAACTTGACAGCCTTTTAAAGGAGAACCAACTCCCTGCATGGGACATTCAATCAATTTTGGATAAAGCTGGTATATCATTGGACTAGATGATCCTCAAAACTTTAGTGTGCAATCTGAGCACAACATTTTCCTTCTTGCGACGTTCAAGGTTCTTAGAAGTTATGTTTAAGATAATTTATCGTTATGTTTCAGTTGAATGCTTTCAAATGTGCATTGTAAAAAGTTCAAAATTATCCTTTCAAGTACCCACTGAGAACTTTGATATATTGAATTGGGTTTTTCATCAAACAAACATACTAAAAACAATAAGCGAACAGAGAAATGGAAAGAAATTGGATGTGGAGGTCATGGGATCCTACAATGTTGAGTGACACATGGCTGGAGACCTAAAAACCTTGAAATACATGTACAATATTTCCAAAGAGCAACAAGCAAAAGCCCTTGCTTGTATTGCATGGGAGGGGTTCAGATCCTTGACAAACCATTTTTGAGGAGAGCTCTGGATAGGCATCTACGGGACCCTAACTTTCGACCCATTTTGGATATCCCACTATCTAGAGTACAGTTATGCACAATGCACGCATACATCTATTTTTCTTGGACCACTCGATGTCTCTTTGCAAAGCAAAGGGCAATCTCAGCCTTAGAGATGGCCTTCTCAAAAATGGGTTTGTACGAAGGACATGTTAAGATAGAGCAGGATGAGAAGAGATTGAAAAATGGCCAGGATGTTCCAAAGAAGTTTTCCATTGGTGGTGTGAAAGCCCAACTCTTCCTTTCAGTAGCCACAATTGGATGACTGCGCAAAAGCCAAAGTGCACAAGAAAGACAAGCATTAAGATACAACAAGTGGAAAAATTTGCACAATGTTGTAGTTGACCATGCAGACAATGGTGCAACAAGGACTCGCAAAGCAAAGGTATGGAAAACTTTGGACGCAACGTTCAGGTTTTGCAAATTGAATTCATGGACTAATGGCAACTATACAAAATTCCAAGAAGTCTTTGTTGAGAAATTTGTTGTTTTGCCAGGAAAGCACCGGGCTTTTGGCTATGAGAGTTTGTGAGAGAAATCCAAAAACTATATGGAGTTAAACCATAGATGCCATTAAGTGTAGGGTTTGGAAGGAAGTGCAATCAAATAAGCTTCATTCTTTCTCTCTTGTACTCACACGCACAAAGGAAGAACAAAAAAGATAATTTCAAAACAACACAAAGATGAAAACATCAAGGCTATGGTCATATCGTATCATGGGTAATATGAAAGGGTTAATAGATGAGTTAATGGCGTTCAATCTTTGCCGACCAAACAGGCTACAAGTTGTTCTTTGGAATTGTAGTTTTGTGCTCACCATAATATATATGTTTTGTCTAGTGATTGGGATTAGTTGTGTGTACAAATCCTCTTGGTTCATAGCAAGATAAGTACACTTACATCAAAAGAAAAGTTATAGTATAAGAGGTAGTATGATGGGATCTGGTGAAAGAAGTATTTCATTGAGCCTTTCTGGGCCAAAGAGAAACACTATACGTTGTTGAAAGTGTATTTTACGGCTAATCCATATGTTAATTCTAATAGATCGCATAGAGTGGAAGCGATAGAAATTCTCATCATGTGGATTATTCATCTAGGATAACTCTAGTATGTGCAAAATATAGATGTGAGAGAAGAGAAGAGAAGAGAATTTCCCTCCCAAGCCCTATTCTTGCCCGTAGGCAATAAGGATGCTGCGGGGAGAGATATACCTGTAGCAACGAGAACCTAGAATTTGTAGAGAGAATGAATTTCTAAGAGTGATAGAGATAGTTTTGGTTAAGGATATGAGATTAGATATATAGATATATATATATATATATATATATATATATATATATATATATATATATATATATATATATATATGTTGGATTAGAGATGAAAAAAAAAAAACAAGAAATCAAGAAAACATCAATGTAGAACACATCTTACTTGACAAATCCTTCGGCACCATTTTTTATGGAGAGAGAAGAAGAAGAAAGAATTCAACTTTGATTGATACACCAAGTCCAAGACCTTCTTTGATTGGATTTGATCTTTCAAGGATAGCTTACAAGAATGGCTAGTCTTCCTCTAGGAGAAAGTGTAGGCTTAGGCTTATGTTAATGGCTAAGTACAATTAGGTGTTACTACTCACTCCCTCAAGAATTACTCTCATCAATGGCTTGAATGATTTTCAAATAAGGAGAGGTCCCTTTTTATAGGTGAAGGGAACCCCCAAGGGCTTACACAAGAAGAGAAGAGCCAGTGTGAACAAAAACTGGAAAAGCTGGAAGTGAGTTGTCCCTGCATGATGTGGGCAGACTGGGGTCTAGTATTTTGATCATATCTCCTCAACCGTGGCTCCAAAAAATTTTTTAAAAATATGGGCAAAAAATTAAGCTCATTACCTACGACATCCATTTCATTTGCATTTTCCAATTCGGATTGGAACCTTGTGTTAAAAAATCATCAAAATAGGGTACAGTTTTGGCAGCAAAAGTCTTCTTGTGGTCCCTTAGCCTAGACTTTTATTTGATTGTAATGGACACCTCATGCCATATGAAAGCATGACATTTCTCCTTGACAAAGTTTTGTAATCATACTTGCAATAATGCATTAAAATAGGTGTATCTTTGAAAATCATGCTACATAGTGTCCCACTAGGATTTGATTCCCTCCTAGTAGCTATTTAAAAATAAATATAAGAAAATGTAAAAAACACATAGAATATATATATATATTGGAAGTTATCCTAGATATAGAATCTAGCTAGGGTGTGAGATAATAATGAGATAGTAGAAAGAAAGAATCAATGCTTTTTGCCCCAAGTTAAAGAGACGGAGCTATTGACGCTTTTTCTATAGTACTTTTTGACGGAAAAGTAAGAATATGTTTACCCTTGAGATAAATAATAGGAAGAGATAGAAAGCTTATTATTATACTTAGATATGCATATGTACATTATAGGATATAATTATGCATCTAAAAAATTAAAAGATAGATCTTGTAGTATGCGTTCCCACTATGTACGTGTCACAACACGACATAGTGGAGGCCTACCACAAAACATTCATACGTACGTGGACAAATGATCATATTACTCACTACATGGTACTGTAATTTGTTTGAAGACATGATAATCTTTTGAAATGCAAATACTCATCCTTATAATGTTTGCATGCTTTAAGTGCAACATATTAGCTATAACCGCATGCCTTGGTTTGCAAGACAATATGGCAGCTTCGGTGTTTTGTCTACACAAGGAATGGACAAAAACCACTACCAAGCTCGTATTGGTTATTTCAGTCACACTCGACATGGAGGTGGTGCGGACAAAGAAATAAGCTTAGAGGAGCTACACCAATGGACAAATCAGAAACTAATGCATAAGTCACATCGCAAGGAACAAGTCAAACAAACTCAGATTGGCCATGCAGTGAGATTAGCCAAAAAACGGCAAAGAAAGGAGATATAGGAGTTATCATCTGCGGTTAGGTAACATGCAGATTGATGGCTACAAAAATAACACATCGTAAGGGTTTGGACAACACCATTGCAAGTTATGCCATAACTCTGATCCATAACAAGATCCAAACAGCAAACTTAATGTATCTAGAAGAATCGGTGTAATTTCAACTTTTCATATTGTGAATGATGGTTGCAACAAAAAAATTACATTGCAAGATATTGTTACATAATCAATCTAACTTTGATGCATAAAACAAATACATTCTATTTATTTCTAGTCATCTGGAAATGATAAAAAATATTTTGGCCTCTTGCCCTTATCTGAAGGATCCTCTTCCTCGTGTCTTGGTCTCTTTGAATGACACGCTTTGTCATCAACATACGTCGCAAGAACGTTGAGGTCGAGCAATTGGGTCTCCTCAGTTGCCTCAACCTATGGGGCCTCTTTTATAATTTGAATGATTGGTTGATTTTGTTTCAATAGATTATGTTTTCCATATTGTGGCAGCTAGCATGGGTGTGTGATTCCACAAGCTAGACCATACACAACATGTGTCAAAAAGTAGCAACTGTGAAGGCCATACATGCCAAGCCCTACACCAAAAATTGAGACCACTGCTTGTTTGTCTAGCAGCATCACCTTGTCTGCACTACATCTGATGGCCATGCCTCCTACATATCTTGAGAGTGTTTTCAATACAAAAAGGGGAAATTCAGCCTTGTCTTTGGATAAGCTGGAATGTAAGCAGAGGAAATTTGGAGCGCTCAAATTCTCCAAGTATTGACCAAGAGAGGATTTCTTTCCCCAGTCTCCTTTACCGCATCCACTGGGAATGTTAACTGACAAGTCAGACAGTGGAGTCAGCACTGAGCACTGATAGGAATCTTGGGGATTGCCCAACACTCCCTATCGCTCGGTGTTGACCTTGGTGTTAAAGACATTACAAGAGGTAGTAGAGTCAATACTAGGAAAATAGGAAGCTTGGGTACTGCCCAACGCTTCGTATCGCTTGGTGTTGACCTTGGTAACGAAGATATGATATGTGACAGTGAAGTTAACACCGCGCGACTAGGAGGCGTGGGGAGTGTCCAATGCCACCTATCGCTTGGTACTGACCTTGGCAAATAGGCATCGGCACATCCATGGACATTACATTTTTTTGAGTCATGGGTCGGGCTTGTCGGTCCAATAGGAAAAGGGTAAGAGTGATCGTTGATGAGAGGTGCAGTCTAACTAGAACATTCAAGGGTTAGTTGGCTAAGCAGCATTAGCATGTCACATCCGACGTCTGCTATGCCTAGGGCCACACGTATGAACTTTGGGTCGCCACATGGCACAACACAGTACCAAACTTGGAATCCAAGGGCTTCCTATGCGCCAAGTCCAATGCCAATACATACTCCACATGGAGTCTCTGGAGTGCCTTCACCCACGGTGCATGCTCACTTAGGTGACTTGGCAACATTTTCTCAAGCTATCGGTCGATCTATTGTTGAGAATATGCGTAACACGCCTAATAGAGAGCCTAGAAGTAAGGCAATACAAGTATCCAAGCTCACAAAAAAATTTAGTGGAGACGGGGATGTGAGAAAGCATATCGAAGTGTTTGAACAAATATGCGATTCTCTAGGAGAACACAATGACCTGCATAAGAGTAATGCTTTAAGCCTAACCTTAAGTGGGAAGGCAGGGGATCAGTATAGAACCCTAAGGGTGGAAGAAAAAATGATTTACCCTACTCTTAGGAGATTGTTCTTGAAAGAATACATACGAGAGGGAGTGCTTTGGGGTGTAGCCTCTCAGCTCCAAAAATCCCGACAAGAGAAAGGAGAGTCGGTGAGAGACTTTATTAGTCGCTTAAAGCATTTGAATTCTCGTTGTAATCCAAATGGGCGATTCAATAATAATCAATTGCTTGATAGATTCATTAGGGGATTATGACATGCGGATATTCACAATGGCCTAGTCATTAGAGGTCTCACAACTTGGCAAGTAGTCACCACCAATGCGATCCAACTGGAGGATAATTTAATGATTCAAGGAGAAAGAGTGTCTATTGAGCCTAAATCTATTAGCTCGCAAGCATCGGGGCATCAGCCTATTGCTAAGGAGCCAAAGATGTCTGAGATGACTTTAGCAGATCTCACCAAGGCCATTCAAGAGAGTCTTAGAGACAATCGTGCTCTGCAAAACAATCATATGTATCGAAGAAGGGAGCAACAATGGTGCTCAATATGCTATGGTCCGCATAGTACTAGTGAATGCCCTACTTTTAGAGTGAAATTCAATGGGAATTGCAATGCCTGTAGGAGGTATGGTCATCAAGCGAAGGATTTCATAGTATTTAAGCGCACGATGGCCAGTAGACCAACCTTAGCACGGACGGACACACCTTGAGTGCTTGCATTGATGACGGCTCCACCTCTTGAACCAACGTCACAACACATGGTCCCTAGGGCCCAGAATGTTATTCAAATAACACCTTTACCACCTCCAGTGCTAGGACCGCAACCACCACATCTGAGAATCACTTCTGTGAATCAAGTGGATTGTGAGTCATCTATTGCTTGTTTGGAAGGTTTTGAGGAAGATATAGACCCTAATATTGCCTATGGGATTGATGCGCTTAAAGAAAGTCCATAATACTACATGAAGGACTATTGGGGACAAGTCAAACATGTCTATCAAGTAGTTGCTCTTGTTGCAAGAGGCCAAAATATCAATTACACTGCTAAGAGACCACCTCTTCAATGCTATGATTGTGAAGGCCCACATCGTGTAGCCGAGTTTCCTATTAAGCTACAAAAGAATGCCACACTAATGCAAACCAATCAAGCGAGCATGTCTACAATGCCATTACTAATGTGTAATTGATGTAGTATAGATCATTTGATTGCCCAATGTTCGAATAATCCAAATGCACCAAAGATCACGCCATTAAACTTGATTGAGGTTACCGAGGATCCATCACAAAGTACACCTATGGTACCAATAAACGTACTCACACGATCGATTCTCCAAAAAAAAAATCTATATTCTTGAAAAAAGAGACACGGCATCAATTGCCCAATCTCACAAGAAGAAGAAAACACGAAGGAAGAGATTGCAAAAAGCAACAAAGTCAGACCGCAGTTCAAAGACCAACATAGGGACTGGTGACGGCCTCGTATATATGACGACGCTGAAGAGGATTTTGATACAGGTGAAAACATGGAGACCAAAACGACCACTAGGAAAGAAACCAACAAGGAAGTGTGTCCCATGAGCCACAATGGCCAGGATCCAAGAAGAAGATAGGAACTTACCCAAACCCTACAAAGGAAATCGAGTGGGTTAAGCAATTAAGGATTTTGGTAGAAGATACCCAAAGGAATCTAGAGCCAGCACCTAAGCAGATCCGAATTATAGACACGGTGCAACAACCTCAAAAAGTCCATAGACCCCTAGCCATACCTAGTGTCATCCAAGAAGAAAGTGACTTAAAGTCATGGGAAAGTGGGCGTACTCACTTCTTGTTGGAAAGAATGTTTACAGAGGGACTACCTGATCCTAACAAAGAAATGGAGATCCCATCTTCCCCACGTCAAGGGATTGAAGCCCAAAAGGTGCTGTTAAATATTTCCAAATTGATGGATTTCATGGCTTCAGAAGTTAGAACCACCATCATGTCCAAACTATAGGGAGACCCTGAGCTATTCTTAGCTCTTCGAGCTTTCCTCAATGGAGAACTGAAGGCCGCGCTACCACAATTTGCACAAATGGATGGAGTTAGGGAGATGCCAATAGAGGAGGAACACTTAGATCCACAACCCAACCTATATGAGAACCTTGTTATAGAAATACCTATTAACAATTAGGGACAATACTTTGAGGGTGATGAATCCAATGCAACCATACCAGTCACTAACAAGGGATTAACTGTGAAGGGAATCCTTGATGGTGGCATTGGGGTTAGCATTGTGACTAAAAATTGTTGGGAAACTATGGGAAGACCTCACCTTGGAACCACAACCATAGTAGTAAAGATGGCCAATGGTTCTATTGTTAAACCTATTGGGATGCTAGAAGATCTCAAGATCAAGGTCTTTGGACATAAAATAATAAATACCTTCATTGTTATGGATTTCTCCAAGCACACTATGGCATCTGAGATGATCTTAGGACGTCCTTTCATGAGGGAAGCAAAAATGGTGCATGACTGGTCTAAAAACCATGTCTACTTGCAGTTCCAAGATTTTTTCATTCGAGTGGATCTTGTAACGGGTCAAGCACATCCTCTAGGAAACAAGTTTATAATTGATCATAGATCTGACACCATAGTTCACTCAGCCCCATTGCAGTATTGTTACACGTGTAAAGTGGACACTAATGTTGGGGAAGATTCTCCTTATATGGATGTACTACCTGGGATGGCTGAATCAGACAAATGTGGATTGGGTCCACCTGGAAACAACCATAGACACTTGGGGAAACAAGGGGATGACCTGGGTAACACCTAAGGGGGATGAAATGCCACCACTCGTACCCATGAATATGCTAGAAGCAATGCATATAGATTTTGAGAAGACTCGTCCTATTATAACGAAGAAAACATACAAGTGGGTCCCTAAAGCTTCTTTAGCGACCATAGCTAGTGCTCAAAGACAGGAGCCTGGTAAGAGACATCCCACTTGTCCCAAGAAATATAAAGAAATGTTTCGTTGGATATCTAAAAAACTATTAGAATCCCAAGGCTACTATGAAGGAAATGATCAAATCTGGGTACCAAAACGTAAATTCTGTTCTTACCTGTCACCTAACTCATGTGAGTCAAACCCTGTGATGAGCAAGCCAATGAAAGATCGCGGAAAGAAAAAAATCACAGAATGCCACACACCCGCTCCAGAGCTAGTTTGGGTATCGAAGAAAGAACGATTTGTTCCACCTAGCTCAAGAACAAGAAAGTCAAATGAAGCTTCTTGCTCTTCATGTAGTTCCTATATGGAAATACAAGCTTCGACACAACCTCCACCTACCATTGTACATATCCATACAAAGAAGGAAGAATTTGCACCTCTCGTTTTAAGTTCACCACCTACAACAACGTTGAAAATAAAATCATGGGATTGTGTTAGCAGCAAGCTAACATGGACACCATTTTTCAGAGTTCTCTTTGTACAACATTTAGTATTTTGATAAATCGAGAATATTGTAACTCCTATTTTCTCGGATAAACTCTGTAATTAATGAGTCGGAGCTACAAGCTTCCAGATTATATCAGCCAGTCATTACCTAGCTTTGGTAGAACTCCAGATTATTAGTTTTGACCACCCAAAAACCTTGGCTAAGGTATAAAAGCCAATTTTTGTAAGTTTTTTATAAGTTTTTGGATAAGAAATAAACAGTGTGAGCTAAAGATGTTCACTTCTCTCCTTCTCGCGCTTCGTACTCCCTCTCCAGTTGTCACATTGCGATTGCGTTTGTTGCATTACAACCGTAGGTAAGAGCTCTACGCATTGGCGTAAGCCATTCACAATATTTCGTAGTTTTTGGCGTCGCCGACCCCGGACTAATTTCATCATAACTAGGAATTTACACTTTTAAATAAAAAACTAAGCATAGGTGGCGTATTGGGGCATCATTGCTAAGCATTTAGATGCATTATGGGTCGAAAATGACTAGGTCAAAAATCCACTGCTGTTAATAATCACGATTTTGAAACTTGACCTAAAGTGGGGTTTGAGATCATAATCATGTGTGCTTAGGTCTTATAAACTTGTCCTAGAAGTTTCGTTACGTTTTGATGTCATTTGATGCTGTAACAGATGTGATTTGCTTACCGATGAGCGATTGGATTTTGGTGATTTCAGTCACTTGAGTATAGCTTGAGTTAGATGCAAGTTGTTAGTTGTTTTACAAAGATTGACAACCTCTTGTAGCCTCTATGCACTAGTCGAGTCAGCTTGGTCCCATGGTTTGACAAATTAATCATGGTTCTCGCTAATATTGCAAGGTTAGACATACGTCCCACATTTGGCACCGCTGCCGAGGATCAAAGAGACCTAAACTAGGGAAAAACATGAGCTTCTTGTGTAGTTGTCCTTGAAATTACTCTAGATTCACCTAGAGTTCAAAACTCTTTTTTAGAAACCGCATAGCTTAAGATTATCGTCTTTTGCTGTGTAGAGGTAGCTTGGAAGTAGTCGTACATGGTGAGTACCTATAGAATCGTAGGATTGTAGAATTAGATTAGGATTTGGAGAATGATTGGTAGATGAGACAAATCTTAAGATAAAGGATCTGAAAAACATAAAAAACACAAAAAAACGAATGTTTGTGGACACTTTCCACAACCCCATTGCATGAGAATTTAGGAGTAGGGTAAGTAGGATCCGAGGTGGATTTTAGAACATTGCTCTCTCTCAAAGAATCAAGTGTGAGATGTTATTGGAAGTTGTAGAATTTCAGGTCTACGGTTAGAAATAGCTCAAAAAGACTCGAATCCACTCAATCCGATTGGAGAGTAAGCCTAAGAGTTGTCTGAACCAGTTGGTAAGCTCAAAGACACTTCGAGGTAAAAAATTTCAAGAGTTGGCCAAAACTCATATTATTTACTTTTTCTTGACATTTTAGGCCAAATTAAGTTTTGACTTGATTCATAGGCTTAAAATAGCTCATATAAAGATTGTCTTTGAGAAACTTGCAAAAAAGTGCTCATTTCAAGCCTAAAGTTAATAATCACGATTATTAACTTTCTGCTTTTAATTGACCAAGGTTCGCACCATTGACTCATTGCATGTGTACAAACAACTTTTGTAAAGGCCCAAGAGATTTGGATCACTAAACTGGCAAAACATTGGGTAAAAACTAAATTTTTTACTGACTTTTTGAATCTTGAGTATAAATTGGAGGAAAATTTATCCAAACTTGTTGAAATTTGATTTATAGGCTTATATTGATGTGATAAACATGTGTACATGCTCAGTTGACCAAAAATTACAAAAATTTATCAAATGTAAATAATCACGATTATTTACATTTGCCCACTTTTTTAACTTTTTTGACCAAGTCTGCATACCACTAGTTTCACCATGTTGTAATAAGCCCACAAACCAAATTTGGTAAGATTTGGATCACGGGATTGAAAATTGTGACTAAAATTGCAAAGTTAGTCTACGGACAGATAATTGATGACCATTTGACCAAAAATTGTCCAAACTTGATGAAACTTAACTAGTGACCTCAACTAAAGGTGCTTAATAGAACTGTGTCAAAGTTGGGGCAAAAACTTGCAAAAATATAGCTGGAGTAAATAATCGTGATTATTTTGCATCTGCTTCAAAACTTGATGATTTTGCAAAGCTGAGTATAACACAAGGTCAAGTACATCAAGTAGACCTCACAAATCCATTTTGGTGAAATTTGGATCCCAAAAGTGAGACTTAAGCTAGATTCTCGAAATCAGAGTCTGTGGACACCAAACAGTTGATAAACTTGATCAAATTTTGTCCAAACTTGTTGAAACTTGTCTAGGGACTTTAAAGTTTTATAATTTCTAAAACAATCAAAAAAGTGTAAAAAACTGACAAAAGTAAATAATCGCGATTATTTACTTCTGCTATGTAGAGACATCAATTTTGACTTTTGAACTTATATAGTGATAGACCAACATAATATAAAGCCACAGGGCAATTTTGGGTTCAATCGGATCAAAATTGATACATGTACACTCAGTTTACAGGTTGTAGATTAGACCTTTGATTTTTTGCTAAAGTCGAATTTGAAAGTCAAATTTTGACTCTCATAGCTCGATTTGAAGTGATACACAGAGACCAATCGCGAGAGTAGCAAAAACTCTACTGTCTTTATAGAAGAATAGCTAACTTGATCAAATTTGTACAGGAATCAGGTTGCAGATGAGGAATCGATGGCTTGACAG
This sequence comes from Adiantum capillus-veneris, assembly GCF_014529385.1. Classification (NCBI taxonomy): domain Eukaryota; kingdom Viridiplantae; phylum Streptophyta; class Polypodiopsida; order Polypodiales; family Pteridaceae; genus Adiantum; species Adiantum capillus-veneris. Next base: position 103,101,262 of record NC_140940.1, on the reverse strand, counting down.
AAAGTTTCAATTGAATCGGGTGGAAATTGACGACAAGTCAATCCAAAGGTGAGTACTCTATCCAGGGCTTCATAAGTCTATATGAACCTTAGATCTGATCGTGTACTAGGAAATCAAGGCATACTCGGAGAAACCTCCAGTAGAGTATCTATCGAAGAAAGCATGAATCAAGGCAATTCCTTGCACACAATTCCTGAAGAAGTCTCGGACACTTTTTTAGATTCAACATCCGAAATGTCTTCTTACTCAACTCACTGGAAAACCGGAACGACGATCCGCTATAAGCATATACTATCTTTTTACAAGACTACCGTCATGGAGCCCACGTTTACTTAGACCCTAACGAGGAGTATGCTATTCGCATTGATGACCATGGTATTGAGTCCAAAGAAGAGGTTAGGGAAAACAAACAAGGAAAAATGTACATGGATCGAAACAGAACTTAGTATTTACAAGTCAAAAACCCTGACGTGATAGACAAATGGGGGTTAGAAGTAAACACCATAATCCTAGATATGTCAGCAAAAGAAGGACCACCAACTTTAGAATTCGAGGGATATGATCAAGTAGATCAAGTTACCATTGGAGTCTTGCAAGAATGACATCAAATGTCCCATCCATAATCAAAAGTGTTGAGTTGCAAAATACTATGTTGGGTTCATACTCTTTTTGAATGTTAATTTGGACAATCATCGGGACAAAGCAGAGGAGGCCAAGAGCAGTCACCATTCAGTCACTGGTGCTGAGTTGGTGCAACCACCTAGTGGTGCTTTGTGTGTTTCAGAAGGTGTTCAACTGCTAGAGCGAGCTTTGCCAACAAATGTGCTTCCTACCATCCCCATCAGTGATCATCATTATGTAATTCTCAGTGACATCATGGAACTATTTGACTTGAGATAAGACTAATGCCTTGCTATAGTCGCTCAAAATCTACAAGAGGATGGTAGTATAATTGACCCTGCCGATGACAAGTATTCTGGATGCTCATGTAACAGCGCGGGTGAGTTTATCAAACCAACAGAGGCACCAGTAATGATATACAAGGATGCAGCCGCATGTGCCATGACACTTCCAACGGAGTCGATGTTCACAATAGTACACAAAAGGCTTGGAATCACAGATATGGAGAGAAGTGCTCTATCAACGACATTGACACCGTCTTCATCCTCTGCAAACAAGAGTATACTTGACTTATGGAATGCTGCATTACTTGAAGAAGAAAAAAATTAGAAGTTATACTCTTGTATAAATATTTTTTTTCTTCCTTGTATGAGAGTTTCATGTGTATATACCAATACTTGGCTTTTATTTCTTGTAGCTCATAGTCTATGATGATAAGTTCATTCCTTGTCCCTGTGCACGTCTGCCGCATGTGTCAATGCAATACTTGCCATACACTGTGAACGAGCCACAAATGGCTACAAGCACACAACCAGACTAATCTAGCAAGCTCAAGAGAGCAAGGGTGTGTCACTCACCGCCCTACGCTTGCCTTCGTGGAGGATTCCTCCCCGCAAAGAAGAAGGAGCTACCATTGTGCCGCGCTCAACCGCCTTACCGCCTCCGTGCCATCGTCGCAATGCTTGATCTCTCTCTCTCTCTCTCTCTCTCTCTCTCTCTCTCTCTCTCTCTCTCTCTCTCTCTCTCTCTCTCACACACACACACACACACACACACACACACACAAGGAGATGGAGATGGAGCAAGAGCACTCTTCAAGTGCACAAATGAGAGAATAAGCCTTTTTTAGGTTTAGGTGACTTTTATATGAACTTGCCCATTCACACTTGGGCGCCCATGCTTAGACAACTAACCGTTGAATGTTCCAATTAGAGTGAACCTCTCATTGGTGATCACTCTTACCCTTTTCCTATTGGACAGACAAGCCAGGCTCATGACTCAAAACAATGTAATGTCCATGGATGTGCTGACGCCTATTTGCCAAGGTCATCACCAAGCGATAGGTGGCATTGGGCAGTCCCCAAGCCTCCTAGTTGTCCGGTGTTGACTTCATTGTCACATATCATGTCTTCATTACCAAGGTCAACACCAAGCGATAGGGAGCATTGGGTGGTCCCCAAGCTTCCTATTCGCCTAGTATTGATTCTACTGCTTCTTGTAATGTCTTTAACACCAAGGTCCACACCAAGCGATAGGGAGCGTTGGGCAATCCCCAAGCTTCTATTTGACTTCACTGTCTGACTTGTTGGTTAACATGCCCCCCTTCCTGATGTAGATTTCATCCTCGAAATCTATTGTGTTGAAGCTCGGTCATCAAGGTGGAAGAGCATTTGAGATGAAAGTCCTTAGCCTTCTTCATTCACTACAAAATTAAACAAAACTGGCACAATAATTGCATCCTTATATACAATTAAAAAGCATATGCAGTTGTAGTCAAACAAATTGATTGTTAACAGAATTTTAAATTATTTGTCGGCAATAAACATTAAATTGTAATATAATCAACGCATAAACGGTTGTAAAGGTCAAAAACTAAACCAGTCTGGGGTCGCTAATTTAACGGTCGTAAGACACTAGAGATCAATTATTAATACCATGGGCAAGCTTCTTAATTTTCTCTAGTCAATTAAGTTGTTTAATTGCGAGAGCCAAGTATTTCATGTCCAAGGACTGACTAGAGGCTATACCTAGAAGACCTTGTAGTTAAGCTATGATAAAAGGAATTGCTCATGAAATCATTGCCTGACTGATTCCCTTTCCTTTGAACCCCCAAAGCCTTTACACAATGATTCAATTTTGATGTGTGTGCTTATTTTGCATGCCTTGGGTTTTTTGCTTTCCAAGGAAAAGCGCCCACACTGGGAACCTCTAGGGTTCTAGTACCATATGCGGTACATGAGAGTGAAGTATCAAATCAAGCTGAGATTTCTCTTCCCGCATAAGATTTTACATTGTGGCACTTTGATTTTTTTGTTTGTTGGTTTACAGCATTTTAATTTTGTAACTTTGGGGGGTCATATAACACTGTTACCCTCCCCAGGCTCATCACATTAGTAAACTCCCTTTATAATACTTAAGCTAAAGGTCAATAGGGACTAAGGCCACTAGAAAGCCCTAGTACATGGCACACAATGCTGCCTAAAACGGATTAAGAACCTAAGTAACCATTGATTATTAGAATGGCATTCCCCATGGTATTAAGAGAAGATATCTAACGCTTAGCTTGGTCAAACTAGCTTAGTCGGACTGCTTGATTTTTAAACCTAGACAAGTGATTATGAAAAAAAATTACATTGAATTTAATGTTTGGTACTAAGAAAATGCGTTGAATATTATACTACCAATCACAATTAATTAAAGCAAACAAACATGGATGCAAAAAAGATAAGGGGCAATGCTAATGGATAAGAAACACCTATTTGTGTTCATGATCACGCTTGATTTAAAGAGTGAACGAGAGAAAGATTCCATGAAGTTCCAAATCCTAACAATAGCAACACATTTTTTTACACACTACGAAACACAAGAATACCTTTGGGAGGCACATCAATGGAAATAGGCACCAACCCTTATTGAACACAATTAAACAACATAAGTAACCCTAACCTAATTATTTTCACTCCCCCTAGAGAGTCAAGGGAATAGGATATTGTAGATATTGGGGGAAAACCCTAAGGATAAACCCCTATCCTCGTCGTAAAAAAAAACAAATTTATCATCCGTGAGACCATATGTGACATCCCTGTAATCAAGTAAATCGTCTTCATCATTAGAGGCACCAATGTTTACTAAGAAGGTCACTAGACGTCTATAGTCATCTTGGTCAAGAGGGTAGTCTTGTCCCATGGGAGAAACGCTCTCTACTAGTATGAATTAGTCGTGGTCAAGAAACGTATCAGCCATTCTAACCTCAAAATTCCTCTCACATGCTAGCGTACCTACCAAATCCCATTCACAAGCAAGCACTAAAAAGACCATGTGAAACACTTGTGAAAAGTAATCTCACCCAAGGCAAGAGTGGATGACTCTAGCGTACTAGCCATATCTATACACATAGATAGATGATGATTAGAGTGTAGATATTATAAGGGTCGTGTCTAAAGGTCGTTTCCTTGTGCATAATGTGTTTTTATGATTTTGTGTTATGTATAGAACTCATGGGTTTTCAGATTTTTGTTTGGTGGCTCTTGCTCTTTTACATTTTTATCTTGTTTCTGTGAGTATAAGGCTTTATATATACATTCCCTAAGATTGGAGATTGAGAGGTCAGGGAGGAAGGTTGAGAGGGAAGCAAGTGAATGATGGATGTCAAAAAAACTCCCCCCTTCCTTGGGTAGATCATACCTTTCCTAATGATGTCGACACCTTTTAAAACCAATTGCTCCAAGTTGTTATGGGTGAAGGCTTTAATCAATAGTTTTCATCCGCCCTAGGCATTTCATCTAGTTGCAAGGGTGGTAAGGTACTCTCTGTGGGATGCATGTCTAACCTCACCATCCTATCTTATTGGAGTATTAGCTAGAACCACGATTAATTTGTCAAACATGGGACAAAGCTGACTTGACTAGTGCATAGAGGCTACAAGTGGTTGTCAATCTCTCAGAAAACAACTAACAACTCGCATCTAACTCAAGCTACACTCAAGTAACTAAAATCACCAAAATTTAATCGCTCATCGATAAGCAAATCACATCCGTTACAGCATCAAATGACATCCAAACGTAACGAAACTTCTAGGACAAGTTTATAAGACCTAAGCACACATGCTTATGGTCTCAAACCCCACTTTAGGTCAAGTTACAAAATCACGATTATTAACAACAATGGAATTTTGACCTAGTCGTTTTCGACCCAGAATGCATCGAAATGCTTAGCAATGATGCCCCAATACCCAACCTATGCTTAGTTTTTTATTTAAAAGTGTAAATTCCTAGCTAGTTATGATGAAATTAGGCTGCGGGTCGGCGGTGCCAAAAACTACAAAATATTGTGAATGGCTTACACCAATGCATAGAGCTCTTACCTGCGGTTGCAATGCAACAAACACAATCGCAGTGTGACAACTGGAGAGGAAGTAGGAAACGCAAGAAGGAGAGAAATGAAAGCCATTTGCTCACACTGTGTATTTTTTATCCAAAAACTTATAAAAAACTTACAAAAATTGGCTTTTATACCTTAGCCAAGGTTTTTGGGTGGTCAAAACTAATAATCTGGAGTTCTACCAAACCTGGATAATGACTGGTGTCCAAAAGAGAACTCCAAAAAATGGTGTCCGTGTTAGCTTGCTCCTAACATCCCCCCCCCCCCCCTCCTCGCCCGTGCCATCCCTTGACACAACTTTATGGGCTGAAATAGTCTTCAGGTTGATGGCTGGCGAGGCGATCGTTTAGCACGTCCAGTGCCTTCTGGTATCTGATTCTTCTTTCTTTGTTGGGCACTTGTAGAAATTGCATTGTTACTTTATTCTTGAGCTCCACCGCTGAATAGCCTACAAACCTGGATGTCAGGTTGCTGATCACCGGTGCAAATATCTTCGTTCGCCAGGCCATGAAGAATCCAGTGTAGAAAGCTTTTTCAAAGGCCAACATATTATTCAATGGCAAGAACGTACACCTGGCATAGAATCCGTAGAGGACTTCTTTTGAAGGTTTCCCACTCAGATCATAGCATAAGCCTTTGTTTCCTTCCAAGAATGATAGCCATGGGGCTCGTGTTTGCTCAGGCTCATTAAAAACTTATATACATGTGAGGAGCATCTTGCAGATCTTATATAACATGGCGCAAGAGAGGTCTTGTTGACTCTTGAATAAAGACATGGTGCCCGTTATGGTTTTCAACATGTATTCCTCTGTCGCTTGGCCTCTCTCTGGAGCTGATAGCCTGGGGAAGTTAAGCCAAGTTGGCCTCTTCTTTTGCAATGCTTCATGTGCTTGCCATGTCCTTACTCTGGGTACAAGATAGAAGGTTGGATCTCTTTGAAGGGTTGCAGGTGCTCTTATGAACAGAATCAGGTATCTCGGATTCTTGCTCAACCAGCTTAACCTCCACTTTGGGTGGTCTTTATTTGTGCCATCTTCTTGCATATCTTTGTACAACCTTTCTTTCACCTGTAATAATTCCACTTTGATGAGAGGGTATGACAGGGATTGTTGATGCCATTGAGCATTGATCTGATTGGTAGTGAGTTGAGTGACGTTGACAGAGTGTAAAACTCTCAACTCCCAATCCATTGCGGCTTTCCAACACCTAACTCCTCCATTTCTTTTTGTTGCCTACCTCTTGCTAACTGATGCTGTTCCGCTTCTGCCTTCATCTCTTGCACCTGCCTTTGAAGATCGGTGATGATAGTCATTATGTCTTCTAACTCTCCTTGGAGAGCATCAGTCACCATCTCAAGTTCCTTGGCCTTTGTGCTGCGGTTTAATGTTGTTGAGAGGAGTCTTTCCATCATTTCTTGCATCTGTCGTGCATATTCATTGACTTGTACTATTACCTCATCATTTGATGGCCAATCCTCTTGTCTTGCCAGTTGAGATATGCCTGTAGTCTCATGTGTGGCTTCTTGCTGCGCCGTAACTGTTGGTGGTTCTTGTGTAGAGGTAGATGGTCGGTCTTCTTCTTTGGTATCCTGAGGCTTTGATGCCTCGGCTGTTTTTGGCTCCGACGTTGCTGTCTCTCCAAGTGCCATCCTTTCTTCCTTCTCTAGCTTAGTTTCTATCTCATGTGCAGTGGTAGAATCTTTTTCCGCATCTGCTTCTTTATTAGACTCTTGTTCAGATCCACTTTCCTTTTTCTCTTCTAGCTTTTGGCTTTTTCTTTTCTGGCTTTCTCTTTTTCTCTTCTGGCTTTTGAGTATCTTCTTCAGCCTTCTCCTGTTCCGTCGGCTCGACCTCTTTTCCTTTTTGTATGTCGTGTTGGTCAGCTTCTTGTGCAGATTCTGTTTGTTTGGTGGACTTAGAATCTTTGTCTTTCTCAGGCTCCGCTTCTTCATTGGTGTCTTTGCCCGCCGATGATGGTGGTGGGCTAGGCATGGGATGGTCTTGTTGTTCTCTAGACAGTGAGGTGGGTCGGGGAGATCTATAACTTTGTTCTTGGCTAGCCGTTTCCTCGGCTTGCCTTTGGTCTTCCGCCTCCTTGGCTTTCTTAGCAGCTTCTTCTGCCTCCTTCAGCTTGAGAGCTTCAGCCTCTTGGTACATTCTTTCTAAACGTTCTGTTGGATTATCCGCCTTTTTTCTTGTATGATGCTTCGTTCAAGGGCCCTTAAGTCCAGCAGGTACCCATTTTTTTGGGTCCTTCCCTTGTGCTTGTCTACTGTGCTGGTAAGCATGTTTCTCTCTTTCAAAGCACACTTGTTTTTGAGTTGTCTCTTCTTGGTGTGCAGCCATAGCTTTTCTTTTCATCTCTTCTCTCCGAGCTCTCTTTTCTTCGTTTTCAGAGCTCTCGTTGTTGTGCCTTTTCGGCGAGTTATCAGCTGACTCTTCATCAGATTTATATGATCTTTTTTCTTGACCTTGTAGCTCTTGAAGAGGGTTGTGCTGCCAATATCCATGTATTTTGATCTGGAGCAGGTGGTAGGTTTTCGGCCATGCCGATGGCATGATATGCTATTCGAGTCAAGACCTCTAGCACACCCAAGTACGTGATTTTGCCTTCCTTCTTGGGGCCCTTCAAGGTTGTCAAGACATACTGCACATGGTCCACTGGTTGTCTTGTTGTCAACTTGAGAACCTGAGTGAATGTGGCGGCCACGACGTGATTTGGTGTACTGTACCTTGGTTGCCTTTTTGCCAAGAAATGAAAGTGCTGGTGGTACAAACGGGCTTTCTCTTCCACTTTTTTGTGAATGAGGTTGGCGAATGTAGATGCGGCTGTCTCTTTGGTAAATGTGCCTGTGGTTTGTATGTCCCTTGATCGCATGGTCATTCCTTCTATGGGCAGTCTGAGTGCCTCTGCCACTATCTCTTTTGTGATCACTACTTCGACCTTGTTCCCTTGGGTGTCGGATATCTGTGCGGTTCAATCTTCTTTGATTGTGGATGGAAGCTCATAAGCCTTTTGGAAATCCACTCTGCTAGGCTCTTGTTCATAGAAATCCCTGAGTCCTAGCCTGCGGTTAGCTTCTTTGGTTTCTGGCTTGTCAGCTACATCATAGACTTCTTTGGGCAGGAGTTGCAACTCCACCTGATGCCCCTCTTCACTTTTGAACTTGCCAGTGAAGACTGTAGCGTGGTGCTCTTCTAACTGTTCTTTGGAGAGGTAGGATGCCTTTGCTGCTTTGATTGACTCGGGGTCTAGTTGATAAGCGGGCGGTTCCTCTAGTTTCTTCTTTTGGTTGAGCTTCTTTTTAGCCCTCTCTACTGCTTGCATGGCTCCTGTCCAGTAAATAGAGTGCAAAGTTAGCAGATTTGTCGAAATTATCTCTGAAATGACCTTTACGCTGAAATGCTGACAATTTGGTCCAATTTGTTTCAAATCAATTTTTGAACAAGCAAAGATGCTTAAAACAATGCAAGAAACAAAACTGTGTGGTCAAAACAAAATTTTGCAACCAAAGTAAATAATTGCGATTAATTACAGCTGAGGAAATTTTTCAACTTTTTGCAAACTTGGCTTTATAGGCTTCAAGTATATACCAAATACATGCTCTGAGTGAAATATGGGCTCATTTCGATGCACAGGGTGAAAATGGTACCAGATTTTGGCTTTAGGTCTTTGAAACAGTAAATATAAAGGAAATTTGAGATTTTGAGTTCCAAATGGATGCAAAATTGGCTAGTGGGCTTAACACATCATGTACTTTGGATGTATGATGAAACAATATCAAAATTCCCCAATTTTTACCAAAAAGTAAATAATCACGATTATTAACTTTTCATCCAAAATTGACATTTTTTGGTACAAATTGGTTCTAGGCATTGTATAGACCTTGGGTATGAGATATGAGGTGATTTGGATCAAGAAATGTTGTCCATAATCCAAAATTTGGCTTGCAAAGACTTCTTTGCGTTTTTTGACAATTTTACAAGTAATGGTTGGTCATTTTGGCTCATACTTGATTTTTGGCATGTAATAGGTGTGTACACATGATAGGTGAGGTGAGGTGACAATTTCCAAGCAAAATTGATGCAAAAGTAAATAATCGCAATTATTTACAACAGTGTTAAAATCTTTTCAAAACCTACCAATTTTGACCTAAACATGTTTCATACACCTAATACAAGTTCTAAATTGAATTTGGTTAAGTTTGGTCATACCAGCATCACTTTGTGCTCTGTCGACTCTGAAATCATCTCTTTTTATGACTACACTTCTTGTTGGGTTGGTCGGTCAACTTTGAGGCTTTGGACTTGTCCGCAACATAGTCATGAAGCAACCTGTCCAATCCTGGGTCATTTGGAGTCAGTTTGACCCCGTATGTCGAATTTGACGCTTTGTAACCTTCGAGCCATTTTTTGCTATCAAGGAATTTCTCTGGAGAAACAAGGTAACTGGAAGCAGACCATGGCAATGGGGAAAGTGGGATACCGTGGTCAAGCCTAAGATTCAAGGAGGTTTGACCATCCTTGACCCTCCCTTACATAGTGAGGCCCTTTGTGAAAAATTATTTAGAACTTTGGCTGATTCGGACGAGAGCTGGGCTTGTATGCCCAAGGAAATGGTGAAGAAAGCTAATATGAAATCTAGAGGGGGCAACTAGTTGAATCTTAATCTGCAAAAAAAACTACTGCACCCCAAATGAGTGTAGTCAGCATTGGGCAGTTTCCCAAAAAAACTCATCAAAAAATTTTGTAAGGCCGCATCCACACTCATGAGGGACGAAGAGGCCAGATACTGAAAAAATTCTGCTCTACGATGGTCTCCCTGATAAAATCCTCCCTAACTCGAGAAAGGGGTAAAATGAGGTTCAAACTAGAGCTATTCAGAAGCAGTTACAACTTAAAAGTTCTTGGCCCCATTTCTCGGTTTTATAGATATTTAAAAAAAATGATTGTAAAGAATATATTTGTGCTAGGCAAGACTTCCATTACAAAAATGAATAGTTACAATGAAGTGGCTTATGGATAGTAATTGGAAAAATTAGGCCTCAATTAGCTTGTGGCTAACGAGGGCCAAGGATATTTTAAGAAGAAAAAAATATGCCACATTACACCAAAGAAGAAAACTACTTCTTGACAAAGATACGACACTCATTACAATGATTCCCCTATATGAGCATCCTTCCAATTGATTAGCTTTTCTAGATGCTTGTTAAAATTCAAAAGAAATATATACAAAGGGGATGAGGGAAACCCTTAAGCTACTACCCACCTCATGTTATTGAGCTCCAAGGACCTTGAGAAAGAGCAAATAAATAAATAAATAATGTAAGGTATGCAAGGAGGGTGGCATGGTGAGCTACCAATGGCCACCCTCCTCCAATGCAAGTGAAAAAGGGACCTATGGTGCTGTTGGGATTGTTATAGATATGGAAGAAGAGATGAGACATGAGGGTGATGCATCTTTGATTGTCATTGTAGGAAAATCACAGAAGTGGATTTTGGATCCATGATGTTGACAAGAAAAGCTTGAATCGGGGCATCTCTTTAGCGAAGCTTCCTTGCCATTTAATAACATACTTGTACCCTCTCAAGGATCAAAATTTTCACCCAAGATGGTCTTCCTTCCTTCAAAACAAGATTTTTCTATTGGCATTATAAGCCCTTTCCAAACCAATATAGTGCATGTCAAAGCTACTAGAGGGTGTTTAAGGCTTGCGATTATAGCATACACCCACCAAACCATGCGAAAGACTCATGTGAGAGAATAACAACTCTAGCCATGAGGCCCCAGCTCTCAAACTTACACATACACAACTCACCTCTCAAATCTCTCTCATCTTTTCTCAATGTCTCTACTGTAATCAGTATGAAAATCTCAAATCATTTATCGCAAACTCTATCGCATTTTGTAGAGAGAGGGTCCAAAATGGACTAGCCACATAAGAGAGAGGGGGGCAGGGTGATATTTTTTGTATTTTAGTTATTTTGTGGATATTCGCTCTATGTTTTGACACTTATACACTCAAATTTTGGGTATTTCCCTTTGTTTTGCTTTTGAAGAAATTTACATAACATTATTAAAATTTTATAAAAAATAAAAAACGATATTAAAACATACAACAATGACTATGTGAATAAACATGATACTACAAGAAGGAAACTCTACCCTATCATAGCCCTCGTGTTTTCACACTTTGCTACCATGAACTAACCATCACGGTGGCAACAACTGATCAAGGGTTTAGATTAGTGGACTGATTCTTAACTTTGTTGACTTGGTGTCTGATCATTGGCGAAGCAGAGCTTACCAGCGGCAATGCCAAAATACAGCTACTACGATGACAATTTATCATGCTTGACAAAATTAGAGAGAGAGAGAGAGAGAGAGAGAGAGAGAGAGAGAGAGAGAGAGAGAGAGAGAGAGAGAGAGAGAGAGAGAGAGAGAGAGAGAGAGAGAGCAATCAATGTTCAAGTGACATGAACAATTACCAGATTTTTTTTCATAAAATAAGATATACAAAATGTTTATACATCATCTTCCAAAAGATCTCTACAAGTAGCTTGATCTAAATCTAACCCCATGGCTCCTAAATAAATAAAGAGAGAAACTGAATTGTTGTTTGTGGATGTGCTAGCTTCATCATCTTCCATCTCATCATTGTCATCATGGCCATCATCCTTGCTGAGATTGGCGGTGTTGGGACTTGAATCAACAGTCTCTTTGTCCCTTGTCTCACCCTCATCCAAAGTAGTAGGTGGAAGAGGGTCAAAAATGGTCTCCACTTCATTAGAGGCTAAAATGGTAATTCCCCAAGGTGTTATGGGAACTACGAACCAAAATTTTGGCTAATGGATTGATGGGATATAGATGACCTATAGAATAGAAGTTCAAAGTGAGTGACATTGGTAGTATGTTACAAGCAAATAAGGTAAAAAAGGGGATCACTCACTTGTTACAATTGCGTGGCCATACCTCCCCATGTGATACACCCTAGAGTCCATGTAAAGCCTATTCTCATGCCGTCTAGACAGTTGCACTAGAAGATGAAGGTATGAAAGGTCCTAAAATCAACCTTTAGTATCCTTTCAATAGTCTCACAATATCTCGCTTCATCACCATTTGTGTCAAGATGGCATGTACAAAATTGTGGAAGTAGAAGGGAACCTAACAAGTGGATCCAATATTTGCCTCTAGTGGAGTTTGCACAACAAATGATGTTGGCCTTCTAGCAATTCATGGAGGAATTGAAACAAAGATAGTTTATGCTGAAGAAGTAAAGTCTTGTCAGAGACGACAAGAACTTGTTGCGGTGTTTGAGTATGTGTGTGCAACGCAATGAGCGGTTATACACATAGGTACTCATATATTTCAATTTCGGGCACTTCCAAAATCCGACTCTATCTTCATACACGTTCTCTGTAGATGGGTCTAGAGTGAGGGTTTTGAATGTAGAGGCTTTGGGACATGTGTATCCTAGTGAGAGGATGGTGTTCCTTAAGTTTCATATGATTCTGGTATGATTTAGTGAGTTCCCTTTCATTTGTGTGCATGTGGGTTGGTGGTGTAGTTGAGAGCAGTGAGACTCTAGATTGTGGTTTAGTTAGCCTTCCATAGTGTTATATGCGTGGGATGGTCTAAGCCTGACAAGCTAAAGAGATTGCCTTTGTGCGCCTATCATGTCATCTGTGTTCTCAATTGACATTATTTTGATCTAGGTTGTGTTGTATGCACTTTATGGGCGGTATGAGTCTCTCCCGCAACATTGGCGCTGCTACCAAGGACACAAGGACTTAGGTATGTATTCCTACTAACACTTGTGTGATGGTTTCTTGCTTTAGTTTCGGGTAAAGAAAGAATTTTTCTTAAGTGCATCTGGAAGAGGTTATTCCGAGATCAAGTGGATAGCCAAGAAGCGTGTGTCTTACCGAGGGTCTGTGACTAGGAAGATTTAGTTAGGATTTGTAGTATTAGTGGTATATCAGAGTAGTTGTTAGTGGTTGAGTGGTTTGTAAGGTGATAAAAGTGTTTTCTAGTCCGTGTGTGGCATTGAAGCATTTTTCTACTCATAGATAAAAAACCCCATACAATGTGTAGGAGTTTGAAAACCACCTGGAGATGTGAGCTACTGGATATTGTCTATGAGACCTTTTGTACATAAAACCTTCCTTTTGTATATGAGTGATAACATATATGTTGTAAAGGTATTCTATTTTGTAAATTATTGCAATTTGAATGTGAGCCTCTCTCTCTCTCTCTCTCTCTCTCTCTCTCTCTCTCTCTCTCTCTCTCTCTCTAGTAGACCTACGAGTACTGTTGCAATGGAGAATGGAACACTAAGGGTACTTGTGGTTGAGAATGAGAATCTCAAGAGGACACTTGAGATGCAAACAACACGTTTGATGCAGCTTGAAGAGGAAGTCAAGGAATGTAGCGCATGAGCAAAGTAGAGCATGACCATGTATTAAAAGAGGATAAATTTGACTTGAATGAGCCGGGATCTATGTGACATGAAAAATGTATGCACAAACAAGTCTTGGGTTGATGTATGTGGACGTGAATGCTTTGAAGTAGCGCATGAGCAAAGTGGAGCATGACCATGTATTAAAAGAGAATAAATTTCACACCATGAGCTGGGATCTATGCGAGATGAAAAATGTATGCACAAACAAGTCTTAGGCTGATGTATGTGGTAACAATGTGGTTCCTAATTCCTCACTCATGCAAGCTATGGTTTCAAACAAAGAATGTTGAGAATGTGGATATGGAGGAGTTGAAGGAATAGGAGCAACGTTCCAAGAACATTGCTATTCGTGGAATTCTTGAAGAGAAGTTAGAGACACCTCCTTCTCCTACCATTGTTATCAAAGATTTCTTCAAAAACCACTTTGGCATGTCCGGAGTTGTGGTATATGGAGCACATAGAGTACGGAAGCAAGGAGCTCCTCGCTCGGGAGAACAACCAATTGTATGCACCATGCCGGATGAGACCAAACAAAAGATTATCCTTGATAATAGTTGGATCTATTTGAGGGATACGTTTTGTATGTGAAGATCGCACTATTAAGCAACAAAATATGCATCGCAAGGCATATGATGAAAAGAATAAGAAAAACAAGGAGATCTCTCACGAAGAAAATGTGCCCAAGGAGGAGGCAAGTCCCTTGAGCAAATAGGGATATGTGACCTATGAGACCGAGTTACAATTGAAAATATGTTTTTGGAATTGTAATGGATACCCATGGAATTCGGGGGGTTGTCATTGATGAACTAGCAAGCAAAGCCAATGTTGTACTTCTTGTTGAAACTTGGGAGCATGATACACAAAGGATTAATGGCTTGGAGGATTACAATGTACATTCATTGATGTAGTCAAAGAATCTCAAGCAACAAAGAGGGCAAGGAGGGGTAGTCTGTATGGTTAAGAAAGGATTGGAAGATTTTGTATCAATTGTGAAAGATAACAAGTACAAACGTTATGTATGACTGAAAATTATAACACCAAAAAGAGCACCCATTTTTGTAGCCGGTTGTTACATTGCTCACCGTGATTCCTCCTTTTATGCTTGCATGGATAGAGATCAGCCATTTTTTGATTTAGAAGAGGACATTCCTTATTTCAAAGGCAAAGGTGATGTTATTGTATTTGGGGATATGAATGCTCACACAAAAACATTGCAACATGATACTCAACAATTTGATATGTCATACATTTCAACGGATTTGGAGGAAGTTCACTTGTATGATCGTACTTCAATGGATGAGAAAGAGCCGGATCACTATGGAAAGTTAATTTTACACATGTGTAATAGCACATGTATGCTCATTTCCAATGGTGTATCTTTGTGGAGTGGAACCAATGGATTTACATGTAGGAAACATAATGGGGACAGTGTGATTGACTATATGCTACTCTCTGAAGCCATCATGTATCGCATAAAGAGTTTTATGTTTGGCCAATGGAACTCGGAATCCGACCACCGAACCTTATGTTGTTACCTTTCATGTGGAGAAGCAACTAAGCATGATAATCTCAGCCAAAGGAAAGATAAACTATCACTATGTATGGATTTCAAACGGACACCAATGTACATTGAAATGCTTGAGCAAAAGTTATGGATGACAAATCTTCAATATGACGCACCATTGGAAACTAAATGGAAAGATTTCAAGAAATTTATTTTTTCTTGTGCCAAAGAATGCTTTCCCATAAAGCATCTCCATGGTATCAACAAGGATAGATCACACAAAAGGTGGTTTGATAAAGAATGTCAAGATGCTTGAAAGTCCTTGATAAAGCTTGATGCAACTATGGACAAAGACAACTATCAAAGTCATTTGCATACATACAAGGAATTGATTCAAAACAAGAGAAGAACATGGGAAGTAAAGCAACAACTTTTTCAAGTCCAAGAAAAGGCACATGCATGTGGAAGATTTTGGAGAAACGTGAGGGGCAAGCGGGTTGAGAATTTTGGTAACTTGAGTCTTGTGGATATGTACACAAATTGTTGGCAATTATATGAGCAAGAAAATGCTAAAAAAATTCCATTTTATGGCTCATCCTCATGTACGCCCTCTTCTTTTACTATTGAGTATGTATGTGGTGGGCTTGAAAAGTTGGCCACTCGCAAAGAGGGAGATCTTCAAGGTATCAAGCCGGAGATGATCAAATGGAAAAGAGATTTTACCCATGAGTGGATGTGTGATATGTTCAACCTTGCACTTCAACATGGTATGCCTTAAGATTGGAGTACTAAATGGGTAAGCCTTTGCGTAAAGGAGGGGATGTGAAGAATGTAAACAACTACCGGATTATAATGATTGGGTCTCTTATGGAAAATTTGTTTGGGTGCATAATGGAGATGAAATTGAGTGATTGGGTTGAAGAGAATAACAAGTGTGAAAAAGGACAAGCGGGTTTTTGTCGATGCCATAGCATCATTGATCATCTTGTCACTCTTCGTGTTCTCATGGAGGAAAGTAGGTTCAAAGGCAAGCGATTGTATTGTTTTTTTGTGGACTTTAAGAAAGCCTTTGATATGATTCCACGTAACAATTTGTGGAGAAGGATGGAAGAACTCCAAGTGCCAAGTGAGTTTATGCTTGCAGTTTCTCGAATCTATGAGAATGTGATTTGTCAATTGCGCATGGGAAGACAAATTTCAAAAAAATTGTAAGAACTATTGGGGTTAAACAAGGATGTCTGTTGTCACCAACTCTCTTTGGTCTATACATCGATCAATTGGAACAAATGGTACTTGACGTTATGCAAGAAGAAGACAGTGAAGAGGTCACTATTTGCAATGCGGTAATCATGCTTTTGTTATATGTGGATGATGTAGTGCTTCTAGCACACACTTTAGAAGATGCACAAAAGCTTATGGTTGTCCTTCAAACTTTTTCTTGCATAGTGGGTTGATTGTGAATGAATCCAAAACAAAGGTTATGCTTGTGAAAACCAACCATAAGGAGAAGCCATGCATTGTGTACAACAATGAGACACTTGAAGTTTTTGAGAGCTTTAAGTACCTTGGCCTTGAGGTTTCGTCCAATCACAAGTGGCATGAATGTGTTATGCGTCATTTGGAAGTGGAAAAGAGAGCATATTATGCATTCGAGAACATGTGTAAGGCGGAAAACATCAAGTGCTGGGTTCTCAAGAAGTATCTTTTTGATGCATTGGTGACACTGGTTCTTCTTTATGGAGTTGAAGTGTGGGACAGAAGCATCTCAAAGTCTACTTGGAAAGAGTTTGAGAATGTCCAAAAGCATTTTCTTACAAACTTTCTCCAAGTTAAGACACAAAACCATATATGTTCCTACTTCTTGAGTCGGGATCTCTTCCAATTGAGATTATGGGCATGGAAAAGGTTGTGGAGTACATGATAAAGATGCGTCAAAACCCCTCACATCGACTTCCTACAATCGCATGGGAAGAAAGCAAAAAAGTTCAAAAGATGCATAAAAGCAAGATCTTGAGCATGGGATGGATGCAAGACATAAAGTAGTGGTTTGGGAGATGGGATGCATTACACTTGCTACATGATGCTTCAATTGACCCCCAAGTGAATGAAGCTTTTCTACAATGCCAATGTATTACAGCTTGGGAGAAATCTGATGGATCATGCTTCATACATTACACCACCCATATTGCCCCCAACTACAAAACCATGTTCTTCGCTAAAAGAGGAAATCATACTCACACTTACATGCTTGAGCCTATCCCCTTGTTGGCAATATGCACTATCGCAGCCATTCATCTTAGCTCCCATTTCCTTCAATGCGAGACAGGGCATTGGAGCCATGGAGAAGAGTCAAATTGACTATGCACATTATGCTCACTGCAAGTGAAGATTCTGAGTACCACACACTACTAGAGTGCTCAACTTTTGGTCACATCGGAACTTGCTTCTCACACATTTTCAGCCATGACTTAGACCTACACACTTTCCTCTCCCAGCCACAGTGTGGTCTCTCCATTACGACTCTCATCACCACAATTTTGGAGCATCAAGAGTCACTCAGCAGCCATACACATACTACATCACATGTAACTTTGGTCCCATAGGTCATGTTTGACCTCCGAGGACGATAATAACATCTCTCTCTCTCTCTCTCTCTCTCTCTCTCTCTCTCTCTCTCTCTCTATTGTATGAAGCTATGGCTGCTCTAGCCTTTAAACCTCCTTGAGTTTAATTGCACCCACCATCTGATTTCAACATATCCTAGAAAGAGGTGGCACTGACAACTTCTATGTACCAAAACCATTCCTTGAACATCTCTTTGATCCTTTTGAGTGAGCTCAATATTAGAAACCCTGGGTGTCTACATAAATGAGACATTCCTATAAATTTTGTGATGAGGGGGGTTTTAACCTAGTCCTCTTAGAAACATCTAGGTCACCTCCACTGAGGATAGAGATGTAGAACTCGGAAATTTTGGGCAACAAGAAAACTACATATAGGGGGATAGTAGTATTTCAAATACAAGATGAAATCACTACCATATTTTGGTAGTGATGTGTGTGGACCGCTGGGGGAATTTTTCCCCTCTCTTGGAGGCTTTCTCCCATAGCTTGTATAATTTCCATCATTCTAAGGTTAACCTTATCTTTGTATTGGCACACTTAGTAATACAACTTCTTGTATTGTGTGCTCTTAAGCTTCTTCTTCTTTGTCATATTCACATGTATTCCTACAGTCATATTTCCAACAATTGGTATCAAAGCAAGCTTTGACATCCTATACACCATGACCAATACCTCCTACTTTACTTTCTTAGCTCTCTTTGAGATTTGGTGAGTTTTAATCTCATCTTAACCTCTGTATCCATGACTCACAGTATTGCACAAACAATTTAATCCTTTTGAGAGGGTTTTTGACACTAAACATTTCTCCAAAATATGAACTTTGAAAGGTTTTATGAGTTGTGTAATATAACACATATATTTTTTGTACGTGTTTTCTTCTATTCATTCAACTTTTTCATCAAGTGCAGTCACTTACCATGGCTGACAACAATGAAGTTTTTTGGATGGTGTCTGGTAATGATAAATTGGATGGAGATAACTACCCATTTTGTGGGCATAAATGACATAATATATTCTTATTACAAAGGGAATTTGGAAATTGTGTGGGCTTTTGATGTAAGGCCAGGTTCTTTGGATACAACAAGTTCCAGTGGATGATGGTGTAAGTTCTAGCAGTGCCCTTGCTATAGGTATTTTTCCTACTACTAATCAGTCTCATTGGCATGGTAGAGATACGCATGCTCATGCTCATGCCTTGATTGCGCTTTCTATCAAATGCTCTATCATTCCCCACATTTGTTCAACAAAATAGCAAAATGAGATTGAGATATTCTAGGTGGTTTGTATGTAAGTCGCAATGAGACATAAATTAGGTATTTGCATAAACACTTAGAATCCAAGGTTATTCAAGAGGAGGATGACATGGATGTATTTTTGGTAGAGGTCAAAGACCTCAAGATAAATCAATGGTTGTTGGTGTGGTGATTCTTGACAACACATTTGTGAAAAATGTTTGGGATGCCTTGCCAGATATGTATCAAACTTTTGCATCTATGCAGAGGCTCATAACTGTTGGAAATCCAAATGGTGCCAAATTTGATGTTTAGTTAGTACGTTATTACAAGATCTCATCCATATCAAATAGGGCTAAACATTATGCAATTGACCAAGTTACAACACTCAAATAATTGAAACCAGGAGATGCCATAATAGATTTTGGCTAGCCAATGCTACCTTTTTGCTCTACTCAAGCATGAAGTAATGCTCCTAAGGAAGATATGGATATCCACATTGAGCCAAATGCACATGAGGAATACAGCAGCTGCTTGTAGGTGTCTCTATGGTTGAAGCTCCAAAAGAGGATGCTCATTGAAAAGGGTCTTCACTTTCCTATGCTTGGGGAAAGGTGATAGAACATGATGCATTTATTCTTTTTGACCCAGGATCAACTAACAACTTCATATTAATGGAGTTAGCCACCAAGCTCAGCATACAAGCCCACAAGATGGGAGATGCATTGAAGGTCGATGGAGTTTTCAAGCAACAAGACATCTTAGACACTCCCTTGATTGGGAAATTGAGGCTTCATGTCCAAATCTATGTGGAAAAAGAGGACTACTTTATCTACTCCAATTCTCTTGAGGAGCACAAGTAACACCTCCATGTAATCTTTTAGGTTTTGAGAGAGAATAAGCTTTTCATTAATAAAA
The DNA here is from genome assembly GCF_014529385.1 of Adiantum capillus-veneris. Lineage (NCBI taxonomy): Eukaryota > Viridiplantae > Streptophyta > Polypodiopsida > Polypodiales > Pteridaceae > Adiantum > Adiantum capillus-veneris. The sequence goes on along the minus strand of NC_140940.1, from coordinate 103,081,522 downwards.
ATAAGAGTGAATTTTTCCTACAAGAGATTCAATATTTAGGTCACATTATCTCTCAAGATGGAATCCATATGGATCCAACAAAGCTGGAGGTAATAAAAGGATAGCCTAATCCAAGGAATCTACATAAGCTACAAAGATTTATTGGTATGTGTGCATACTATTGATGGTTCATAGAAAAATTCTGGCTAGTAGCAAGACCATTATATGACTTGACAAAAAAGAACATTAAATTTTCATGGATTGAAAAAGGACAAGAAGCTTTTCAAAATATCAAAGAGAATCTTATCTCTTAACCTATGCTTACATTACTAGATCTCTCAAACCCATTTGACTTCCAATGTGATACTTGTGGTGAATGCCTTGGAGCAATTTTGCTTCAAGAAGAGCATGCCATAGCATACAAGAGAAGAAGACTCAACTCCAATGGGCAAACATTGGGCATATATGAAAAAGAGCTATTAGCTATTCTACATTTCCTAGACACATGGAAGCACTATCTTTTGGGGGCTCCATTCATCCTACAAACGGATCACCAAAGCCTCAAGTACTTCTTGATGCAAACCAAGATTTCTAACAAACAAATGAGGTGGAAAATTTTTCTTTCGCAATTCAATTATCATATTGCTCACATTTCTGGAAAGAATAATCAAGTGGTCCATGCACTATCACAGTGACCAAGGGTAAATGTGGTGTCAATAGCAATATGATAATCAATTATCATATTGCTCACATTGCTGGAAAGCATAATCAAGTGGCCCATGCATTAAGAGATTTCGGAGGTCTTTTGGAGGGCCTTTTGGTAGAGAGAGGAAAATAAGCTCCTCCAATGAGAGAAGAGCCTACGTTACGTAGAAAAATAGATTGATATTAACAAAAATATAAAAGGTGTCCCTCTCCTCATTTAATAATCTAGTGGTCCTTGAAGACGAGCACTCTCTTTTATTTAATGCGAGCACCTTTTTCAGAAGGTAGATGCGTTTCATTTGATACGGGATACGTCATCACTAGAACTCAAAAAGTCACAAAACTATCAAGTGGTGGAAGATTTTGAAACTTTTGATACTGCCAATGCGTCCGGAACGCACATATCTCCTAGAAATGAATGTCCAATTGCCTCGCTTAGACATCCAAAGAGGCCAAAAATGTCAAACACCCCTAAAAGAACATTTTACTAACGGCCCGTGAGGGGGCATTCCAAAATTTTGGAATGCCTCCTCGCGCGCCGTTAGTAAAAAGGCCCTTTTTCCCTCTTTTTAGGGAGCTTTTTGAGAGGAAAATGTCCAAAAACCTCTAAAAAGGGGCTTTTTGGAAAGATAAGTGTCCAAAAATCACTAAAAGGAGCTTTGTACTAACGGCGCGCGAGGGGGCATTCCAAAATTTTGGAATGCCTCCTCGCGCACTGTTAGTAAAAAGGCCCTTTTTTCCTCTTTTTAGGGAGCGTTTTGAGAGGAAAATGTCCAAAAACCTCTAAAAAGGGGCTTTTTGGAAAGATAAGTGTCCAAAAATCACTAAAAAGAGCATTGTACTAACGGCACGCGAGGGGGCATTCCAAAATTTTGGAATGCCTCCTCGCGCGCCGTTAGTAAAAAGGCCCTTTTTTCTTTTTTTTAGGGAGCTTTTCGAGAGAAAAATGTCCAAAAACCTCTAAAAAGGGGCTTTTTGGAAAGATAAGTGTCCAAAAATCACTAAAAGGAGCTTTGTACTAACGGCGCGCAGAGGGGCATTCTAAAATTTTAGAATGCCTCCTCGTGCGCCTTAAGTAGAAAGCCCATTTTTGGGGGTTTTTTGACATTTTTTGCCTCTCCGGATGTCGGAATGAGACAAGTAGACATTCGTTTTTAAGGTATTTTGGCATTCCGGATGCATTGGTGGTGTCAAAATCCTCAAAATCTATCACAATTTTACAGTTTGTGACTTTTCAACTTTCAGTGATGACGTAAGCTGCATTGAATGCGCCGCACTTGCCTCCTGAAAAAGACGCTCGCATTAAATAAAAAAGTGACCGTTTTCAAGGACGATTGGGAATATAAATCTACTTTTTAGAGTGTCTGGTTGTCCTTTTGGACGTACTCACAAGGTGCAAGTGCATTTTAAAAAAAGTTTCTAGAGAGAGAAATACAATTTCTTACAAGGCCCTCCAAATGACCTCCGAAATTTTCAAATGCACTATCACAATGACCAAGGGTAAATGTGGTGTCAATAGCAACTCACAATGATCTATCTTCTATGAGATGAGTATGCTATTAATCTCAATTTTAAGGATGTGATCTCAGCCCTTGCATTAGGGAAGAAAGAGGAACCATTCACCTTGCAGGATGGTTATCTTCTCTATGGAAATAGGCTATGTATTACTACCTCACTCCGGGACAAAGTAATGTATGAATCCCATGCTCCTCCTTATGCGGGGCCTAGGATGAAAGTAAACATACGAGACTATGTTTCAAAATGCGTGGTATGTGAAAAGAAGAAGTATGATCAAGGGAAGCAACCTAGATTGCTCCAGCCATTGCCAATTCTTGATTTAACATGGGAGAGCATATCCATGGGTTTTATCTTTGGATTGCCCAATTCTATCCATGGGAATAGAGAATATGGACAATAATTGACAGTTTTAGCAAATAAGCACACTTTATACCTGCCAAAAAGACTATTAAGGCACACCAAATAGAAAAACTCTTCATATCATAGATTTTCAAGTACCATGGCTTGCCAACATCCATTGTGTTATATAGAGATCCTAGAATGACCAATAATTTTTGGAAGGGTCTCTTTTAAGAATCTAGGCACTAGATTCAATTTCTCTTTGGCCTGTCATCCACAAATGGATGGCGAAAGTGAAATAGCTAATCTAATGAGTCTTGATCTACTAAAAGCCTATGTCACAGAAGTAGATCAACGCTCTCAATGGGAGAAGTATTTACCTCTTGTAGAGTATGCGTACAATAACATTATACATACTTCTATAGGTAAGGCACCTTTCAAGGTCATAGAGGGAAGATCCAAAAGTCCCTTGCTACTAAAGGTACATGGGAAGATCTTCGTTGCTGATGAGTATAGACGAGATCTACAAGAATCTTTTCAAAAGATTAAAGAGGCTATATCCATCTCACAACAAAGGAAAAAGGCTATTGCTAACAAGCACAGAAAGCCTTAGCCTTCAAGGAAAATGATTGGGTCTTGCTAAAGTTCTGTAAGGCTCATCTAAGGCATACTATGGGCAAGAATCCCCTGTGCCACCAAAGTATTATGCTAAGCTAGCAAAAAGATACTATGGTCCTTTTCAAATTCTTAAGCCAACTAACAAGATGGCTTATCAATTAATGTTGCCCAATCACTTGTTCATACACAATTCTTTTCATGTGAGCCTTCTCAAGCCTTACAAAATTGAGCCACCAAAGGAATCAATAATTGAAGACCCTACAGATATCAAACATCAAGAAGAGGTGCTCTAACCCAAGTCCATCTTACGACATGAAGACAAGGTACTACATGGTAAGTTTATCCGAAGGAATCTTATAAATTCAAGAATTATCCTTTTGAAGATGCTAGATGGATGCAAGGAACACAGGTTAAGGATAATATGAACCTTGTCAATGGTTACAATGATTCAATATAGTAAGCATATGTAAATTCATTTAAAATGAACAATGTTTTGTCTTATAAGACTCTCTCTTTCTTTTATTGTGCACAAATTTAAAAGTATGCATGCTCAAGATCATGTTTGTGGCAACAACGTCTCCCAAACACCAAGTAGAATTTGTCAATCTACTTTGGAAGAATGATATGGACTAAAGAGTAGAAATGCTTGTGGCAACTGAGTCTCTCAAGCACCAAATGGACAGTCATCATTTTGGAATGATGTTCTAGGGTAAAAAGGGATCCTCTACCCACTAGGAAACCATGGAGTAATGACTAAGGCTTTACCTTCTCTACCTCATAGTCGAGGAGACGACTATGATTTCAAGGGAGAGGTAATGTCATAAAATCTAATATCTAAATTTCCCAAATGATTTTCTCATCCTCAAATGATCATTTACAATGGGAAGATAAAGGGACCAAGAGTTAGAATATTAATTTGTACTTCTAGACCTATCACAGTAGCAGGGACCAAGAGGAGAGATAGTTATATCTCAATAGGGGTCCAAAAGGAGAGATACCGAAGAGAAATGTACACGTAATGGAGCTTTAAAAGACCTTAGGTAAGCTTCATTAAATCCTCCAAAGATTAGTGTTAAAAGTCCTTAGACCTAGAACCATTAGGTAAGACTATTGCCAACATTAGGTACTTTGGACCTTAAGCAAGTTAGGGCTGAACTTAAGCTAGGGGGGCGATTCCAAAAAGTCAAAAAGCTCCTATAAAGGAAGGGGTGATCCCTAGACGTAGGAGGATGAGAGAGAACACACACACACACAAGCACTCTCTTGAGTCACGTCTTCCACATGAGACATAAAGGACACATGTCAGGCCCCTAGGTATGTTGCCCCCAATTAAGCCTGAATCCTATTGGATGGCCTAAAGGAGGGACCAATGAGCAAATAAAATTAATCTTAAACATTTTAGAAAACCCTATTAAAAGAACCAATAAGAATTCAGACCCACTAACATCCTATTGGATAGTGTACCAAGGGGTCCAATGAGAATTAAGCAACCCACGTGCAAGCTTAATTTGTATTGGCAAGTTGAACTAGAGAGCCAATAAGAATTTACCTTCATTTAAACAATGAGTTGAGCTCTCTTCTCAAAGGGGAAAAGAAGGATACTTGTCACAATGTTAACCCCCTTGCTTCTTATGTTATAGGCCATTCATTGGCTAGCCCCAGGTTTGGACCAATGAGCTTTAAGCTAGAGTAAAATTGAAGGGTCAATCCCCCCCCCCCCTCTCTCTCTCTCTCTCTCTCTCTCTCATTGTGTTATGCAAAGATTCAAGTCTCCTTCTCCAAGCTTGAGAAGTAGAGAGCCTACATCAACACCTTTTGGCTATGAAATGAAAATCCAAGCAAGAGTCAAGCATGCTCATCTTCTCCTCCATCTCCATGACTATGCTAAGCTATGCTCTAAGAGTAATGTATTGTGAGGAAAACACTTCTTTCTTGTAAAGATACATCTTCTTCTCTTCATCTCCCTCACTCCCTGCTAGCTCTCTCCACCTTTGATGGTGTTTGAGGTCTTGGGATTGAGGATGAGGACAAGTCCTAAAGATACATCTTCTTCTCTTCATCTCCCTCTCCCTGCTAGCTCTCTCCACCTTTGATGGTGTTTGAGGTCTTGGGATTGAGGATGAGGACAAGTCCTTGTTGTTACAAGTAAGATAATTGTGGCACACGAAGCTTTCCACCTTCATGGCACCCAATTGGTCTCTTAACGAATCAAAGATTGTATTGTACCAAGTCTCTCTTCGTGGGAGAACATATAAAACAAAATACTTTTGGAGGGGGGACCGGCTCCAAGTAAATCTAGTCCTCAACCATTGTCAATCTCTATTTCTCTCTCTTTTATAAGTTATTGTTCATGCCAAGCTAACTAGCTGTGATGTTCATGTTTCTATATCCAACTAAGAACTCTCTCTAGATTCATTAGGAATCTCCTTAATGAAATGCTCACTTGTCAATATAATTCCGCTACAATCAATGTTATTAGCGTAATTCAGTTACACTACTTATGTTGCAGAGAGCTTCTAGTACCTTGGTCTTGAAGTTTTGGCGAGTCATAAATGAAGGGATTGTGCTATGCAGCACTTGGAAGTTGGAAAGAGAGCCTAATATGCATTTGCAAAAGCATGCAAGGCAAGACATACCAAATTTTGGGCTCTCAAGATATACATCTTTGACACCTTGGTGACTCCGATGTTTCTTTATGGAGATGAAGTATGGGGTGGTAGCATCTCAAAGTCTACTTGGAAAAAATTTGAGAATGTTCAAGAATGTTTATTAAAATACTTTACCCAAGTGAAGACACAAACACCATACATGCTTTTACTTATACAATTTAGGTCACTCCCTATTGAGGTTATGGGTATGGAAAGAGTTGTGGTTTACATGCTTAAGATGAAAAAATAGCCATCACAGTGACTACCTAGAATTGCATAGAAAGCAAGTAAAAATGTTCAACTAGTACACAAAAGAAAATTACCAAGTTCATGATTGATGCAAGACATTGGGAAGTGGTTTGAAGATGAGATGCACTGCTGTTAGTAGTTAGCTAACAAAGCGCCACATTTTTCCCACTTAGCCATTTTTGTAACTATTGACATTTACAATGGAAAGTTGGGATTAGCCTCACTTGTTCTTTATAATCGTTATTTTTTGAGTCTGTAAAGTCGGCAAATGGGGCCAAGAGCTTCCAGATTGTAACTATTGATGATTAGCTCTAGTTAGAACTTCATTCCACTTTTCTTGTGAGTCACGAAGTCATTTGTAAGCCTTGGCTAAGGTATAAAAGCCAACCCTTGTACTGTTGACCTAAGTTTTGGTAATTAAAAACAAGTGAGTTTACAAGCAATACCGTGCCGTGAGCTCTTGCTTTCTTCTATCTTTTGTGTCTCCCTCATGCTAATTGACATTGCAATTCTGAGCATACCACTGTGTTTGCAGGTGAAAGCTCTCTCTTTTCATATAAGTTTTGCAAAGTTTTGTTATATTTTTTTCCATGTTCATCTATGAGAAATATCCTCTTCTTGTGCATGAAATAGGATTCAAATCTGATTTTTGGCCATAGGAGTAGTTAGAGCACCACTTGGGGACACTATCGAGCCCTTTTGGAGTCAAAACCAACGTGTTGAATTTTGGTTGTTTATCTTTGGCACAATTTTATTCGGGTGCCTAAACGGACATTTGACCATATAGGGTTGTCAAGGATACTTTGCACAAGCTCTACACCAAGTTTCGTCGCATTTGGATTACTTTAGATACACCAAACCTTCGATTTAGACTTGCAATTTAGAGACTAGCTTTTGGCGTTAACTTAGCCTTGAGACCAGATTAGTTGAGAGTTTACTTTTCTTGGGATTTTTGAGGGATTGAAAAACTCTCGTAGCCTTCATGCACTAGTTGGGTCAGCTATGTCCCACGGATTGACACATTTTATGTATGTGGTTCTCACTTTACTAGCATTGATATGGTGAGGCTTTGCATCCGACTCACATGTTGGCACCATTGCCAAAAAAGAGGCAACCTAAACTAGGAAAAACCCAAAGTTTTCACTTTAAAATCCATTACTTCTTATAGGTTTACCTAGAGTAACACACGACTCAGACACTACTGAGAGGTACTTGAGATTAGGGTCACTCGATAGCATTAGTTGGATGGGGTTGGGGAAGGGTCCTTGAGATTAGAAATTAATCGGTAAGGATACGATGAAGGTAAAGTAGATTTTTTGGGGGTTTTTTTTTTGGCAAGGGGGCGGGGGGGGGGGGGGATTTCATTTCTTTTATCTATTGCACATTTTCATGATTTTTATAGGAATAGGGTAGGTAAACATAGTCAGGATTGCATTTGATAGGAAGATGATAAAAAATTGGACAAAAATAGCCAACTTATCTCTTTGATGTGCCAAAGATAGATAGACATTTTTCTTGCATAATTTGGTGATTTAAGAGTCCTAGAAGTTGTCAAACCCTCTGCACTTCAAATTTATGACCTTAGAGTGGAAAAGTTCACTTCAAAACTTTAGAAAAGATTGCTAAACTTGAGAAAAATTGGGAAGAATACTCAACATAGGGACAAACAACCAAACCAAAGCCTACACAAACTCTAAAATAAGTGGGAAACCACTGAGCAAAGTCAAAGTGACAAAAAAAATCATTTTTGGGAACTTTTATCTTTGGCACGCCAAAGATAGGCAGTCCAGTAGACAGAGATTTTTTGTAAAATCTACATTGATCTAGCCTTATTGGACTATTTAGAGACCATTGAGCAAGTTTGAGTTAAAATAGAAAGGGGGAAAAATTTGATAGGAACCCTCCTACTAGGGCAAAACTGGTGATAGAATTTTGAATCCAATCCAAATTGCTTGAGACTTAAGGGAAAGACTTGCAAACATATGTAGAAACCTTGAGAAGACTCATTAGCCACATAAATGTCAAAATTGAGGAAATTTATACTTGGCGTGCCAAAGATAAAAATTCTCTTGGAAGATCACGTTTTGAGTTTTGACACTAGGGATAGCATTATATTAGCACTAAAATTCCATTTCAAGGTTGAAAGTGGGAGTTGAAACTGTAAGAGTGTCCAAGTTATCTTTGACGCGCCAAAGATAAACAGTGTCCAAAAAGTAAAAAATTCAATTTTCAGTGGATTTAGTAAGAGGATTGGCATATTTTAACTGCTACTAAGCCATTGTGGAACTACATACTGCTTGAAGCATTGTTATACAGGCAGCGCAAAAAATATACAAAACGAAATTGAAACCAGCAGCTCGACAAGGAAGTGATCAACCAATGAACTTATTGTGAAGGTGAAGAGGGAAATAAAACTCTACTAGTAGAGCATGTAGGAGTAAAATCCCTTGCTATATTGGATAGTGGGGCTGGAATAGCCATTGTTACCAAGGAAATATGGGAATCTTGGGGAAAGTCTTCCATTAAAAAAACTTGTATAAAATTGATGATTGTTGATGCGCATGAAGAGAGACCCTTTGGCTTACTAGAGGGAGTCATAGTCACATGTTGTGGCATTGACTACCAGCATACTTTTTCAATTGTGGATTTTGGATCCAAATCAAACTATAATATCATCTTGGGAAGACCTTTCATGCGACCACTCCAAATGATTCAAGATTGGGAATATAATGCTCTATATTTGAGAAAATCGAAGGTTATTACGAGAGTGAATCTTGTCGATCATTCCTATAGAGATGTAAACAGGACCCCCATACAAGACATGGATACGAAATGATTGGATTCAAAGGGGATAGATCTACCATCCTAGATAAAGGAAGAGATCCCCATGTGGATGTATGTAGCTTCAAAACATGATAGCTTGCATTTAAAAGACTATATTTTAGAGAGAGAGGTCAAGGTTGATGCCTATATACTAGATCCATTTTAGAATATTTGTTTGAACCATTCGGTTGGATAGATATTCTAACCACATTAGATATATGTGTTAATGAGTCTAGAAAAACAAGGTTTTGTGATGAGGAAGGAAACAAAGTAATAACCTTGCAAATGATTTCAACAAGCTAGGATAGGGTAACAAGATACAAAAATCAAGCCCGTCTAAAAGGAGAGATGAAGAAATGCAAGAAGAAATCCCAATGAGAAAAATACAAGAGGAAATATATGTGAAAGAGCACTCTAAAGAAGAGATGGAGGGGGCATATTATGATGCCATAGACGAGTTAGAGGATAATGAGATCACCACAAGTGATTCAGATTTTGACAAGGAGCAAACTCAAACAAGGATGCTAAAATAAAACATGGAAGAATTCTATTTTGACTTTTCAAACCAAAAAGGGAACTGGCAAAGGAGATATAGAAACAAAAGGAACAAAAACTTACTGAAATGCATGCCAAAAGTAACAAGAAAATAGCATTACCTTAGACTACTTGGGACAGAGGATTGTATTAAGGACAAAATAACGGGTTGCTATTTAGTGCGAATAGTGGAACCCAACAAGGAAAAGCCCAAGAAGGCATAGAAGAAACCTAAAATGGAACAGAAAGACCAAAAATCAACATAAAAGATGTACAAAATAGAAACCAAAGCCAAATACTGAGAATTAAAGCAAACACTCAAGGAAGTCTGGACTACAAAAATAGAAACAAAAGAGAAAAAGGGGAGTGAGGCCATTAGTGTTCCCTCACACTACAAAAAGTATACACTCCAAGGTCGAAGGATAGTGGTCCAACAACCAATGAGAGAGCTAAAAGAACCAGGGAAATCTTACGATGGACCTGAGAACGCAAAGAAAATCAATCTGGCACTTCCAAGATAGGAACCAAAGCCATCTTACATAGCTATAGATGTTGTGCCTAAGGAGGAGAAAATCCTGATTGATACGCTTAGGGAATATCAAGATGTATTTGCTTGGTCCTATAAGGATTCGAAAGGGGTATATCCTAAGATATGTCAACACACCATTCCTATTATAGATGATGTAAAACCAACTTGACAAAGGTCATACAAATACAATGAGACATTTGCAAAAAAGATCAACGAGGAGATAATTAAACTTAAAGAGGCAGAATTCATCTATAAGATAGAAGACACTGATTGGGTTTTGCCTATTGTAGTCGTACCCAAGAAAAACAGAAAGCTGAGAGTATGTGTGAATCTCAAAAAAGTCAACACTACCACTATTAGAGACAACTATCCTCTCCCAATAATTGAACATGTGTTGGAAAGAATCGCAGGAAAAGAGGCTTATAGCTGCTTGGATAGATTTTTTGCTACAACTAGTTGGCTATACATCCTAGAGACCCACATAAAATAGCATTCGCAATAGAGTGGGGAATATTCATGTATCGAGTGATTCCTTTTTGTTAACAAATGCACCAACTACTTTTTAGCGGCTGATGAGCCCTACTTTTATAGAATATCTAAGGATATTTTTAGAAGTGTATATAGATGACTTATGTGTTCATTCATCCCTACAAAATGAACACATTGATCATCTCAAAAAGTTTTTGAAAAATGTCGAATGTACAGAATTTACTTGAATCCCAAGAAATGATTGTTTATGGTATGTCAGAGAAAGATCCTTGGCCACATAGTGTCAAAAAATGAGATATCAACTGACATGGAGAAAATCCAAGTTATTGTACAACTTGCAAAGCCAAAAATGGTGAGAGAAGTTCAAGCATTCATGGGACACTATGGATATTATTGTCGATTCATATACATGTATGCTATAGTTGCAAAACCACTTTACGCGCTAATCACCAACTTTGAGTGGAATCAGGAGTGCAAGGAATCATTCCAAAAGCTGACGCAACACTCATACCTACACGAATATTGAAAGCACCAAATTGGAATAAAAATTTTCATGTGCATGTGGATGCTTCCAATTTTGCCATTGGGTGCACATTGGCCCAACTTCTAGAGGGAGCGATGGATTTTCCCATATGTTATGCAAGTAGGCAACTTAATACTACAAAAAAGAATTACACTACAATTGAACAATAGGGCCTAGGGATGATATATGCTGTAAAGAAATTTTTGCATTATTTGTTGGCAAACAAGTTTGTATTCTTTGTGGACCACCAAGTCCTACTCTACTTAGTGAATAAACCATGCAATACTGAGAGAATTGTCATATGGTTTATCATTTTATTGGAATTTTTCTTTATTGTTGTGGTAAAGAAAGGGAAAACCCATGTGCAAACAGACCATCTGCCAATATTTACTAACGGCGAGCAACCCACGGAAATAGACGATGATCTTCCAAATGATTACCTATTCTCAGTAGAAGCCATACCAAGGTGATCTAAACAACTTGTCACTGTAATGAAGATAGCCCATATAGATTTTGACATTCCATTACCTTTAACACCAAAAATATTCAATTAGGCTGCAATGTACCAATTGCTAGCGGGACAACTATATAGGAAGACACCAAAGGGAGTTCTTCTCTTATGTGTAGACCTCATGAACAATAGGACTATCTGAAGATAGCTCATAAAACTGTTGCAAGGTTTCCCTATGATGCAGATCAAACTGTAAGATGACTCAAATGGTTAGGAGTCTATTGGCCAACCATGGCTTAAGATGCTAAAATATATGTGGGATCATGTGTGCAATGCCAAAAAATGACACCTATTCCACATGTAACATTATACATAGTAAGTGCCTCACCAATGTGGAGTCGACATCTTGTTGAATTCTTAACAACATGCTCATTTTCAAAAGAGATGAAAAAACGTAGAAGACATGCAATTGAGGTAGAAGTTAACAACTATGCCATAATTGGAAACCAGTTGTATAGACGGAGGCAAGATCGATATTTGTGTATCTATGCCCATGAAACTGAATATATTCCAATAGTAGAACAAGCACATGCAAGACTAGCAGGAGACCATTTTTCTTCTGAAAAAATAGCACAATCTATATGTCCACAAGAGTTTGGTGTAGGGATTTTATAATCAAGTGATCACAACTTTTCTTTTATATTAACACTTGTGAACATGTTAATAACATGTTAACATCTTCTCATGTTCACAAAAAAACCGGTTGGGGTTGACTTGGGAACCAGCCTTAGGAGTTCCTATAAGGAAAGATAATCGTCCCTAAGATAAGGACGTTCTTCTTCAAAGGATGCTCCTAGCCAATGAGAAATAAAAACCCCGATGGTTTACAGAAAAATACAGTCTAAATGGGTCATTTCTCAAGTCGTGTGAATATCACATCGTGATTTTTTCACCTCTCTTGAGTCTGTCCCTCATGGGAATTCGGTTACTTGTGCCAACAATGCCTCTTATCCGATTCAGGGAGCTGGAAAGATTGTGCTTATTGCTAAAAATGGTAGTTCTTTTCCACTTGTTGATGCACTTTACATACCTGGGATCAAGAAGAATCTTTTGTTTGTATCTGCACTTGCTAGAATTGGTCTTGTTGTCAAATTTGTGGATGACAACTGTATTGTACATGATCTCAGTTTCGGTGATGAAATTGTTGCATTTGGCATTTTATGTCTTGGGCTAGATAAGCTCATTTTGTATGAAAAATGTGGGCAAAATTTTGCAAATGCAGTTGTGGATTCAAAGGCTATTTTAAATGCAAAACTTTGGCATGCACGTTTTGGTCATCTGAATTTTGTCAGTTTGCTGTGTTTGCAAAAATATGATATGGTTGCTTCTTTGCTGCCTCTTGAAGCACCTATCAAACATGTTTGTGAAGACTGCGTTTTGGGTAAGATACAGCGTTTGAAGTTTCCAAAGAATGGTTCATTTAGGGCCACATGCAAGTTGTAGCTTGTGCATAGTGATGTTTGTGGGCCCATGCAAACTCCGTCCTTGGGCAACTACCTTTTCGTCACTTTCATTGACAATTAATCCAGGCATGCATGGGTGTATCCGCTTAAAGCAAAGTCCGAAGTTTTTATGTGCTTCAAACAATTTCTGGCTATGGCTGAAAATGTCTTGAAATGTACTATGGGCACCCTCAATTTTGATCGAAGGGGGGAGTATATGTCTATGAATTTAATGCATTTATGGCTAGTCATGGGATAAAACACCAATGTATTGTACCTTATATGCCTCAACAAAATGGTGTTGTTGAGAGGAAAAATAGGTCACTTACGAAAATGGCACGATGTATGGTCAAAAGTCGAGCTTTGCTGCATTCGTTTTGGCTTGAAGCCATCATGTGTACCACTTATGTACTTAACAGGTGTCCTATGAAAGGTTTGCGGTCTATTACTCCATATGATCCATGGCATGATAGAAATCCTTCTATTGAGTACATGCGTGTTTTTGGATGTTTGGCATATGCTTTGGTGACACAAACAGAGCGCAAAAAGTTGGATGATAATGCCTTCAAATGTATTGTTGTTGGTTACAGTGCTGAAAGTAAAGGTTACAGGTTGTATCACCTGCAAACAAAGCGTATCTTGGTCTCACAGGATGTTGTGTTTGTGGAAGATTCTATTCAGACCTTGTTGTCATATACTAGAGACAGTAATTTCAACTCACAGGACATTTATGACACTTTGTTGCCTCTTTTCAGTGGTGGAAGTTACATATCAGCCTATTACTGACGTAGATGTACATGATGTACTTGATGAGGAAAGAGCTGAAAATGAGCAGGCTAGAGGTATGACAAAATGGCTTGTGCATACATTGTGTGACAGTAAATTGGATGGACCTTTGTCTACTCGCACTCGTTCAATCTCTCGCCATGCATCTTATGCATCAGATTGTTATGCCTTGGCTGTGTCTAGCTTACATGATGTTGAGGAACCTCTATCTTTCGATGAAGCACAGAATTCAAAAAATTAGATAGTTGCCATGCAATCAAAATATGATGCACTTATAGAAAATGACACATGGACTTTATGTGATTTTCCTCCTGGCAAAAGGCCATTGGTACGAAGTGGGTTTACAAGAACGCAAGCCGGATGGTGAGATTGATTGCCATAAGGCTCGCCTTGTTGCAAAGGGTTATGCACAGCAAAAAGGCATAGATTATGAAGAGACTTTTTGCTCCCACTTGTCGTATGACTACTGTGCGTTTTCTGTGTGCATTGGCAGCTCATTTTGGTTGGGATGTACATCAATCAGACATTGTTACTGCTTTCTTGAATTGTGACATATTTGAAGAAGTTTATGTAGTGCAGCCTCGCGGTTTTGTCAAGAAAGGACAAGAGGATAAGGTGTACAAATGTAACAAAGCTTTGTATGGGTTGAAGCAATCTCCTCGTGCTTGGTATGAGAAGTTTGACACTCATTTGGTCAAACGAGGCTTTTGTAACAGTCCATTAGAAAGCACATTGTATGCAAAGCGTGAGGATGATGTACTTCTCATTGTGGTTCTTTATGTAGATGATTTGTTGATCACTGGACCAAATGAGAGACGTATTGTTGAATTTAAGGCTGATTTGAATGCTACTTTCAAGATGAAAGATTTGTGGTTCTTTATGTAGATGATTTGTTGATCATTGGACCAAATGAGAGACATATTGTTGAATTTAAGGCTGATTTGAATGCTACTTTCAAGATGAAAGATTTGGGGCTATTGCATCATTACTTGGGTACACAGTTTAAGCAGTGTGATGGTGGTATTTCCTTGTGTTAGAAAAATTAAATAGAGACATTGCTATATAAGTTTGGACTTGCAAACCTATTACCACTCCCATGGAAACAGGCTTGAAATTGAGTCTTCATGATGTCTTCATGATGCTGGTGTTCCTTCAAATATTACTCTTTACCAAATTGTTGTTGGATGCCTCATTTATGTATGCAACATGAGGTTGGATATTCTCTGCAAGCTACCATTAGCCGCTACATGGCGTTTGGCATCATGCTTTGCATATCCCGAAACATTGTTCCTTGCATATACTGCTAATTTCCAGGCGCATAACCAGCCATGCTTTGAAACACATATCCGCCTCCAAAATACCTAGGATATACCGTGGGTGGTGGATATACCTGATGCATAGCCTGGAAAGCACTTCCCTGTCCATTTAGTCCAACATTTTGACGCTAAAAAATGGCGAACTGAACTGGCTTAGGCTGAGAAATTGGTGTCTTAGCCACCTGTTCATGGACAAAAAGGGTTTACTTTGGAGCCTCACATGACTCTGCAACATGTGAATGCTCCCTGTCCTGTTGGGACACATTTGGGATCTGCACTTGAGCTTTAACATGCTCTGAAGGTTATGTTCCCTAGCTTGCTGTGACACTGGAGAAGGTTGCAAAAACTCCATAAACCTGAGAGTTTTCATTAATTGTTTCAAGACAATCAAAGCCGTAATAAGCTGGGTGCAGAACGCGTCCTCTTCTTGTTTCTCAATCCCTGCTCTTTGATCATGTGATGCATTCGCATCAGTTAAGGGTATAGACACTGGCAGCCGTGAACTTTTGCCAACCTCATGCACAATAGGAATGGCATGTCTACCATGTGAAGACGAACCGTCTTCTCTGATGTCATCCATCCTATCTGCCATAGTGGAATTCCAAATACTTGGACTTTGTGTCTTCGTCCAAAATAGACCAAGGCTCACTTCTTGAGAAAAAAGTGATCAAATCTCATCGATGGAACCATGCAACTGGCTTGTAGCCTTACTAAAGGGTGGTAAGCTTTCACGTGATTAAATCGTCTAGTTTTCCCTGCACTTAAAATGACACAAAGTAACTTCAAAAGATTCAACGACTTGGTAGCTAAAGTGCTCCCACGTTGACAGTGACACCCTGTTGGCCCCAAAGGCTCCCATCCCTTTTGGTATTAATTTAATTTCAATTAAAGTCGAAAATAAACCTATGATCTACTACAAGCTATCTCACACAAAATTCCCATGTCATAGGTGACTTTCCACGCATATTAGAGCACTTTTATAAACTCGGTGAGAAAATATAGCATGCTGGATTCTCTGTTTTTGGCCTCTAAAATGCACCAGAACACCTATTTGATAGTTCCCTAGCTCGCTCGAAGTTCCTGGGAATAGTAAGCATCAAAAAGCGTCACAACCCTAAACCTGCAAAAAAACACAAGAGGCTGTAATTCTCTGTTTTGGGCTTCGTTTTGTGTGTTGTTGAACGTACTTGTAGGTAGCCCTTGAGTTCCTACATTTGTAGGGCTATTTGCCCTTTGAAATAGACGAGATTTCTCGCAAGCAAAGTCTCTAAAACAACCTGTATCTGCTCTGAATTAATCCTTAGCTAATTTGGTGTCTGTGCAAGAGGCTCTTGCCTTGGGATATGAGCGTAGATTCCCCAGATTATAAATACAGATGAATAGCCCTTAAGCTAGGCATCACGATTCTATATTCAGAAGGGAAGACAGTTGCACTAGAGCGGAATCATCGTGCTATATGAGACATAGGAAAAGGCAAGCTTTCCATTAAAGTTGTTATCACCTGCATCAACTACTCACACATATTGTTCTCACTTGAAATGAGTAAAAATCAGCCTCAACCTCAATTTTGGGTACCCCCTCTTCTTCTGAAAGATCTGGAAGCTCACTAGGCCATTCCAATGGCTCTCCTTCTGCCATGTGTCCAATTGACTACCTTTGGTTTAATTTCCCAACCCCAACCAACTTATAAAGTCCTGGCGAGAGGCCTTAGAGACTTTAACTGAGCCTAGCCACTTCTACACTAGTCGAATTTCAGTGCCAATCGGCCCAACCATCATCTCGTGGATGCCTAGCCTTGATTCCTGTGGGTGAAGCTCTCGACCATTGACCGCTTCACACTGGCCATGCAACGTCTCGACATTTGTGATTTCAAGAAAGAGGATCCCAAAAATTAAATAAACATCAAGAGAAAGAACAAACAAATAAAGTTAGTGTTTTGTTAGAGTCTGATGACGGAGATAAGGTGGTACAAAGCTGGAGTAACCTCGTCAAAGGTAGGGTATATACATGTGCATGTATAATGAGGGCATGGAGCTCTTTCTCAAATGGATGTGAAACTATATGCTCAAGTAGTACAACCAAAGAAAGAGAGAGAGAGAGAGAGAGAGAGAGAGAGAGAGAGATCTTTTTACATCCATTAGAGGCGGAGGAACCTATGAGACAGAATTCAATAGGTATAGTTAATAAATAGTTATTAAATTTTCAGAGACAGCAGGGTAGTGAAGCTACAAGAAAAAAGAGAATACAATGATTTTGAAGTTATTCAAGAAAAATCTAATTCTTGCATAAAAATTCAGTTGTTACATAGTGCTAGGCTTGAAGCTGAGCCTAATACAGAAGCAAGAGGGGCATGGTAAAACCTGCACCTTGAATGCTACGGCAAGAGTAGCAGACTTGAGTTTCTGAGTTAAGGTTTCTAGCTTTTTGTTTGTGCAGCAAATCTTGCAACAGTTGCACAATCTCTGGTCTGCTCCCTTGCGCATCATTATAGCCATTGTCTTCTTGTTTTACCAACTTGACTGGTCTTTGCTTGTGGGTGCATCAGTGTTGCTGCTCTTATTTCCTTTGCAGGTAAGCGTTATTGAAACTTCAAAATCAAGAACTAGATGGGGTTTTTATTTTTTCTAAGCTCCAGATTTCTCGTAGACATTCCTTATAAGCAGGATGCAAAGGTTCACAAAAGCAGGTTTGCTACGGACAGATAAGTGCATTGGATTGATGTATGAAATTTTGGGGGCTATGGACTTTGTAAAGGAAGGCAGTCGTCTTCTATTGCTGAAATGAAATCCCCTTGAACCGGTTCAAATTATCTTATGTATGCTTGCATTGTGCAGATGTTATGCTTGGGAGAGCAGTTTTACGACAAAGGTTTTAGACATTCGAAAAGATGAGCTTGGCTGGTTTCGCAGAGCACAAGTGTTAGCAGCAGTAAGTTGCCTAAACCATTAGAACCACCACAGCCACCATGTAGACTTTAATAACAGAGAAGAGTAAACAAATAAATTTTAGTTCAAAATGAGGGATATGTATGACTAAATATCATTGCATCCAACAAAAAAAGACGAAATAAAGAAAAAAAAAAAAAGAGAGATCGATGCCTGTAAAATATCAAATAGCACCATGTAGACTTTAATAACAGAGAAGAGAATACAAATAAATTTTAGTTCAAAATGAAAGATACGTATGACCAAATGTCATTGCATCCAACCAAAAAGGCGAAATAAATAAACAAGAGAGAGATATCAATGCATGCAAAATACCAAATAGTACATAAAACCCAAAACATAGCACATCCCTTGTAGGTTTCTCTTCAAAAAACACAATCAAGACAAGAAATTTGCATGTAGAGAAAATTGCCAGTGAAATAAGAATACAAATGTGGGGTAATGCATATAGATGTATCAGATTCTGAATGTATCTGCAACTTGGAGGCGTGCATGCATTTGAAAACAACAGGAACTACTGTAATGGGAAAACAGAGGAGTCCACATAATAGATTTTAAAGCCAGACCACAAGCGAAATCCAATGAGCAAGCCCATAGACAAAAATGAAACCTTTCAAATCTCATATACAAAGCCGCCAAGGCTAGAAATTGAAGGAATGACAAGAGGAGCACATGAACAAAAGAAAGATTTTATAACAGTTTCCAAACTCGGCCTATGAGACAAATCAGTGTATATGTATGGGCTATCTTTGTAATCATCTATCAAGGCGTTCCTGCCTCCAGATTACATGCAAGCAATTCTGTGTGGAACAAAAACAGGACAATCCCTACCATCAACATTCTCCTCAAGGAAATGTTTCAGACACTTTGACTTATGCACAATGTCACCACCAATTCCCTCAAAGAAATAACGTCTACCAACCAACGTTCAATATGTGGCTGTACTTTTTCACTCCAATAAAACTCCGATGAGTCCTCCATTCAAACTTCGCAAATCTACATCGACTCAAGAGTAAAGCGATTGAAAAAGGTGAGTGAGTTTTAGTGTATGGTGAATGAGTCATGTGTAAGTTATCAAAAAGATGGTTTGGACCGTATGTTGTAAAGAATGTGCATGAAAATGCTACTTACAGCTTGCCTGAACTAGATGGTACAAAAGATGAGGTTCCCATTGCAAGAAAAAGGATCAAAGTGTTTCAGAGAAGAGGAGATAGTGATCAAGAAGATGTTGAGGAGGAGGAAGAGGAAACACACGTGAAGATCAAATTGAAGATGAAGCGTTGGAAGCTATCAATGAATACGAGATCATAGATGTACAAGGAAATTAAAACTGCAAAAAGTCATATGTGGCACATACCAGAGGACGTGCAAGGTGAGAGGGGGTGGATGTCGTGTTGTGACACGTGTATAGTGGGAACGAATGCTAAAAGATTTATCTTGCAACTTTTTAGATACATAAGTATATTTCTTATAATGTACATATACATATCTAAGGATAATAATAAGCTTTCTATATCATCCTATTATTTATCTCAAAGGTAACGTATTTTTACTTTACCGTTGGAAAGTACTATGGGAAAAAGAGTCAATAGCTCCGTCCCTTTAACTTGGGGTGTAATGGAAATGGCCTATGGACTTTGAGAGTAGAGAAATTAGAAAATTAGGTGAAGCACTTTTGAGAGATTACTTTGTGAGTATAGAGGGTGAACTTAATTGATGATAGAAACATAAGCATGGTACTTAGTTAACTTAGCATGGACAATACTTTTGCAAGAGAGAGAACATGACAATAGTTGAGGACCGGATTCATATGGAGCCGGTCCCCCCTCCAATACCCATTTGTATTATAGTTTCTCCCATCAAGAGAGACTTGGGACAATACAATCTTTGTGTTCCTTGTGACCTACGTGATGCAATGAAGATGGAAAGCTTCATGCATCACAAGTATACCATAAACTTGTAGAAAGCATTAACTATCTCAAGCCTCAGTCCCAAGGCCTCAAACACCTTCAAAGGTGGAGAGAGCTAGCAGGGAATGAGGGTAGGGAAGAGGAAGAAGAAACATTCCATAGGAGAAAGAAATAGTTTCTCACTTATCATTACTTTTCTTGCTAGCATACATAATAGCATAGTAATGGAGATGGAGAAGATGGCAAGCTTAAGCATTGAAGCATGGCTCTTGGTTGGATTTGCATTCCATAGCCAAGAGTGTTGATGTAGGCTCTCACTTCTCACTAGCTTGGAGAAGGAGGTGGTGTTCCTCAACTTTCACAGAGTGAGAATGCCCCTCCAAATGAGTGTGTGTGTGTGTGTGGAGTATATCCCCCTAGCACCCCCCCCCCCCTCCTTGATTTGGGCGAGTGGTGACTTTTCTACATGTTGCAAGATCATTGGACCCCTCTTTCCCTAGCCAATCACATGCAGCATGCAGTCAAGTGCATGGTTAGTCTTTTGACAAGTGTCCTCCTTACCCCTTAGAGAGAGAGAGATTGAAAATATCTAGATATTTTTTGGATGTAAGTAGAAGATCATTGGACCCCTCTTTAGCCCAACCAATAGCATTCAAGCACACCATGTGGTTAAGCTTAGTGAGAGTCTGACATGTGTCCCATGTGCCCTTTTAGAAAAGGGGTACCCCTTGGGTGAGTGGAAGGTTAGGTTAAAGATTCTCCTAACTTTGGGACTTTTATGCATAGGAAGCCTCTCAAGAAACTTCCTCATTAAGTGTGTAGGGTCTCTTTTTGACTCAAGCATCTTATCCCCCATGCAAGGAAATCTTCTCAAGCAACTTGCTCATTAAATGCATAGGGTCTCTTTTTGACTCAAGCATCTTACCTCCCATGCATAGGAAGCTTCTCAAGCAACTTCCTCATTAAGTATGACAAGTACCTCAAGTACCTTAGTCATCAAGCACGACAAGCACCTTAGGCAGAGTTCCCACTTCAAGCTCAACCCTAGCTTGCCCAAGCTCAAAGGCAAGTTTAGGTCAGGTTCCCACCTCAAGCACAACCCTAGCTTGTTTAATGTCAAAGACAAGTTTAGGTCGGGTTCCCACCTCAAGCTCAGCCCTAGCTTGCTTAAGGTCAAAGACAAGTTTAGGTCGGGTTCCCACCTCAAGCTCAGCGCTAGCTTGCTTAAGGTCAAAAGACTTTTAACACTAGCCATTGGAGGTCTTTAATGAAGCTAACCCTAAGGTCTTTTAAGCTCCATTATTTAACCTTGCTCCTTGACAGACCATCTCTCATTTGGGTCCCTTTACCATTGGCCCCGTGTTGAGATAGATCCGTAAGCACATGTCTATATTCTAACCCTTGTTCCCGTTTATTATCCCACATTAAATGATTAGTTTAATCTGAGAAAATCATTTGGGTTGGTTAGATATTAGATATTTATGACATGGAGAAAAAAACATTGGTTCTTTCTTTTTACTATCTCATTATCATCTCACACGATAGCTAGATTCTATATCTATGGTAACTTCCAATATATATATATATATATATATATATATATATATATATATTCTATGTATTTTTTATATTTTTCTTTTCAATCGTTACTAGAAAGGAATCAAATCCTAGTACGACAGTAGTCTACATTATTTTCAAAGATGCACTCATTTTAATGTATTATTAAGAATATTCTTACAAACCTTTGTCAAGGAGAAATGTCATGCTTGCATATTGCATGAGGTGTCCATTGGAATCAAGTGGAAGTCTAAGCTAAGGGGACCACAATAATACTTTTGTTGTTAGAAATATACCCTATTTTGGTGAATTTCTTACACAAGGTTCCAATCCGATTTGGAAAAAGTATATAAAATGGGAGTCATAGCTCATGAGATGCATTTTTTTCTCTTATTTTTATTCTTTAGTTGGAGCCATGGTTGAGGAGATATGATCAAAATGGTGCATCCCAGTCTGCCCACATCAACTCATTTCAAGCTTTGCCAGTTTCTTTTCACACTGGCTCTTCTCTTTCTAGTGTAACCCTTGGGGGTTCCCTTCACCTATAAAAGGGGACCTCTTCTTTCTTGAAAACCATTCAAGATGGAGTGAGAGGATTCATGCCAAATTAGTCTTTAGCTCTACACTTGCCTTTGAGAAAGGCTAGCTAAACTTGAAAGCATCCTTGTAAACATCAACTCTAGTCAATCAAGGCCGAAGTCTTCAATCTCTTGCCATCTTCATAAAATTAGAAAATACTCTCGAAGGGGTTGATAAGTAAGGTGTTTTTTGCTTTTTATATTTTTCATCTCCAAGCCCAACTTATACCTCCATGTCTTCTACTACTTCTACCTCTACTCCTATCTCCATCTCTCTTGTGTCCTAATTTTTTCTCTTGAAGGCATTCAAGCAACAACGCTATATCAAAAACCTTCTTGTGAAGAAATACTAGAGCACAAGGTACATCTCTCTCCGCTACATGTACATCTCTCCCTGAAGTATCCTTATTTCCTACTACGGGCAAGAATAGGGCTTGGGAGGGAAACTTCTCTTCTCTTCACTTCTTTCATATCTACATTTTGCACTTACAAGAGTTATCCTAGATGAATAATCCACATGATGTGAATTTCTATCGCTTCAACTTTGTGCGATCTATTACAATTAATGTATGGACTCTTAGCCATAAATTATACTTTCAACAATGTATAATGTTTCTCTTTGGCCCAGAAAGGCTCAATAAAATACTTCTATTATCGGATCCCATCATACTACCCCTTATAGACTATAACTTTTCGTTTGACATAAGTGTAGTTATCTTGCATGAACCAAGAGGATTTGTACACGCAATTTATCCCAATCACTAGACAAAACATATATATTATGGTAAGCACAAAATTAAAATTCCAAAGAACAATTTGTAGTCTGTTTGGTAGGCAAAGATTGAACGTCATTAACTCATCTATTAACCCTTGCATACTATCCATGATACAATACAATCATAGCCTTAATGTTTTTATCTTTATGTTGTTTTGATATGATCTTTTGTGTTCTTTCTTTGCGTGTGTGAGTGCAAGAGAGAAAGAGGAGGGCTTGTTTAATTGCGCTTCCTTGCAAACCCTAGACTTCATAGCATCTATGGTATAACTCCTTCATATATTTTTGGGAGTTCTCTCACAAACTCTCACAACCAAAATCCCGGTGCTTTCTTGTCAAGACCGCAGACTTCTTGACACCGTGAGACCCGAAAATGGCCCAAAAGAAGCCAAGACCATCGAGGGAGGGTAGACTCGAGGGGGATGGCATCACAATGTCACAAGAAGGGTGCGGGGAACTCGTCACTTCACCTCACCCATCCCTTGCTCCACGATTGGCCCCCGTTTCCATCTCAAGTAAGCACCACTACCCTTATAGTTGCACACAATTTCGTGTGGATCGGCAAAACCCCCCAAGCACCCAAGCAACCTGGACAAAAATCCCAAGCGAGGGGGCACCACCGACGATGGGCAGGGGGGAGACGGTCGAGAACCCCACAATGCTGCAAAAACCCCACGATGGCAGGAAACACGATCTCGGATCGGAGGGTTCATAGGTAGATTGGGGCCATTGCTGAGAGGCAGGGAGTGCACACATTAGAGGGGGGGCACCCTTTGCAATGTCCATCCGCAAAGCAAAGCGTCGAGGGCCGACATGAACATCCCTTCTTCCTCTTCCTCCTCCTTTTCATCGTCTACTTCTATTCCTTTACTTCGTTTCTCTTCGTGCTTCTGCTGATGGATTCTTTCCCTCAGCGCCGCCTGCCCTTCCTCAATTGTTCTCGTGGCTTGTGTAATTGGGATGGCCTCCGCCACATTGGATGTTCTCTTCTTCAATCTTGTATATCCAAGGGAAAACTCACTCCCATGCTCCTCTTCTGAAGAGTGGTATTCTGAAGGGGTATCTCTTTGCTGAGACCCAACTTCTTTGCTACTCAAAGCATCCGACTCTGTCTTTTCACTGTGTCAGTGTCTGTTCTTGTGGCGCTTTGCCTTGTTTCTTTAGCTTCTGGTTTCGGTCTTGTAGATGGTCCGACCACCGATTTTACTGCTCTTTTAGATTTGTGGATCAAATCTATCTGTGCTTCTGTAGGTGGTAAATCATCAATCATCCCCAATGCCTGGTAGGCTATTCATGTCAGCACTGGTCCAATGTTCATGTAGGTTTTTCTCTTCTAGCTCCCCATAAGATTTGCTTCAACGATGTTGTTGAGGAGGTAATTTCCAAAGTCGCAGCTGACCACTCTTCTTTTTGCTAAGCCCATTGACATTACTACTGTCATGTGCAATAGCGGTTCCGTGTATCTTGGTGGCTTCTGTACTTTAAAGTGTTGCAATATGAGGCGCAACGGCAATTCAATTTTTTAGTAGATCAAGTCTTGATATGTTAGCTTGTGTCCTCTTTGCTTCAGGAAGGCTTTGTTGTTGTCTATTGCTTTTGTTTTTGCAATAGATTTTGTGTCCCTTGTTGCAGATGGAGGGCTTCATTGATTGTTTTTGTTGTGATCTTAACCTTGACTTTTGCTCCACCTTTGTCAGTCAGGGTGTCTTTCCCATTGTACTGAATTGAGCTTATGAGTTCATGAGCTCTTATGAAGTCCGTTCCCCGTGGTGGTAATCGTAGAAATCTATTCAACTGTAGGCACCTGCCCCTGCCTGCACTTCTGGCTTTTGGTGTAGTGTCCACAATTCCCTTGGAAAGATGGTGGTTTTGACTATCTCTCCATCCACTGCCTGAAATCTTCCAATGAATATATATTGGTGGGTATTGCTTCGAGCACCTATTCTCTCACATGGCCTTCTCATTCGAGGATATATCTATTATCTCATATGGTGCTGCTTCCTCCACTCCCTTTGTGCTTTTCTTCAAGGCATTCTGTGGTTAGTTTTAGATTTGAAACAGGGTTTAGCAATTGATCAAAACTGACAAAAATTTGAAGAAAATGCAAACTTTGACCATAAAATAAAAAATGAGCATAATTTTGTCAAAATTTGACCAAATTTCACCAGTGCATCTAGGATTACTATAGGCACAAAGTCATAGGGTAACATATGAATTATGGCAAGAAGGTATATGGATTGCGATCCATGTTGGGAAGCATTTTGAAAATCCAACTAGGGGAGGTTGTTCCTGTGCATGTGGAGATGCTACTGTGCAAATTTCTCTCAATTTAGGGTTTGAGGAACATGGATCACGATCCATCTTAGCAACATATTGAAGATCTGACGATACCATATGGTAGGGTTCATCAAGGTGGTGCCTTGGTCCAATAATTTTGGGATTTGGATCATTGATTTGTTAGGCTAATTTTTGGAAATCTTCTTCAGACTTAGAGAAATTTGGCATTTTGATGTGGATTTTGGAATCCAAATGGCTTGAAACTTCATGGCTTAGCTTTTTTGAATAGACTGGGCCAAATGACATGGCTTTTACTTTGGTTGGGCAAAAAGGTACAAGAATCGCGATCCATGTTGGGAAGGATTTTGATACAGCCTCTTGCACACATGTTTCTATAGGTCTTCCTAGCACACTTGTGAAATATTTTCAAATTTGGAAATGTTTTTCCTTAGTTTACTCAATTTCCCAGTTTATGGCCATGTTTTTTCCGTCTTGACCATATTGGTTTTTTGGAACCACTTTTGGGCACATCCTTTGACTGATATCTATTGTTGCCTTGATTCTAGGTGATTTGTTTTTGAAAAGTACTGCCTTGCCTAGCTCCCCACCAATTTTGCACCAGAATGTGAATCCATCTGAGGAGGAAAATTGGTCCAAGAAAATTGCACCACTTCGTAGGTAACTTTTTGCTTAGTTTTGATCCTAAATACACCTTTAAGTTACGTCTCCTCGATGATGGTCTTTTATTTCCTTTCGAACTCCTTTCTGTTTCAGTTGACTTTGAAATAAAGTTCCTAAGAAGTTTTCAATTGCTGCTCTAGCCAATTGGAAAGCTTCTCACTTCTCTCCTAGCCCTTCTCCAAGAGTTTTTACTAGAAACATACCATTTTTCCTTTGATTATGGCCAAAAGACCATTTGCAAAATGAAGGCATCAAACCATGAGGGTTTGATGATTTTAAGAGCATTTTTTGTGATTATTTCTATAGCACCAGTCATTTTTGCATCCCTCAGGCACTGAACCACTCCTGCCTTGATTTTGGCAAAAAGGTACATGGATCGTGATCCATGTTGGGAAGTCTTTTGCAATTTGAGCCAGCGGAGGTTGTTCCTAGCCACATGTGGATGCTACTGTACAATTTTTTATAAATTTAGGGTTTGAGGAACATGCGTCTTGATTCATGTTCCACCACCTTTTGCAACTATTTTTGCTCTGTCTGATTTTGCCAGTTATCGGGGGTCTGCTGATGAAAAGTTTTTGGTTTTGGGTGAGTTTTGAAGTGCCCCATTGGCCATGACAGTTTGTAGATTTTGTGACTTTGATCGGCTCTGATCTGTTGTTTTGGCAATGTTGATGCAGTATGGGATATACATACATGTTTTTATAGGGTTAATGATGATACCTGTTGAATTCGGTGTAGTAAGAGCTACCGAGGTAGTCGCAGCGGGCAGAAACAAAGCGGAAGACCCTATTCTTCTGTGGTTCTCACTCTCTCTCTCTCTCTCTCTCTCTCAATGCAAATGAGCTTATGTTTCCCCATTTGGCTATATGTTCCTAGTCTACCCGGAATGCCCCATTCATACTTACCTCCATTGATCATATCTTGCTGTTCATATCACCTCTAGTTCGAACCGTTCTTTATTCTGATATTCGGTCGACAAATGGCCTTCAATCTGCAGTTTTGATCCTTTAGAAGTTGGCTCAAAATTTGTCGTGTGCCAAACCTTTCCATATTTTCCATGCTTGAAGCCCTTGCTTTGAGGTTTCGGAGTTTGCTTTCAAAAGTCAATTCCGGCTTTCTTGGCTTGACTTATCAATTTTTGTTGATTATCTGTCATTTTTAGCTTTTTAGTAAAGAAAAATTATTTACAATTATTCTTATTTGGCCAAAAATTAGCCAAAATTTAGTGTAATCTCTCATACATACATATTCTTAACCCGATAATTAGATGGTGTCAGTATGTCTCATGATTATGCCAGCTAAGGGTTTATAAAGCTCTGAAAAGCTTGTTAAAGGGAAAGAAAAGAAGAAAAGAAATGATAATAATGTATACAAAATGATGATCCTACTGCATTGCCCCCCCTTCCTAGAGTGAGTCATTCCAGACAAAAATGTGTCAGAGTGCATGGGAACAAAGTATGTGTCTATGCATAGCCGTATATTGTGACTCTATGATGCAAATTGAGGATATGCATGTGGTAACAAAATGTGTGCAAGAGATGGGTTCTGAACAATAAGTTCAGTGGATTTCGATGGTGAGATTATGGTGAAGCTGTGTGGTCCGAACAGAAGTAACTGTAGAAGACACGCTCTTTGTTTTACAATGGCCTCTTGAAGTTGTGACTTTATCTTGTTTTGTGATTACGGGCTCTGTTTTGGTCTCCACTGAAATTGCTTGGATGTGGTCGTCATTGGCGAGGCATCCGGTGAGCTACGTTGTTTTGGTTTCCATACCCACTTGACCTGTTTTGCTTGTCGATGTTGAGATTGGATTGGCCTAGGTTGCTTGACAAAAGTCTTGGGGGATTGTCGAGGTTGGATTTATGTTGATGCATCATGGGTGGGTTTTCATTGCCTTATCGTTTTAGTATCCATAATTTCTTTGGATTGGTTTGCACGATGGACTTTTTAACCTAGATTTTCCTTATCTCCGTTGGCAAACATCACTGGATTAGAGTAGTTTGTCATTGGAGAGGTTCCCATACGTGGTTTGATTGTACAAAGGGTATGGAGAAAGATTGGTCCTCTTGTCTGAGCTGCGAGGTATTAACCTGCCAGTTCTGTGTGGCTTGATAAGTGCGCATCCATGGCACTCCCAGTATAATTGCTTTGTTAAGAACCTTATTCTCGACCACTTGAAATTTATGAGGATAAACTATTCCATTAGGAGTTATTGGTAAATTCACATGTCCTAGACTGTCCATGGTGCCTTTGTTTGCCACTTTGAACCCCATTGTATTTGGTGTTAGAGGTTCCTTTGTTAATTTCCTAAAAGTGGAGTAATTAACAACATTTGCTCTTGCTACAGTGTCTACTAAGGCACGCTCGGTGGTGCCATCTACAAGTTGCAATACAATGCGTAAATCCATGCCTCCTAACCATGTAGCCACCGTTTGTATGGATGCCAGTGGAATGGAATCGATACAATCGTTCTGTTGGGTGTTTTGCTAAAATTTTGCTTGCTCCTTTTGCTTTAATATTTTGATTTTAGCTTCTTGTTGTGCCTATTCCTGAATGTCGTGGGCTCGACTTCTGCACTGAGCTACCGCATGTATGGTTTGAAGTTCTTCTGGTGTCAACGAAAGAAGATATTTCTTTAATCTGTAGCCACTCATCCAATTAGGCATCTCCTCTCCTGCCAATGTTGCAAGATGCTTGATGGCACCCTTTGTGATATATCATGTATTACAAAAGGCCCCATCCCTTACCTTTTGAGGGTATACACTAAAACATAATCCCCTTTTGGAACTCCTTGCTAATCACATGTTGATCATGGAAAGCTTTCATTTGTCTTTTCTAAGCATATATCCTGGCTACTGCTCTGACTCGAGTTTCATCCAATTTCTCCAGTGTGTCTAGTCTCTCCGAAAATTCGTGTCCCTTCCATCCTGAATGTGTTGCAACTCGTAGTATTTTAATTAAGAATTACATGGGTAGAATCACATTAATCCCGAATACGAGGTTAAAAGGAGTCATTCCGATGGAGCTTTTAAAAGCTACTCTGTAAGCCCATAATGCAGTTGTAGCTTTTGATCCTAATCATTTCTTGAGTCGCTTACTATTTTAGTGAGCACCATGCATAAGATTTTGTTGGTGCTTTCGGCTTGTCTGCTAGCTTGTGGGTGATAGGGTGTTGATTTGCGATGGACTACCATAAATTCTTCAAGGAGTCTTTTAATAATGTGGTTTAGGAAGTGTGTTCCCCTATCGCTCACTATTTCAATGGGTAGACAATATCTTGTAAAGATATGTTTGAAAAGGAACTGAGTTGTAGTCCGTGCATTGTTTTTCTGTGTTGCCTTTGCTTCCACCCATTTGGTCATATAATCGGTTGCAACTATGATGTATTGTGCGTGTGACCTATAGGCGAAAGCTCCCTAGGTGTGCACCATCCCCCACATAGTGGGCTCAACAAAACCGATAATAGATCCCAGTTCCACTTACCCTAATATACTTAACAACATCAACCATTTATAGGCTACTTAAGGACCTCTCTTCTTAAGCAAGAAAAGAGAAACCAAATGCTCTGATACCAATGTAATGGAATTAGTCTTTTAACTTGAGTTGGATCAGAAAGTAAATAACATATTGAGCATTTCCTTGAGTATTCTTTAGTGTATAGATGTATAGTGAGAAAGAAAGTGCTTGGATAGGGAGAGCAACACTTAACACATTACTTCATTAACATGGCATGATCAATACTTTTAAAAGAGAGTGAGAGTCTAGAGAAATCGACACCAATAGAGGACCAGATTAGTTGGAGCCGGTCCCCCCTCCAATAGGCATTTGTATTATAGATTCTTCCATGACAGAAGACTTGTTTACAATACAACTGTTTGTGTTCCTTGAGACCTTCTTGATGAGATGAAGATGGTAAGCTTCACTCACCAAGCATTAGCATAACTACAACAATAAACATGATTAGCATGATCTTGAAAAATCTCCAGCCTCAATCCCAAGACCTCAAACACCATGAAAGGTGAGGAGAGCTAGCAGGGAGTGCGGAAGAAGAAAGAAGTAGAAGTAGCTCTACTAGAAAGAAATAACCCCTTGCACATAATCACTCATAGCTCTTGTAGCATAACTTAGCATAGAGTTAATGGAGATTAGAGAGATTGATAAGCAAGCATAAGAATTCTCTTGTGTGGATTTGCATCCATAGCCAAGAGCTTGTGGTAGTAGGCACTCAACTTCTCAAGCTTGGAGAAGGAGATGGAATCCTTGCTTCACAAGAGTGTGCGAAGGGAAGAATGAAGGAGAGAGATCTCGTGGGAGGCTCAAATGAGAGAGAGAGAGAGAGAGAGAGAGAGAGAGAGAGAGATCTAGCTAGGTCGACCCCCTTTCCTAGAGTTCCTTTGAAGCTGATTGGGCCATGTAGCCCTCTAGACAATGAGAGCTGGGCTCCCTTCGGGGCAAGGTGTGTAGCCTCTTGACAAGTGTCCTTCTTTCCCTTTGTGAGGCTAAGCTATCACCCCCCTTGCTTAAGCACACCCCTGCTTAAGCACAACCCCTACTTGCTTGAGTAGTGTGTCTCTACACTTGACAAGTGGCCCATTTCCTTTCATAAGGGTATGGGTCCTTGGTGAGGTGCTCACTTACTATCTACCTCCCCCCTTTGTAGGGCTCACCCCCTCTTTAGTAGCAAGTTCTTTGAACTTGGTAAGCAGGCAGCCCCCCTGCTTAAGCACAGCCCTAGCTTAAGCAAGCTACCCCCTTTCCTGCTTGGACTTTAGTGACTAAAGAGTAAAATTTTAAAGACTATGTCTTAAAGCTTTTAACACTTACCTTTCGAGGCTTTAATGAAGACAACCCTTAGGTCTTTTGCTCCATTAGTTAACCTTTCTCTTTGATAGACCTTTTCTCATATGGGCCCCTTTACCATTGGCCCCGTGCTTAAATAGATCTATAAGAACATCTATATCTTAACCCTTGTTCCCGTTTATTCTCCCACATTAAATGATCATTTTAATATGAGAAAATCATTTGAGTTGGTCAGATATTAGATTTTATGAAATTACCTCTCTCTTGAAATCATAGTCGTCCTCGATAAGGTAGAAGAGATAAAGCCTTAGTCATTAGTCAATTTTACTTAGTGGGTAGAGGATCATTTTTTACCCTACGACATCTTTCCAAGATGGATGACTAATCCATTTGGTGCTTGGGAGACGTAGCTGCCGCAAGCATGTCTGCTCTTTAGTCCATTTCATTCTCCCAAAGTAGAGTGACAAATTCTACTTGGTGTTTGAGAGACGTCGTCATCACAAACATGATTCTAAGCATGCATACTAGTTAATTTTGTGCACAATTAAATAGAGGACTAGTCTTATAAGACAAAAACATGAGTCATTTAAAAGAAATTTGTACATTTTCTTACTCTAATGTAGCTTTGTAAGCATTGACAAGGTTCATACTATCCTTAAAATGTACTCCTTGCATCCATCTAGCATCTTCAAAAGGATAATTTTTGAACTTAATAAGATACCGTCGGATAATCTTACCATGCCGTAGTACCTTGTCTTCATGCCGAAGGACAGCTTCGGGTTGTAGCACCTCTTCTTGGTCTTCAACTTCGGGAGGGTCTTCAATAATTGGTTCAGTTGGTGGCTCTCCTTTGTAGGGCTTAAGTAGGCTTACATGAAAGGCATTGTGTATGAGCCAATGGTTGGGAAACTTGAGTTGATAAGCCGTCTCATTGATGGGCTTCAAGATTTGGAAAGGACCATAGTATCTTTTTGCTAGTTTAGCATAATACTTTTGATGGCCCATAGGATTTTTGCCCGTCGTTTGCCTTAATCGAGCCTTAGGAAACTTGAGTAAGACCCAATCATTTTCTTTGAACATTAAGGATCTTCTGTGATTATCAGCAGCAGCAGTAGCTTTTTTCCTTTGTTGAGAGATGGATATAGCCTCCCTAATCTTTTGAAAAGATTCTTGTAGGTCATGGCTATACTCATCGGCGGTGAAGATCTTCCCATGTACTTTGAGTAGCAAGGGACTTTTAGGTCTTCCCTCAATGATCTCAAAAGGTGCTTTTCCCGTAGAAGTATGTATAGTATTATTGTAAGCATACTCTACAAGAGGTAAGTACTTTTCCCATTGTGAGCGTTGATCTACTTCGGTAACATAAGTCTTGAGTAGATCGAGTATCGTAAGATTGGCTATCTCACTTTGGCCATCCGTTTGTGGGTGATAGGCCGAAGAGAAATTCAATCTTGTTCCTAGATTTTCAAAGAGACCTTTCTAGAAATTACTGGTCATTCTAGGATCTCTATCTGACACGATGGATGTGGGTAATCCATGGTGCTTGAAAATTTGAGATATGAAGAGAGTTGCCATTTGATGTGCCTTAATAGTCTTTTTGACAGGAATAAAATGTGCTTGCTTGCTAAACCTGTCGACTATTATCCATATTCCTGTATTCCCATGGATAGACTTCTGTAATCCAAAGATGAAATCCATGGATATACTCTCCCATGGTGAATTTGGAATAGGAAATGGCTAGAGTAATCCAGGTTGCTTCCCTCTATCATACTTGGTCTTTTGGCATACTACACATTTTGATACATACTCTTGTATGTCCACTTTCATGGTAGGCCAATAGAAGTACGTCTCTACTCCTCGGAGAGTAGGTTGAATACCTCTATGCCCCGCATATGGAGGAGCATGGGGTTCATACATAACTTTCTCACGAAGGGAATGGGTAACACATAGCCTATTTCCGTGGAGAAGATAACCATCCTGCAAGGTGAATGGTTCCTCTTTCTTTCCCAAAGCAAGGGCTGACATTATGTCTCTAAAGTCAGGGTCAGTAGCATACTCATCTATCATAGAGGATAGATCATTGTGAGTAGATATAGGCACCGCATTAACTTTGGGTCGTCGTGAAAGTGCATCGGCCACTTGATTGTGCTTACCAGCTATGTGAGAAATATGGAAATTAAATTGCGAAAGAAAATTTTCCCACCTCATTTGTTTGTTGGAAATCTTGGTTTGCGTCATGAAATACTTGAGACTTTGGTGGTCGGTTCGTAGGATAAATGGAGTCCCCAATAGATAGTGCTTCCATGTGTCTAGGGCATGTAGAACTGCTAAAAGCTCTTTCTCATAAATTCCCAAGACTCGTTCATCAGTATTGAGCCTTCGGCTCTCATATGCTATGGCATGCCCTTCTTGAAGCAAAACTGCTCCAAGGCAATCTCCACAAGCGTCACATTGGACCTCAAATGGCTTTGAGAGATCCGGAAGCACGAGGACTGGTTGGGAAGTAAGCTTCTCTTTGAGATTTTCAAAAGCATTTTGCTCCTTAGCAGTCCATAAAAACTTAACGTTCTTCTTAGTTAGGTCGTGTAGTGGTCCTACTACTTGAGAGAATTTTTCTATGAAGCGTCTATAGTATGCACACATACCAACAAAGCTTCTTAGCTCATGTAGATTTCTTGGGTTAGGCCATGCTTTTATTACCTCTAACTTTGATGGATCCATTTGGATACCATCTTTAGAGATAATATGACCTAGGTATTGAATCTCGTGAAGGAAGAATTCGCTTTTCTTTTGGTGAGAAAAAGATTGTTCTCCCTCAATGCTTGAAAAATTACTTGGAGATGTTGCTTATGTTCCTCCAAAGACTTGGAGTAGATGATGATATCATCAAAGAACACTCCAGTGAATTTGCGGTATGGTCTAAAAATTTTCTCCATCACACGATTGAACGTAGCTGGTGCATTAGTCAAGCCAAAAGGCATGACTAGATATTCATAAAGACCAAACGTTGTGCGAAACGCGGTCTTTAAGATATCTTCATCCACTATCCTTATTTGATGATAGCCACTCTTAAGGTCAATCCTACTGAAGTAGGTAGAGCCTTGTAGCTTATCAAACAGATCTTCTACCCGAGGTACGGGAAATCTATTTTTGATAGTGATATGGTTTAGTGCTCGATAGTCCACACACATATGGTATGTACCATCTTTCTTTTGCACTAAAAGGACTGGAGAACAAAAGGGAGAGGAACTAGGCCTCACCATCCCTTTGTCTACCAGCTCTTGTACTTGCCTCATGATCTCCTCTTGTTGAGCTTTGTGAGACTCGATAAGGAGGCTTGTTAGGTGGTGAGCTTCCAGGAAGGAGCTCAATACGATGGTCATCATCCCCTTGTTTTGGAGGTAAGTCCATAGGGATATCATCGATAAACAGATCTTGGAATCCTTTTAGAAAATTAGACAATTCTAACTCTTCTTGATTCCTACCATTTACATTTGATGAAACATTAGTATCTTTTAGAGACTCTTTGACAAAAATCATGTACGCAGAAACTGAGCTCTTCATTGACTTATCAAAAGCAAGAGGATTTACAAGTGGAATAGTGTGAACACGCTCACTAGCATCTATATACATGTTCTTTCCCCTGTAGGTGAAGTAGATTCTCCTTTCAGGGAACTTCATGTTGGCAGCCATGCGATCAAACCATGGTGCCCCTAGGATAACATCCTCATGTTGGAGAGGAGAGATGAAGAAGTATTCCTTGTCGACATAGCTTTGGACATGAAGCCTCAACTTCCCAATCAAGGGAGTAACGGAGGCTTGTTGTCCCTTGAAAGATGCATCAGCCACTACTATATCTCCCATCTCAAAAGCTTGAATGTCCAACTTGGTGGCCAACTCCATTGATATGAAGTTGAGAGTAGAGCCAGGGTCAAACAAGATGAAGGCATCATGCTCTCTTACCTTTCCCCAAGCATAGGAAAGCGATGATCCTTTGCAATGAGCATCCTCTTTTGGAACTTCGATGGTAGAAGCCCTAGGAGTCTCATTGCGAGCATTCTTCTTACGGCAAGAACGATAGCCATGTCCTTGCTCCCCACACTTGAAACACTTATGGTCCTTGCCAAAGGCTTCATGCTCTTCAGGAGAGAGTTTGGTTTTACCTTTGTAAACTCCCTTCTCCTTGGACCGATTGTTGTTGTTGTTGTTGGAATTGGCTTGGGAAGTATTTTGAACATTGGTTTTTCCCTTTGCATCATTTTTGTCTTTGTTTTCCATGGGCTTGACATTACGTCTAGCCCCTTGATGGAAATTGATGCGTGAAGCAACCATAGTGTGATGGATTACTTTGCTAATAGTACCAGGACGTTGAGAGTTAATGTATTCGGCCATCTCTTCAGGTAATCCCACACAAAATTGCTGCCTTTGCTTGGCAAAGTCTATCTTTTGAAAGACAGTAGCCTTGAGATGTAAATCCCAAAACTTGTCTACATATTTGTGGATAGACTCATGGGAGAGGAGCTTCAAGCTGCGCCATTCGGTAAGCATTTTTTCCTTTGCATCGCTTGCAAGGAATTTCTTCATGATGGAAACTCGTAGAGTTTTCCATGTCTTTGGGGCTTCACCATTTCCACGAAGGCTAGCCCACCATTGACGAGCTGATTTTTGGAAGTGCATAGCTACATGGCGTAGCTTAGAGGACTCTGTGAAGCCCTCATCTCCAAAGACCGCATCAAATTGTTGGATGAAGGCCAACACTTTGTCGGTAGCACCGAAGGTACCATCATAGGTGAGAAAAGAGATACTCTTTCCTCCCTCCTTGAAATTCTTTAGCTTTTGTGACCTTCGCCATGCACGAAATGATTTGCGATGTCCTCCCCTCTTGTATTCTCTAGGAGAATAGCCATAACTTTTGTTGGAAGAGGAGGAAGGTGAAGAAGAAGGAGAAGAGGGTGACCTCTTTCTAGACCTTTTCTTCCTTTGTTTCCTCTCTTGCCTTTCAGAGTGATGAGGAGAAGGACTATGTGTTGATCTTTTCCTCTTGGGAGGAGTGGACGATCGTCTAGACCGCCGTCTTCGTGGAGCCACATCTTCAGAGGAACTTAAACTTTCATTGCTTTCTTGCTCCTTGGATTCCTCCTCTCGAATGAGAGAGAGTCTTCTTTTGGGGGTCTCTCTTCAAGAGGCCTCCTAAGCTCTCTCTCCTCTTGGAGAGGAAGGGAAATTCCATAAGCACGAAGTTGTTGAGTAACTTCGGCTTGCAAAGCAGGGTTGCCCATAGCTTGTTGCAGCCTAGTAATGAGATAATTCACAAACATGGGAGCATCATCATTAGCACCTTCATGTGCAAAATCAAAGCTATCAATGTTCATTCTACTCTCTTGATTATTGTCAACCATGTTAAAATTTATGTATGTACTTAGTGTATGCTTTGGCAATTAAAAACCTTAGTTGCCACTCTTCTTAGCCTTTGAAAATTGGCTCTTAAGTATCTACACCCACGGCTCGAAGTGGTTAATTATAGAACGTAGAGGAGTAGGTCTAACATAGCAGATTTGCCGAGGGCTAGCTCCTTTCGGACTTCTTATGGCTCAATAATGGTAAATCTGTAGGCAAGTCTAAAAAGAATTCATTATTAAGTCCAAAGCTCCCGAGGTGTGCACCATTCCCCACATAGTGGGCTCAACAAAATCGATACTAGATCCCAGTTCCACTTACCCTAATATAATTAACAACATCAACCATTTATAGGCTACTTAAGGACCTCTCTTCTTAAGCAAGAAAAGAGAAACCAAATGCTCTGATACCAATGTAATGGAATTAGCCTTTTAACTTGAGTTGGAGCGGAAAGTAAATAACATATTGAGCATTTCCTTGATTATTCTTTAGTGTGTAGATGTATAGTGAGAAAGAAAGTGCTTGGATAGGGAGAGCAACACTTAACACATTACTTCATTAACATGGCATGATCAATACTTGTAAAGGAGAGTGAGAGTTTAGAGAAATTGACACCAATAGAGGACCGGATTAGTTGGAGCCGGTCCCCCCTCCAATAGGCATTTGTATTATAGATTCTTCCATGACGGAAGACTTGTTTACAATACAACTGTTTGTGTTCCTTGAGACCTTATTGATGAGATGAAGATGGTAAGATTCACTCACCAAGCATTAGCATAACTACAACAATAAACATGATTAGCATGATCTTCAAAAATCTCCAGCCTCAATCCCAAGACCTCAAACACTATGAAAGGTGAGGAGAGCTAGCAGGGAGTGCGGAAGAAGAAAGAAGTAGAAGTAGCTCTACTAGAAAGAAATAACCCCTTGCACATAATCACTCATAGCTCTTGTAGCATAACTTAGCATAGAGTTAATGGAGATTAGAGAGATTGATAAGCAAGCATAAGAATTCTCTTGTGTGGATTTGCATCCATAGCCAAGAGCTTGTGGTAGTAGGCACTCAACTTCTCAAGCTTGGAGAAGGAGATGGAATCCTTGCTTCACAAGAGTGTGCGAAGGGAAGAATGAAGGAGAGAGATCTCGTGGGAGGCTCAAATGAGAGAGAGAGAGAGAGAGAGAGAGAGAGAGAGAGAGAGAGAGAGAGATCTAGCTAGGTCGACCCCCTTTCCTAGAGTTCCTTTGAAGCTGATTGGGCCATGTAGCCCTCTAGACAATGAGAGCTGGGCTCCCTTCGGGGCAAGGTGTGTAGCCTCTTGACAAGTGTCCTTCTTTCCCTTTGTGAGGCTAAGATAGCACCCCCCTTGCTTAAGCACAGCCCCTGCTTAAGCACAACCCCTACTTGCTTGAGTAGTGTGTCTCTACACTTGACAAGGAGCCCCTTTCCTTTCATAAGGGTATGGGTCCTTGGTGAGGTTCTCACTTACTATCTACCTCCCCCCTTTGTAGGGCTCACCCCCTCTTTAGTAGCAAGTTCTTTGAACTTGGTAAGCAGGCAGCCCCCCTACTTAAGCACAGCCCTAGCTTAAGCAAGCTACCCCCTTGCCTGCTTGGACTTTAGTGACTAAAAAGTAAAATTTTAAGGACTATGTCTTAAAGCTTTTAACACTTACCTTTGGAGGCTTTAATGAAAACAACCCTAAGGTATTTTTCTCCATTAGTTAACCTTTCTCTTTGATAGACCTTTTCTCATATGGGCCCCTTTACCATTGGCCCCGTGCTTAAATAGACCTATAAGAACATCTATATTTTAACCCTTGTTCCCGTTTATTCTCCCACATTAAATGATCAGTTTAATATGTGAAAATCATTTGAGTTGGTCAAATATTAGATTTTATGACATCAATTATGTGAGTACTCCATGTGGGTGCTTGTACTACTTGAAACAGGGTGGCCGGTTCTACTGGAGGTTGTTTTGTGCAGATATCACATGATTTTACATAAGTATGGACGCTGTGCTCCATGTTTTTCCAGTAGACTCGTAGTCTCTTTAGCCTTTTGTATGATTGCGTTTCCCCATTGTGAAACCCCGTATGTTGTATGTGAGCTTGTTTGAGGTAGTTTTTGTATTCTTTGGGTTGTACACATAGTCTCAAAATCCCATGCATTGAGGGAAGATCAAAAAGTCCCTTGCTACTTAAGGTACATGGGAAGATCTTCGTTGCAGATGAGTATAGCTGAGACCTATAAGAATCTTTTCAAAAGATTAAGGATGTTATCTCTATCTCACAGCAAAGGAAAAAGGCCTTTAAAGAAAACGATTGGGTCTTGTTAAAGTTTCCCAAGGCTCGATTGAGGCACACGACGGGCAAGAATCCTACGGGCCACCAAAAGTACTATGCTAAACTAGCAAAAGGTACTATGGTCCATTTCAAATTCTTAGGCCAATCAATGAGATGGCCTATCAACTCAAGTTGCCCAATCATTGGCTCATACACAATGCTTTTCATGTGAGCCTATTAAAGCCTTACAAAGGAGAGCCACCTCAAGAACCAACTATTGAAGACCCATCGGAGATCGAGGACCAAGAAGAGGTGCTGCAGCCCGAGTCCATTCTCCGACATGAAGACAAGGTACTAAGAGGTGGTAAGACTATCCGACGATATCTTATTAAGTTTAAGAATTATCCTTTTGAAGATGCTAGATGGATGCAAGGCATACAATTAAAGGATAACCTAAACCTTGTCAATGCTTACAATGCTTCCCAAGAGTAAGCAAATGTACAAAATGTTAAAAATGAACAAAGTTTTTGTCTTATAAGACTCTCTTTTTCTTTATTTGTGCACACAAATGAAGTAGTATGCATGCTTAGATCAAGTTTGCGGAGACGACGTCTCCCAAACACCAAGTAGAGCTTGTCACTCTACTATGGAAGACTGATAGGACTAATGTGTAGACATGCTTGCGGAAGCCTCAGGCTCTCAAGCGCCAAATGGACTAGTCATCCATTGTGGAATGATGTCGTAGGGTAACATAGGGATCCTCTACCCGCTAAGAAAAGGACTGATGGATATGCTTTATTTTCTCTACACCATAGTCGAGGACGACTATGATTTCAAGAGAGAGGTAATGTCATAATAATCAATATCTAATTCTCCTAAATGATTTTCTCATATTAAACTAATCATTTAATGTGGGGAAGTGCCAGGGGAGAAAAAGCTAGAATATTGACTAAGCTAGCAGACCGGCCACAGTAGGGATCCAAAGGAGGGAAAATAGGGATCCAAAGTGGAGGCCATCTGCAAAAGATCCATGTGCAACAATGGGCTAAAAAGACCCTAAGGTTCAGCCCATTAAGACTTCCAAAATGCTAAGGTTCCAAAATTCAAAGGTTGTGTCCAAAGGTCAACCCTAGGGAAAATTGGATGCTTTGTGTGTGCCCTAAAAGTCTTTGCACATCCCTACATGGGAGGGGGTGAGCCCTAAAGGTAGGGGATGAGAGAGAAAACTGAACACACACACAGGCTCCCTTTACACAAAGGGAATGAGAGACACATGTCAGCTCCCTAGGCCAGATGCCCACAAGGTGTGCCCAATTTCTATTGGATGACCCTTGAAGGTGACCAATGAGAATTAAGCTAGAGTAAATCTAGTTTAATTAATTTAAAAAAATTTAATAAAAGAAACCAATGAGAATTAAGTCTCCTAGAAGACTATTGGGCAGTCTCCCAAGGGGTCCAATGAGCATTCAGGAGCCCCATGGCTTGCCTAATTCCTATTGGCCAGGAGGCAAAGGGGTCCAATGAGAGTTTAGTTTAATTATTTAATTACCTAAAGCTCTCACAAAAGGGGAAAGGGGGACACATGTCAGAAGGCTATCACTTATGCTGCTTAATTGTAATTGGCTTGACTTGGGGAGGGCCAATGAGGCTTCAGCAAGAGCAATTAGCAAGAGGACTCGCCCAAGAGAGAGACGGGGCTGATTTTTGCAAGGCATTATCACACACACACTCACACAAGCTCATGTGTGAAGAAAGAGAAGACTATCTCTTCCCAAGCTTTAATGGAGAACTCATCACCTACTCCAAGCTTGTGAGATATAAGCCTACATCAACACTCTCTTGGCATGTGGATGCAAATCCAACCAAGAGCCAAGCTTTAATGCATACTCATCTCCTCTACCAAGCTAATTACTAAGCTAAGCTATGCTACATATGAGTGATTATGTGAGGAGATGTACATCTTTCTCGTAAGATACTCCTTCTTCCTCTCAATCTACTCTCATACCCTGCTAGCTCTCACCATCTTCGAAGGTGTGTGAGGTCTTGGGTCTGAGAACGGGGATAATTCAAGTTGTGTTTGTTAAGTGTTTTGCTTAGTGCATGAAGTTTCCATCTTCATTGCACTAGCTAGTCTTGAAGGAACACAAAGAATTGTATTGTACAATGTCTCTCTTGATGGGAGAAACCATAATACAAAGCCTTTTGGAGGGGGGACCGGCTCCATGAAAATCCGGTCCTCAACTGTTGTCAATAGCTTAATTTCTCTCTCTTTTGAAAGTATTGTCGATGCTATCTAACTAGGTGTTATGCTTTTTGTTGCTCTCTCCACCCAAGCACTCTTGTAATTCTCATTAGGAATCTATTCTAATGAAATGCCCACTATGTTCATGCTAATTTCCGCTACACATAAGTTATTAGGTCATTAAATGTTACATTGGTATCGGAGCTCAAGGTTTCTCTTTTCTTGCTCAAGAAGGGAGGTCCTCAAGCTAGCTACAAATGGTTGTTATTATTAATTGCCTGTGAGTAAGTAGAATAGGGATTTTTCAGCCTTGCAGTGCGCCTGCCTTTGTGCAGTTAACGGGGCATCACCGTCGAGAGCTATGGTCTTAATAGTGGAGTCCTACGGGGCTTGCCTACGGCTTAACCACTATTGAGCTATTAGAAGCTTGATAGGAGCCGGTGCTGTTTTGGTATCGAAAGACCCTCTCTTCTATTCCTTGCAATTAATGGTATTCGAGTCGCGGGTAGAGTAGCTTGAATGCTTTTTCTAAAGGGGTAAAGAGGAGTAGCAACTAGGGCTTGAAGTGCCAAAGTACACCTAAAAAGTTTAGACCTAAAAGTTGTTAGAATGGCTGACAATAGTAAAGAGAGTGAAATTAATGTTGATAACTTTGATTTTGCTCATGAGCAAGCTACTAATGATGCTTCAATGCTTGTTAACTATCTTGTTTCTAGGCTTCAACAAGCCATGGGCAATCCATCTCTCCAAAGTGAAGTGCAACGGCAGCTCTGTGCTCACGGGATTCTCCAAGCTCATCACCATGATGAGAGAACACCTAGGAAGCCTCCTTGTGAGACTACCAAAAGAGGTCTCTCTCCATATGAAGGGCTCAAGAATTTACTTCTTGATGATGCATATCCTTCCCAAAGGAGAATTCAAGAGCCTCCACCGAAGGAACGAGAAAGAAGCGAGTCTCCCGCCACCTCGGTGGAGATGGCTCCACGAAGACGGCGGGCTAAACGCTCTCCATCACCACCAAAGCGGAGAAGACCATCGTATTCTTCTCCTCACCACAATCGAAGAGGGATGATAAAAAGCAAGAGAAGAAAAAGGCGAGAAAGAGGACACCCTCTTCTCCATATTCTTCATCCTCTTCCTCTTATGAAAGCTATGGTGAAGACGACAAAGATCAGGACAAGAAAAAGGCGAGAAAGAGG
Organism: Adiantum capillus-veneris; assembly: GCF_014529385.1. Lineage (NCBI taxonomy): Eukaryota > Viridiplantae > Streptophyta > Polypodiopsida > Polypodiales > Pteridaceae > Adiantum > Adiantum capillus-veneris. The sequence goes on along the minus strand of NC_140940.1, from coordinate 103,039,870 downwards.
TCATCCTCTTCTCCACCTTCTTCAAATTCTTCACCTTCTGAAGAAAGTGCTGGTACAACTTTTGAACCATCTGTTAACCCTCACGGCACACGGACACCCTATGATCTATAAACGTTGTATTATTTAGAGTCAGATACCGGGCTTGTCGGTCCAATAGGGAAAGGTAGAGTGATTGCCGATGAGAGGCGCACTTTAACTTGGACATTCAAGGGATTAGTTGGTTAAGCATGGGCGCCCAAGTGTGAATGGGGTGAGCTCCTATAAAAGCCAACTAAACCTAATTTTTACTCATTCTCTCATTTGTGCAATTGAAGAGTGCTCTTGCTCCATCTCCATCTTCTTCTTCTTCACCTCCTTGTGTGTGTGTGTGAGAGAGAGAGAGAGAGGGAGAGTGTGTGTGCGATCGAGCATTACGAAGGCACGACGGCGGCGAAGCGGTTGAGCGCGGCACGATTGCAGCTTCTTCTTCATCGCGGCGAGGAATCCACCACGAAGGCGAACGTAGAGCGGTGAGTGACACACCCTTTGTTTTCTTGAGCTTGCTAGTTTAGGCTTGTTGTGTGCTTGGAGCCGTTTGTGGCTCGCATACGGTGTATTGGCAAGTCCCTTGCTTCGACAGTGCGGCAAGGAGCGCACATTTTTGGCGCCGCTGCCGGGGATATGCCCTACACTAAGCTCGGTTAGCACTTTACGCTTCCTTGTGGTGCAATTTCTATCATAGGAAAAGCGGGGAAGGAGTGTGTGGAAGGTTTCTGTTTTTTGCGTTTTCTGCAATTGCTGTCAAGTTTCAATTTCTGCTATTGTCTGCGTTTTTTCAATTTCTGCAATTCCTGCATTTTCAAGTTCGGCGTTTTCAATTTCTGCAATTTTCTGCATTTCTGCGTTTTTTCAATTTTCTGCAATTTCTGCGTTTTTTCTGCATTTTCTGCAATTTCTGCGTTTTTTTTGCATTTTCTGCAATTTCTGCATTTCTGCGTTTTTCTGCATTTTTTTCAGTTTCTGTATTTTCTGCATCAACAAAAAAAAAAAATTTAAAAATTTTTTTTGGAAAAAAAAAGTTTTTTGAGGAAAAAAAAAATATTTTTTGAAAAAAAAAAAGAAAAAAATCGGAAATTAAAAACGCGAGCGAGTGGGCGGCGATATTTTTCGAAAATAAAAAACGTGACTCTTAAAACGGACGGGTTGGTTTGTATAAAAGATAGATCGGGATCGGGATCATTTTCCCAAGCCCAAGCCCAAGCCCAAGCCCAGGCCCAGGCCTTAGTCCTCAGTCTTCTGATATATACTAGACTCACTCTTATATATATACCCTACTCCCTCAAGAGAGAATGAGAGCATGTGGGACAAGTCCTCCACTCTCCTCCTTTCTCTTCCCACTTGCACCCTTAGACTTTCTAGTTTGGGCCTAGTTCCCTACTGGAAATTGACAGTTTTAGGGATTCCGAGGGCATAGAGTGACCAAACGGAGGGCTGTAACGCACGGCACGACCCTCTGACCGATACGCTCGTTTCGAGCTATCACACGGCCCATTCCACGACACGCTCTAAAAAATCTAGCAAAAAAACAAACAAAAAACACGCTAAAAACTAGTCACAAGGCCTCCTAGAGCAGCTTTTTGACACCTTAGGGTATCAAAAGCACATGCACTTACGCTCTGGGCGGGTGCTAGAACACGAGTATATTGAGGGTGCCTCTGTTCATACGGACACCCATTACCCATCCACGATAAGCTCTAGACCCTCAGCGGGGACACAAGGTAGCACCACCCAAGACCCTAAAATAGCCGCTAGTGATTCCTCCTCCGACTCAGAAATCATGGAAGCATACCCTACCCAAAACACTGAGAGAGAAGGCCATGCACCTCCCGAAGCTCCACAGCCTAGTACTAGTATGTTTAGCCGTTTCATGGAAACATTAGGTAGAGCTACTCGCTCGGAATCTGATGCAAATGAAGCACACGAAGGGGGTGGGGAAGTGGAATCTCCTTTCACATCGCACGTGGACCCCACACCCCCAAAGAGTGTCCATGTGGATATCCTGCCAACTTCTTACCAAGAAGGCCCTGTTGAGCTGCCTCCTTCAGAAGTTCCCTCTAGAGTACCGTTGGTGACAAGTAAAACCACGGGGAGCAACATTGCTTCTACCTCACAAGAAACCGTTAACACGTCGACTCTAGAAGGATTGTTCATTAATGATCATTGGACATACGACCTCCACACTGAGGTGTTGACGGATCTACACTCTGGCCACGCCTACCATGTAGGATGGATAGAGATTGTACAATCCACCTCTAGTGCCACGAGCATCGAAGATCAACAGAAAATGATTTGTAATGTTATCCATGGCATTATTCAATCAGAAAGGCAAAATCGAGGGGTAAATATACTCTCAACTGGCCCCATGAGATTTCTGGATACGAGCAAGGCTCAACAGCCTACTCTATCACAAATGGAGACTCCTCTAATGAGCCCCATGGACCCATCTTACGTCATTTCACCTGGGGTCTCTATGCAATCTGAGCCTCCGAGCGACAACTTTAGCTTCCCTAACTTGGCTCAACCCTCTATCAAGGAAAACACAGTGCTCACTCCAGGGATAAGCCTAACAGAGAATGTACCGATGACATCTACGGTTAGCGCAGTGCCACTACCTAGTGTCGTAGTACCTAATATGGGGCCTCGACCATATGTGCCTCTAGCCCCTTATGCACACATGGCCCCCACACCTCCAATAGTACCACTTGCTTATGCTCCTCGAGTGCCGCTCCCTAGCTCTTATCCGAGTGGACCTATGCCCGGTTATGTTCCATATCCTGCATCATCCACACATATGCCAAGACCGGTACCCGTTCCTCTCCCACATATGATTCCAAGAGTACCTCCACCGGCCCTGCCTCCTCACATAGGTGACTTGGCAGCGTTTGCTCAAACCATAGGTCGATCTATCGCGGAAAATATGCGTCATGCATCTGATAGAGAGCCTAGAAGTAAGGCAGTACAAATTGCCAAACTCACGCAAAAATTCAATGGGGACGAAGATGCTAGGAAACACATTGAAGTGTTTGAACAAGTATGTGATTCCTTAGGGGAACGCAACGAACTACATAAGTGCAATGCCTTAAGCTTGACATTAAGTGGGAAGGCTGGAGATTGGTATAGGACCCTAAGGGTGGACGAGAAAACAATCTACCCTACCCTTCGAAGGTTGTTTCTAAAGGAGTACATACGAGAAGGTGTGCTTTGGGGTGTAGCATCTCAGCTACAGAAGGCCGAACGTAAGGAAGGAGAGTCAGTAAGGGACTTCATTAGTCGTCTAAAGCACTTAAACTCTCGCTGCCCTGTAAATGAGCGCTTCAACAATAACCAACTGCTTGATCGATTCATTCGAGGGTTGAGGAATGAAGGAATCTATAATGGACTAGTGATTAGAGGTATCACAACCTGGGAAGATGTCACTGCCAATGCAATCCAATTAGAGGACAACTTGATGATAGCAGGCATGAGGGTGTCTACCGACACGAGATCCACTAGCTCACAAGCCATTGAGTATGAACCCATGACTGCAAAGCCCATTGCCAATGAGCCAAAGGTATTTGAGACATTCTTGACAGACCTCACCAAGGCAATCCAAGAGTCTCTTAAGGATAATCGACCCCCTCAAAATAGTCACATGTATCCAAGAAGGGAGCAACAATGGTGTTCCATTTGCTTAGGTCCACATAGCACTAGTGAGTGCCCTATGTTTAGAGTAAAATTTAATGGAACTTGCAACGCATGTGGTAGGTATGGTCACCAAGCTAAGGATTGTTTAATGATCAAACGTATGATGGCAAATAGACCACCTGTAGCCTGGACGGATGCGCCTCAAGCTCCTGTATTGATGCCTACTCCACCTGTTGAGCAACTACCGCAACACATGGTCCCTAGACCTCAAAATGTTGTACAAGCTACACCGTTACCACCTCCTGTGCTAGGACCGCAGCCCCCGCATCCAAGAGTCGCCCCTATGAACCAAGTGGGTTGCGAGCCATCAAATGCTTATGCAGATGGCTGTGAGGAGGAAATAGACACTAGTATTGCCTACGGACTTGATACATTGGAAGAGTGTCCTATATACTACATGGAAGATTGTTGGGGACAAGTCAAGCCGGTTTATCAAGCTGCTGCTCTCGCATCCAGAGGTCAAAATATCAACACCCAGGCTAGGAGGCCACCTCTTCAATGCTACGAGTGTGGTGGACCACATCGAGTAGCGGAGTGCCCTATTAGGCTGCAAAAAAATGCTGCACAGATGCAAATGAATCAAGGGAGCACGTCTGCAATGCCAATACTCACATGTAATCGTTGTGGCATAGATCACTTGATTGCCCAATGCCCCTATAACCCAAATGCGCCTAAAATCACACCCATGAATTTGATCGAAATTGCTACTGTGACATCACCAATACCACCCGTCGCACCCGCTTATGCGATTACACGGTCCATGCTTCAAGGGCCAGGCCATATCCTCGAAGAGAGAGATACCGCGTCAGTTATCCAAGCAAAGAAAAAGAAGACACGAAGGAAGAAGTCGCAGAATACGGAAAATTCAAAGCCAAGTTCCAAAACAAACATAGGAACAGGAGATGACCCCGTGTATATGAATGACCTCGAGGATGATTCAGATTCAGTCGAGACAATGGAGACTAGAACCAATACCACAAAGGGAAAGACCGACAAAGAAAACCGTAACATGGAACCAAATGAAAACCGAATAAGAGAAAACCATAAAGAGCCTCTGAAAACACCACAAGTGTTTCCAAATCCAATCCAAGACCCCCAAGATAAACCGCAGGGGCAAAAAGGGAAGAATCGTAAAAAGAAGATTGGGACGTACCCAAACCCAGTAGACGAGATTGAGCAGGTGAAACATCTAAGAGGTTTAGTGGAGGAGACTCAAAGGAAACTAGAACCAGAACCCATGCAGGTCAAAATTCATGACACAGTGTTTCCCACGCAAGTTCATCCACCCCACAGGAACCATAGACCGTTAGCCATATCTAGTATCATCCAAGAAGAGTGAGGACGGGACATCAGAAAGTGAGCATACACCCTTCTTGTTGGAAAGGATGTTTAACGAAGGAATACCTGATCCCATTGAGGAATATGGATTCCATCCTCACCAGTTCCTAGTCAAGGACCTACACCCTGCAAAACGCCAATGAATGTTGCCAAACTAGTGGACTTCATGTCTTCTGAGGTCCGAACCACGATCATAGCAAAGCTGTATGGAGATCCTGAGTTATTCCTTGCACTTCGAGCATTCCTTAACGGAGAGCTACGAACGGGATTACCGCAGTTTGCGCAACCAAATAGGCCTGACTCGATTATGATTGAGGAGGAAAATCATGTGCAATCACTTGACTTAGATGGACACGAGTCTGTGATTGAGGTACCCATTAACGAATTAGGGCAGTATTTTGAAGGCGACGAGTCTAATGCGACCCTACCCATCACTACCAAGGGATTAACTATAAAGGGAATTCTTGATGGTGGTGCGGGAGTTAGCATCGTTACAAAAGATTGTTGGGAATCCATGGGAAAACCCCGCCTCAGTGTTACTAACATTGTGGTAAAGATGGCAAATGGTACCATAGCCAAACCTATGGGGATGCTCAAGGATCTTAAGATCAAAGTTCTAGGACACAAGGTACGACATACGTTCATTGTAATGGATTTCTCTAAACACCTTATGTCATATGAAATGATTTTAGGACGACCATTCATGAGGGAAGCACAAATGGTTCACGATTGGTCTAAAAATCATGTCTATTTGCAATTCCAAGACTCTATCCTTAGAGTGGATTTGGTGACTGGTAAGGTACACCCCTTAGGGAGTAAAACCATTATTGATCATCGCTCTGACACCACAGTTCACTCGGCCCCACTACAATATTGTTACACTTGTAAGAAGGATACAGACATTGGCCAAGATTCTCCTTACATGGATGTGTTACCGGGTATGACGGAATCAGACAATGTGGATTGGGTCCACCTAGCATCAACCATAGACACTTGGGGAAATAGGGGGACGACCTGGGTAACACCTGAGGGGGATGAAATGCCTATACCCTTAAATATGCTACAAGCAATGCGTATCACTTCCGACAAGACTCATCCTAAGGTAACAAAGAAAACATACAAGTGGGTCCCTAAAGCTTCCTTAGCGACCATAGCTAGTGCTAAAAAACAGAAGCCTTGTGAGAAACGTACCACTCGCTCCAAGAAAAGTAAGAAAATGTTGCGATGGATCCCTAAACGACTATTGGAAGCCCAAGGCTACTATCAAGGAAATGATCAAATCTGGGTGCCAAAACGTAGATTGTGCTCTTACCTATCACCTGACCCAAGTGAGTCCAATCCTGTGGCTCCAAAACGAATCAATGATCGTGAAAAGAAAAAAATCACAGAATGTTACACACCCGCTCCCGAGCTAGTTTGGGTACCAAAGAAAGAACGATTTGTTCCACCTAGCTCAGGAAGGGGGGAGTCCCATGAAGCTTCTAGCTCCTCATGTAATACATCCATAGAGGTAAAAGCTTCTACACAGCCTCCATCTATAGTAGTGGACCTCAATGAAGCTACAAAAGAATCCACACCTCCCAGTGTTCAAGAATCACCTAATGAACCACTTCAAGTTCAATCCTGGGAGAGTACCTTACCACCGTTGCAACTTGACAAGGCACCTAGGGTAATAGCAAACTACTGGCAAAAATCCTCACCTATTACCAACTGGAACAATTGGTTTCAACGGGTGACAAGCACATTTCAAACGGTATGATCTACCCAAGGAAGGGGGGAGTGTTTGCTGACAGTCATCATTCATTTGTTTCCCTCTCAACCTTTTTCCCTGACCTCTCAATTCCAATCTTAGGGAATGTACATATAAAGCTTTATACTGAAAAAAAAAAAAAAAAAGAGCAAGAGCAATTAGCAAACGAGTATGCACATAAAAGTCAAAACATTGACTCAGACCTACACATGTCACATCTGGTACAGTGAAACAGAAACCTATGCCATGAAACACCTTCGATCCTCATCACTTGAGTGATGGAGGGTAGGTAAGATTAGTACGATAGGAGCGTTTCTGTTTTAGAGTTGAGTGATTAGCGAAGTTCTCTTTTCCCACTAATGTGCCTCCTAGAGGTATTGTTTTTGTTTCCTAGTGTGTACAGGAGCGTGTTGCTGTGGTTAGGATTTGGACCTTCATGGAACCTTCAAATCAAGCGCGACCATCAACACAAACAGGTGTTTCTTATCCATTAGCATTGCCCTTATCTTTTGTGCATCCATGATTGTCTGCTTTGATTGTGATTGGTAGCATAATATTCAGCGCATTGGCTTAGTATCAAACATTTAATTCAATGTAATGTTTTGTCATAATCACTTGTCTAGGTTTAAAAATCAAGCAGTCCGACTAAGCTAGTTTGACCAAGCTAGGTATTAGAAATCTTCTCTTAATACCATGGGGAATGCCTTCCTAATAAACAATGGTTACTTAGGTTCTTAATCCGATTTAGGCAGCATTGTATGAAATGTACTAGGGCTTTCTAGTGGGCTTAACCCTAGTGACCTTTAGCTTAAGTATTATAAAGGGAGTTTACTAATGTGATGAGCCTGGGGAGTGTAACAGTGTTATATGACCTCCCAAAGTTACAAAATTAAAATGCTGAAGATGAACAAACAAAAAATCAAAGTGCCACAATGTAAAATTTTAAGCTGGAAGAGAAATCTCAGCTTGATTTGGTACTTCACTCACATGTATCGCCTATGGTACTAGAGCCCTAGAGGTTCCCAGTGTGGGCGCTTTTCCTTGAAAAGCAAAAAACCCAAGGCATACAAAATAAGCACACACATCAAAATTGAATCAGTGTGAAAAGACCTTGGGGGGTCAAAGAAAAAGTAATCAGTTAGGCGATGATTTCATGAGAAATTCCTTTTATGGTAGCTTAACTACAAAGTCTTCTAGGTATAGCCTTTAGTCAGTCCTTGAACATGAATACTTGGCTCTCGCGATTAAACAACTTAATTGACCACTGAAAATTAAGAAGCTTACCCATGGTATTAATACTTGATCTCTAGTGCTTTTCGACCGTCAAATTAGCGACCCCAGACTTGTTTAATTTTTTACCTTTACATCTGTTTATGCATTTGATTACATTGCAATTTAATGTTCATTGCTAACAAATTGTTTGAAATTCTTTGACCAACCAATTTGTCTATCTAAAACTGCATATGCTTTTTAAGAGAATGCAATTACTGTGCCAATGTTGTTTGATTTTGCAGTGACTGAAGAAGGCTAAGGACATTCATCTCAAATGCTCTTCCACCTCGACGAACCAGCTTCAACTCAATAGCTTCCGAGGACGGAATCTACATCAGGAAGGGGGGCATGTTAACCCTCACGGCACACGGACACCCTATGATCTATAAACGTTGTATTATTTAGAGTCAGATACCGGGCTTGTCGGTCCAATAGGGAAAGGTAGAGTGATCGCCGATGAGAGGCGCACTTTAACTTGGACATTCAAGGGATTAGTTGGTTAAGCATGGGCGCCCAAGTGTGAATGGGGTGAGCTCCTATAAAAGCCAACTAAACCTAATTTTTACTCATTCTCTCATTTGTGCAATTGAAGAGTGCTCTTGCTCCATCTCCATCTTCTTCTTCTTCACCTCCTTGTGTGTGTGTGTGAGAGAGAGAGAGAGAGAGGGAGAGTGTGTGTGCGATCGAGCATTACGAAGGCACGACGGCGGCGAAGCGGTTGAGCGCGGCACGACTGCAGCTTCTTCTTCATCGCGGCGAGGAATCCACCACGAAGGCGAGCGTAGAGCGGTGAGTGACACACCCTTTGTTTTCTTGAGCTTGCTAGTTTAGGCTTGTTGTGTGCTTGGAGCCGTTTGTGGCTCGCATACGGTGTATTGGCAAGTCCCTTGCTTCGACAGTGCGGCAAGGAGCGCACACCATCAAAAAGAAGAGGCCATCGGAAATCCTATGCCGCATCGAAGAGGTCGTTCAAGCTGAAGAAATTCAAAGAGGGAGGGAAGAGCATCTCTTTCCTTACCTATGATGGTACCTTTGGTGCTACGGACAAAGTTTTGGCCTTTATCCAACAATTCGATGCGGCGTTTGGAGATGAGGGCTTCACGGAGTCCTCTAAGCTACTCCATGTAGCTATGCACTTACAAAAGTCCGCCAGACAATGGTGGTCTGGCCTACGAGCCAACGGTGAAGCTCCACGAACATGGAAAGCTTTAAGAGCTTCCATTATGAAGCAGTTTTTCGCCACCGATGCCAAAGACAAAGTACTCACCGAATGACGAAGCTTAAAGCTCTCTCCCAATAAATCCATCCACAAATATGTAGACAAGTTTTGGGACCTACAACTCAAAGCCACTGTCTTCAAAAATTTGGATTTTGGAGAGCAAAAGCAACAATTTTGTGCGGGCTTAACCGAAGAAATGGCGGAGTATGTCAACTCCCAAAGACCACATACCATATCGGCGGTAATACACCACACTATGGTGGCCTCTCAAATCAATTTCCAAACGGGGGCAAAAAGAAATAATAAGCCCCCGAAAAACAAGGGTTCCAATGAGCCTAAGGGGAAGGACAATGTCCAAAAGTCTCCTAAGGGCAACTCCAACAAAGCTAAAGAGAAGGGAGTTTACAAAGGTAAGAATAAACTCTCTCCTGAAGAGCTTGAGCGTTATCGTAAGGATAACCGATGTTTCAAGTGCGGCGAACAAGGGCATGCGTACCGCGCTTGTCCCCAAAAGAACAACCGCCAAGATCCTCCTAGAGCTTCCTTGGTTGAAATCCAAGAGGAGGAAATTCACCAAACTCATCACAAAGGATCTCCTCTATGCCATGCTTGGGGAAAGGTAAGAGAACATGATGCTTTTATTCTCTTTGACCCTGGTTCTACTCACAATTTTATATTTATGGAGTTAGCCACCAAGCTAGGAATACAATCCTACGAGATGGGAGATGTCCTACCCACAGACAGTGCCTTCAAGGGGCAAGAAGATTCAGTCACTCCCTTAATCGGGAAATTGAGGCTTCATGTCCAAGGATATGTGGACAAAGAGGACTTCTTTATCTCTCCTCTCAAGCATGAGGATGTAATCCTAGAGGCACCATGGTTTGACCGCCTGGCTGCCGATGTTAAATTTCCTGAAAGGAGAATCTCCTTTAAGTTCAGGGAAAAAGACATGTATATAGATGCTAAGGAAATGGGTAACACCATCCCCATTGTACATACAGCAGCTTTCAACAAGTCAATAAAGAGCTCTATTTCCGTGTACATGATTTTTGTTAAAGACTCTCAAAATGAACCTAATGCTTTAGCAAAAGAAAATAAAAGCAACCAAAAGGAATTAGAGTTATCCAATTTTCTCAAGGGGTTTCAAGATGTTTTTATTGACGACATCCCTTGTGAGCTACCTCCTAAACGAGGTAATGATGACCATCCAATTGAACTTCTTCCAGGAAGTTCACCGCCTAATAAACCTCCTTATAGAGTTTCTCAAGCTCAACAAGAGGAGATTATGCGGCAAGTGCATGAGTTAGTTGAGAAGGGTATGGTTAGGCCAAGCTCATCTCCATTTTGCTCACCTGTGCTATTAGTGCAAAAGAAAGACGGCACATATCGTATGTGTGTCGACTATAGAGCACTAAATAGGATCACTATCAAGAATAGGTTTCCCGTTCCACGGGTAGAAGACCTATTTGATAAGCTACAAGGATCGACCTACTTCAGTAGGATTGACCTAAAAAGTGGCTATCATCAAATAAGGATAGTTGATCAAGACATTGTAAAGACCACATTTCGTACTACATTTGGTCTTTACGAATACATTGTCATGCCTTTTGGCTTGACCAATGCACCAGCCACATTCAACCGCTTGATGGAGAAGCTGTTCAGGCCTCATCGAACCTTCACTGGAGTGTTCTTTGATTCATCTACTCTAATTCATTGGAGGAACACAAGCAACACCTCCAAGTAATATTTCAAGTTTTAAGAGAGAATAAACTTTATGTTAATTGAAAGAAAAGTGAATTTTTCTTGCAAGAGATTCAGTATTTTGGTCACATTATCTCTCAAGATGGCATCCAAATGGATCCATCCAAGTTAGAGGTAATAAAAGGATGGCATAAACCAAGGAATCTTCATGAACTAAGAAGCTTCATAGGTATGTGTGCATACTATAGACGCTTCATAGAAAAGTTCTCACAAATTGCGGGACCATTACATGACCTAACAAAGAAAAGCGTTAGGTATACATGGTCTGCTAAGGAGAACAATGCTTTCGAAAAGCTTAAATAAAAGCTTATCTCTCAACCTGTGCTTATACTACCGGATCTCTCAAAACCATTTGAGGTCCAATGTGATGCTTGTGGTGATTGCCTTGGAGCTGTTTTGCTCCAAGAAGGGCACGCCATAGGCTATGAGAGTCGAAGGCTCGACCCTGTTGATCAAGCTCTAGGCATATACGAAAAGTAACTCCTTGCAGTTCTACATGCCTTAGACTCATGGAAGCACTATTTATTGGGAACTCCTTTCATTCTGCGAACGGATCACCAAAGTCTTAAGTACTTCATGACGTAGACCAAGCTCTCCGACAAACAAATGAGGTGGGCAAATTTCCTTTCGCAATTTCATTTTCATATTGCTCACATTGCTGGCAGGCATAATCAAGTAGCTGATGCACTCTCAAGACGGCCGAGAGTGAATGCGGTTTCCATAGCAACTCACAATGATCTATCTTCAATGATAGATGAGTATGCTATTGATCCCGATTTTAGAGATGTGATTTCAGCCCTTGCATTAGGGAAGAAAGAAGAACCATTTACTTTACAAGATGGTTATCTTCTCTATGGCAATAGACTATGCGTTACTAACTCACTACGTGAGAAAGTAATGTATGAATCTCATGCTCCACCTTATAAGGGGCATAGAGGGATTCAGTCTACCTTAAAGGGAATTGAAACATTTTTCTATTGGCCTACCATGAAAGTGAACATACAAGAGTATGTTTCCAAATGTGTGGTATGCCAAAAGACAAAATTTGATAGAGGGAAGCAACTTGGATTGCTTCAACCCTTGCCAATCCCTAATTCACCATGGGAGAGCATATCCATGGATTTTATCTTTGGATTGCCTAAGTCTATCCATTGGAATACGGGAATATGGACGATAGTAGACAAGTTTAGTAAACAAGCTCATTTTATACCTGTCAAAAAGACTATCAAAGCCCATCAAATGGCAACCCTCTTTATTTCACAAATTTTCAAGTACCATGGCTTTCCCATGTCCATAGTGTCGGATAGAGATCCTAGAATGACCAATAATTTCTGGAAGGGTCTCTTTGAGAATTTAGGAACAAGGCTAAACTTCTCTTCGGCCTATCATCCACAAAATGATGGCCATGTTTTTCCAGTAGACTCGTAGTCTCTTTACCCTTTGGTATGATTGCGTTTCCCCATTGTGAAACCCCGTATGTTGTATGTGAGCTTGTTTGAGGTAGTTTTTGTATTCTTTGGGTTGTACACATAGTCTCAAAATCCCATGCATTGAGGGAAGATAAAAAGGTCCCTTGCTACTTAAGGTACATGGGAAGATCTTCGCTGCAGATGAGTATAGCCGAGACCTACAAGAATCTTTTCAAAAGATTAAGGATGTTATCTCTATCTCATAGCAAAGGAAAAAGGCTGCTGGTGACAAGCACAGAAGAGCCCAAGCCTTTAAAGAAAACGATTGGGTCTTGTTAAAGTTTCCCAAGGCTCGATTGAGGCACATGACGGGCAAGAATCCTACGGGCCACCAAAAGTACTATGCTAAACTAGCAAAAAGGTACTATGGTCCCTTTCAGATTCTTAGGCCAATCAATGAGATGGCCTATCAACTCAAGTTGCCCAATCATTGGCTCATACACAATGGTTTTCATGTGAGCCTATTAAAGCCTTACAAAGGAGAGCCACCTCAAGAACCAACTATTGAAGACCCACCGGAGATCGAGGACCAAGAAGAGGTGCTGCAGCCCGAGTCCATTCTCCGACATGAAGACAAGGTACTAAGAGGCGGTAAGACTATCCGACGATATCTTATTAAGTTTAAGATTTATCCTTTTGAAGATGCTAGATGGATGCAAGGCATACAATTAAAGGATAACCTAAACCTTGTCAATGCTTACAATGCTTCCCAAGAGTAAGCAAATGTACAAAATGTTAAAAATGAACAAAGTTTTTGTCTTATAAGACTCTCTTTTTCTTTATTTGTGCACAAAAATGAAGTAGTATGCATGCTTAGATCAAGTTTGCGGAGACGACGTCTCCCAAACACCAGGTAGAGCTTGTCACTCTATTATACCATTTATCTCTTTTTATTGGCACACACATCCACACACGCGCACACACACAAGAAGAAGAGAGTTATAACGTTGTAGGAAACTATCCTAAAAGACGTTAAAGATTAGGTTAGATGTAGACTTACATTAAATTAGATTTAGGTTTATTTAAGTTAAATTAGATTAGATTTAGGTTTATTTTTAGTTAGATTTAGGTTTATTTACACTAGATTTAGATTTACGTTATATTATATTAGATTTAGGTCTCCATAGACTGCGATGCCTGCATGAAGCGGGTGAAGAAAGCCCTCAATGGAATATAGGGTATTGCTGCCTTCACTCATGGTGGGCTCCGTCGATCCAAAAGTACTGGTGAAATGTCTTCAGAAGATAGGGAAGAAGGTGGATCTTCAGGGCAGCAAGAGTCACTACATCCCCGACAATGACCATCTAGACAACCTCTAGTCATTCAACAACAACTTTAAAGTTAGTAACAAGAGCAAGAACGGTCCAAAGGGCCAATTGATGTCGTCAGATGTGGATGGAGATGAGGCAGCATCACCGCCGGAAGTTAACTCTCACATCTTTAGTGATGAGAATGCCAACTCTTGCCGAGTTATGTGAAAAATTAGTTTTAAGGTTCTTATAATCCCTATTAGTTTAGTTCTTTGTTTTTAATATAACATAATTTACTTTAGATTTAGATTTATGTTATATTAGATTAGACTTAGGTTTATTTAGGTTTACCCACACACACACACACACACACAGAGGAAGAAGAGAGTTTTAATGTCGTAGGAAACTATCCCAAAAGACGTTAAAGATTAGGTTAGATGTAGACTTACGTTAAATTAGATTTAGGTTTATTTTTAGTTAGATTTACGTTTATTTAGGTTTATGCTTATTTACGTTAGATTGAGTCCACGCAAGAATTACTTACAGTTTAGGGTTTAGAGTTAGACGAACAGTGAAAAGATCTTCTGTGAAAAGATGTTAAGATGCTGTGAAGTGCTACAGCTAGAGAAGAGGCAAAGGGGTTTTGTCCACTACATGCAGTATCATGTAGACGTGGGTTTGTAGATTTCTTCTACCCACAAATATAGGTATTGACCAATAAAGACGAGATTATAACCCGGTGGTTCTGATCTCCGTGCACCTCTAGATCGAGGTGTGCGGGGATTGGACATGACTAGAGAATGTGAGGTAGAGAGAGAGAGAGAGAGAGAGAGAGAGAGAGAGAGATAAGACGAAGAATGCCAATAGAATATTAAATTTTTTGTCCAGGTTATAAGATTTTTATCCTCATTATGAGTAGTGACGAGGATGTGGGACCGTCCAACCGAAACACCTATCTCTCAACGAGGGTCTTGTGTCCTTGTAATCAATGCAAGCATGCTGTGCGATGGACAAGACGTGTTTCTTTGCAGCACGTTCGTGAATTTGGTGAGTTCGATCCATCTATTATAGATCGAGTTGTTGCCAATTATAACTCGTCGGACTCTGACGCTAGCCAACAAGCAGCAATCTTGCAACCCAATAGACGTGTTCGCAGGCGCTTTGGTCAAGCAACATATGTGAGGCCACAAGATGTAGCCTCTGACAGCTCGGGGGATGATCATGCAGAGCACATTCCCAACAAGGCAATGTTTGAGCCCGAGATTGATGAAATGATCGAGACGATCATGGATTCAGAAAGGCTTATCTATGATGATATGAAAAGTGAAGCCGATACGCCATTGTATAATGGAGCACGTATGTCTAGATTGAAAGCACTCCTGGTTCTTCTCAATATGCAGGCAAAGTTTGGATGGAGTGACACTAGCGTCACAGCGCTTTTCAGGTGATCTATTACAATTAGTTTACTTTAATAAAACTCTAAATGTATAATGATCTGATAGATTTTCACACGACTGTATCGTATTTTTATGTTGTGTAGATTGCTTAAAGAGCACATACTACCAGCTGACAATGTGATGCCAGATTTCCGAGATGAAGCAAGAAAGATTTTGCGAAACTTGGGGATGGATTACAATTCTATCCACGCTTGTCCTAATGACTACATTCTTTTCAGAGGGGAATACATAGACATGGAGAAGTGTCCGAAATGTGATTCCGAAAGATATCGAGTAGATCTCCACGGACAAAAATTCCACAAAAGGTTTTGCGACATTTTCCTCTGCTTCCTCGCATCAAGCATTTCTTCGAATGTAAGTCCATGGCCACCCTAGCATCATGGCATGAGGAGAATAAATCTTCGGATGGTGTGCTACGAATTCCTGCAGATTGCATACCCTGGAAACATATAGATGGAACATGGTTGGATTTTGCCAGGGAAGCTCAAAATTTGCGCTTAGGCCTGGCTATGGATGGCGTAAATCCATTTGGTCAAAGATCAACATCTTACAGTGTATGGCCCGTTGTCATCGTCAACTACAACATTCCCCCGTGGTTGACTACGAAGAAGGGGCACCTATGGCTAAGCTTGATTGTGCCAGGGCGATATAAAGTGGAGAATATGGATGTGTATCTTCGTCCACTATTGGAAGAGCTACAACAATTGTGGATTGGCATAGAGGTGGTGGATATGAGCCGACACACAGGACGACGGCATGCTTTGATCAGAGGCATTCTAATGTGGACCATGCATGACTATCCCGGGCTAACAGAATGCTCAGGTGATCTATTGACACTCCTCACTCAGACACTGTAAATCTTGTTTTTTCCCATAGTTGATCTATTATCATGTGTATACATGCAGGGCTTCAAACAAGCGGATACAGAGCATGTGTCACATGTGGACCTAGACTGAATGCACGTAGGGCGCCCTCACTGAAGAAGCAAATCTACGAAGGTCATCAAGCGTATCTTCCAGAGAATCATGTGTTACGCGACGGCTTTTTGGGAAGAGAGCCACCAAGGATGTCTGCACAAGCATGGTTAGAGCAGAAGGAGATGTGCGATGACGGATTGCCTCCAGGGATGAAGAGACTATCTCTTTGGTACGAGTTACCATACTGGCCCCGACTCATGATCAATCACTTGCTCGATCCAATGCACATATTCAAGAATGTGGGTAATCTACTATGGGACCATCTGACCGGCAAGAAAGATACTTTGGGAGCCAGAGTTGACCTTAGAAATGTGGATCGTATGGAGCAATATTGGCCGCAAACAGCGTTTGATGGATCGATAAAACTCCCTAAAGCACCATGGATTTTCACAGGAGCCCAAGAACGCAAAGTAAAAGAGACCATTTGATCTTTGCGGACCCCCACTGGCGTAATTCACTCGCTCCGAACATGTTTTACTAAAGAAGGAAAGCTTACCGGTTTGAAGTCACACGATTGGCTTAAAATGTGTCAGGTACGTTCATAGTGGACTTTAATATCATTCCATAAAATGTGGACTTTAATATCATTGCTGCACATACTTTACAGTTTATTTTACCGGTTGCCATTGAGGGATGTTTGTCTCTCGACATCCGTAACACAATCTACAAACTTGCAAAGCTGGTGCAATGGATCTCACAAAAGGAGATCAACGTAGACTCCATACCATTCGCCAAACTAAATGCTGCGGAGCTTGTGTGCATGTTTGAGAAACATTTTCCTACTACCATGATAACCATTCACGTGCATCTTCTTGTTCACATAGTTGATGAGGTGGAAATAGCTGGCACAGTTCATTCCAGATGGATGTTCTTCTTAGAACGTTTCATGAAAACGCTTAAGGGATATGTGCGTCAAAAGGCACGTCCGGAGGGTAGCATGGCAGAAGGTTGGTTGGTATCAGAGTCCCTAGTGTACATTGGAGAGTGGCTAGACGGATTTGATAAAGCTCGGGACACGCTATGGCGAACCATAGATGATGAGCGCATATCTGGGATTGTCATGTGCAATCTCGGTGTTGAGAAGAAGATGAAGGAAGATCTAGAGGCTAAAATCAACCGATTTTGCATGCTTCACAATCCACTGATGCAAAAGTGGATTTCACAATATGAGGATGCAAAGCAAGAGCGACGAAGGGCACGAATCGAGTGGAGACGGGGAAGACGACCACCGATGCACTATCCGACGGTTCTGGAGAGCCTACCAACATTCATGAGCTTAAGATGGTTGCACAACCAATTGAAAAGCGCACAACAATGCGGTGACGAAGTGACTGAGGAAGAGTGGGAGTACTCTCGGGGTTGCGCGACCAAGGTAAGTTTGCAATGTACGACTAGCTAGTGACTTTATTTCTAAACGTTTGAACGGACACTCATAATCTTTGTTCGTTGTAGTATAAGTCATACACAGCAGCATGGTGTAAAGGTCGACATTTTAGGGTGAAACGGATCGACAAAAAGCGTTTTACTCAAGATTGTGGAATCATGGCAAAATTTGAACAGTCTAGTCGACGACGTTCCTCTGATGCAGATCCTATGGTGGCGGAACTCACTTACTTCGGCACGCTACAAGAGATTTTGAGGATCGGTTACAGAGGATTTTTTGTCGACTTGTTCGACGTGCAATGGTTCAAGATAATCATGGAGGGTCGCAATGCTACTGTGCGTAGAGGAGAGTCTGGTTTTCTTGAGGTGGATTCTACTAAGAAATGGAATGACCTAAGAGACACTTTCGTACTACCCGAGCATTGTGAACAAGTAAGTATGTAAATAGTTAACATCCCCCTTTTACAAGTTATGTGCTTGAAAGCTCTCATGTAAGTTATGTGGCTCTGGTAGGTAATATTTCATCCTACAAAGTCTACATCAAACTGGTGGTACGTCATAGAGGTAGCCTCTCGTAGTGCAAGGACGTATGAAGGCTACCATGTGCCAATCACAACGGCATCAATGGAGGAGATCAGAGAAGATGCTCAATCAGAAGCCGCTGCGGTGGTGCCAGACGAGCATCAAGATGCTACTACTCTATATGGGGTGCATGCAGAGGATATGTGTTTAAACGGAGAGCTCTATATAGATATAGGATGTTATGCTGAGTTATGCGAGGATGAGAGAGAGATCTCTTAAAGCCACAAATATTGTATTTGAACAATTTTGCTCTGTGTTGTAAAAGCTCTGGCTCTCTATGTACCTTCCATGGTGTATAACGCTCTTCTCTACTCGCGCTCACATCTTTTGATTGAAAATTCTGAGTTTTCGACTTGCCTCTTCTATCACTCAATTCATTGCGTCATTGTATTTATATGAGTCATTACGTCATTGTATTTAATGGTCTTTGCGTCATTGTCTACTCTATTCATTCAATATTAAGTTTAAATATTCGTGTGTTTAATGTAGGTATGGATGATGAGGAGTTTCTTTCTTCTTTGTCACCGCAGCAGAGACAGTGGTACGTGGAGCATCATCGCTCTGGCGCATCATCGCACGTTCCTACTCCATCCGCATCTCCCTCTCTTTTGGAGCATTCGGCGCGCTCCGAAGCTTCGGCGTCGACGAGACGAGCTTCACACTCGTCTAGACACCGGCGCTCTAGTGGTGGCGGTGGCGGTTGTTATGGGGATTCCGCTGCTGATGCCTCCACACCGCCTCGTGTTCGACGAGGCTCTTTACCCTCCCCTTCTTTGTCCGCCCCCACACCAGCCACAACATCGCCATCTACGCCAAGTTTTGCGCGGATGACTGTTCCTAGCAGCTACACACCTCTACCTACTCCGCCAGGAGCCACCCCACTCGACACTCCTCGCTTCGGAGCCCAGACGCCGGTGGAGACACCTGACGTCCGTACCCCCATCGACACGCCGCTAGAGACCCCTGTCGGGACACCCAGGTTCACGCGTCACCGGCCAGAGGGCTTGCCTTACTCCGTCCACTTCAGCGGCGGCATCATCATGGATGATGACAGCAAGAAGGTGATCTCGCGCATGCGTGGTCTTTGCTCTCAGCTGTTTAGACACTACATACTAAACAAATGGAGTGAAGTACCAAGTGATTTAAAAAACAGAGTCATCAGCATACTTCATGATGAGTTTCCCGTTCCAACACGGGATGAACGCTTCAATGAAGACCTGATGAAGATTCGAATGCGCGAATACTGCAAACACAAGCGTTCTGAAGTGCAAAAAGCAATCAAGCATGGGTGGAACATGCCAGATTGGTTGGCCAAAGAAGATTGGAAGAATGCGAAGAAAGCAGCGCGCGAGAATCCCGACAAGTGGAAGCAACAAAAGGATGCAGCCAGAGCGCGAGTAGAGGCAGGGAGCTCGCACCACATGGGGAGCGGTGGATGGGCATCATTTGAGGCCGATTTTGTAAGTGTTTTCGCATTCCTCTTTATGTTCGATAGTTTAGGGTTTATGAGTTTTTTAATTCTAACATAATGAAATCTTTGTATGTTTTGACAGTGGTCGATGACAGGACGTGATCCCACACCGTACGAGCGCGAGTACGCAGGCAGGAAGGGCTTAAACGCCCTGATGGACATTCTCAGTTCTCGTGGCAGCATGGCTTGTATAATTAGGGTTTACTCTTTTCTATTTTTTGTATTGTTTTATAAATGTCGTTATATGTTTATACTTACTGAAAGCTGTCTTATTGTCTTTTTTTGCAAAATCCGACAGATACGCCGCTTGGACGCGATGAGACGTCTGACTAGACGACGTCAGTTTAGCCGTAGCTAGATAGCATTAGTTTAGGGTTTCTCATAGCTTATGTATCATGAGACGGATTTTATACGTCTTTTTGAACCATGTATATTATTACATTTGTCACCGCAGTTCATTTTGCCAATCAATTCTTTATGCCTATGATGTTGTACAATTGTCATTATTACATTTGCCAATCAATTCATTTTGCCTATGATGTGTACAATTGTCAATTTTACGCTTGTCAGTTTTGCAAACAATGCGTCTTGTGGGTGACTATTTTGGGTCTATTATCTACCCTTGCACTTTTTTAAAAAAGTGAATCAAGTGCAATATGCTTGATGGGTGGCAGGGCATTCAATGCCCTGTCACCAAAAAAAATTTCTCTCGGGCGTCGCTATAACCGTCACTATTTATGGCTCTGTAGCATCGCTATGAGCGTCGCTATAGACTTCTGTGTAAACGTCGCTATAACCGTCGCTATGAGCGTCTCTATATAGCGACGCTTATAGCGACGCATATAGCGACGCTTATAGCGACGTATATAGCGACGCCTATAGCGACGTATATAGCGACGCCTATAGCGACGGTTTTAGCGACGTCGGGGGTTATAAAAACCCAGTGTTTTTCCGTCGCTAACAGCATCACAAGAGCACACAACCTCTTGTAGTGTTATTTGGTAAAGTCAGGTACCGGGCTTGTCAATCCAATAGGAAAAGTGTAAGAGTGATCGTTGATTAGAGGTGCACTCTAACTGGAACATTTAGGGGATTAGTTAGCTAAGCATGGGCGCCCAAGTGTGAATGGTGCAAGCTCATATAAAAGTCAACTAAATCTAAAATTCACTCATTCTCACATTTGTGCAATTGAAGAGTGCTCTTTCTCCATCTCCATCTTCTTCTTCTTCATCTCCTTCTGTGTGTGTGTATGCGTGAGAGAGAGAGACAGAGAGAGAGTGCGATCGAGCATCGGGACAACGGAACGACGGTGGCAAAGCGGTTGAGCGTGGCGCAGCGGCGGCTCCTTCTTCTTCGTGGCGAGGAATCCTTCACGACAGCAAGCGTAGAGCGGTGATGAGTGACACACCATCGCCATCTTTGATCTTAGTAGTTTAGGTTAGTTGCGTGCTTGGAGCCGTTTGTGGCTCGCACATAGTGTATTGGCAAGTTCCTTGCATTGACACGTGCGACAGACGTGCGCATTTTTGGCGTTGTTACTGGGGAATGCCATACACTAAGCTTGAATGGCACCTCTGTGCTTGTTTGTGGTGCAATTTCAATTGTAGGAAAGGTAGAGAAGGAAGGTGTGTGTGTTGAGAAGAAGAAGTTTTCTTTGTTGCTGTGTATTATTTTGTGAATAAGGAATTGAAAGATATTGTGTTTTCTTTGTTAATAAGGTTTTGAAAGGTACCGTGTTTTCTCTGTGTTAGTTGTACAGTAAGTAGTTCTATTAGCTAGTGAGTTGCTGTAATAGTGTGTTAGTGTGTAACAGTAGCTGTATTAGTGGTAAGTAGGTAGGTTAGGTGTGTGTGCTCGCGCACATCGCAATCGCGGCGACCTTATCCCAAAAAAAAAAAGGTAGGACCGGGATCGGAAATATCTTCCAAACCCAAGCCCAAGCTCACGCTCAAGCTCAGGTCTCAGTCGCCCTTTAAAATTACGTATTTTAGCCTCACACGTAGCTAAAAATCGACCTTTTTGAGGACCAACGGAGCTTCAAGTGACCGAACGTTGTGCTGTAAAGCACACCGCGACCCTCTGAGTGATATGTTTGTTTCAAGCTATTACATACTTTAATAAAAAAACCGATCATTAAAAAACATTAAAAAACGAGTGAAAAGGAACGCCTAAAAAAGTAAGCGGTTAACCTTCGAGGTTATTCATCAACGCTTGTAGGGTGTCAAAGGCACATGCATCTGCGCTCTGGTCGTGTTCTAGGGACGGAGCAACTAGAGAGAATTTTTACTTACACATGTTCTCAATATCCACCTACCTTAGGTTCCGGCCCCTCGGTGGGGACCCAAGGTAGTACAAACCAAGACCCAAATATAGCGGCTAGTGACTCTTCCTCTGACTACGACGTCATGGAGGGTTTCACAATGCCTAATCCCGATAGCTCAAGCCAAGACATGCATGCCATGGGTCCACGGTCCGGGCCGAGCGTGCTTAGCCGCTTGAAGGAAACCTTTAGTAGAGCCACGTGCTCCGAACATGAAACTAATGACGTAAATGAGGGGCGTGGGGAAGTAAATTTGCCATTCATGACCAACATAGACCCTATGCCCTTAGAGAGTATGAACATGAATACTTAATTCATTGCACCCCCTGACTCTTCAGAGCTATTCCCCTCCGAGGTCATATTACCCGATGGTAGAAGTCTTGCCGAAGTGCAAGAGGTTGAGCGATATATCATTGCAGCTAGGGAAAAAGAAATCGAGAGCTTACGCAAGGCAGAGCAACAAAGAGAGTTAAAAGCAAAAGTACCTATGTCAATATCCTTGCTAGGAGAGCAATAGAGTGCTCCTGACTTAGCAACCGCTAAGGGCCAACCCCTAGAAAGCAACATTCCATCTAGCTCAAAGGACACCCCTAGCACCTCAATCCTAGATGGAGCGTTCTTAAATGAGAACTAGGAGTACGAACTATAAACGAAAACTCTAACCGACCTATACACAGGTCACATCTATCACGTGGGTTGGTTAGATGTCCTACAATCCACAATGGGTGCTACTAGTGTGGAGGATCAACAACAAAGAGTTTGTGAGGTCATCCATAGGGTTATTAACACTAGGTTGGTAACCTAACAGGACATAAAAGTGTCCTTTCAGGGTTTTGAAAAAAACCTCAAAAACCATAGTAGATCCACTCATTTTGTAAAATCCTTTCATGAGGTTATAGTTCAAGGCCTACTACACATGGAAAAAATAAGAAACTTGTAAAATTTCTCATCTTTTGGTCACACCAAGCCTCCAAAGTTGATGGACCAGTGCATTTTCATCAAAACAGTAATTTCTTACGTTTTGTTGCATAAAAATAAGATTAGGGATTTTTGTAGGACTTCAGATAAATTCCCTAGTTAACTTCAATGGGTTGGTGATCAGAACATATGATTGCTTCTCACTCACTATTTTTTGTTTTTCCAAAATAAATAGGTACAAAAAAGTTGAATTTTTACCATTCTGCAAACCTATCATCAAAGTTTCTATAGCCAAGCTCAATACAAATAATATATGCATGTTTTCTTAGTTCTCTATTGTCCTTTATGTTCATAAGGAGCCATGGAGCATGTCAAAAGAATAATACATCTCTTACCAAGGGGAATCTTGGGGACAAAGATGAAGTGCTAAATACAGCAAACATGAAAAAAATGGGTTCAACATTATGAGTTGTAGAATCCCATCGAAACTATTCAATATCTAGCGAAATTTGATCCTTATGACTAGATATGGTTACTACCTACAAAATGCATGTAGTTGTCACAAGAAACTAACAATATTGAAAAAGCTATACTTGATATACTAGAATGTTTAGTTTTCTTCTATAATTAAAAAAATCAACCATCGTTGTATACTATGAAAAATAGGGTATTAGGTGCCCCAAAACTCAAGGAATATTAGCTTTATGTTACAATATGCGACATAGAAAATAAAAAATGCATTTGGATATCATGAAACCCACCAAAACAATCATAGAAGGGCTAAAATTGGCTAAAAAACAGGATTTGACAATTTTTGTAATTTGGTCATAACTTACAACTTTAATATTTATTTCTTCCTAGAAGCATCAGGACATGTTGAGGACTACTAAAGATAGTTCTCTAGCATTATAGACCTCACAAAAATGAATTCTAGAGTGGTATAGTTGCAAAAAGTTGAAAAAAGCCAAAAACAGGACCCGTTTTTTCACACAGTTTAGGTTGTGAAATGTTGTGCAAGGACAAGGTTAAAGATGGAATTGATATTCCAAAAAAATGTCGAGTTTTTTTCAGCTCATGAGACAACTTTCTAGATAGATAGCACCTCAAAATCCATTTTGAAACTCTTGACATAATTCAAGGAAAATGGTCACTTAACAGGACATAAAAGTGTCCCATTACCAACCTAGTGTTAAGCTAGAGAGACAGAACAAGGGGATCCACATGCCTTCAACGGGTCTCATGAGATTCTTGGATACAGGGAAGGCTAAACAACCGACCTTATCGCAAATGGAGACTCCCTCGGTAAGTCCGATGGATCCTCCATACGTTGTTTTGCTAGGGGTCTCAGTGCAATCTGAGCCCACAAGTGATAGCTTTACCTTTCCAAGTCTAGCTCATCTTTCCCTTGACGACACCACGGCTACCATGCCTACCCCAATGATGGGCATGCCAAGAAATACGCCATGGATCTTATTTGTTAGTAAAGCACCGCTACATGGTAGCTCAATGCCTGCAACAGTACCTACAAGTGTGTACCAATCGTATATACCCATGGGTCCTCGTACTCATGTAGTACTTACCCCTCCCATTGTTTCAACAACCTATGCTCCACAACCACAACACCCAAGTTCTTATTTCCATGGGACTATACCGGCTAGCATTAGCATGTCACATCCGACGTCTGCTATGCCTAGGGCGACACATATGAACTTTGCACCACCACATGGCACAACACCGTACCAACGTGGAACCCAAGGGCTTCCTATGCACCAATCCCAATGCCAGTACCTACTCCACATGTAGTGTCTAGAGCACCTCCACCCACAGTTCCCGCTCACTTAGGTGACTTGGCAACATTTGCTCAAGCTATCGATCGATCTATTGCTGAGAATATGCGTAACACGCCTGATAGAGAACCTAAAAGTAAGGCAGTACAAATAGCCAAGCTCACACAAAAGTTTAGTGGAGACGGGGTGTGACAAATCATATCAAAGTGTTTGAACGGATATGTGATTCTCTAGGAGAACACAATGACCTGCATAAGAGTAATGCTTTAAGCCTAGGAAGGCAGGGAATTGGTATAGAACCCGAAGGGTGGAAGAAAAAACGATTTACCCTACTCTTAGGAGACTATTCTTGAAAGAATACATACGAGAGGGAGTGATTTGGGGTGTAGCCTCTCAGCTCCAGAAAGCCCAACGAGAGGAAGGAGAGTCGGTGAGAGACTTTATTAGTCACCTGAAGCATTTGAATTCTTGTTGTAATCCAAATGAGTGCTTCAATAATAATCAATTGCTTGATAGATTCATTAGGGGATTACGACATGAGGATATCTACAATTGCCTAGTCATTAGAGGTATCACCACTTGGGAAGCCGTCATACCACCAATGCGATACAATTGGAGGATAATTTAATGATTCAAGGAGAAAG
Source organism: Adiantum capillus-veneris (assembly GCF_014529385.1). NCBI lineage: Eukaryota > Viridiplantae > Streptophyta > Polypodiopsida > Polypodiales > Pteridaceae > Adiantum > Adiantum capillus-veneris. The sequence goes on along the minus strand of NC_140940.1, from coordinate 103,014,549 downwards.
AGTGTCTGTTGAGCCTAAATCTATTAGCTCGCAAGCATCGGGGCATCAGATAATGACCCTAAAGCCTATTTCTAAGGAGCCAAAGATATCTGATATGACTTTAGCAGATCTCACCAAGGCCATTCAAGAGAGTCTTAGAGACAATCATGCTCCACAAAACAATCATGTGTATCCAAGAAGGGAGCAACAATGGTGCTCAGTATGCTATGGACCGCATAGTACCAGTGAATGCCCTACTTTTAGAGTAAAATTCAATGGGAACTGCAATGCCTGTGGGAGGTATGGTCATCAAGCTAAGGATTGCATAGTATTTAAGCGCGTGATGGCCAATAGACCAACCTTAGCATGGACAGATACACCTCAAGTGCCTGCATTGATGCCGGCCCCACCTTTTGAACAAAAAGCACAACACATGGTCTCTAGGGCCCAAAATGTTGTTCAAACAACACCCTTACCACCGCCACTGCTGGGACCGCAACCACCACATCCGAGAGTCACTTATATAAATCAAGTGGGTTGTGAGTCATCTATTGCTTGTTTGGAAGGCTGTGAGGAAGATATAGATCCTAATCTTGCCTATGGGATGGATGTGCTTGAAGAAAGTCCACAATACTACATGGAGGACTATTGGGGAAAAGTCAAACCTGTCTATCAAGTAGCTGCTCTAGCGGCAAGAGGCCAAAATATCAATTACACTGCTAAGAGACCACCTATTCAATGCTATGAGTGTGGAGGTCCACATTCATAGCATTGAGGAAGATATAGATCCTAATCTTGCCTATGGGATGGATGTTCTTGAAGAAAGTCCACAATACTACATGGAGGACTATTGGGGACAAGTCAAACCTGTCTATGAAGTAGCTGCTCTTGCGGCAAGAGGCCAAAATATCAATTACACTGCTAAGAGACCACCTGTTCAATGCTATGAGTGTGGAGGTCCACATTGTGTAGCCAAGTGTCCTATTAGGCTACAAACGAAGGCCACGCTAATGTAAACCAATCAAGCGAGCACGTCTACAATGCCGATACTCATGTATAATCTATGTGGCATAGATCATTTGATTGCCCAATGTCCAAATAATCCAAATGCACTGAAGATCACGACATTAAACTTGATTGAGGTAATCGAGGAGCCATCACAAAGTACACCTGTGGTACCAGTAAATGTACTCACACGATCGATGCTCCAAAAGAAAAATTATATTCTTGAAGAAAGAGACGCGACATCAATTGCCCAATCTCAGAAAAAGAAGAAAATGTGAAGGAAGAGATCGCAAAAAGCAGCGAAGTCAGACCTCAATTCAAAGAACAACATAGGAACTGGTGACGACCCTGTATATATGAACGACGCTGAAGAGGATTCTGATTAAGGTGAAACCATGGAGACTAAAACGACCAGTAAGATAGAAACCAACAAGGAAGATCTTCATGAGCCACAATGGCCAGGATCCAAGAAGAAGATAGGAACTTATCCAAACCCTATAGAGGAGATTGAGCGAGTCAAGAAATTAAGGAGTTTGGTAGAAGATACCCAAAGGGATCTAGAACCAACACCTAGGCAGATCCAGATTACAGACACCGTGTTCCCTACGCAACAAAAAACTCACCAAGTCCATAGACCCTTAGTCATACCTAGTGTCCTCCAAGAAAAAAGTGACTTAAAGTCATGGGAAAGTGGGCGTACTTACTTCTAGATGGAAAGAATGTTTACAGAGGGACTACCTGATCCTAACAAAGAAATGGAGATCCCATCTTTCCCACGGCAAGGGACTGAAGCCCAAAAGGTGTCGTTAAACATTGCCAAATTGATGGATTTCATGTCTTCAGAAGTTAGAACCGCCATCGTGTCCAATCTATATAAAGACCCTGAGCTAGTCTCAGCTCTTCGAGCCTTCCTCAATGGAGAACTGAAGTTTGGGCTACCACAATTTTCACAGATGGATGGAGCTGGGGAGATGCCAATAGAGGAGGAACACTTATATCCACAACCCAACCTAGATGAGAACCTTGTTATAGAAATACCTGTTAACAAGTTGGGACAATACTTTGAGGGTGATGAATCCAATGCGACCATACCAATCACTACTAAGGTATTAATTGTGAAGGGAATCCTTGATGGTGGCACTGGGGTTAGCATTGTGACTAAAAATTGTTGGGAAACTATGGGAAGACCTCACCTTGCGACCACAACCATAGTAGTTAAGATGGTCAATGGGTCTACTGTTAAACCTATTGGGATGCTAGAAGATCTCAAGATCAAGGTCTTTGGACATAAAACAAGAATTACCTTCATTGTTATGGATTTCTCCAAACACACTATGACATCGGAGATGATCTTAGGACGTCCTTTCATGAGGGAAGCAAAAATGGTGCATGACTAGTCTAAAAACCATGTCTACTTGCAGTTCCAAGATTCTGTCATTCGAGTGGATCTTGTAACTGGTCGAGAAAATCCTCTAGGAAACACGTTTATAATTGATCATAGATCTGACACCACAGTTCACTCGGCCCCATTGCAGTATTGTTACACGTGTAAAGCGGACACTGATGTTGGGGAAGATTCTCCTTATATGGATGTACTACCTGGGATGACTGAGTCGACAATGTGGATTGGGTCCATCTAGCAGCAACCATAGACGCTTGGGAAAATAGGGGGACGACCTGGGTAACACCTGAGGGGGATGAAATGCCCATACCCTTATATATGCTTCAAGCAATGTATATAGCTTCTGACAAGACTCATCCTAATATAACGAAGAAAACATACAAGTGGGTCCCTAAAACTTATTTAGCGACCATAACCAGTGCTTAAAAATAGAAGCCTTGTAAGAAATGTCCCACTCGCCCCAAGAAATGTAAGGAAACGTGGCGGTGGATTCCTAAACGACTATTGGAAGCCTAAGGCTACTATCAAGGAAATGATCAAATCTGGGTGACAAAACATAGATTGGGTTCTTACTTGTCACCTGACCCATGTGCGCCCAATCCCGTAGCTCCAAAATGAATCAATGATCGCGGAAAGAAAAAAATCACAGAATGCTATACACCCGCTCCTAGCTAGTTTGGGTACCAAAGAAAGAACGATTTGTTCCACCTAGCTCAAGAATGGGGGAGTCCCATGAAGCTTCTAGCACCTCATGTAATTCATCCATAGAGGTAAAAGCTTCTCCACAACCTCCTACAATAGTGGACCTCTATAAAGCTACAAAGGAATCCACACATCCCAGTGTTTAAGAATCACCTGATGAACCACTTCAAGTTCGATCTTGGGAGAGTACCTTACCACCCTTGCAACTTGACGAGGCACCTAAGGTAATAGAAAACTACTGGCAAAAATCCTCACCTATGACCAACTGGAACAATTGGTTTCAAAGGGTGAGGAGCACATTTCAAACGGTATGATCTACCCAAGGAAGGGGGGAGTGTTTGCTGATAGTCATCATTCACTCACTCCCCTCTCAACCTTCTTTCCCTGACCTCTCAATCACCAATCTTAGGGAATGTATATATGAAGCCTTATACTCACAAAAAAACAAAAAACAGTAAAGAGCAAGAGCAATTAGCAAACGAGTATGCACAATAAAAGTCAAAACATTGACCCAGACCTACACATTCACATCGCGTACACTGAAACATAAACCTATGTCATAAAACACCTTTGATCCTCATCACTTGAGTGATGGAGGGTAGGTAAGATTAGTATGATAGGAGTGTTTCTGTTTTAGAGTTTAGTGACTAGCAAAGTTCTTTCTTCCCACTGATGTGCCTCCTAGAGGTATTGTTTGTGTTTCATAGTGTGTACAGAAACGTGTTCCTGTTGTTAGGATTTGGACCTTCATGGAATCTTTCTCTCGTTCACACTTCAAACCAAGCGCGATCATCAACACAAACAGGTGTTTCTTGTCCATTAGCATTGTCCCTTATCTTTTTTGCATCTATGTTTGTCTGCTTTAATTGTGGTTGGTAGCATAATATTCAGTGCATTTTTTTAGTACCAAACATTAAATTCAATGGAATTTTTTGTCATAATCACTTGTCTAGGTTTAAAAATCAAGCAGTCCGACTAAGCTAGTTTGACCAAGCTAGGCATTAGAGATCTTCTCTTAATACCATGGGGAATTCCTTCCTAATAATCAATGGTTACTTAGGTTCTTAATCCAATTTAGGCAGCATTGTGTGAAATGTACTAGGGATTTCTAGTGGGCTTAGTCCCTATTGACTTTTAGCTTAAGTATTATAAAGGGAGTTTACTAATGTGATGAGCCTGGGAAGGGTAACAGTGTTATATGGCCCCCCAAAGTTACAAAATTAAAATATTGAAAACGTACAAACAAAAAAAAAAGAATCAAAGTGCCACAATGTAAAATCTTAAGCTGGAAGAGAAGTCTCAGCTTGATTTGGTACTTCACTCACATGTATCGCCTATGGTACTAGAGCCCTAGAGGTTCCCAATGTGGGCGCTTTTCCTTGAAAAGAAAAAATCCCAAGGCATACCAAATAAGCACATACATCAAAATTAAAACAATGTGAAAAGACTTTGGGAGGTCAAAGAAAAGGAAATAAGTCAGGCGATGATTTCATGAGCAATTTCTTTTATCGTAGCTTAACTACTAGGTCTTCTAGGTATAGCCTCTAGTCAGCCCTCGGACATGAAATACTCGGCTCTCGTGATTAAACAACTTAATTGACCAGAGAAAAGTGGGAAGCTTACCCATGGTATTAATAGTCAATCTTTAGGGCCTTTCGATCAATACATTAGCGACCCTAGACTTGTTTAATTTTTTAACTTTACAACTGTTTATGTGTTGGATTATATTACAATTTAATGTTTATTGCTAAAAAATGGTTTAAATTTTTGTTACCAATCAATTTTTCTGTCTACAACTGCATATGATTTTTAACTGTATATGCGAATGCAATTACTATGCCAATCTTGTTTGATTTTGCAGTGATGATTGAAGAAGGCTAAGGACATTCATCTCAAATGCTCTTCCACCTTGACAAATGAGCTTCAACTCAATAGCTTCCGAGGACAGAATCTACATCAGGAAGGAGGGCATGTTAACCCTCATGCACATTCCTATCACATAAGACGTATGCCATATTATTTATTTGGTAGAGTCAAGTACCGGTCTTGTCGGTCCAATAGAAAAAGGGTAAGAGTGATCGCCGATGAGAGGTGCACTCTAATTGGAACATTCAAGGGATTAGTTGGCTAAGCATGGGCGCCCAAGTGTGAATGGGGTGAGCTCATATAAAGTCAACTAAACCTAAAATTCACTCAATCTCTCATGTGTGCAATTGAAGAGTGCTCTTGCTCCATCTCCATCTTCTTCTTCTTCATCTCCTTGTGTGTGTGTGTGTATGTGTGTGTGTGTGTGTGTGTGTGTGTGTGTGTGTGTGTGTGTGTGTGTGTGTGTGTGTGTGTGTGTGTGTATGAGTGTGTGTGTGTGTGTGTGTGTGAGAGAGAGAGAGAGAGAGCGATCGAGCATTGGGACGGCGGAACGGCGGCAGCAAAGCGGTTGAGCGTGACGCAACGGCGGCTCCTTCTTCTTTGCGACGAGGAATCCTCCACGACAACAAGCGTAGAGCGGTGAGTGACACACCATCGCCATCTTTGAGCTGACTAGTTTAGGCTAGTTGTGTGCTTGGAGCCATCTGTGGCTCGCACACAGTGTATTGGCAAGTTCCTTGCATTGACACGTGTGACAGACATGCACAAAATGTGACAGAGGAACATGGATTGCGATCCATATACTTCAGTGCCAAAATATTCTGAAACTTGACACACAGCTGGTTCTTGTCTACTTATGCCGGCTATATGGTTTTTGAGTGCTATGGAGCTTTTTAAGTCAACCAAAAGTCAGTTTTAGGGTCTGTTCCAGTGTTTTTACCTCTTTTTTTTTGTCCTTTTAACCCACCTTTTGACAATTTTTTGATAATAGTTCTTTGGGAGAAAATACTTCAAATGTTATCACTTTTCTGCATGTCAACTATTAGCTCAAAATTCCAAAAAGGTACATGGATCATGATCCATGTTTGGCAAGATTTTGGAATGATCTTTTGTGAGTTTGTGATAGAGGGTATGGTGATGCTCTCCCCCAAATCTTTTTTGGATTTTACCAAATTTTTCCAAGTCAAAAGCAAGATTTTGTGTCTGCTTTGCGGTATTTTGCAAACAACTCCTTTTTGGTATTTTGATAAGGTTCTTTCACTTTTTTGTTGTGGCTCCTTTTAAAAAAGTTGTTCCCTTAGTAATCAGGAGTCCACTGGTCCAATTTTCCTTTGCAAATGTCTTCCAGGTTTATAGATCGCGATCCATGTTGGGTAACATCTGGTCATGATTTTTTTTCCTCGTTCCCTACTTCTACTTGATCCCAATTCTCACCCCTTTTTCAATTTGGATAAATAAAAGTTCAGTTTTTCCAAATTTTCTCAATTTTTCAAGGTTTTGCTCTGCTTAGCCCGGCCAACTCAAGGTTCTGATGCCTGAGAGTCTGTTCTAAGCAAAGAAAACAAATTTTGTTGATTTTTCCAAAAAGGTACATGGATCACGATCCATGTTGGACATGCAAACTGGAAATGGTTTGCACAGTCTGTCTATAGCAAGCTTGTCTATCCCCTTTTTGAAGGTTTTGTTGGGTTTGGTTCAGATTTGAAGATCTGTCCCCCATCAAGTTTTCAACTTTTCAGAGTTATGGTCTTGGCACCAAAATAAGGTTTTGGATAATTTTTTCCTTGATCTTTTTGGCCCCGAATGATGGTGTAAATTGTTACTTAACCTACTCCTATGAACTGAAATAGATGCACAAACATAAATGAATTTAACAGTACAAAAATGACAACAAAGTGTGTGGTGAAACGGTCCTTTCCAAGCGTGGAAAATCAAAGAAAAAAATACTCTCTTGTACTTTACTCACAGCTTTCTTTGCTCATAAGGAGTAGCACTGGCGGGTCTCGGATTCCAATCTCTACTAAGCACTAAACCTACGTTTAGCTGCTTTATTGTCTATGTGTAAACGGAATGTATGTTAAAATCTTTGGGAGGGATTTTTTCGTACATTGAGTCACTCATCACCTAAGGATCGACTTCCCTGGAAGTGGTGCCAATGTTACAGGGTCGCTGTGAGCGACGCACGTCTACAGCATAGCTTTTTTGTACTAACATAATGTCAATATGCAAGGAAGCGACTTGGGATGGGGCATGGAGACTTGATGAGAGTGTCAATCTCACCAAAGTGAACTCAGAGGGCTACTCATACTACGACAAAAGCAAACCAACCTCTTCCTATCAAAGAATCAGTCTGCATCTAATCTCACCGCTCTAGGCCATCATGTCTTTTCAGCATCCAAATGAATTTGGAATGCAACGAAACTTAAGGAGAGGTATTATAACACCTAGGGACACAATCCTACCAAGTTTTTCAACCATATGGGAAGGTACATAAATCATGACCCATCACAAAAAATGTGTAGAAAACTGAAACAGAACTATACGAAAAGGTCCCCTTTAAGTATAGAAACACTTATACAAGGTCAAAACATAAAAAAACAACCATTTAAGACCTCAAATCAATGCATTTAGCTCACAAACAATGCGTAACGAACCACATCAAAATTGAGAATGGTTACACTTAAATTGTAGAGCAAGAGACAAGGAACACAATGTGCTATTCGAAAATGAATTCTGATTACCAGTTCAGGAGAAAAGTGGATTACAAATTGTAGCAGCAAGAGGCTTCTCACAGTGAGAATGTTCAAACTCCTTCCAGCTAATGATATCTTTTTTGTTTAAACTAAGGGTCACTCGGCCACTTACAAGGGGTGTAGACTCAGAGAGGCTAAGAGGACATGAAAAAATATATTACAATTACGAATCCTCATCAACTAAATTACATCGTTTGTTTCGAAAAAAATGAGCAAGTACTACAAGGTTTGAAGTACATCTGCCTTTTACATGTCAGTCCGCTGTGTCCACCAAACACCAACTTCTCATGGGTGCGAGAATGGTACTCACCCCTACCTTTGAAAAGTTGCACAACCATCCGATATAGTTTGGGTAGTCAAGGCCCATACTATGCGCTAAACTAAGCCATATGGCTCATAGGGCCTAATTTAGTACATAGTTTGATCCTTGACCGCCCAAACCATATCAGATGTCTTTTCAAGTTTGCATGAGTGGGGCAATTGTGCTCACTTCCACCCCTACAAATTTTCACAGCCATCCAATATGGTTTGGCCAGTCAAGGCCCATACTATGCGCTAAATTAGGCCATATGGCTCACATCGCCTAATTTAGCGCATAGTATAGCCCTTGATGGCCCAAATCATATCTGATGGCTTTACAAATTTTCACAGATGGGAGAATGGTGATCACATCTATACATGTAAATTTGCATAGCCATCCGATATGGTTTGGGCCGTCAAGACCCATACTACACGTTAAATTAGGCCATATGTCTCACATGGCCTAATTTAGCACATAGTATGGTCCAAAACCATATCGTATGGCTTTTCAAAATTTCACAGGTGGGAAAATGATGCTCATTCCTACCCATGCAAATATGCAAAGCCATCCAATATGGTTTGGGTGGTCAAGGCTATGTGTTAAATTATGCTATATGGCTCACATGGCCTAATTTAGCACATAGCATGGGCCTTGACCGTCCAAACTATGTCGGATGGCTTTACAACTTTGCATGGGTGGGGAAATGGTGCTCCCCACTACTCAAGAAATGTCTCACAACCATCCAATATGGTTTGGGCAGTCAAGGCGTATACTATACGCTAAATTAGGCATATGGCTCATATGGCCTAATTTAGCGTATAGTATGGGCCTTGACGACCCAAACCATATTGGATGGATTTACAACTTTGTACAAGTCGGAATCATCCAATATGGTTCCAGTGGTCAAGTCCCATACTATGCGCTAAATTAAGCCATCTGGCTCACATGGCCTAACTTAGCACATAGTATGGGCCTTGACGGCGTAAACCATATCGAATGTCTTTCCAACTTTGCACCGGTTTGGAAATGGTGCTCACCCCTACACGTAAAAAGTTGCATAGTCATTCAATATGGTTTTGGCCATCAAGGCCCATACTATACGCTATATTGAGCTGTATGAGCCATATGGTCCAATTTAGCGCATAGTATTTCCTTGACTATCCAAACCATATCGGATGGCTTTATAACTTTTCACGAGTAGGGAAATGGTGCTCACCTCTATTAGTGAAAAATTTCACAGCCATCCAATATGGTTTGGGCGGTCAAGGCCCATACTGTGTGCCAAATTAAGCCATATGGTTCACACGGCCTAATTTAGCACATAGTATGGACCTTGACCGCCCAAACCATATCATATGGCTTTACAACTTTACATCGATTGGGTAATGGTGCTCACTCCTACTCGTGAAAAGTTGCATAGCCATGATGGTTTGGACAGTCAAGGCCCATATTATGCGATAAATTAGGCCATATGGCTCACATGGCCTTATTTAGCGCATAGTATGGGCCTTGATGGCCCAAACCATATGGGATGGCTTTCCCACTTTGAACGGGTAGGAAAATGGTGCTCAAACCTACTCGTGCAAAGTTTCATAACCATCCGATATGGTAAGGACGGTCAAAGCCCATACTATGCGCTAAATTATGCCATATAGCTCATCACATGGCTTAATTTAACATATAGTATGGGCCTTGACGGCCCAAACCATATTGGATGGCTTTCCAAATTTGCACGGGTTGGGAATTGTGCTCGTCACTATTCCATGCAAAAATTCGTAGCCATTCAATATGGTTTGGGCGGTCAAGGCCCATACTATGCGCTAAATTAGGCCATATGGCTCACATGACCTAATTTAGCACATAGTATGCGCCTTAACCGCCCAAACCATATCGAATGGCTTTTTAATTTTTCACAAGTAGGGGGATGATGCTCACATCTACCCGTGCAAAGTTGCACAACGATCCGATATAGTTTGGGTAGTCAAGGCCCATACTATGCGCTAAATTAAGCCATATGGCTCATATGGCCTAATTTAGCACATAGTTTGATCCTTGACCACGCACGGATGTCTTTCCAAATTTTCACGTATGGGGGAATGGTGATCACTTCCACCCGTGCAAAGTCTCACATCCATCCGATATGGTTTGGCCACTCAAGGCCCATACTATGCGCTAAATTAGGCCATATGGCTCACACGCCTAATTTTACGCATAGTATAGGCCTTGATGGTCCAAACCATATCGAATGCCTTCACAAATTTTCACGGGTGGGATAATGGTTCTCACCCCTATGCGTGCAAAGTTTCACAGCCATCGGATATGGTTTGGGCCATCAAGGCCCATACTACACGCTAAATTAGGCCATGTGAGCCACATGGCCTACTTTAGCACATGACGGCCGAAACCATATTGTATGGCTTTCCAAATTTTCATTGATGGGGGAATGGTGCTCAATTCTACCCGTACAAATTTGCAGAGCCATCCAATATGGTTTAGGCGGTCAAGACCCATGCTATGTGCTAAATTAGGCCGTGTGAACCATATAGCCTAATTTACCACACAGCATGGGCCTTGACCACCCAAATCATATTGAATTGCTATGCCAATTTTCACGGATGGGGGAATGGTGCTAACTCTCACCCCTGCAATGTTGAAAAGCCATCCGATATGTTTGGGAGGTCACGGCCCACACTATGGGCCAAATTAAGCCATGTGGCCCAAACCATATTGGATGGCTTTCCAACTTTGCACAGGTGGAGGAATGATGCTCATACTCACGTGTGCAATGTTGTATATCCATCCAATATGGTTTGGGTAGTCAAGGTTTATACTATGCGTTAAATTATACCATAAAATGGCCTAATTTAGCACATAGTATGGACCTTGACTGTTCAAAGCATATCGGATGGCATTGCAACTTTGCATGGGTGGGGGAATGGCACTCACCCTTAACTGTAATAAATTTCACAGCCATCGGATATGGTTTGGGTGGTCACGGCCCATGCTATGCACAAAATTAGGCCATGTGGCTCACATAGCCTAATTTAGCACATAGCATGGGCATTGACTTCCCACGAAGGGCTTTACAACTTTGCATGGGTAAGGGAATGGTGCTCACCACTACTCAAGAAAATTTTCACAACCATCCAATATGTTTTGGGTAGTTAGGGCCTATACTATGCGCTAAATTAGGCCATATGCCTCACATGGCCTAATTTAGCACATAGTATGGGCCTTGACGGCCCAAACCATATCCGATGGCTTTCCAACTTTGCACAAATTGGAAAAATGGTGCTTAGCTATACTCATGAAAAGTTACGCAAGCATCTAATATGGTTCGGATGGTCAAGTCCCATATTATGCGCTAAATTAGGCCATCTGGCTCACAAGGCATAATTTAGCACATAATAGACGGCCAAAACCATATCAAATGGCTTTCCAAATTTTCATGGGTGGAGGAATGGTGTTTGCTCCTACTGTACAAATCTACACAGCCATCTGATATTGTTTGTGCTATCAAGGTCCAGCCTATACGCTATAATGAGTTGTATGAGTCATATGGTTCAATTTAGCGCATAATATGGGCCTTGACTACCCAAACCATATTGGATGGCTTTACAACTTTGTGCAGGTGTGGAAATGGTGCTCATCCCTACTCGTGAAAAGTTTCACAGCCATCCAATATAGTTTGGGCAGTCAAGGCCTAGGATATGCGCTAAATTAAGCCATATGGATCACATGGCCTAATTTAGCACATAGTATGCGCCTTGACCGTCCAAACATATTGGATGGCTTTCCAACTTTTCACGGGTGGGATAATGGTGCTCACCTCTACCCATGCAAATTTGCACAGCCATCCGATATAGTTTAAGCAGTCAAGGTCCATAGTATGTGCTAAATAAGGCCATATGAGTCACATGGCCTAATTTAGCACATAGTATGGGCCTTGACCGTCCAAACTATATCAGATGGCTTTCCAAATTTTCATGGATGGGATAATGATGCTCACCTCTACTCGTGCAAAGTTTTACAACCATCCAATATAGTTTGGGGAGTCAAGGCCCATACTATGCACTACATTAGGCCATATGGCTTGTATGGTCTAGTTTAGCATATATTTGAGCCTTGATCGCCGAAACCATATCCGATGTCTTTTAAACTTTGCACCAGTGGAAGAATGGTTCTCATCACCACCCATGAAAAGTTTCACAGCCATCCCATATGATTTGTGTGGTCAACGTCCATACTATGCACTAAATTAGGCCATAATAGCCAAATGGCTTAATTTAGCACATAGTATGGTCCTTGACTGCCCAAACCATATCAGATGGCTTATCAATTTTGCACGTGGGAGAATGGTATTCACTCCCACCCGTAAAAAATTGCAAAGCCATCGCATATGGTTTGCGCGGTCAATGCCTATGCTATGCGCTAAATTAGGCCATGTGAGCCATATGGCCTAATTTATTGCATAGTATAGACCTTGACTTCCCAAACCGTATTGGACGGATGTGCAACTTTGCATCGGTAGGAAAATGGTTCTCACTCTCACTCGTGCAAAGTTAAAAATCCATTCGATATGGTTTGAGCTGTCAAGGCCCATACTATGTGCTAAATTAAGCCACATGGTTCACATGGCTTAATTTAGTATATAGTATGGACCTTAACCACCCAAATCATATTGGATGGATTTACAACTTGGAATGAGTGGGAGAACGGTGCTCACCCCTACCCATGAGAAGTTTCACAACGATACGATATAGTTCGGGCAATCAAAGTCCATACTATGCACTAAATTAGGCCATATGGCTCACATGGCCTAATTTAGCGTATAGTATGGGCCTTGACGGGCCCAAATCATTTTGAATGGCTTTCCAACATTTTACAAGTGTGGGAATGGTACTCATCTCTACTCATGAAAATTTACAGAGCCATCCAATATGGTTTGGGCGGTCAAGGCCCATACTATGCACTAAATTAGGCCATGTGAGCCATATACCCTAATTTAGCACATAGTATGGGCCTTGACGGCCCAAACCATATCGTATGTCTTTCCAAATTTCCGCGGGTGGGGGAATGGTGCTTACGCCTACCCACAAAAAGTTTCACAACCATCCGATATGGTTTGGGCAGTCAAGGCCCATACTATGCGCTAAATTAGGGTATATGGCTCACATGGCTTAATTTAGCCCATAGTGACGGCCCAAACCATATTGGATGGCTTTCCAACTTTTCATGTGTAGTGTAATGGTGCTCATCCCTACCTGTGCAAAGTTTCATAGCCATCCAATATGGTTTGGACGGTCAAGGCCCATACTATGCATTAAATTACGCCATTTTGCTCAAATGGCCTAATTTAGCACATAGGGGCCTTGACCACCCAAACTATATCGGACGGATTTACAAATTTTTATTGGTGGAGGGATGGTGCTCAGACATACTCAATCCAAGCTACAATGCTATCAGATATGGTTTGGACAATCAAGGCCCAAACTATGCGCTAAATTATGCCATATGGCTCACATGGCCTAATTTAGCGCATAGTTTGGGCCTTGATGGCCCAACCATATCGGATGGCATTCCAACTTTGAACGGGTGGGATAATGGTGCTCACACCCCCTACTCAGACAAAGTTGCACACCCATTCGATATGGCTCGAATGGTCAAGTCCCATACTATGTGCTAAATTAGGCCATATGGCTCACATGGCCTAATTTAGCACATAGTATGGGTGTTGACAGCCCAAACCATATCAAATGGCTTTTGAAATTTTCAAGGGGTGGGAGAATGGTGATCATTCCTACCTATGAAAAATTCCAAATCCATCCGATATGGTTTGGGCAATCAAGACCCATACTATATTCTAAATTAAGCCATATGACTCACATGGTTTAATTTAGCACATAGTATGGGCCTTGACCGCCCAAGCAATATTGGATGGATTTCCAAATTTTCACATGTGAGAAAATGGGGCTCAACCATACCCATGCAAAGTTGCATAGCCATCCAATATAGTTTGGGCATTCAAGGCCCGGACTGTGCGCTATATAGGCCATATGGCTCATATGGTCTAATTTAGCACATAGTTTGAGCCTTGACACCCCAAACCATATCCAATGTCTTTCCAAATTTTCTCAGGTGGGAGAATGGTACTTATCCCTACCCATACAAAGTGCACATGCATCCGATATGGTTTGGGCAGTCAATGCCTATACTATGCGCTAAATTAAGCCATATAGCTCATATGGCCTAATTTAGCACATAGTTTGATTCTTGACCTCCCAAAACATATCGGATGTCTTTCCAACATTTCATGGGTGGGGAAATGGTTCTCACCTCCACCCCTAAAAAGTCTCATAGCCATCCGATATGGTTTGGCTATTCAAGGCCTATACTATGCTCTAAATTAGGCCATATAGCTCACATCGCCTAATTTAACGCATAGTGTAGACCTTGACAGCCCAAACCATAAGGGGTGTCTTTACAAATTTTCACAAGTGGTAGAACGGTGCTCACCCATATGCATGCAAAGTTGCATAGCCATCTGATATGGTTTGGGCCGTCCAGGTCCATACTACACGTTAAATTAGTCCATGTGAGCCACATGGCCTAATTTAGCACATAGTACGGTCCTTGACGGTTAAAAATCATGTCATATGGATTTTCAAATTTTCACATGTGGGGTAATGGTTCTCATTCATACCTGTGCAAAGTTGCAGAGCCATCCAATATGGTTTGGACGGTCAAGGCCCATGCTATGCCATGTGAGCCACATAGCATAATTTAGCGCATAGCATGGGCCTTGACCGCCCAAACAATATTGAATGGTTATGAAAATTTGTACATATGTGGGAATGGTTCTTACTCTCACCCGTGCAAAGATGAAAAGCCATCCGATATGGTTTTGGCGGTCAAGGCCCACACTATGTGCTAAACTAGGCCATGTTGCCCAAACCATATTGGATGGCTTTTCGGCTTTGCACAGGTGGAGGAATGATGCTCAATCTCACCTATGAAAAGTTTCACAACCATCCAATATGGTTTGGGCAGTCAAGGCCCATAATATGCGCTAAATTAGGCCATATGCCTCACATGGCCTAATTTAGCACATAGTATGGACCTTGACCTCCCAAACCATATTGGATGGCTTTCCAACTTTGCACCGGTAGGGGAATGGTACTCACACTTACCTGTGAAAAGGTTCACAACCATCCGATATGGTTTGGGAAGTCAAGGTCCATGATATGCGCTAAATTAGGCCATATGGCTCACATGGCCTAATATAGCACATAGCATGGGCCATGACTGCCCAAACTACATATGATGGCTTTACAATTTTGCATGGGTGGGAGAATGGTGCTCACCACTACTCAAGAAAAGTGCCACAACCATCCGATATGGTTTGGGTAGTCAAAGCTTATACTATGCGCTAAATTAGGCCATATGGCTCACATGGCCTAATTTAGCCTATAGTATGGGCTTTGACGACCCAAACCATATCCGATGGCTTTCCAACTTTGCACAAGTGGGAAAATTGTGCTTAATTCTACTCGTGAAAAGTTGCACAAGCATCCGATATGGTTTCAGGCAATCAAGTTCCATACTTCTCTTGCAATGATGAATAGGTAACACAGAGATGTTTTCTTGCTTCCATTTCATTGACAAAAGCTGAATGTAATCTCCACCAGTAGCCAAACAATCCATCTCTCCCATCTCCAATAAAACACAATAGCTCAGTGACATTACGAAAAGGGAGTGATGCATTGGTCATTGGATCGCCAGGGTAAATATGGCCATCAACCCATAAGTTGATTGCCTTGCACCCAAGGCTCCGTAGGTAGCTGATCTCCAGTATTGGGATTAGATGTGCCAAGTCACACAGTAGCATCCTCCTGCTCTAAATCAACATTTAATCAATATCGTTTTGACTTGTTAGTAATGTCTTGTAGTGGTAGAGGATTGAATGACATTTGTGTTAGGTAATCAAGCAAATTAGAGAGGTTGTGTAATGGTGACTGCTACAAGTAGGTGAAGGTGGCTATGGAGGAAATAAGTGGAGAGTACTCAAGATAGGAGAAAAGGATTATGTTGTGGAGGGAAGAAAGAGGGAGAGTGCATATCAATCTCCTTTGAATTCAAATTGTTGATCATGAGTATAGAGAGAGAAATGTTGCTGCACACAGAGGTAATTGACCAGTTTTCCATTGCTCTCAACTGGAGCTACAGTGGGAGAAGCATGAGGGCATAGAGAGAGAGAGAGAGAGAGAGAGAGAGAGAGAGAGAGAAGGGAAGATAGAAAGACAATAAAGGAAGAGAAAGGGAGAGAGGGAAAATCTGCAAACTTGGAGGAGCTGCACTTTGTCAGAAAGAGGCAGCCAAGAATGTTCCTTAATGATTGGGAGGGGAAGTGACAAGAGAGAAAAAGGGGAAAAAGAAAGAGATAGTTGGCTCACGTTTTAGAGAGAGAATGTAGTGAGAGAATGTGGAGAATCTATTTTTTTGGCGAGGGGACTGAAAAGTGCCTCCTTTAATAAGTGAAACAGAGTGTTTTATATGTTAGAGAGAGGAGGTGTGAAAAAAGGATATTTTAAAATTCATTTATCCACCTCTCTTTTGGGTTACTAAATAGACTATTTTCAAATTCAAAATATGGAAATGGATTTTTTCAAAATCTCAGCATAGGCTTTTTTGCCCTCTCTTTTAAGCCCTCTCATAGTGTTGCCACAAATTTTGAGCATCACACAATGAGTGTCGCTAAGCTTAAGCACCTCTTGTAGTGCCTCGAGTGTGCATTTTTTTATAATTATTTTTGATAGACTCCTAGACAAAAAAAAAAAAGCAATGAGATTGGCATTCAGGATTAGAAGATAAATTCATGATAACCACTCTGCTTTATAGAATCTTTTCACATTTATGTAAAGCACTAATACAATATACACCCCAATGCAAAGCATTGGCCTACTGAGTACCCTACTTAATTATTTGATCATAGTTGCGACTCAAATAACTTGTGCTTCAAAAAGTATATTAAAAAAGGCACAACAAAAGTTAAACTTCTCTTACTAGGAAAGTTTTACAGTAGGAATGAATATAGTGTATAAGCTAATTAATGAGTGCCAATATCTAGAAGTATGATGGAGAGTTAGTACAATGTCTACCCAGCATTTATGAAGAATGAAATCCATGCCTTGCCCCCAAGTAGTCCATTTCCTATTGTAAGGACATGCATATCAATAATGGATCAACAAACTTGAAATTTTTGGCAACTCATCATGGTTTAATAATCTCCTAGCAAATGACAAAGAGTAGACGAGGTATTTAGCAACGACTTTGGAAAGACATTTGGGGTGGAATCTCATAAGATATTGGCGTGGGAATACAAGAGTAAAAGGGAAGGGAGTCCCTTTTTCTTTCCAAGCGTGCATGGATTGGAGAGAGACATTAATGAACGTGGTTGTATGGAAGCTTAAAGATGCTTCTTGGACACTTAAATGGAAAAGAGAAAAGAGAGGAGCACTACTTTGGCCGAATTGGCGTGGACAATTTGGTACAAGCATAAACACATACTTTCACCTTCTTCTTGCCCTTTTTTATGGTCATGGTGTTTTTTACCCAATTTTGTTTTTCTTTAGCTTTCCTCATCCAAGGTCTCCCTAGCAATAAAGGATAAGAACCACTAATATCCTCCATCCTTAATGCTATTGTAGCAATCACAAAACTAAAACTTGCAATATCAATTTGCAAATGCCAAACCATCCCTAGTGTTTATACTCACCTTTGATCAGCCATTTTGACTGCAAAAGGTGCACGCTCAAATTTCTATATGTCGCACTGTTTGCAAAACACTTCAAACAACACATTAACTCCCAAAACTCCATCAAGAAATCATTCAGCATAGTCACACCTTGTATGCTGACTGTAACTACTGGCACTTGTTCATCATATAAGGTAGCAGACACTGTTTTGGCTGAATGAACTAATAGGTCCTCCTTGACACTAGCTTTGTTTTTACTCTATTTTCCTTCTTGATTAATTTCCATAAGGAACTACTCTCTAAACCAAGGCCCTAGATCCAATAGCTATGTGGTAGTCATTGAATGTCGTACTTCCTTTAATTGCTCCCATAGAATGGACACATCCATCTCTACAACCTACTGCCTTTTACCGACTTTTTCTTGCTAGCTTTCTTTGTCATTTCACTATGCTATTCATCTCTAAACATGGGATACTAAAAATGAACTCTCTTTGGTTTTGCATCTTCCTTAGCAAGTACTCCCTTATTATCCTCCTCAACTATTGGCACGGACTTCGGCTCTTCAGCTGGTAAGGTTTTTTCTTGGGCCTTTGTGCTTGTAGCTCCTCACTATTCTACTTCATGCACTACTCTGGTCTCCATTCTCTTATTGTGTGTAACCTTAACACTTTCCAATCTCACTTTGGTATTGGCCTCCATGTCCAAATCTGGGTTGTTTAGCATATCGGCAAGTGCTAGGTGTAAAATCGGTATCCATTTCTTATTTTGAACCGTCACTTTCTTTGGTTTTTTTGCTTGAGCTTGTGTACCATTTGGGTGACTTCAAGTGTCATTATCTTTTTCTTGCCATGCTATTTCTCTCATGCTCTTTGGAGAATCACCATCCCATGGCTGTTGTGCTACCCATCGCTACTCATGGAAATGTATGCATTTAGAGGGATTGCTCATCCATTCATTATCCCACCATGTAAAGGCATGGATTCAACATTATTGTAATCATCCATTCATGCATTTATAGGGATTTCTCATCCATTCATTCTCCCACCGCGTAAAGGAATGGGTTCAACATTACTGCAATCATCATGGTTGCTAAAAGTGTTGGGCGTGGTGGTACGAGTGCTTTGTGGTGCATTTCTCTAAAACGAAAGGAATGACACTGCACAAGATGTAGAAGACATTTCTTTGTACTCAAGAATGAATGATACATCTGAATCATTGTGTATGTAAACATTTTTGATTTGGCGGCTTGCCATCCTAATTGCCAAAGGAGTTCAACAAGGCCTCGAAGGGCTAAATTGATTTGAATTGGCACTACAGATGGTGACTTGCTTCTACTAGTTAGTGGGTTAGCCCGATAACAAGAACTATTTAAAATCAAGCCACATGTACAGGCTAAATTGGGCAAAAACCTGGAAAAACTGGGTATCAAAATTTCATTCAAGGATATATAATCAAAGATAAAAAAAAGGCAAAACACAAAGCCAATACTTGTTAACAAAATGAGTGATTAGTGTGAGGTGAGGAAGGAAGCATAACATTGTTCATGAAATACAAATACTTCAAAACATTTGTTATTCTTGATAGTGGAGTGGAGTGGTGTAGCCATCGCTACAATGGAAACCTGGGAAAAATTGAGAAAACCAATCCTACTAAGGCGGTCCGGGGCGGGCAACAATAGAGGCGACCTCTAAACACCCCTCAAGGTTCCCATGCTGCTCAATTGAGGTTGGGGCAACCAGAAGCAAGAAAAAGCAACAAAAACCCATATCCAAACAAGCGAAGGGGCACCGCCTACTACAGTCGAAAGCCTAGTTGCCCTGCATAATACCTGAAACAGCACACTGCAAACCATGAAACAGAATAATCGACATACATGGCAAATCTCGTAGCACAGAATCAAAGCCATAAGCGAACAAAGAGAGAGCAAGAGCAAGACAGCACAACAGTGCACGTGCAAGCGCACCTCCTAGAGCGGAGTGCTACGTTGGCACGGAGAGAGAGAGAAGAGAGGAGAGGAGAATAACACAGACACTGGGTGCAATCCCCCCCCCGTGCAAGAGTGACCATTTCCCTCTTGCACGTATTTACTTTATAGATTTCCTGAATGTTCAAATTGAGTACAAACTGGCCGGCCGGTCATAAATGGCCAAAGCTCATAAAAGAGCACTTGAATAATAAAATGTACAATATATATATTTCCATTTGCATAGGCCGAGCTCGGTCCAGTTTTTTCCACCTGTCAGCTGCAAGAAATAATAAAATATCAATTTCATAACATACCTCTCCATTGGAAAGCAACAATCCTTGGTTGCTTTTGCGAAGATAAAAATCTGCAAACAATACTTGTCAAAAACAATGATTAGAAATTTGTAGCAAATAGTAAAAAAAAAATCCATAAAACTAGACAATATTGCTTATGCCTGTCGTCATCCACATACTACTTATTCTAGTGTCCCATACCACTACAATAAGCAGTATATTTCATACCCTGATGAATCAGGATATCATTGGCCACACTCATCATTGCATAAATCAATTCTCATCAATCACATGGCAAGTCATTAGCACAAAATTAACACATTTTGAATTTGTTAACTATAATTTGGTGTAACTTTGATAATTTCAACTTTCTCCTACTTATACCTCTCTCCCATGCACAAACTAGTATATATTTCAAATGCAGTACATCATCCAGGTACGTACACCCAATACCTCCTTGCTTTTCTTTTTTCATGTTATCTTTTGAGCTATGAACCCAGCCATCTGTCATATTGTGGCTTGCACTTTGAACTAAATTGAATTGCTATTGAGAGCATTTGACATGAAGCGTACCATACTCACACGAGCTGAGGTACTTCAATAATCCTAGAACTTTGTACGTACTTTGATACACTCCAAAGTGGTTTCAAACATATAATTTTTTCCGTTTATGTCTTGTCTGGTCCATTGGTCACGAACACATAGATTCACCGATTTAAGCAGTGTGTAGATACTCACCTTGGTGCAGATCCATCAATTTAGGCAGCACATTGATAAATTGCAGATTCATGATTTTTAAACAATATCAAATGTAGATTTTCCAATTTAGGCAGCATTAGTGCAGATTCATCGATTTAGGCAGCACCTCTTATTGGTGTAGATTCATCAATTTAGACAACACCAATCACAAAACCATGCTACAGTGACTGGTCACCACTGTATTCTGGTATGATTTTGTTACCTAGGTATACAAAATTTGGAATTGGAACTGGATTTGAAATTGGTATATGATGATTTTTTATCGCAACAGTATTTATGAAACTGAACTTGAGATTGACGAGAATTGATTTATGCAATGATGAGTGTGACCAATGATATCCTTATTCATCAGGTTATGACATATACTGCTTATTCTAGTGGTATGGGACACTAGAATAGGTAGTATGTGGATGACGGCAGGCATAAACAATGTTGTCTAGTTTTATGGATTTTTCTTTTACTATTTGCTACAAATTTCTAATCATTGCTTTTGACAGGTATTGTTTGCAGATTTTTATCTTCGCAACTGAGGACAGTTGCTTTCCAACGGAGAGGTATGTTATAATATTGATACTTTATTATTTATTGCAATTGACAGATGGAAAAGACTAGACCGAGCTAGGCCTATGCGAATGGAAATATATATATATTGTACATTTTATTATTCAAGTGCTCTTTATGAGCTTTGGCCATTTATGACCAGCCGGCCAGTTTATAATCACTTTGACCATTCAAGAAAACTGTAAATGAAATACGTGCAAGAGGGAAATGGTCACTCTTGCACGGGGGGAGATTGCACCCAGTGCTCGTGTCTATTCTTCTCTCCTCTCCTCTCTTCTCTCTCACCGTGTCGGTGTATCACTCCACTCTAGGAGGTGCATCCACACGTACCCTCTTGCTCTCTCTCGCTCTCTGTCTCTCTTTGTTGTGTGCAATCTGGATTATGGTTATGTGATTTGTCAGATATGCAAATTCACGGTTTTATTGCTTGTAGCATGTCAATCTCGATATTTTGCAAGGCCATCACGTTCTTCGAATCTGCACTAGTGCTGCCTAAATCGGCATATCTGCATGTAGATTTGTGAATCTGCATTTTGTCCGTGTGCTACTAAATTGGCGTATCTGCACGAAAAATTATTTTGCTTAATTCGATGAATCTACACCAAGATGAGCATTTACACACTGCCTAAACTGGCGAATCTGTGTGCTTGTGACCAATGGACTAGACAAGACATAAAGGAGAAAAATATTTACTATGTGTTTGACACTGCTTTGGAGTATATCAAAGTACTTACAAATTTTTGTTCACTATCCCAGAGCACCTTAGCTCACAAGAGTAGCTGCATAGCTTATTGAAAAATCATCTCAATGAAAATTCCTTTCAATACAACTAGAAGCCATGACCTTAGCAGTGTTTGAATTGTCAGCTTAGAACACAATGTTGAGAAATGAAATATGAAAAGAGAAAGGATGTATTTGATGTACAAATGAGGAGGGTGTACTATATTTGAAAATATATATACCATTGTTGGCATATGGGGAGAGGTACAAGTGCTGCAACTAGCAAATTTACACCAAAGTATAGCTAACAGATCCAAAATGTATTAGTGTGGGGTTAATAATTGGCCATGAGCTTTGCAATCACAATTATAGAAGGGATTAGTATACAAATGAGACAAATGTGAGACAACCGAGCGGAAAGAAAAATTATGCAGATCTAATCTAATAGCATAGATCAACCAGTGCCACTAACCAAAAAAATGCAAGAACGAAGCTACGAGTTGTTGTGGTTAGCCTAAGTAAAAGATGTAAGTATGACATTCTGCTGGACTCATTACATGGATTGGACAGCTCGATAGAAAAGACAAAATTACTTTGACTACGTACCTAGGTCGACTATGATTAGCATTTGAAATTGTGTGTGTGTGTGTGTGTGTGTGTGTGTTTTTTTGCTTAGATTGTGTAAAGATTAAGTATCCCTATCATTTATAAAAGTGTTAATATACTCAATCGAATAAGCACCTTTGGCATTAATGGTATGCGTATAATTAACTTGAAAAGGAAACAGTGCTCATTATAGTCTACGTAGCTCTTTTTGAATGAACAAATAGGGAAAATAAGAAAAAAAAAAAAAATGTGAAAATGGTGAGAAAATCATGTGGGTCAAAACTTGTTAGACAGATAGTGATATTTCCCTAAAAATGTATGCATATAATTTAGATATCAAAATGTTGTTTAGACATCGGATAGGGTTGTTTCGTGATGTTGCACACTCAGGGTCTTCTGCAAGTACCTTTGAGGTGAACCAACAAAAATATTTTTGTATTTGAAATGATACGCTCCATGAACATAATCAAGCATATAATCTTCACATAGTAAAGGAACCCTACGATCTTGGAATATCCACCAGTGTCCTCAATCTTGATCTCAACAATGCAGTATCGAGAAATTTGCGGTCTTGCCAGGAAAGCACCGGGCTTATGGCTGTGAGAGTTTGTGAGAGAACTCAACAAAAACTATATGAAGGAGTTAAACCATAGATGCCATGAAGACTAGGGTTTGGAAAGAAGTGCAATCAAAGAAGACTCACTCTTTCTCTCTTGCACTCACACACACAAAGAAAGAACACAAAAGAGAATGTCAAAACAATACGAAAATGAAAACATCAAGGCTATGGTCATATCGTATCATGGGTAATATGAAAGGGTTAATAGATGATTTAATGGCATCCAATCTTGACTGACCAAATAGGCTACGAATTGTTCTTTGGAATTGTAGTTTTGTGCTTACCATAATATATATATTTTGTCTAATGATTGGGATTAATTGTGTGTACAAATCCTCTTGATTCATAGCAATATAACTACGCTTACATCAAAAGAAAAGTTATAGTCTATGAGAGGTAGTATGATGGGATCCGGTGATAGAAGTATTTCATTAAGCCTTTCTGGGCCAAAGAGAAACACTATACGTTGTTGAAAGTGTATTTTTCGGCTAATCCATACGTTACTTCTAATAGATCGTACAGAGGGAAAGTGATAGAAATGATCATCATGTGGGTTATTCATCTAGGATAGTATGTGAGAAATGTAGATATGAGAGAAGTAAAGAGATGAGAAGTTTCCCTCCCAAGCCCTATTCTTGCCCGTAGGCAATAAGGATACTGCGGGGAGAGATGTACCTGTAGCAAGGAGAACCTAAAATTCGTAGAGAGAATGAATTACTAAGAGTGAGAGAGATAGGTTTGGTTAAGAAGATGAGATTAGATACATATATATATATATATATATATATTTTTTGAATTAGAGATGAAAATGAAAACAACAAGAAATCAAGAAAACATCAATGTAGAACACATCTTACTTGAAACCCTTCGGCACCATTATTGATGGAGAGAGAAGAAGAGTGGATAATTCCACTTTGATTGATACACCAAGTGCAAGACCTTCTTTGATTAGAGTTGATCTTCCAAGGTTAGCTTGTTGCAAGAATGGCTAGTCTCCCTCTAGGAGAAAGTGTAGGCTTGGACTTATGTTAATGGCTAAGTACAATTAGGCATTACTACTCACTCCCTCAAGAATTCCTCTCATCAATGGCTTGAATGCTTGAGTTCCTTCCAAGGAAGAAGAGGTCCCCTTTTATAGGTGAAGGGAACCCCCAAGGGTTTACACAAGAAGAGAGGAGTCAGTGTGAACAGGAATTGGAAAAGTTGGAAATGAGCTGCCCCTGCATGATGTGGGTAGACTGGGGTCCAGTATTTTGATCATATCTCCTCAACCGTGGCTCCAAATAAAAAAGTAAAAATATGGGCAAAAACTTCAGCTCATTAGCTACGATTTTCATTTTAAAATTGTTTTCCAATTCGGACTGGAACCTTGTGTAAAAAATTCATCAAAATAGGGTCCATTTATGGCAGCAAAAGTCTTCATGTGGTCTCCTTAGCCTAGACTTTCATTTAATTCCAAAGGACACCTCATGCCATATGAAAGCATGACATTGCTCCTTGACAAAGTTTTGTAATCATGCTTGCACTAATGCATTAAAATAAGTGTATCTTTGAAATCATGCCACCTAGTGTTCCACTAGGATTTGATTCTCTCCTAGTAGCTATTTAAAAAGAAATATAAGAAAAGTATAAAAAATACATAGAATATATATATATATTGGAGTTTACCCTAGATATAGGATCTAGCTAGGGTGTGAGATGATAATGAAATAGTAGAAATAAAGAATCAATGCTTTTTGCCCCAAGTTAAAGAGGCGGAGCTATTGATGCTTTTCCCATAGTATTTTCTGATGGTAAAGTAAGGATATGTTACCCTTGAGAAAAATAATAGGATGAGATAGAAGGCTTATTATTATACTTAAATATGCATATGTACACTATAGGAAATATAATTATGTATCTAAAAAAAATACAAGATAGATCTTGTAGCATGCGTTCCCACTATATACGTGTCACAGCACGACAGGGGGTTCTTTAAACATGAGTTCTAGCTTGTTGTAGAACAACTTTCCTTGATGACACTAAAAAGAGTATTGCACTTTCTTAAGCTTGCTATTCTTGGGCACTACCATGGCTGCACAAGGTAGCCTTGAGAGCCGCCGCAGTACACGAATCAGTAGGTGACCATATAAGCTCTTGTTCACAAACGTATTGTTGGGGCTTCTGCATGTGCAGTCTGCTCTACCTTAACCTTCTATTTCCTTGAATCACTTCCCACCTTAAACAATGTTGTGCGCTTGTTTCCAAATTTTGGCTATGAGGTCCCTTCAATAGTCGTGGACATTGGTTTAGTATCAACAACCTAATCCTCAACAGCATCAGCAGTGTGATCCTCCTAGTAAGGTGGGAAGCACCACATGTTAATTTCTTACCTTGTATGACAATTGGGGTAGGTAAAGTTGTGTAGATTGTTGAGAGTTTGAGTGGTGCAGTCATTGGTTCCTTCATGGAGTGCAGAGATGTGGGAAGGAGGAATAATCACAATGGCTTACTCATTGCAGATTGTAGAGACCAAGGCTACTGATGGACGCAAAGCGGACCCCCAACCCCGACGGCCTCTAAAACGCCGGGGGCCGAATGGCACGCCTCGATCCTGCCACAGTAAAGCGAACAGGGGGCACCACCTAACTTTGAGCGGCTAGGACGCAAAACCCACAATGATATGAACACCGCAAGCCTACACATCGAGAGAGAGAGAGAGAGAGAGAGAGAGAGAGAGAGAGAGAGAGAGAGAGAGAGAGAGAGAGAGAGAGAGAGAGAGAGAGAGAGAGAGAAGGAGAGAGAGAATACTTGTAAACGATGAAAACCCTCGGGGGTGTGAGGGTGAATGATTTCTGCAATATTTACAAGGCGGCATGCCGCGGTGGTAGAGAGGTAGGGGGAGGAGGTGGTGCAACCTACTTGGTGCGTTCTCTAAGGCGACTCAATGATTGTGAATACTCACCACCAAGAGCGTGCATACGTGTGTGCATCGACCATTGGAGTCGAGAGATGGATGTGGTTCCCTTCACATGGTGCAACTCCCAAGGCAAACCCAACACACAAGCCCCCTCCTCGTGATGGTGATGGTGTCAATCCCTCCTACTACACTCTACCAAATGCTTGGTTCCTCATGAATTTGCCCCCCCCCCCCCCCCCCCCCCCACCCTCGATAGTGACCTCTCAGTGCCAATTTATAGGTGTTGGCTGCTTGGATTATGGTAATCCCAGTGTGGTTAGGGTAATCTTAATCGGGGAGACAAAGCAAGTGGTGGGCCCGGTGTGGTTGACCCTTGCTTTGTTTTGGGGAGGTTATTAAAAGATGGGAATCTCTAGGTGGGCCTTTGTGACCATCACCTAGAGAGAGGATATTTACAAAATGGAAATTTACAATGGCTCGGGTGAAAACTGAAGATAATGATAATGATAAAAACAACCTAAAAATTACTGCGATGGCGTCGTGGTTGCGTGTTACCGGCGAATGGCGTGCTGCCGGTGTGTCAGTGTCGAGCATACTTCTTTTCGGAGTCGTCCGGGGCATGCCTTCGGCGCATTTTCTCTTTTTGTTGTTGGCGGTGCGTGCTTTGGATCCTTCTTCTTCTTCTTTGCTGATGTTGTAGCCGTTATCTTGGTATTTACGGTGCGGTGATTATATGCATGTGTGTGTATATATTCGTGCATGAGGGTGGGTGTGTGTGTTTTGTATAGGAATGTGCGTGCGTAAACGTGCGTGGGAAGGGGGGCTATATATATATAATGTATATATAGTTTGTTTTTTTTTCTTTTTTTTTTCTCTGGCGGATGGCCGGCGGCGTGCTCTTCTGTGCAAGGCGTATGGGGGGGGTAGAATAGAGGTGTGTGTGGGTGTGTGTGTGTGTGTGTGTGTGTGTAGGATAGGGTGTGTGTGTTTGTGTGTGTGTGTGTGTATTTGCATATGCAGACGGCGCTGCCCGGAGAGCGTGTGTGTGTGTGGGTGTGTGCGTGGACTGTGGACGGTTGCACACAGCGCGATGGGAGAGAGGGTGTGTTTGATGGCGGGCTTGCTGCGCACAGCGCGATGGGAGAGAGGGGAGAGGTGGGGGTGGGTTTGTGTGTGTGTGTGTGTGTGTGTGTGTGTGTATGGTGTGTGGATGTCTGCATATGCGGCGCTGCCCGGAAGGGCGTGAGAGAGAGAGTGTGGACCTCCTATGCTAGCGTGGCCTGAGCGCCCGGATGAGAGAGAAAGAGAGAGAGTCCATGCAGAGCTGTGAGAGGGAGAGTGTGAGGGAATGGGAGGGGTGAGGATTGGGGATGAGAGAGAGAGAGAGAGAGAGAGAGAGAGAGAGAGAGAGAGAGAGAGAGAGAGAGAGAGAGAGTGTGTGAGGGGGAGTGAGGGGGGGGGGGGGGGGGGGGGGTGGATTGTCTTGCATGGGAGCTTGAGGATGAGAGGGAGAGATTAGTCAATGGGTGGAGGGGTGAAGGAATATATCCGCGGGCCAAAGAGGTGGTAATGAGGCCGAGGGAGGGTGAGGTGAGTGGGTGGGGAAGAGGGAGGAGGGGTCGGGTAAGGATTATTAGCGGGTCAAAGGGAGGTGGGGAATAAGGGTAGAGGGTAATGTGAGGGGAAATGTAGGGTGAGTGTAAGAGTGAGTGTAAGAATACGGAGAGCGGGAAGCGGGGGGTTTTCATGCGGCTCACATAGAGGGAGCACGAGAGAGGGGTCGGGAGTGGAACGTTGTTCTGGAGGCCCAAAGAGCTGCCATGAGATGTTTATCCCAGTCTCCTATATGGTTGTTCACCTGTTTTGTGATGATTTCAAAAATCATTCCATTTACCTTCTCTACCAGACCATTGCATTGTGGGTAGTATGGTGTGGAATGCCGACGTGTGATGCCTAACTTCTTCATCAGTTCTCCTACCAAATCACCTCTGAATCATGGTCCCCTATCTGATATTATCTCAAGAGGAGTGCCAAAACGGCAAATGATATGCTCAAAAATGAACTTTGCCACCTCTTGGGCTGTAATGCGGGTGGTGGACGTTGCTTTTGCCCATCGCGTCATGTAGTCTACACCCACTACGATGTACAATTTACCTGATTGGGCCCTTGGTAAGGGACTGATTGCATCTATTCCCCATTTCTCAAAGGGACCATACGAAATGATAGGGGTTTGTGGCTCGTAGGTTAACGTGCGATCACTGACCACTTGACAGGGCTTACATGTTTTACACCAATGGTGTACATCTCTGTTCAAACTAGGCCAAAAGTATCCTTACTGTAGAATCTTCCTACTTGTGATATGTAGAGCAAAAGGACCACCGCAGACGCCGTCATGGCAACTTGAAATTACCTCTGTGATTTCACTGGAGGTTGACACCCGCCTGAGAATTTGATCTTTGCCCTTACAATACAAGTGGTCGTCTATAAGGCGGTACCTAGTAGCCTTCCTTACCAACCATTGTTTTTGGCCTTTAGTGTGTCCTGCTGGACACTCTCCTGTATTAAGAACGCTGATGATATCAAGCATAGCATCACTACCTTGGAAGAGGGGTAGTTTTAATTTGATTGCTCCTACGGGAACATCTTGTATTCTCTCTTTAGCTAGTGCATCTGCCTCTTGATTCTCTGCTCTGGGGACATGGAAGAGCTTTATTGCTTCAAACCTCTTCAGAAGATCCTTAACTTGGCGAAGTTGACCAAGTAAAACCTGATTTTTGCACTCCCATGTGCCATTTATTTGCTTTATCAAAAGCAAAGCATTGCCGAACACATTCAAGCGCTGAATTGTTTGTGAAATACATTGTTCCAACCCAAGGATTAGGGCTGCATATTCCACCTCATTGTTGGAGTGGGAGTGTGATAACTGCCCCATGGAGAATACTCTTTCCTTCTGTTCATTGAAAATGACCATTCCTGCTGCAGACTGATCCATTGTTCTCTTGTATGCTCCGTCAAAGAAAAGAAAGTGAGCTCTCTCTAGCTTAGGACTTTGTTTATCTGGTGTTCCTTCTTTTGCTTCCGTGTTGACCTTCAGCTTCTTCTCGTAATGGTAATGACTGAGAATTTTTGCTAAACTAGCCCTGGTGGAGTTTTCTACTTGCATGGTGTGGTCAAAATCTTGTAGTCTAATTAACCACTTTGAGATCCTAGATGAGACATCCATGTGTCGCATTACGTATGGGAAAACTTCTTCCATTGTCAGGATTACAAATGGTCTAGGCAGGAGATAGGAGCGGAATTTTGTGGTAGCAAACATTAGTGCCAGAACCATGTGTTCTACTTCGGTAAATCCTTTTTTTGATGGGGTCATGACTTGACTAGAGAAGTAAATAGGGCACATGAAAGAAGTTTTGGGATCCTTTTGCATTAGCACTGCACCTAGTGTATCATTTCCCACACTAGGGTTCACATAAAATGGCTCGTCCCACTTAGGAGGTGAAATAGTGGGAAGCTTAGATAGGACTTGATTTACCTCAGTAAACTGCTGCTCATTCTCTTCACTCCATGAGAAAACATCCCTTTGGGTGAGTTGTTGTAGGGGAAGGACCACTTGAGATAGCAAGTGAATAAACCTGCTTAAGTATCTTACCTTTTGAAGGAAAGAAACCAACTGCTTGGCGGTGGTGGGTGATGATAAAGATACCAGAGCCTGAATCTTTCTAGGGTCAGCTTCGATTCCTTTCGCTGAAATTACATGACCAAGGAGAGTGACTTTGCTCTCACCAATGTGACACTTGTCCACGTTGAGTTGGCCACCCAGGGTTTGCAGCCTGGTTAATCCATCATAGACTTTGCTTAGATGAAGGGCTCGTGAGCTTTAGATGCAAAAATCATCTATGAAAACCCGTATTGATGTTCCAAAGTAGGGTTGGAAAACAAAAGTCACATAGCGTTGAAATGTGGCTGGGGCGTTAGTGAGGCCAAACGGTATTACTTTGTAGGCAAAACATCCCCAAGGTTTAATGAAGGTTATCTTCTTCTGATCCTCCTCCGCAATGCTAATCTGGAAGTATCCTGAGTAGCCATCACATACTGTGTAGCATTCGTGACCTGCCACTTCATTGAGTATTTCATCCTGGAATGGGAGGGGAAAGTGGTCCCTCTTCGTGGTTGTATTGAGAGGTTTATAATCCACACAGACTCTCCCCTTACCATTTTTTTTGGTGTGACTACTACTGGGGAGACCCATTCTGAGTCTTCGACAGGGTAGATGAAACCTGCTTGTAGCAAACTCCTTACTTCTTTAAGCAATGCCTCTTGTTGGATTACTCCAAGTCTTCTAAGCTTTTGTACTACGGGTTTACTGCGTTCCTTGAGCTTTATGTGGTGTTGCACTACTGTAATTCCTGTGATCTTATCATAACCATCAATGAACAAAGTAGTGAAGTTACCTAACATGGAGACGTACTCCTTCCTTTCTTCATTGGTTAACTCATTTGAGAGAATTTTTTGTAGCTTACCTGCATCCTCCAATGACTGCTTACCTGAAGATCCCTCTTGGTTTGCTGAGGTTGCTTCAGATTGTGTTAATCTGTTTGGGTCTTTAACAATGACTCTCATTACTTCGATTCTACTATCACTCTCGTCAGTGGTGGTTGTGTCTTCTCCTGAGGTAGTCGAGGAGTCGCTGGTGGACTCGTCTTCTGAAGCCTCCAAGATCATATTGCGCTGCTTTCGAGTCCTCATGTCGTAGATATGGAGTTCCCTTTAGCATCCTTCATCTGGATCACCCCGGTGCTCCAGTCTTGTTTAGCTTCCATGGCCATAAGCCAAGGACTTCCAAGAATGATGGGGTAGCCCTCCCCTTTGTGTGGCATGACGAAGATGTCTACCTCCACTTCTGTATTGAATGATTTTACTTTGACCGCATTTACAATGCCTACGCATTTTACACTTACATTGTTTGCCATCTTGGCTCGGCAGGGTGCCGGCCTACTTACCTCTAGACCTAGATGGTGCATCGCATATTTGCGCGCCACCATCTATGTAGAAGTTTGAAATCCATTGCCCTTTCATGTGAGCGTCCATGGTTGGCAGGATGTCGTCGAGATCCCTCCCAGAGATAGCCCCAACTATCCGTGGTCTTGATTTCCTGGTACTTACCATTTTCGTCCATTGCCTCCTCATTCTGGGTGCAAGGTGGAGTAATTGGGGCCAAGTTATCTTTGGGCCCTGCATTAACACAACCTGAACTAAGTCATAGGGTTGTGCCTCCTCACCTAGTGAGAAGTCCACGATGTCTATCTTCTGTTGCGGTTTAGCTGCTTGCTTGCTAGACTCGGCCTTCCCTTTCATCTTATCTTCCTTTTGAGATGCCTCCTCGTGCCTCGC
Organism: Adiantum capillus-veneris; assembly: GCF_014529385.1. Classification (NCBI taxonomy): domain Eukaryota; kingdom Viridiplantae; phylum Streptophyta; class Polypodiopsida; order Polypodiales; family Pteridaceae; genus Adiantum; species Adiantum capillus-veneris. Next base: position 102,982,973 of record NC_140940.1, on the reverse strand, counting down.
ACGCTTCACTCCCATAGCATCCACTTCTTCTACCTTCGCTTTTTCTTTGTGCTTCTCTTGAGCTGACTCTTCTACCTTCGCCTTCCCTTTAGCCTCTAAGCTAATAACACTCACTGCTTGGTTCACCGCAGGTGGTGGGGGTAGTGGCGGAATGAGAGGTTGGGGTGGTGGTTCCTGTTGTACAAGTGGTCGCAGGATTTGGACCGGTGGGATTGGTCCTGGCTGCCTCGGTAGTGGTCTTGCTCTTGGCGGAGAGATCTGATTCTATCTCCCCCCTCTATTGAAATTCTGCCTCCTCGGGTGTGGGCAGTAGTACATTCCATGGCCGTCTTCCCTGCAATTGTAACTGTGGTACTCTGGGTTCTGCCTTCGTTGTCCCCTTCCTTGTTCTGGGTTTCTGTTGGATGCATGCCCTTGCTGCAACAGATACACAGATAAACTCTCTAGTTGGGTGGTGATGCGACTCAGTAGGTCTTGCTGTTCCTCTGATGCCTCCTGTGTTTGGACTCTATGATTGGTTGTTCCAGCCACTGGGGTTGATTGGGCTGAGCTTGTTTCATCTGAATCGTTTACTCTTGCTTGCATGCGCAGCTTCTTGTCTTTAAGGCGAGCTACTTCGACTGCCAACTCATATGTTGCAGGAAACCTTCCCTTCACCTTCTCTCTAAGCGGCGACCATAGACCAGCAATGAAATGATCCTTCTTTAGGAAATTAGGCGCTCCTTTGCCTTCCTCCAGTGTGGCAACCCATCTCTCCCATAAGTCCACAAACTTTGACTCATAGGTGGCATACTCCAGCAGGCCTCCCTGCTTTAATTCTGTTAGAAAGTTGCCATAGCTTCTCCGAGGTTGTGCCTCCACCAAACCTCTTTACAAAAGAATCCCTTAACACATCCATGCATTCTTGGTAGCCTGGGGCAATGCATTATACCAGAACTTGGCCTCTACTTTCATCAGTAGAGGAAAAATTCTAAGTCATGAAGCGTCGTCATCTTTGTTGGAGACGACACAAGCAATGTCGAAATCGTCCAAAAAGTCGGTGGTGAGATCCTCACCCTTCTTTCCATTGAACGTGGGGAAAGAAACACCCACCATGGTGGTGACTCGGAAAATTACAAACCTTTTTTTTTTTTTAATTTAACATCAACAGCAACGGCTCATAGCGGTTTTTACAGGGGGTGGATGGATAGGTTAAAACAGGAAAAAAATAGAGACATTAAAGGAATGATGGTAATCTAGTATGGGGAGAATGATAGGGTTCGGGGAATTGAGGATTTGTCCTAGTACCGCCGCACCGAATAGGTAAACGATATTCTGTTGGTAGAAGACTTTCCTATCTACATAGATATTCACATGCATATGCTGCAGGAATCTGAACGGGAATGCCGTCGGCCCGTTTTCCATCATGCACAGAGGGTGGAATACTTACTTATACTCTTACCGTGCCAGTGTTGATGAGTCGGCACATCCACAAGAGGTCGTCGCCTTTCATGGGCTCTACCTTTCCTTCGTTGCTTAGTATGTACGGGGTGATGGCGACGCGTCCGACCACTCCCACCCTTTTAGCTAACAGCAATTGTAGGTAATTTCCGTAATCGGCGTGTTGCATGGATTCTACTCCATTCAACTGCAGCTCATCTCCAACCCACTGGGTCTCTCCCGTGGTAGAGAGCTTTTTCAGGATAAGTTGTACAGGGAGAGGAGGAAGGTCCTTCACTCGCTTCCCAAAACAGCAAGAGCAGTAACCGAACCACTCTTCTATAGGACGTGGGAATCTTCTCACCACTTCTTCTTCTGGATTGTTGAAGTGGATTGGTAGCACTCGCATGCGTCGTGCAAATCGGTAGGCGACCTTTCGCTGCTTGGCTTTGGATGACTTCTTCTTGACAAAGTGGGTACAACCCGGCTCTCTGAGCTTGAAGCACTTGCTTGGCCAGATGCCTCTTCCTTCGGGGTCATGTGTTTCCAGGCTAGCCTATCTTCTCCTTGCCTTTAGCTCGAGAAGCCCCTTTAGGCCACTTTGGGGTTATATCTTTGACTGCATTTTCTTTAGGGAAAAGAGGCCTCACCGTTCGCTTCCCTTCCTTGACGTGAATCACCTCCTTGCGATGAATGTCGATGTAGATGACTTCAGCCCTTCTGCTGCCTTCGTTGCTGGCACTCATCGCCCGTGTGCCTTGGTTGACAACAGTGATGGCACTTCACCAATCTCCCACCTGCTGCTTTCGATTTATAGTTAGAACAAGCAACACGAGATGGAGAATTTACCTCTTGAATGCTGATGACACTGCAGCCTAGCAGCAGCACCTCAATGAAAGCGGCTAGGGCCTCCTTCGTCTCCTCTTCTTCCGTCCTCCAGTTAGAAAATTCCTTCAGCCACTCGTCCATGATTGATAGTGGGCGTCACTTTCAGCATTGTAAACTAAAGGGTCTTAGAAAGCCCTCCTCAGTGGGGGCACCAAATGAAGGACGCAAAGCGGACCCCGAACCCCGACAACCTCTAAAACGTCGAGGGCCGAATGGCATGCCTCGAGCCTTCCACGGTAAAGCGAACAGGGGGCACCACCTAGCTTTGAGCAGCTAGGACGCAAAACCCACGATGATATGAACACCGCAAGCCTACACACCGAGAGAGAGAGAGAGAGAGAGAGAGAGAGAGAGAGAGAGAGAGAGAGAGAGAGAGAGAGAGAGAGAGAGAGAGAGGAGAGAGAGAGAAGGAGAGAGAGAGGGAGAGAGAAAGAATACTTACAAACAATGAAAACCCTCGGGGGTGTGAGGGTGAATGATTTCTGCAATATTTACAAGGCGGCATGCCGCAGTGGTAGAGAGGTAGGGGGAGGAGGTGGTGCAACCTACTTGGTGCGTTCTCTAAGGCGACTCAATGATTGTGAATACTCACCACCAAGAGCGTGCATACATGTGTGCATCGACCATTGGAGTCGAGAGATGGATGTGGTTCCCTTCGCATGGTGCAACTCCCAAGGCAAACCCAACACACAAGCCCCCTCCTCGTGATGGTGATGGTGTCAATCCCTCCTACTACACTCTACCAAATGCTTGGTTCCTCATGAATTTGCCCCCCCCCCCCCCCCACCCTCGATAGTGACCTCTCAGTGCCAATTTATAGGTGTTGGCTGCTTGGATTATGGTAATCCCAGTGTGGTTAGGGTAATCTTAATCGGGGATACAGAGAAAGTGGTGGGCCCGGTGTGGTTGACCCTTGCTTTGTTTTGGGGAGGTTATTAAAAGATGGGAATCTCTAGGTGGGCCTTTGTGACCATCACCTAGAGAGAGGATATTTACAAAATGAAAATTTACAAAGGCTCGGGTGAAAACTGAAGATAATGATAAAAACAACCTAAAAATTACTGGGATGGCGTCGTGGTTGCGTGCTGTCGGCGAATGGCGTGTTGCCGGTGTGTCGGTGTCGACCGTACTTCTTTTCGGAGTCGGCCGGGGCATGCCTTCGGTGCATTTTCTCTTTTTGTTGTTGGCGGCGCGTGCTTTGGATCCTTCTTCTTTTTTTTCGTTGATGTTGTAGACATTTTCTTTGTATTTGCAGTGTGGTGCATATATGCGTGTGTGTGTGTGTGTGTGTGTGTGTGTATATATTCGTGCATGAGGGCGGGTGTGTGAGTTTTGTATAGGAATGTGCGTGCGAAAACGTCCATGGGAAGGGGGGCTAAATATATATAATGTATATATAGTTTGTTTTTTTTCTTTTTTTTTTCTCTGGCGGATGGTCGGCGGCCTGCCCTTCTGCGCAAGGCGGATGGGGGGGGTAGAATAGGTGTGTGTGTGTGTGTGTGTGTGTGTGTGTGTGTGTGTGTGTGTGTGTGTGTGTGTGTGTGTGTGTGTGTGTGTGTGTGTGTGTAGGGTAGGGTGTGTGTTTTTGTATGTGTGTATTTGCGTATGAGGACGGTGCTGCCCAGAGGGCGTGTGTGTGTGTGCGTGGACTGTGGACGGCTGCGCACAGCGCGATGGCAGAGAGGGGAGAGGGGGGGGGGGGGGGGTTTGATAGCGGGCTTGCTGTTCACAACGCGATGGGAGAGAGGGGAGAGGGGGGGGGGGGGTTGTGGGTGTGTGGGTGTGTGCATATGCGGTGCTGCTTGGAAGGGCGTGAGAGAGAGAGAGAGAGAGAGTGTGTGTGGACCTCCTTTGCTAGCGTGGCCTGAGCGCCCGAATGAGAGAGAGAGAGAGAGAGAGAGAGAGAGAGAGAGAGAGAGAGAGAGAGAGAGAGAGAGAGAGAGAGAGAGAGAGAGAGAGAGAGAGAGAGAGAGTCGAGGCGGAGCTCTGAGAGGGAGAGTGTGAGGGAATGGGAGGGGTGAGGATTGGGGATAAGAGAGAGAGAGTGTGTGTGAGGGAGAGTGAGGGGGGAAGGGGGGGGGGGGGGGGCGGTTGTGGGGCATGGGAGCTTGAGGACGAGAGGGAGAGATTAGTCAATGGGTGGGGGGGTGAAGGAATATATCGGCGGGCCAAAGAGGGGGGAATGAGGCCGAGGGGAGGGGAATGAGGCCGAAGGAGGGTGAGGCGAGCGGGTGGGGAAGATGGAGGAGGGGTCGGGTAAGAAATATTAGCGGGCCAAAGGGAGGTGGGGAATAAGGATACAGGGTAATGTGAGGGGAAATGTAGGGTGAGTGTAAGAATACGGAGAGCGGGAAGGGGGGGTTTTTCATGCAGCTCACATAGAGGGAGCACGAGAGAGGGGTCGGGAGTTTCTACCTGGCCGGGGAGGGTAAATTGGAAGAGAGAGATATTAGGGAAGGGGGTATGTAGGGAAAAATGGGAGAGAGGGAGGGAGTGTTTTATCCAATGCCCATAGGGCGAGGGGGGGGGAAAAATAAGCTATGGTGGGTGGGTACTGAGAGTGGGGGGGGGGGGGGGGGGGGGGGGGTGAAATGAGTTTTTTTTCTTTTTTTTCTTGATTTTTGAAAGTCGGCTATCACTATTATCTTCCCTAGCTTGTGCCAAGATGGGATGGGTGGGAAAGGAGGAAGGGGGGTCTACATTTAATATTGGAGATGCCACAAGTCTGTAGCATGTTCATCTGATAGAGGTTGACATTATTTCCACAATCAAGAAACGTAAAGAGAGAGAGTGTTCCTAAGCACCAAGGGCCTTTGCTACTGACACTTCTTGCAAGGTGCACGATTCGTCGAGTTCCTCCCTTTTGATGCGTGTGCAAACTGTCCTTCTAACTCGCCTTCTCTTCTTGTGCTTCCTCCTATGGAGATGACGTGATTCTTACTCCCCTGCAACAAGCATGCATGGCCGTACACACACCGAGAGGATGCTGCCGATTATTACAAGGCCTTAAAAGGGTCTACATTGACACAGAAGAAGATCGAAAGCTCGACGAGGATGGCTATGGAAAAACCTTCAAAGAGGGAGAGAAAGAGATGGGGAAAGAGAGAGAGAGAGAGAGAGAGAGAGAGAGAGAGAGAGAGAGAGAGAGAGAGAGAGAGAGAGAGAGAGAGAGAGAGAGAGAGAGAGAGAGAGAGAGAGAGACTACATGCCTGCCCGAAAGTCAGTGAACAAAAGGGAGAGAAAAATGAAGGGGTGGCAGCAGGTGTGTGTGTGTGGGTTGGCAAAGATGTGCTACAGATAGTAGGTGGTTGGCGAGTGTGGGCCGAGAGAGAGAAATAATAGTGGATATGGGCCTTACGATTGCCTGCATGTCTTTTTTTCTTTTTGTTGTCATTTTAACGGACACACGTGTCTTGTTGTCCTTGGTGCTGCCAAGCGCCACTATCGATGGACATAACTCAATGTGATAAAATTAAAGCAGCAGGAGCCCAACTTGAATAGGTGGCAAGCCTCATACATTAATTCATAGTACCTTCCACTCAGTAGTTGTTGTATTGTTGGAACTGAGGCCTGTTCTGAGGATTCACCTGCAAATGACTTGAGCTTTATAGGTGGGCTCACTATTTTGCGCAAGCTTTTCAAGGAGGGTCGCGGTGGGGTAGGAAGGGACATTCCCCTCCTAGTGAGCAGAAGTATATAGCAAGTTTGCAATTACATTTTGTGAATGCAAAGAAGAACAAGCTAGAAGATGCACATCTCTGCTTGTGGACAGACAGACATAGTAACCTATATGCATGACATCTATGATAATGGATTGCCTTCTAAAGCTTCTATCAGAAGGGCGGGATTTGCAGGGGATGATCTGGAAAGAAGCGGCACAAGGAAGCTCAAAGTTGGGCATGGTCAACTAACAAAGAAATCCGGTTAATCTTCTGCCGACACTGATGTTGCTTGATGTTTATTCAATAGTTATCCTTGAAATCCTATGGTTGAGTTTAATACAATTAGGGTGCGCTCCCACGAATCTCTCCCCCCATTCTTTCTTTTGCTTCCCTCTTTCACGTCCCCAATTAGCGCTGATGTAGTTGTACTACCCCATGTTTATGCTACATGCAGGAGTTGAGGCGTGTAAATCTAAACACAAACACGAAATATCGACTATTTGTGTTCTCCTTGAGTCTACTCTCCATGTCTCTTAGCTAGCTCATCACCTTTCTATGATGCTCGGAACCACAAAGCTTTCTTAAAAAACTCCAATTATGATAATATTAAGAAACCATTAATAATAATATTAGCATACTCTGACCATACCTACATCTACACATGCAACTATGCTACCAAAGCTACATAGACTCTACGACATATGAAAGAGACTTGTTGTAAACAATCTTTTAGTGGAAAATTAATATGAATTTAAGTAACCAAAGATTGTCAAGAGCAACGCATGCTAAAACTCAGGGGGAAAAAAACACACTTATATTCCTTGTAACATCGAAAGAGCCATATGGAACCTCCAACTTCCTTCCTTTTTGATCCGGTTCCGAAAAAATCCCAAAAATTTGGAATTTTTCAAAATGTTCAAAACTCAAATTTTATCTTCTTAAAACCCCCCTAAATCTATTTTAGGGTCAAAAAAACATTTTTTGACCTCAAAAAGTCAAAACGTGCACCCAAAAACCCTAAAATTCAAATTTTTATAAAAACTTTTGAAAAATCTTTCTTTAATACCCAAAGCTCCCCCAAAAGTAGTCCTTAGGCAAAAAGTTATTTTCTCTCTCTAGAACCCCTTTTCCAACTCCTCCTTGGTTGCAACCATCACACTCATCCTCTACTCCAACACTCTCTCTCTCTCTCTACACCATCTCCATTGTTGCAGCAAGGAAGCTCCTCTCTCCTCCCCTACCACCTTCCATTGCCACACCAAGCAAGGGTTATCCACCTTCTCCTCCCATTGCCACAAGGGTTAACCACCATCTCATATCACTTTATCCCACCTACATTGTAGCAACAAGCAAGGTCCTTCTCCTCCTCCTAATTTTCTTTGCTCAACCATGGCCAACTCTACTTTGCAAAGGCGGCAAAAGGATGAGGTCACAGCACTTGCATGCCACAACACTAGAGGTATAGATGATGAGTGGGTGCCACAAGAGTTCACCAAAGGTGCTTGGATATACATACAACCTCATCGTGTACGGAATCGTGCAAACTTGGATCTTCATTGGAAAGGAAAGCTCCTTGGCTTCAAGAACCGCAAAGAAAAGGGGACTGTAGCCATTGTGTAACATATTTTCTCAATGTCAACCATGCAATTGTAACAACCACCTCAATTTCCAACACATTGTAAGTACATGTTTTGAGAATACAAAGCTAGGTGTGAAATCACAGTGTAATGTTATCATGGATTCATACTTAAGATTTGTCATGCATTTATAGTCATATTTCCATCCACGTTGGTGGAGGAGCAGCCACTACATAGTCTCTCCGGCACATTCTATGCTATACATGCGGATATTGGAGCAACAATGTTCCCACATCTTTGCCCAACCAAACTGGTTCAAAGAAGGATTTTCTTCTATTCTCACTCCTATATTGTCCCTACTTCTACACAAGCGTTTGGAAAGCTTGAACCCATCAATGTAACTTCCTTATTAAGTATGGAGTGGCCGGTGCCAGATTTGTGGTCGGTAACATAAAAAAAAAAGATGATAATAGATGTCCAAAACTCTTTGAAATACTCTAAAGCTTCTAGGTCTGTGGGCTTGAGTTGGTGTTTGCCTATTCATTGTTTTGTGCACATTTTTAAAGAGTTTGGATTTGGGAGACTACCACAATGCTTGTATGTAAATATGTGCATTACGAGGAATTAGGAAGGCTTTTAGAAGAGGACTGGGTTTTTGTGGAGGGCATGCACAACGGGGGACCGGTACCGTTGTTGTAAGGTTGGAGCTTCAGGTATTGGAATGCGCTATTTGAAACACTACAAGAGGTTGTGTGCTCTTGTGACGCTCTTAGCGACGGAAATAAACTGGGTTTTTATAACCCCCGGCGTCGCTATAACCGTCGCTAAAAGCGTCGCTACGAGAGCGTCGCTATCTGCGTCGCTATAGGCGTCGCTATGAGCGACGCTCATAGCGACGCCTATAGCGACGCAGATAGCGACGCTCTCACAGAAGAGTATAGCGACGCATATAGCGACGCTACAGAGCCATAAATAGCGACGCTTATAGCGACGCTTATAGCGACGCCTGAGAGAATATTTTTTTGGTGGCAGGGCATTGAATGCCCTGCCACCCATCAACCATATTGTACTTGATTCACTTTTTAAAAAAAGTGCAAAGGTAAATAATAGACCCAAAATAGTCACCCACAAGACGCATTGTTTGCAAAATTGACAATTGTACACATCATAGACAAACTGAATTGATTGGCAAATGTAATAATGACAATTGTACAACATCATAGGCATAAAGAATTGATTGGCAAAAGGAATTGCGGTGACAAATGTAATAATATACATGGTTCAAAAAGACGTATAAAATCCATCTCATGATACATAAGCTATGAGAAACCCTAAACTAATGCTATCTAGCTACGGCTAAACTGACGTCGTCTAATCAGACGTCTCATCGCGTCCAAGCGGCGTATCTGTCGGATTCTGCAAAAAAAGACAATAAGACAGTTTTCAGTAAATATAAACATATAACGACATTTATAAAACAATACAAAAAATAAAAAAGAGTAAACCCTAACACTAACCATGCCGCCGCGAGAACTGAGAATGTCCATCAGGGCGTTTAAGCCCTTCCTGTCTGCGTACTCGCGCTCGTACGGTGTGGGATCACGTCCTGTCATCGACCACTGTCAAAACATACAAAGATTTCATTATGTTAGAACTAAAAAACTCATAAACCCTAAACTATCGAACATGCATAAAGAGCAATGTGAAAAGACTTACAAAATCGGCCTCAAATGATGCCCATCCACCGCTCCCCAAGTGGTGCGAGCTCCCTGCCTCTACTCGCGCTCTGGCTGCATCCTTTTGTTGCTTCCACTTGTCGGGATTCTCGCGCGCTGCTTTCTTCGCATTCTTCCAATCTTCTTTGGCCAGCCAATCTGGCCTATTCCACCCATTCTTGATTGCTTTTTGCACTTCGGAACGCTTGTGTTTGCAGTATTCGCGCATTCGAATCTTCATCAGGTCTTCATTGAAGCGCTGATCCCGTGTTGGAACGGGAAACTCATCATGAAGTATGCTGATGACTCTGTTTTTTAAATCACTTGGTACTTCACTCCATTTGTTTAGTATATAGTGTCTAAACAGCTGAGAGCAAAGACCACGCATGCGCGAGATCACCTTCTTGCCGTCATCATCCATGATGATGCCGCCGCTGATGTCGACGGAGTAAGGCAAGCCCTCTGGCCGGTGACGCGTGAACCTGGGTGTCCCGGCAGGGGTCTCTAGCGGCGTGTCGATGGGGGTACGGACGTCAGGTGTCTCCATCGGCGTCTGGGCGCCGAAGCGAGGAGTGTCGAGTGGGGTGGCTCCTGGCGGAGTAGGTAGAGGTGTGTAGCTTCTAGGAACAGTCAGCCGTGCAAAACCTGGCGTAGACGGCGATGCTGTGGCTGGTGTGGGGGCGGGCAAAGAAGGGGAGGGTAAAGAGCCTCGTCGAACACGAGGCGGTGTGGAGGAATCGGTGGCGGAATCCCCACAACAACCGCCACCGCCACCACTAGAGCGCCGGTGTCTAGACGAGTGTGACGCTCGTCTCGTCGACGCCGAAGCTTCGGAGAGCGCCGAATGCTCCGAAAGAGAGGGAGATGCGGATGGTGTAGGAACGCGCGATGATGCGCCAGAGCGATGACGCTCCACGTACCACTGTCTCTGCTGTGGTGACAAAGAAGAAAGAAACTCCTCATCATCCATACCTGCATTAAACACACGAATATTTAAACTCCTTATTGAATGAATAGAGTAGACAATGACGCAAAGACCATTAAATACAATGACGTAATGACGCATATAAATACAATGACGCAATGAATCGAGTGATAGAAGAGGCAAGTCGAAAACTCAGAATTTTCAATCAAAAGATGTGAGCGCGAGTAGAAAAGAGCGTTACACACCATGGAAGCTACTTAGAGAGCTAGAGCTTTTACAGCACGGAGCAAAATTGTTCAAATACAATATTTGTGGCTTTAAGAGATCTCTCTCTCATCCTCGCATAACTCAGCATAACTTCCTATATCTATATAGAGCTCTCCGTTTAAACACATATCCTCTGTTTCATTTTGTAGCTCCTCTGCATGCACCCCATATAGAGTAGTAGCATCTTGATGCTCGTCTGGCACCACCGCAGCGGCTTCTGATTGAGCATCTTCTCTGATCTCCTCCATTGATGTCGTTGTGATTGGCACATGGTAGCCTTCATACGTCCTTGCACTACGAGGGGCTACCTCTATGACGTACCACCAGTTTGATGTAGACTTTGTAGGATGAAATACTACCTGCCAGAGCCACATAACTTACATGAGAGCCACATAACTTGTAAAAGGGGGATGTTAACTATTTATATACTTACTTGTTCACAATGCTCGGGTAGTACGAAAGTGTCTCTTAGGTCAGTCCATTTCTTAGTAGAATCCACCTCAAGAAAACCAGACTCTCCTCTACGCACAGTAGCGTTTCGACCCTCCATGATTATCTTGAACCATTGCACGTCGAACAAGTCGACAAAAAATCCTCTGTAATCGATCCTCAAAATCTCTTGCAGCGTGCCGAAGTAAGTGAGTTCTGCCACCACGGGATCTGCATCAGAGGAACGTCGTCGACTAGACTGTTCAAATTTTGCCATGATTCCACAATCTTGAGTAAAACGCTTTTTGTCGATTCGTTCCACCCTAAAATGTCGACCTTTACACCATGCTGCTGTGTATGACTTATACTACAACGAACAAAGATTATGAGTGGCCGTTCAAACGTTTATAAATAAAGTCACTTGCTAGTCGTACATTGCAAACTTACCTTGGTCGCGCAACCCCGAGAGTACTCCCACTCTTCTTCAGTCACTTCGTCACCGCATTGTTGTGCGCTTTTCAATTGGTTGTGCAACCATCTTAAGCTCATGAAGGTTGGTAGGCTCTCCAGAACCGCTGGATAGTGCATCGGTGGTCGTCTTCCCCGTCTCCACTCGATTCGTGCCCTTTGTCGCTCTTGCTTTGCATCCTCATATTGTGAAATCCACTTTTGCATCACTGGATTGTGAAGCATGCAAAATCGGTTGATTTTAGCCTCTAGATCTTCCGTCATCTTCTTCTCAACACCGAGATTGCACATGACAATCCCAGATATGCGCTCATCATCTATGGTTCGCCATAGCGTGTCCGGGGATTTATCAAATCCGTCTAGCCACTCTCCAATGTACACTAGGGACTCTGATACCAACCAACCTTCTGCCATGCTACCCTCCGGACGTGCCTTTTGACGCACATATCCCTTAAGCGTTTTCATGAAACGCTCTAAGAAGAACATCCATCTGGAATGAACTGTGCCAGCTATTTCCACCTCTAACCATGCTTGTGCAGACATCCTTGGTGGCTCTCTTCCCAAAAAGCCATCGCGTAACACATGATTCTCCGGAAGATACGCTTGATGACCTTCGTAGATTTGCTTCTTCAGTGAGGGTGCCCTACGTGCATTCAGTCTAGGTCCACATGTGACACATGCTCTGTATCCGCTTGTTTGAAGCCCTGCATGTATACACATGATAATAGATCAACTATGGGGAAAAACAAGATTTACAGTGTCTGAGAGAGGAGTGTCAATAGATCACCTGAGCATTCTGTTAGCCCGGGATAGTCATGCATGGTCCACATTAGAATACCTCTGATCAAAGCATTCCGTCGTCCTGTGTGTCGGCTCATATCCACCACCTCTATGCCAATCCACAATTGTTGTAGCTCTTCCAATAGTGGACGAAGATACACATCCATATTCCCCACTTTATATCGCCCTGGCACAATCAAGCTTAGCCATAGGTGCCCCTTCTTCGTAGTCAACCACGGGGGAATGTTGTAGTTGACGATGACAACGGGCCATACACTGTAAGATGTTGATCTTTGACCAAATGGATTTACGCCATCCATAGCCAGGCCTAAGCGCAAATTTCGAGCTTCCCTGGCAAAATCCGACCATGTTCCATCTATATGTTTCCAGGCTGCGCAATCTGCAGGAATTCGTAGCACACCATCCGAAGATTTATTCTCCTCATGCCATGATGCTAGGGCGGCCATGGACTTACATTCGAAGAAATGCTTGATGCGAGGAAGCAAAGGAAAATGTCGCAAAACCTTTTGTGGAATTTTTGTCCCGTGGAGATCTACTCGATATCTTTCGGAATCACATTTCGGACACTTCTCCATGTCTGTGTATTCCCCTCTGAAAAGAATGCAGTCATTAGGACAAGCGTGGATAGAATTGTAATCCATCCCCAAGTTTCGCAAAATCTTTCTTGCTTCATCTCGAGAATCTGGCATCACATTGTCAGCTGGTAGAATGTGCTCTTTCAGCAATCTACACAACATAAAAATATGATACAGTCGTGTAAAAATCTATCAGATCATTATACATTTAGAGTTCTATTAAAGTAAACTAATTGTAATAGATCACCTGAAAAGCGCTGTGACGCTAGTGTCACTCCATCCAAACTTTGCCTGCATGTTGAGAAGAACCAGGAGTGCTTTCAATCTAGACATACGTGCTCCATTATACAATGATGTATCGGCTTCACTTTTCATATCATCATAGATAAGCCTTTCTGAATCCATGATCGTCTCGATCATTTCATCAATCTCGGGCTCAAACATTGCCTCGTTGGGAATGTGCTCTGCATGATCATCCCCCGAGCTGTCAGAGGCTACATCTTGTGGCCTCACATATGCTGCTTGACCAAAGCGCCTGCGAATACGTCTATTGGGTTGCAAGATTGCTGCTTGTTGGCCAGCGTCAGAGTCCGACGAGTTATAATTGGCAACAACTCGATCTATAATAGATGGATCGAACTCGCCAAATTCGCGAACGTGCTGCAAAGAAACACGTCTTGTCCGTCGCACAGCATGCTTGCATTGATTACAAGGACATAAGACCCTCGTTGAGAGATAGGTGTTTCGGTTGGACGGTCCCACATCCTCGTCGCTACTCATAATGAGGATAAAAAACTTATAACCTGGACAACAAATTTAATATTCTATTGGCATTCTTCGTCTTATCTCTCTCTCTCTCTCTCTCTCTCTCTCTCTCTCTCTCTCTCTCTCTCTCTCTCTCTCTCTCTCTCTTTACCTCACATTCTCTAGTCATGTCCAATCCCCGCACACCTCGGTCTAGAGGTGCACGGAGATCAGAACCACCGGGTTATAATCTCGTCTTTATTGGTCAATACCTATATTTGTGGGTACAAGAAATCTCGACACCCACGTCTACATGATACTGCATGTAGTGGACAAAATCCCTTTGCCTCTTCTCTAGCTGTAGCACTTCACTTCATCTTAACATCTTTTCACAGTAGATCTTTTCACTGTTCGTCTAACTCTAAACCCTAAACCGTAAGTAATTCTTGTGTGGACTCGATCTAACGTAAATAACCGTAAATCTAAATAAACGTAAATCTAACTAAAAATAAAGCTAAATCTAATTTAACGTAAGTCTAATGACTAGAGGTTGTCTAGATGGTCATTGTGTCGGGGATGTAGTGACTCTTGCCGCCCTGAAGATACACCTTCTTCCCTATCTTCTGAAGACATTTCACCAGTACTTTTGGATCGACGGAGCCCACCATGAGTGAAGGCAGCAATACCCTATATTCCATTGAGGGCTTTCTTCACCCGCTTCATGCAGGCATCGCAGTCTATGGAGACCCGCATCTAATCTAATATAACGTAAATCTAAATCTAGCTTAAATAAACGTAAATCTAGTTAAAAATAAACCTAAATCTAATTTAATGTAAGTCTACATATAACCTAATCTTTAACGTCTTTTAAGATAGTTTCCTACGACGTTATAACTCTCTTCTTCCTGTGTGTGTGCGCGTGTGTGGATGTGTGTGCCAATAAAAAGAGATAAATGGTATAACCTTTCTATCACCCATGCCAAGTATGATAGATTGATTATGCCATTTCTCTCTTGAATAATAGGTCTTCAGTTCAACTCCTCGTCGGCTAGATCTTTAGGTCTTTTAATTTTAATTAGTTTTCTACGACGCTCCCTTAGTTTCTCTTTCTTTCTCTCTCAATGTGTGTGCGTTTTTTTGGATCGTATGCATGTTTTCTTTCTCTTTTCCTCTCTCAATGTGTGTGTTTTTTGTTTATGCATGTTCTCTCTTTCTTTTCCTCTCTCAATGCGTGCGTTTTTTGTTTATGCATGCTCTCTCTCTCTTTTTCTCTCTCAATGTGTGTGTGCATTCTTTGTTTATGTATGTGTGTGCGTTTTTGCACTCTCTCTCGCTCTCTCTCTCTCTCTCTCTCTCTCTCTCTCTCTCTCAAAAACACTATGTGTGTGTGTGTATGTGTGTGTGTGAGAGAGAGAGAGAGGGAGAGAGAAAGAGGGGAAGGGAACATGAGAATGAGGAGAGGGAAGGAGCATACCTGGCTCTCCTTCCTCTCCTCGTGTGTGTGTGTGTGTGTGTGTGTGTGTGTGTGTGTGTAAAAGAAAAAGAGAGAGAGAGAGAGAGAGAGAGTGAGGGAGAGCGTTACCTGCTCTTTGCTTGAGGGCGCCGAAAACCTCAGATCTGAGATCTGAGTTTTTGGGCGCGCTCGGTTATTTTTTTTACCCCAGCTGGCGTCGCTATGAGCGTCGCAAATTTCTTTGTAAATTTGCAACGCTCATAGCGACGCTCATAGCGACGCCGGGAATTTTTTTTTTGAGCGTCGCTGTGTGAGCGTCGCTAATGTGAAGAGCCTCTTGTAGTGAAATCCCGCACCTCCTTGTACATACGATTTCACTCTGATCGTTGGATGTGCAAGCTTGGAGTGTGGACTCCCTTACAGAGTGTAGACGGCGCTATTGCAAGCTTTGACATTGCAGTGAAGATGTCCAACGATGCTTTGGAGGTAGTCCAAGTGAACAAACATTGGACTCTCAGTAATATGCGAGAACATTTGGTTATTATGGGTTTTGAGGCCCTTCAACAAGCACAATTTCGTTTACAAGGTCACAAGGTAAGAATCCTTCCACCACATTTTCAATACATCATGGTTTGTTGATCATTGGATGCTTATTGTAATGAATGTCCGCAGATTGGGAAGAGAATGGAAGACAAATTGAAGGTCGAGGAGGACTGGAGGATGGATGGAACTATGCTATCAATCTTATAACTTTGTAACTCTTGCAATTTTCAAAACGATCTCCAATGTAATCAACATGATTTTCTTCGGCAAATCATGCCTTTGAATATAATTTTTCGCATTGAGATGAGAAATCATTTTTTGGTGAAAGTGCCTTTTTTTTTAATGTCTTTAAAAAACGGTCCATTATAAAAGGGGGGCCACCTAACTCATTCACTATTTTCACTTTTGCAACTCTTGAGCTCCTCCACTCTCTATCTACACCCCAGTCTAAACATGGATGCTTCCACAGCCTCTGCATCTGCAGCCACATCCACCCCTTTGTCACGCTTCATCCTCTTCCTCGAGGACACCAAATACAAAGGGAAGTTGGACCTCCACACCTTTTTCACTCGTCTCCCTGAGCTTGACGCCACAATTTCCCTTCACATGGATGCATTTGCCGAGATTTTGCGTTCATGGAGGAGCACATCATAAAATATTATGTATCTATCTCCCCACATGCAGGGATCTGGGTGCCTTGTGATCTTTTGCGCTATATACACAAAGGTGATCGCCCATTCTCCAAGCGGTTGCAACGATTCCAAGAAATTGCCACCGATGCAGGCCATTACTTGGATGAGCAAGCCCCAGGGGTGTCAGCGCTCAAGAAGTGCAAGTTGGGGGTGGAGTACCTTTCTCGGCTTGCAACATTTATCTTCTTGGTGAGCGAGGAACCTGATTTGGAGGAGCTCCGCTTACCACACCTTCAGGTTGGGTCCTTTATCAAGGACACAAAGGAGCAGCAGGTTACCCCCATGAACCTTGCAGTGGAAGGAAAGACACTCCGGCTCGAGTACCCCAGGGGTCTCGAGGAAGTGGTTGAGAAATCCATAGTTGTGGCTGGCCCTAGTGACACTCCAGTGCCACTACCACTCACGATGTGGCTATCCCAGAGGTAGAAATCAGCCGCTTCTCCTCAGTGGTAGTGGATGGGGAGGAGTATGTGTTTATGCATGATCTGGAGAAAGCATTTTGCCTGCACATGGATGAATGATTGTGCTATGCAACAGCACCAAATGTCCCTTAGACAATACACCAGATGCCCTAGAAAGCAAGCTCTTGCCAGTTGGGGACTCTGTTGCTGACACTATTGCAGTTGTATGTGCGGAGGTCCTAGCAGCAGAGTAGTTACACGTGGCTGAGGAAGAATTCCAAGCCACGAAAGCCAAGGTTGAGGCTGCTAGGATGCCTATGCCATTATGCAACCTCCCATATGATGATCCAAAGCTCGTATCTGCGGTGCATGGGAGCATTGACTTGGATGCAAAGGGCAACAGGGAGGAGGAAGACAAGGATCAGGAGTAAACTGTATCCTAATTTTCATGTTACTATTTTATCCTTCATTGTCTTTTTTATCAACCTTCATCGATTTATGACAAGATGTCGTGGAGCTTGATGATTTTGCTGCAAGGACGGGTGGCAAGCGGACGGGCTTTGGACCTCAAGCTTCCCTTGCGCATTACCTAGGACAACTCCCCCCTGGCGATATGGCCATTATCCATACTGAATTTACTCCCCGAGCCCATTTTATGACTTGGTCGTTGAAAGCTTTGAGCAAGTTTTTGTGTTTGAGCACCATTGCTCAAACTACGCATCAAGTATTCCTAGTGCGTAGATCCCTTGTATGCACAGCGTTTGGCACTGGCTTTCGTGGTAAAGTGCTTGCCCAGATAGGGATACATGCTTCCATTGGCTCAACTGACGCAAAGGCCATAGTGCAATCCCTCTTGACTAGGGAGTTGCCTTACATGCAAACTAGGCGCCAGGAAATGGTCAAGAGAATTATGAACTCCTCAGATACATGATGTAAAATCATCGTTTTGGAAGTAATAAAAAATATTTGGAATTATCTCTCTATCTTGCAAACTCTTTTAAATGTGATTTGTCAACCTTGAAAATTGTTGTAATTGGTGATATGTTTCAATAAGCTGTCTTTTTTTGCTTGAAGTAACAACATCGTTCTGGGTCTATTATCTTTGTAATGATATGACTTTGCAATTTCAAGTTCTGTATGTAGTTTCAGTTAATTTAGGTATTTTAAGTACCTTGGGGAGTAGATAAGCCCTCCAGGAGCAAAAAAAATCCTGGCCACAAGGGCGCGCAAATGGCCCATCCATCAGTTTTGGATAGGCCATTTGCGCGCCCTTGTGGCCAGGCTTTTTTTGGCTCCTAGTAGGCTTATCTACCCCCCACAGTACTTAAAAAGCACAAATTTATTGAAATCAATTGGTTTTGCATCATTAATTTAGATGGAGCCTTGTGGCCACCCTTTTTATGGAAATTTCAACATATGTTCACACTCAAGGACACTAGAAAAGGTGAAATCAATTTTGAATTTAAGGTTCCAGCACACTATCACCTGCTTTAGCTCTACCTAGTACACCCCTGCACCAAAAAGCCCAATTACATTGGACATTTGAAAAATCCAAATTAATGTTGCATAGACACTTGGTTTCACAATATGTTAACTTTTTTTATATCCTATGGGGAATTCAAAGCTTGAAATGGCCAAAAAAGGGTGGCCACAAGCCTCGATCTAAAATAATGATGCAAAACCAATTGATTTTAGTAAATTTGTGCTTTCTAAGTACCCTGGGGGTAGATAAGCCTACCAGGAGCAATAAAAAGCCTGGCCACAAGGGCGCGCAAATGGCCCATCCAAAACTGATGGACGGGCCATTTGCGCGCCCTTGTGGCCAGGCTTTTTTTTTCTCCTGGAGGGCTTATCTACCCCCCAAGGTACTTAAAATACCTAAATTTACTAAAATTAACTGAAATTACATACAGAACTTGAAATTGCAAAGTCATCTCATTACAAAGATAATAGACATAGTTGACACAACTGTTGATCATATTGTCATTGGAAAGTCAAAACATTACAAAGATAAGGGTGTGCAATACAAAAAGAGGGGTAACTTCAGCTAATACTCAGAGTCTTGTTGCAATCGACGTGCAAGCTGCATATCTTTTGGTTGTATTGTCACTCGCTTTGCATGAATGGCGCATAGATTGGTATCTTCCAACACCGAAATGATGTGGGCCTCTACAAGCTTCTTGAATAGCCTCTAGAGCTATTGCTTGCATTCTATACTGATTTTTATAGCTTTGAAGCACCTCCTTCATTGTGCGAGCAAAGGGGGCGCGTCGAATCAAAAGCTCCGTAGTCTTTTGGTAGTGGTGGATTTCTGCAAATGCCCTTGCTATTTTTCGGCGCCGCTGCGGTTGTCTTGGGGGCACTTGCACATTTGTTGGCGGGCGGCGGTTAGGCTTCTTGAAAAACTTAGACTTGCACCTGTTTACATGCTTAGGGGCTGGTTCTACAGCCTCTTCTGATTCATCCTCTTCCCTTGGCTGCCGATCTTTTTGTGTGGGGAGAGCTCTCTGGCCTTGAGGCAGTGTCTTCCTCCCAATGACCACCCGATGTGTGCGCGGTATTTTATCTCGCAGCCATGGTGGCTCACTCTCTAATTCAGTGTCTGTATGGACCACCCGAGTCTTGGATGGTCCTGCTTGTGATTAGTGGTGCGATGGCTACTCCCTATCGGATTATGTTGTTTTCTGGCCATGTTCTTCTCTCCAGCGCTGGGCACGTTACTTCATTCTTTTTCTAGGTGTTATATCTTGAGGAGGTGTAGATTCAACAGCCCTCGATGAATCTTCTACCCTACCACCATGCCCACTGCCAGAAGAGTTCCTAGAACGGCCAGGTGTTCGTGGCCTTTTTCTTGTGCCTTTAAGCCATGCCGGCTTCTCACATCCTTGGAGGGTTTTTTTTTTGGCAGGCGGATGCTCTTTTGCGGTTTGTTTGGTGCGCGCCATTTCGTTGGTAAGAGCTCACCTGTTCTTAAGAAATGAGTGGTTTATGAGAGCACGCAATATTTATAAGGTCCCATTTAAAAAGGGCCATGTTCACACTAATTTTGAAAAAAAATAAAAAATAAACATGTCGTTAAGAGTTGGACCCTGCGTTCACGTTTAGTGACTCGCGTAGTATCCACTTTGATCCTTGTTGCACTCTGCATCGCCGCCATGCAGCATGCTTGGTGGGACCTTGCGACATTTGCCACTTGTTGCTATGCTCTTGACGACTCCATTTCCGCACTTCAATAGAAATCTTGGATTGTCGCACAGGCTCCATTGTGAGCTTACGAGAAAATGTTGTGCGAAAAAATCAGTTGAACATCTCCTCCAAATAATTGGATTGCACCATTCCACCACCATGTCGAGTATTTTTGAAGTACACTCCCCTTGCTCGATAATGGGACTTGTCCATGCCTTAAGTGCTAAAAATTTCAAGCGATCCATACTTGTGCATAAAAAATGCACCATGCGCAAACAAGATATGTTGTTCACATGAGTAAACGATCCACATTATTTAATAAAAACAATCCCTTGTAATAAATACACACGTAAAATGGCTTACTATGTAATGTGTGATGTTGTTTTCACCCCAAGAAAGGGTGAAGACCTTGGTAAAATCCACCAAGGCTTCTTGAAATGATTGGCGTTGTTCTTTTGTTGTGTTGTTAAGGTCCATAAGCTTGACCATTTTATCAAAATGTGTCCAAACTTTCTTGTGCTTGTTTGCAAGCTTGCCATTTGAATCATTGTTAGTAGTAGCTTTGCATAACTCCTTCCAAAGCTCCCAAAGGTGACCTGCTTGCTGGTTGGAGCTGTTTTGAGCATCATATCGACTTGGCTTTCCTTGGGAAACTTTCTTCAAGAAGTGTCTAGCTTTTTGTCCACTCATTGACACTTGTTGAGAAATTTCATGGGCCTCCCCTGTGTTCTTTGCAGCACCGATAAACACATTTCCATCGTGACAACCAATGGAATTCAAGAGTACCTCCACTCTTTCGATCGCTTCTTGGGACTTTTCCAACGGTTTCATTGTGAAAGCATAGCCAATGTGGAGCTTCAATAGCCTATCAAAAATGCGTATGAATGCGACCAACCTTTGCAGTGCTCTTATGTGATTTTTGTCTGTTAGGTTTGTACCCTCGAGTGCAAAAAGGACAAGGCATAAGAGAAGAAGCCCCTTGTTTGAAGCCAAGCAAACACTTTATGGTCTTCAAATCCCCACCTAAGTGCCACTCCAAATCATAACTACCAAAACCCTCAATCTCCAACTTCTGACCTGCAATTTGGGAGTGTATTACTTCTGTGATCCATGGAGTTCTCTCAAAAATCCATGAAAGTACTCCATTGGTCTCTTTGGGCACCTCAATAGCACCCAACCACCAAATGTCTTTCTCTGATTGTACGCTAAAAGATGGGGTGGCAAATTGCTCGACTGAATCCCTTCGCTTGGCTTGCAGAAGGGCCTTGTTCATTAGAGTGACACTTAGCCTCTCTAACCTTCGGCCTTTCACTATTTGACACTCATCAAGTTTCAGCACAAAAGAGACTTTTGTGCCAAGCACTACACAATAAATAGTGCCAAGACCTTAAACTTCAGAGTCTATGATAAGAACAATACCAAAGAAAAAAGTAAAGTGTGTCACCTTCTTCAGGTAACTCGTAAAATCTAAGTATGGCTTCTTGAAGCCTTCTAAGATCCACAAAAATATTGTTCCACATTGTGTAAGGAAAGACCTTCTCCGAAGGTCTTATGGATTGTTTCTTACCTTTTCTCCTTGTCTTTGTTGCCCACGAAGCATAAAGGAAAGTTGGCATTGTATCCTCAATGTGTAGGTATGTCCCAATGCGGGAGAACACATCTTCGTTTGTGGCCTTCTTTGCAAGATTGGCCTTGTGAGGAACGGAAAATAGGTTTTCCACAATGCCATGTTCTTTGAGGGAATCCTTTAGGAGTTGGAAAATAGCCTCAATATAGGCTTTGGTGTTGATTCTAGCCTCATCACAAGCTTGTTGCACGTCATCATCACCAACCACATTTCTCAATTTACGCATAAGGTCCTTGGTGACTGCATCCTTAATGTTCTTACCTCCAGGTGATTGTAAGATAGAAATCACATCCTGGGTATTGATACAACTAGTGACAAGGTTGACTCGATCATCTTGGCTTGTTCCACCGCATGCCTCCTGGATGAAGTTTCTAGCAACAAATAAACATAAATGTCAGAAAATAGTGTGAAGTAAGAATGCATCATGCAAGTAAAGACCAAATCACCTTGTGGCTGTAACTCGTTGTTTGCTTGCTCCTCCCGAATGTGCAAGAGTTTCAATGGATGAATACGTGCGTTTGTGTTCCCTTGCACCAAGGGGTGTTTCTTTCAAGTATGTGATGGTGTTGGTAAGCTTCTGGATGTGGGACTCCTTTTCTTACATTTGTTGTTCAAGAGTTTTAACCACCCTCTCCAAAGAGGCAACACTCTCTTGTAGTCTTTAGGTGAAGAGCTTGACATTCGTGCATCCACATATGCAAAGAAGAACTTGCACCCATACACAACCACTTGCAATAGCCTAACAAGCCTGCTTCTTCCCTCCCAAGAAATTGAAGAAATGTGGAAAGGCTATTAAACAGTGGATGGAAGCGGCTTATAGGATCGTAAGGGTACAAATGGCCATCCACCCAAATGTCAACATTGGTCTCACAAGCGGTGCGACGTTCCTGTGATGACCTTTGATCACCCTCACTAGCGGTCTTCGGTACAAATGCCGTGGGTAAGCAAATATGTTGGTATGCGGAGTACGTGGTGGTGGAAGCAAACCATTTGTGATGTCGTGGGCACCATGGAAGCTGTTGCGTGAGGAAGCAAATAATGAAAAGATAGAGGGGGAAGGGTAGGAAGGTTGAGGAAGATGGGAGGAGAAAAGGAGGGAGGGGGGGGAGGGAGAGATTGGGTAGGAGGAGGAAGGTAGGGGCAGGAAGGGAGAGGAGAGGGGGAGAGGGGGGAGGAGGAGGAGAGAACAAAATGTTTTTTCCTTTTTGGGGGAAAATATTTTTGAAAAAATGGACTTTCTAAGCTTGTGGATTAAAAAATGGGTCAAAAATTGATTTTTGGATATGTATATATGTTGGGAGGGAGTTTTAAGTAAAAAACAAGTAAAATTGATTTTTTTTTTAAAAAGTCAAATTTTGACTCTTAGTGACCCACGTTTTTATTAAAGTGGACACACCCCTATGCTTTCTTCACTTTAAAAAAAGCTAGAGAGAGAAAGTAACCCCTTAGGTCCACATCCTACATTTGTCTAGAAAAAAAGGCTAGAAAAACCTACTCAAAACTACCTTCTTCAATGTCCTTGCCCCCTAAACCCCACACAACATTAGCCTTAATCCCTAAAAATTAGGATTCCTTACGGCCCATGCAAGGTTCATATTTCTCCTAATGTGTAGAGGAGAGAAGAGAAGAGCAACACAAACACTGGGGGCAATCTCCCCCCGTGCAAGAGTGAGCATTTTCCTCTTGCACGTATTTATTTATAGATTTTTTGAATGCCCAAAAATGAGTACAAGCTGGTCAGTCGGACATAAATGGCCAAAGCTCATAACGAGCACTTGAATAATCAAATATAAATACAATGTACTATCCTTTTGCATAATCCATTATCTGCTGATATTTTTGCCACATGTCAGCTATAATAAAATAGTAAGATATAAATTCCATAACACTGCTACAAACGGAAGCTGCGGCGTCCCTGCAAAATATGTAAAATAACATGCTACAGACAATAAAACGATCGATCTGCATACTTGATGCATCCACGAGCACATAATCGACGATATACACGAACAGAGAGAGATAGAGAGCGAGAGAGAGAGAGAAAGAACACATGCAAGTGCACCTCCTAGAGCGGAGTGCTACGCGGGCATGGCAAGAGAGAAGAGTGGAGAGGAGAGAAGAGAAGAGAAACACAAACACTGGGTGCAATCACCCCCCATGCAAGAGTGAGAATTTTTCTCTTGCACGTATTTATTTATAGATTTCTTGAATGCCCAAAAATGAGTACAAACTGGCCGGTAGGACATATATGGCCAAAGCTCATAAAGAGCACTTGAATAATCAAATGTAAGTAAAATGTACTATCCTTTTGCATAATCCATTATCTGCTGATATTTTTGTCACCTGTCAGCTGCAATAAAATAGTAATATAAACTGCCACCCATTGTTGGGAACATCACTTATCATTTTAGTTCATAGGTCAAAAGATACATAAATTTTGGACTCATAATTTCAAGAGCTATTTTAGAACACCTTAGGGTTAGTTGATGAGACGCTTTCTCTTGAAAATGTATAAGTGTTAATTAGGGTGGTGTGTATGAGACAAATTAGGGTCTTAATTGTGAATAATGATGGGCAAATGGTTATCTTTATTTTCAACAAAAGCTATGCATTACAACACCCTTTAAGGAACTAGCAATGATTGAAATGCACGCACCACCATTTGTGGGTCACCGAGGAATTCAATCCACACTCACTGCATGTCAAGATCATTGTTTTGGCCTAGAACGAAGCACGATATCACAAAATTTGTTTCAAAATATTTGATATGTCAAAGAGTTAAATGTCATCATGGTAAGTCTTATGGTCTTTTAATGCCTCTCCCTATCCCTGCTGGCCCTTGGGAACAAATCTCCATGGATTTTATCACGGGACTCCCCACCACATCCTCACACAATGATATGATATGGACCATAGTTGACCGTTTTAGCAAACAAGCATACTTTGTACCTTGCAAAAAGACATTGTCTGCACAACAAGCTGCAAGCCTTTTCCTCAAAACCATATTTCCCTACCATGGCTTTCCCAAGGTCATTCTCTCCAACCGTGATGGATGCTTTTTCAATCATTTTTGGGTTGTCCCAGCCAAAAACTTAGGCTCTACAATGGATTTCACATTTGCATTTCACCCTGAAAGTAATGGTCAAACAGAAGCCAGGAACAACACTATTATGGACCTTCTTAGATCTTATACCACTGAAAATACTGCAAACTAGGACCAACACCTCCCTATGCTTCAATTTTCTTACAATAACACCCCTTACTCCTCCACAAACCGTGCACCCTTTGAAATTGTCTATGGGAAGAAACTCCCTATCCCTGTATTCACTATTAGCACTGATGTCCCTGCAATTGACACATTAGCAAGAGACCACACACACATTTTACAAGAAGCCACAACTTGCATTAAACGAGCACAACAAAGATCCACTGCACAAGCTAAAAAGAAACAAAGACCTGCACCTTTTAAAGACAATGACCTTGTTTGGCTTAGAATAGAAAAACGACGCTTAAAAAGTGTACAAAAACATCCCAAGGTAAAATTGGCCCCTAGATTTTATGGCCCACTCAAAATCCTTCAAAAGATAAATGACAATATGTTCCGCTTGGGCATTCCCTCACATTGAAAAATACACAACTCCTTCCATGTTAGTTTGTTGAGACCACATAAGGGACCTATTCCCGATACTCCTTCCACAGCTGACCCCCCCTTAATTGAGGATGATGAAGAAATTTTGACTCCCAAAATAATTTTAGATCATGATATGAGCACTACCCGCAAAGGAAACTAGTAAAGGAGATATTTGGTAAAATACAAAAACCATTCTTTGGAAGAGTGGCAATGGATTTTTGAACAATCGCTACGTTTGCACTACCATCACTTGATACTTGCATACCACACCCTAGAGACACAGATTTGCCGATTTAGGTAGTGCCTATCTTCTAGTGTAGATTTGCCAATTTAGGCAATACAAATTTTAAAAGTGCAGATCCGTCGGTTTAGGCAGCACTAGTGTAGATTCACCGATTTAGGCAACACAAATTCAAAATGTAGATCCACCGATTTAGGGAGCACGTTCATTGGTGTAGATCTGCCGATTTAGGCAACACCAGTTACTAGACCACTCTACCAGTGGCTGGCCACCACTGTCGCTAGTTTGGTTTTGGTAACAATTGAAGACAATTGTCTTTCAACCCGGGGTATGTAATGGAATTGGTATTTTAATGATATTTGTGAAATATTTGACATTTTGATGAAGCATTGCAATGTTGATTTGAATTGAGTAATATGATCACTTGTTGGGTGTTGTGTGAGCAGATCAGTGATTGGCACGTGTGCTAAACAATAAGGCGATAGCAATTATTCAGAATAAAACTGCCACCATTGGATTTTATGGCAATCCTTAGTATTTTATGGTTCAGTTTTTATAAGTTGAGATGTAGACAGCTATTAGTTGTTATATTGAGCTCTATACGAGCCATGACTATTCTATGTCCAAGTGTGAGCTGATGTAACTCAATTTTGAGCATGAACGTTTCTATAAATAAAATATGTGCAAGAGGGACATGCTCACTCTTGCACGGGGGAGATTGCACCCAGTGCCTGCCTTATTCTTCTCTCCTCTCATCCCCTTCTCTCTTTCCATGCCGGTGTGGCACTCCGCTCTAGGAGCGCATCTGCACATGCTCTTCTCTTTTCTCATGTGTGAGCAGATCAATGATTGGCATGTGTTGGACAATAATGCGATAGCAGTTATTCAGAATAAAACTGCCACCATTGGATTTTATGGCGATCCTTAGTATTTTATGGTTCATTTATAAGTTGAGATGTAGACAGCTATTAATTGTTATATTGGGCTTTATACAAGCCATGACTATTCTATGCTCAAGTGTGAACTGATGGAACTCAATTTTTGAGAATGAACTTTTCTATAAATAAAATACGTGCAAGAGGGACATGCTCACTCTTGCACGGGGGGATGTTGCACCCAATGCCTGCCTTATTCTTCTCTCCTCTCATCCCTTCTCCTTGCCGTGCCGGTGTGGCACTCCGCTCTAGGAGTCACATCTGCAGGTGCTCTTCTCTTTTCTCACGCGCTTTATCTCTTTCTATTGGCGTACGACTTCTATGATGTGCTCACGGTATTTGCCAGGTACGCAGACTAGTCTATTTTACGGGTTGTAGTATGCTCTCTTTGGTATTTGTAGGGGTCTTCCACATATCCATTTGTAGCAGTGGTATCAGAGCCTCGGTTACGCTCTTGGTAGCAGGCAATCATAGAAATCCTAAACTAGATATCCCAATCAAGTGCATGATTCATTTTTTTTAAAAGTAAAAAAAACATGGATCTTTGCAATCAAGTACCAGAGATAAGTACAATTATACAACTCCAATTAGTTCTATTTAATTTTAATTGTTTTTTTCCTCCTTGATCTGCAGTTTTTTTAATCGCGATGAGCAAAAGTATTTTAGTTTATAGTAAAACCGAGATGAATTCTTTAGGGATGTAAATAGACAATGAGTAGCGAGCTTGAGATGATCATGGCATGGTAGGTGATAGATTTTAAGATGCATATAGCCATGAAATAGAAGCAAAATTTGAGGTAGTCTATCGTAGACACGATCTCAAGAGACCTCAAAGATCTAATTGACGAGACTAGGATTGTTGAGATAGCTCTTAAGTGGGAACTTAGACCTCTAATTTGCACCTGGTCGCAAAAGAAAAGTTAGAAATGCGAGCACTGAGATTTTTGCTGGTGAGAACAAGCCTCAGAATTATTTTTACTCACTAAATACACCGTAGTATTTACTTATTATAACTAAAGGACACTCAGTAAAACGTATGCCTGCACTGCAATATTGGATGACCACCAACACCATCGAACTAAAGCAGCTATACAACATTTGGCGACCCTCGCACTCTCTCTATCTCTCACAGCCGTTGTCATGGAGTCACCCAACCAACACCAGTGGAGCCCACTCACTCGATATGTAGCCAGGCCCGCAACCAGTTGCGTTCAACTACCTGCCCCGCACACTCAAAGGAGCATGCTCCGCCTCTTTGTCGCTGCCAGATTTCAGCGCTCTCTCTCTCTCTCTCTCTCTCTCTCTCTCTCTCTCTCTCTGCATGCCAGACATAGCAGTGGCGTCCACTCGTAGGCATACAGCCTAGTATCTTTATCTCTCTCCCTTTCTTATCTGTTGCCCACACCCTGGAGCGGGTGACAAACTCTCTCCTCTCTTCTCTAGTGATCTCTCTCTTCCCCTTCTGATGATCACCAGCCTACCACCCAGTCTCCTTCTCTCGCTACCACTCCTCCCAGCTACCACGAAACGGCACCTACCCATGCAAACACCCTGCGATCGCCAGCTTTGTACCCACCATTCCTTTTTTTTCTCTCTCTTAGTGGTCTCTCAGTGGCTTTCGATAGTCATCTTCCTCTCTACACCTACCCGCTGCCGAACCCTACACACACACATACCAGTTGTTGACGGCCAGAACCTTGTAGCCGCAAAAAAACTCTCTCTCTCTCTCTCTCTCTCTCTCTCTCTTTTCTTCTCGACCATTGATTTCCCACAACCACTGACTGGCCGGGCGGCTCTCAAAATTTTTTCCCCTTCAACATCATTGAAGATTCTCTTGTTTTTTCTTACACATAACTCTCTACAGACATGGGGAATTATCCAAAGCTCCACACCCATCATGCCAAAAAACCATTGTGCACCTCCACACACTTCTTATGCTGACGACTAATACACACACACATACACATCGTCATCATCATCGACATCGTGATGGAGCGTACCCCACCTTCATACCCAAGCAAATATACTCGGGGCGCATCAATCTCTCTCGCAAAGTGAGCTGAAATAATAACCATCGCAGTTTTTTCCTAAACCGTGCTCGTATCAACTCTCCAACAGGTTGGTGATTCTAGCCTTTCTTCCCCAATCATATGCCTCATTCGCTATGCCGCATCCACAACCATAATCATGTTGATTGTGCATCACTACATCATCAAAAACCCACCCATTTGCATCGCTTGTACGTCAAAAACCTCACAATTGCCCTACACCACCGCGAGCTTCGCATTACCTGGCGTTGGGCTTACGAACCATTTTACTCAATTTGTCGGTGTGAAATCAGGTTAGTCAAATTTATTCGCCGCAAATCTTCTACTCCGGATCGGTATTTGCAGCAAATCAACGTAATTACCAATTTCCCCCCTCGCAATGGAAACCGACACCATTAAACCCTCTGAATGGCATACCGATTTGCCCCTCCCATCACCGACTCTGGAGCAACAAGTATTCTTGTTGCAACAGGAATTGAACGAAGGAAATCATTGCCTGGAAGCAACTGATAAAAAACATGCTCCTGATGACGACCTTGGAGATGAACGCATGATCAAAATTTTGAAGGCCGCATTTGAAGCTCAACAATCCAGCAAAGAGACAAAGATAAGTCAAAGTTTTTCAAGTTCGATGGTTGCAAAATTGGTAAAACAGTGCTATCTTTGTTAGCTCAATTCGGCGATTATTTTGCTCACGAATCTTTACTGAAAAAGATAAAATTAAGTGTGCTACTAATCACCTTTCTAGTCAAGCTTCACTCTGGTGGAGCGTACTTCGCAAAACGGCAGAACGACCATCAACTTGGGATAATTTTCAGCAGTGGGTCAAAGATTCCTTCCTACCCCCTCAGTTTGGCCTTGACGCTCGTCGTGCTTGGGCCAAATTCTCCTGGATACCAGAACACACTATCTCTCCTTACACCGACTGCTTTTGGGAACGTCTTCTACTCCTCCGTATGGTAGAAGAAGTGCCTGCAGACTCTCTCCAACGCAAATATGAAGATGGTCTTCCCAATGGTATACAGTCAAAACTCAATTCACTTAAACCAGCCTCTCTTTATGAATCTATATCCTTGGCCTATGATGCTGAGAAAGGAATCAACTATATTGTCCATGAAGTGCACAATATGCGCACCCCAATCGTCCTAATTTTCAACCTCCAGTTAGTGTGGTAACAACAACCGCAACCGCAATTGCAACGGTAATAATTTCAACAGGTATACTGCAAATCCTCACACAAATAATTACACACAAAACCGTCCACCCCCTTTTCTTCATAGTCACCAAAACAATCATCACCCACAACAAATTTCACTCTTGCACGTATTTAGTTTATAGATTTCTTGAATGATCAAATTGAGTACAAACTGGCCGGCCGGTCATAAATCGCCAAAGCAGTCCCGGGGCGGTCACTTACCAAAAGCTTCCTATATCACGTGTGTTCAAGAGGTTATTAATAATACCTCAATATACATACTATTTTTACACTACGTGCCTATTTAAAAAACCCTCACTCCCCTCTGTATGTATACAGTTTGATACATTTTGATCTTTTAATAATCCTCTCCGATTAACTCACGTGATAGCATACACATTCTAAAAAGTGGCCGCCCCGGGAAATCAGTTGAATAATAGAATGTACAATATATATATTTACATTCGCATAGGCCTATCTTGGTCTAGTATTTCCACGTGTCAGTTGCAAGAAATAATAAAATATCAATTCCATAACGCCACCTAGTTATGGGATGCGAACTAGGACGGGGGGAAATTCTTGGAAAGTACCCCCAAGAAAACACAACAAAAACACTCAAAAACAGGAGCCACTCTCTTGTACACACATCCACACTCAACTAAGAGAATGAGAGGAAGAGGAAGAGCGTTGATAAAGACTTGGTTTTTTCTCTGCACATTGAATATATACTTTCCAAACAGATCAAGCTTGCATGAATGCTACACAAACACCAACCAAATGTTCCACATTGTCATCATGCATACATTGTCTTAGGGTACTTGGGAGCCCTCTCACCGTTCACCCTCTTACAAAGCATCAATTTTTGCAATGAAACAAACAATAAAAACAAACACTGTCTTAGGGTACTTGGGAGCCCTCTCACCATTCACCCTCTAACAAAGCATCAATTTTTGCAATGAAGCAAACAATAAAAACAAACAATTCAAATATGCAAGCTGAATTTGACAACTGAAAAGGTACAAATCACCTCACAAATATTTATGCCAATTTGCACAAATTGCACGGAGTGGGTTGCCAAGTTTGATTATGCCTTGTTGCACCAACTTCTTGATTGCATTGATGAAATTGAAAGCATGTACAATAGGGATATTTAGTACAAACACTCACACTCTCTCCTATACAAGGTGTAGGATTAGGGCTTTGCTCATGCCACACAATGTAAGCTCCCAAAGGTGTTACACCTAGTCTCTCCTCACACATAGAGCGTTGGTGCTATGAGAGATTGCCTTACAAGGAAGCCAAAGGACTTATTTATAGGTTGGGAGCCCCCCTAATAGATTATTTCTAAGTCTAATCAATAAGCTACCTAAGCAAACTTACTATTTTCTTCTAATATTCAAATGAGGTGGCTCTATCTTATTCCTTTAAGTCATCAATTCGGGCTCAAGAGGGGAATTATTTGTAGTGAAAAGAGGTGAAATTGGAGAGAAAAGAGAGTCAGAAAGAGTGACAGTAAGAGAGAATGAATCTCATTATTTGTACATACTTTAATGTGAAGTGCTTTAGTAATTAGGGTTAGTTGTAATTTATGTGTTAGTAGTTTGTAGTTAGTAGGATGGGTTAAAATTACATGGCATATGCACTCAAGGTACATTACATGATTTATACAATGATAAAAAGTAAGAGAAGGATGAGAATATACACAATTTGATGGAAACCATAAGATAGAAAGGGAATTTTTCACATATCTCCTCCAGTGAATGAAACAATTGTAGAACTCTATCGGTGTAGTTCTTGTGACCATGGAAAAGTTGAATTTTCCATTATCAAACTCTTTCTTTTGTAGAGCTTGAGCTTTGTTATTTGCTATTTTTTTCTCTTTTTGTGAAAGGATGAAGAGGTTATGGTAATATGCGTTTGATTCTAGAGAGAGAAATTGAGCTATATGTGCGTAGAGACGATAATTTTTGAGCTATGGAGTAAGGGAGAGATGGAAATGGTGAAGAACAATAATCAAGAAGGCATGAAAGGTGCAGGTTTTGGTGATGGAGGAGGAGGATGAGTGTGTGAGTATGTGTGGAAGTGTGGAAAAGGTAGAAAGGAACCTAGCTCTAATTGAGTGTGTGAGGTAGGCAGATTGAGATCCTCAAAAAATCCAGAAACAATAGGCAAATAAGGTCAATAACTTTTGAGAAAATTTGAGCGCATTATTTGAATCACGTGCGAGCTTTTTTATGTTGTACACTTCTTCAGGATCGGATGGGAACCAGTTTTTTAAAAATTAACAAAAGCATGTGTTTTCTTCCCAAAAAAGTCATTGAGTGGGTCCCTTCTTTGTTTGATTCCCTTTAGCGTTCAAGAGAGTTACCCCTCATGCTTAGGAGAGTGACAAATGACTACTAAGATGTAATAATTCCCATGTGAAAAAGGATTTTTCACAAATATATGATATGCATGCGATGAAAAGAAACAAAATAGTGTATAAAATAAATCAAGATACCCAGAGTATAATAAAAATAAAAAATAAAAAGAAAAAAAGTAGAAGACAAAGCCACATCACACTTAAGACCTCTTAAGTTGAGGTGAATTAAGAGGTGCCCAATGTTTTACGCAAGTCCTCAAACCCCCTCTCCCCCCCCTCCCCAACACACACACACACAAGAAAAAAAAAAGAAGGAGAGTGACAATCGAATCAAGATAAGCCCAAGAGCATTCAAATAGTGTGCACCACTTGACACACCTAGATTTTTGTTAGTGCATTGTCATCACCATTTTCTATGCATCTTCGTCACCATCACCTCTCAACATTTTCAAACACCTTGAATTCTTGCATACAATATTTGCTTCAATCTTACCTAGGCTTTTGTTGGAGATATGGTTAGACATAAGTAGAATGCGCAAAAAAAAACGAGATACCAAAGAGACCTCTTTGAGCAAGAGGATAGCTTTTATGATTTCCATTGAGACCTACCATTGCAAAAGGACATAAATGGCAAAGATTCAAGTGACTCTAAAGAAGTTTTGGGAAAAGAGGATAAGTTTTATGATTTTCCTAACCAAAAAATAAAACGACAAGAGACACAAATCCAAACACACCAAATATTTGGTTAACAAAAGAGAAAATCATACACTCATTGTAACCAACACACCCATTCTATGTTGAAAGGCAAGCATGAGGTAAAGTCTAGCTATGAGTAAGCAGTGATAACAAAATAACATCATATATTAATTCTTATGAGGAGATACCAAAGATGAAGTTGCATTATTATAGCAACAAAAACATTTGAGAGTAGGACACCTTTATATCACAAATAAAATAATCTTAATACACAATGCAACTACACGACATTGTTTGAGTTAGTGATTTTTTCAACATGAACAACTAATCAATTTCAAGACATAGCTAAATATTGAAGAATCTATATCTACAATATCATTATAAAAGAAAATCTAAGTTTTTCCTTCCTTCCATTGCCTCTATCTTCGAACTCACTTTACCTAACGGCAATGGCCCAAAAAAAAATTTAAAAAAATCTATTGGATG
Source organism: Adiantum capillus-veneris (assembly GCF_014529385.1). Taxonomy (NCBI): domain Eukaryota; kingdom Viridiplantae; phylum Streptophyta; class Polypodiopsida; order Polypodiales; family Pteridaceae; genus Adiantum; species Adiantum capillus-veneris. The sequence continues at coordinate 102,950,007 of NC_140940.1, read as the reverse complement.
GAACAAAAAAAGCCCAATCCCTTCAATCACAAAACAAAAGAAATAGCCTCGACCTGTTGCAAGTGTCACCGGATGCAGAACCATTCGATGTTGGCGCGGGACTGTTATGACAGAGCTGTTGATGCTTGTGACAAGCTGAGGGCATGCACCTACCGTCTATTGTTCTAGCAATTTTCACTTGTATTTTCCACTTGGAATACATTTCCATATATAGGTTGATCAACATGTTCTTTTTTAATGGGACACAGGGCCAAGTGCTTTGTCTTGCGGGCTGGCAATAGCAATTGACATTGAGGGAGCTTGGATGAGCGGTCAGATTCCTTCATTTCTTTCTGGGATTGCAAACTGTAACTTTAATGTACCTGTCCTACATGCAAACGCACCAACTCTTCCAGATCCTTTTCAATATGCTGACTAGCAATGATCATGTCATGTATGTCCATTCTCAATGAAAAAATTGGCTAATTTATGTGGGTGTCCTAGGTTGCGGCATCATTGTAGCATGTACAACAAGTCACTTGTCTTATTAACATTAAGACTTGTTTCAGAAAAACATGATCTTCAATTGTATCTTCAAAGTAGCTTTGACTCATGTGCATATGACACCGGATCCTCTATTTTTGCAATCAGTCCCTTGCCCTGCCTCTGCAGTTATTATAATTGAATACATTCATTCAAATATCATTCCTTCAAATTTTTGGCACATTGACATGAGTCTTGCTTAGGTGTTTCTGATTCTATTAGTTTTTCTCGCATTCACACTTTTCCCCATTGGGAGGAGTGCAAGTGCCCTTATGGGGTTGTTCTCCCAGTTGTGTTTAAAGTGGAGACAACAAAATAAGCATATGAGACCATTAAAGACCTCACCATATTGGCCTCCTCTTTGGCACCGTGATAGTGAGTGTATATTTAGTAAAAGTAGATGTTAGAAGCTAGACACACCCTATGGAAAATGACTGCTCGGCGGATTATTATTTTTTGTAATTATTCATTTATTGAGAAAACCCGACATTTCACCTTTGTAAATATTGGGGCTTACAAAAGTTTCCAGATTGTATCCCAGTTTTGACATTTAGATTGAGTAGATGGTTAAGTTGGAACATTAGGGTTTGAGAATTGTAAGGTATTTATACCACTTTTTGACCTTAATGAAAAACCTTTTGTCATTTTAAAAAAGTTTTGAAGTCTGTGAGTTAGCGTACTGTGTACAAGAGAGAGTGAGAGTTTCATCTTGACGCTACGTGCGCCCCGGTGGTCGGAATCGAGCGCAGAGAAGTGCCGCGTGTTGCCCTCGACGAGAGCTACGCGCCAATACCTACATTGTGCGTGTACGGTCCGATTTTGCGAGCTCCATCTACGAGCTTCATCTGGTGATTCGGTGAGCATACACTGTTCAATTTTGCATTGCAGCATATCCACGCGTTCGCATTGAGTAGAGCTACACATTAGGCACTTTAGTTTTTTGGAAACAACGACCTGCAAATTTCGGCCAGACATCCTATGTGATTTTGCACCAAGTATTTTGGGTTGGGGTTTTGGTTCATAGACCTTAGAGAGAGCGACCTATTGGTGCTAGTAGTGTCTCCTTCAAGTTTTGTGGTGTTTCGAGATTGTTTGATTGGTATTCGGCTCTAGAAAGCGTTGTAGGAATTTTCCTCTTATGCATTCCTGAAGACTGTAGCTTAGACATTGGGTTGAGACCTCTGAAGGAATTAGTTAGGAGTCGCGGTCGAGTGTAGGTTGACACCCTATGTTTGCCTCCACGCGTCTGTGGGTCGAGCTTCATCCTTAGCTGACAAATCTTGTTAGGTAAGTTCTCGCTGTGCTGACGTCCGTCGCGGCGTATCCGTCCAACATTGGCGTCGCTGCCGGGGACGAAAACTTTAGGTAGGTGATCGAGACTAGTCCTTGAGGATAGGGATTCTTTGGCTTTCCAAGAGTCTCGTTTTACGATTAGATAGGATCAGAGGGTGGAGGACTTTCTAGGTCTTAGAGGGAGTTTAGGGAGCGTGTGTCTGGCCTAGATGCTTCGACTTAGGTAGACTTAGGGGACTTAGAAAGTTTTTAGTTCTTAGTTGAGTTGAAGAGGAGGATTTTGAGTGGTAGAAGCGGTGAAAGGAGAGATTGAGAGTCAGGAGAGGCTAGAAAGCAACCAAAACACCATTATCACCATTTCACATGATGAGTAGGAGTAAATTAAGTAGGACATCATGATTCAGGATCTAGAGCACTTCATGCATGTATACTTGCTAGTTAGATTCATCACAAGGTTGTAAAAGACGCAAAAGTGTGTTTGAAAGCTGAAGTGAAGTCCAAAAGTTACTGTGAGTATTTCTGATAGAGCTGCAGAGCATCAGGAGTATTTCTATCAGGCTAAATTTTAATTTTAGCCAAGAGACATCCTACGCATAGGATGTCTACAGGCTAATCTGGTGGGAATTTCGGAATTTTGAGTCGACCAGTGTGTTCAAAAGGTAGGTTTTACCCTATTTTAACCTGGAAAGTGGAAATTTAGCCATATCTTGACAGGATAAGGCCAGATATACTGAAGTTGACAAACATCCTACCCAAATTGTGCCAAGGCATTATTTTAGGACCAAAACCATAGGATGGCTACATGAGCATGATCTGCATGATATATTGTTGGACGGGAAGTCTCACACACCCATGAAGTGCATGCAAACACTACCTAGATCAACATAATGTCAATCGAGGACACAGATGACACGATAGGCACACGGAGGAAATCTCTTTAGCTTGTCAAGCTGAGACCATCCTACACATACAACACTCTGGAAGGCCAACTAAACCACAATCAAGAACTTCAGTGCTCTCAACTACACCACCTTGCCACATACACACATACGGAAGGTAACTCACCTAATCATGCCAGAATCGTACGCAACTTAAGGAACACCATCCCCTCACTAGGATACACCTGTCCCTAAGCTTCTACACTCAAAACCCTCACTCTAAACCTGTCTGCAGAAAACGCGTAGGATGACAGAGCAGAAATTTGAAAGTGCCCGAAACTGAAATTTATGAATACCTATGGGTAGCTTATGTCTCCACGATTCTATAGACTACTAGCACGCAGAAAACAGACATCGTTTGATACACTTACGGCCACAAATAGCTCGTAGATGCGTCGGCGTGTGCGCTTCGTCTCACGTGGAATGCTTGGCGTCGTCGCATAGCTCTCCTCGAGCCTACAACAATGGTGCAGTTGGATCTCCAATGCGTTGAGCGAGCAGGGCGTAGCAAGAGGATGAAGCTCACACTCACTCTCTTTCTCTCTCACACACAGTAGACAGCAGCGCTCAAGTTTGATTATGATAAAAGTCTTTTTACAAAATAACCTAGGTACCTTATATACTAAGGCTACCTTAGGTTTAACCAAAAATGGGGTTGAAAGGGTCAAATGGCTTTGTATTTACAATCTGGAAGTGCCATTGCACCCCGGCTTCTGAAACTAGAATAACTACTCATTACAAATGACGTTTATAGCCATAATCCACAGCATTTCATAACTCGCAAAAGATAAGACTTTGGTACGAAACTTGAGTTATGTTGTGTTGTTGACCCAGCGGTCAACATTCCCCCCTTCCGCGTTCATGTCGTCCCCGACATGACCTGATTGTCGATGGCGATGTGGTCTTTGCTGTCGTTTTGTTGTTGGAAAGAAAGTATAGACTATAGTCTTTGCAGTAGCTTGTCTTGTTCGTCCAATTCGATGTACATAGTCTTCACATGATTCAGGAAAATCATAATTGATGACGAACTTTATGTCTTTCACATCCACGCTCCGAGCTGCAGCATCTGTTTCTGTCATTATAGGTCTATGCTTCTTCATTGGGACTTCTTTGTTCCTGAGTTATGTTGTGTTGTTGACCCAGCGGTCAACACTTTGCTGTCGTTTTGGCTTCATCTGTTGCACTGCTTGTAACTTTGTCGAACCACAACAAGAACTATGATCCATTCGAGCTGACATCTATCATCATAACCATTCATCTTTTGAGATCCTCTGATTACTTTTATGTCTGCTCTTTGTCATTGAGGACTTCTTTGTTCTTGTGCAATCATGTTGTCACTATTGTCTGCAGCTTTGTCATTGTAGGCCATTCCTCGACTCGCCATTGAGGAGAAGTATGCTATGATCTGAAATTGGTGGTCCAATTCATTTGTCAATCAATTTGAGTAGCATTTCCTTATTGTTGATGTAGAATGAATATGTACAAGAGGATGGTGATAGGTGTCTTTAGATTAGGGTCTAAAACCTGGATGACCAAACGGAAAAAACCCGGTGGGAAAAAAAATGCCTTTGGTATACGCTCTTATTGGAGTTGAGCAGTTGAACGTGAAGTACATGTTCATGAAAGGTGAGTGCTTGGGTGAAACACGGAAAGAGTGCCTGATGCAAGTGCCAATTATGGGACACTCTATATGCATATGAGAAATTTGTCAACAAAAGCATGCAATGTGAAAGAAGGAGATGATGGGTGTTTCGAGGAATAAATGTAGCACATGTGACATCAAAAGATGTCTCAATAGTTTCCACCTTTCCAAGAAGGGTTTTCGATGTAGAAGTTTCTCCACTCGTCTTTCACTTTGCTCAGTACGTGAGTGTCTTTGGGACCTTCTCCTTCACTTCACCGGACTTAAGTACTTAGACTTCGACTCTTTTGCTCACCTATACCAGCATGAGCGACACAACATAAATATGCTCAACTCTTCCAGCTTGAGTAGTACCTAGAATAGCTAAGACGCTTAGACCACAGAGAATATTACTTGAAGCTTTGGGACTAACACCTCACTTATTTTGTGGCTTAGCTACTCAACTCTGACTTGTATGACTTGTCGGTTGCATGTTGACACTGCTTTGTGACAAGTTCTTCGGCTGTTGTAGTGGCTGCTGAGACATACTTCGTGAAGTTTCATCATTTTTCTTGTACCTTCTTCTCTTTGTAGTGCTCAGGCCTCTCGTCAGTCTTTTCTTCATGTGGAATATGGATTTTTTTATTTTTTTTTAATAATAAACAAAGAAAATCCTAAAACAACTCAACAAAAGAAAAATCATTCAAATAGAAATCTAAATGCTATGTACACTATACACGTGTCCCTAGGGGCTCATATATGGATTTTGTCCCCATACTCCTCTATAACACTACTATGAGGGCATATACTCTAAATTTTGTCAAAAAATCATCACAACAAAACGCAAAAATTCAATGCATCTCACAAAACATTGCCCTCTAATAGTCATAATGTTAGGTCCGCATTCAGAATGCCTCCCCCCTTCCTATTTGGAGTCATCCTTTACGACAGGGTATCGCAAAGGGTATGTGTTATGCTTGGGCAATTAAAAGTTGTGCCTATGCACGCCTTGTAATGTAGCCCTATTATGCATACACAATCAATGCATGGAAAAAATTTATGTTGTGCAAGATGTGGGTATAAGCAATTTGCTTATTGGCATTTGTTGGCGAGGCTTCCTATTCTAAGCAATGTAATGGTCTTTGAAGCTCATGTATCGTTGCTTGACTGAAGGGACTTGCTCTCTTCTAACTGTATTGTAATCGTAGGAAGAATTGTAAGAATTCAAGCGGCGATGCACTGACAGCAGTTTTGTTGGTCTTCTTTGGGACCCATTTCTTTGTGATTATTGGTTGTTTTGTTGCCGACGCTCATTTGGGAACCCATACTTGCCCGTGCTTCGTTTGTGTTTGAAGAGACTTCTTTGGGATCCACCTTTTTGTTGTGTGAGTCGACAGTGGTCTTTGCTTCAGCCCTTGTACACTTGGTTGGTGACAGGATTCAGGCTTTGAAAGTTGATATTGTGGTTGTTTTGGAATCCAAATGAATTCTTGACTTTTTTGTGCTTGAATCAACTTCTTTGGAGCCCATACCTGAGTTGTGAAAGCTTGCGACTTTGTGATATTCTTACCCGTTCGTGCACGCTTTCCTCGTTTTTGTTTTGGTGTTGGATCTTGTGATTTGTCATTAGAGATCTTTGTCTTCTTGATCCATATCTGTTTTTGGCCGATCTGGCTTTTTGGTATCCAGATTTGTCGAGCTTTTTGGCTTTGACTTGTTGTCCTGTTTTTTTGACGTATCATGGTTGTTGCTGAAGGGGTTGGTGATAGTGATGCCTGAGTTGATGATAGGGAATGTCGTAAGATTCATCACTATCGCTACTATCCTTAGCAAGGTTGACTTCTTGTACTTTCCCTTGATTTTTTGGCTGGTAGTGGAAAGTTACTGTCTGTTTGCTCGTGGGTGGTAGTTTCTTGGAGGACTTTTCTTGCCCATTGATTAGAGCATTGTTAGCTTGTTGCTCTGGTTGCATTCCTCCTAGCTGAGTCTTTGCATCCTTATTAGGAGTCATGTATGAGGATGCTTGTGGTGGCTGTGTCTTCACCGAGGACTTTGGAATCCACTTTTGATGCACTTTATTCGTGTAGCGATGACATTGATTCCCGGGTCGTTGATCTTCGTGAAGCTCGAAGTGTTCTACAGAGTCATAGAACTCGTCGTCTTCTTCATCTTTTGATTCTCCACCTTTCTTTGTTTGCTCCTTATTTCGAGAGCTTGTTGATGTCTGGATCTCTTCATTTTCCTGGATTACACTCACTGCAAAATAAGGAGCGACATCATAGCCATTTTCATCACAAAACTTTGTTGTGGGAGCATCCTCCACGGCACACATGTCCAGAGTAGCCAAGATGTGTTCCCATCCAAAAGGCTCTAACTCGTCTTCAGGAAATGGTTATGGGATATAGTCACTATCCTCTATAACCCGTTCTAGGATACATTCCTCACCTTTCAAGCTACCACATTGTGAAGCTCCACACATCCACAGTTCTTTAGGTTTACCTAACCAAGCTAGAAGTTCTGATCCTACTACTGTGGCAGAATCAAACTCCTCAACCGGTATTCTCGTCACATCCCTATAGCTATGGTCCCTCAAGTTTATCTTTGTTATGGTTTCCATATGTCTCAGGTATATATGATCATAACCCCAATCTTGGACCATTTTCAATTGTCGCATGAATGGTCTTCTCAGAATGATGTCATAGTTGTTCTTCTTGCCAAAGTCAACAACAGCAAAAATGTGTTCATATTCAATGCCAAAAGAAGTAACAAGTACTTTTTCTAGCAGTCCTAGGGGCTTTTCTTTGTGTCCGTCTGCAAGCTGCAAGGTCATTCGTGTGGATATCAATGTAGGTTTTCCCCATTTTTTCCAAACTTCATTGGTTGCAATGGCCACGCCAGCTCCACTGTCAAGGATTGCCATGGTTTTTACACCATTGAATTCCATATGAAGGGTGGTGTTTCCATCTTCTCCCTCGTAATACTCGCCTACCTTGTTTAATGGCACTGGCCTAGTATTTAGTTGAGGCATTTCAAGCTCTTTGATGCCTTCCTCGATTTGAGTCATTGGGGTTTTTACACCAAATTTCTCTAGACATTTATCCACATTATCCCACATGTTTGGTCTTATTCTGAGCAACTCGGCTAACATTATTGTACAGGTGACTGGGGTAGATAGAATATCTACTAGCCCCTTTGAATCGATGGCCTTGTTGGGAGACAGTCTCTTTGATGGGACTGCAACCACATCTAACTTGGTCTCGTACTCTCCCATGTAGGACGGTAGTGTTCTTAGTGAATGGGGTTGACTATCCATAGATTGTACAGATCCTTTGTCTCCCCAACACGATTGCACGTCTAGATTCATTTGAGATCCAGTCTCAAATTCCTCTATTGGTGGTAGAAACACTCCTCGTTCATCGCCAGTCTTGTCTACTAGTCTTCTTAGGTCATCGGCTTCATTGGCCTCTCTGACTTGTTTCCACAATTCGTCAAAACCATCTATCTCTTTACAATCCTCAGGTATAGCTTGGTGAAATCCCTCGAAAGAGTTATCCATGGTATTCAGTACTATCCTTGGTTCTAATTCTGGGTCTTTGAGGTTTGTTCTGTGCTCATGACTAGAATCTGGCTCTTTTAGTTCCTGGTTTTGTGGGATTACCTGTGTAGTCATGACGTGGATCACATCCCCAGGTTTTGCAACTGGTGGTTCTAGTAAAGATTGGGCTGTTTGAATCATTTTCCTGCACATTTCCAACCTTTGCTTTTCTAATTCCGCATAGGGATATGTCATCCACCTCTGCTCTTGGGTTTGGTTGTTTTTGAGCCTCACATCATAGGCTATCAAGAGGGCATCTAATGTCTCATTAACCTTCTCTACCAACACCGATCCTCTTGAACTAGCACTTCTTGGTTTCTCATCCGTGGATGGTTCTTCTAGAGGTTTAACCATCTGTGTAAGAGAAGGTGCCTCCTTTTCCTCGTGTTGTTTTATCTTCTCCTCATCTTTGGTAAGCTTCTCAGCTAGGGATTTTTTCTCTCGTTCCCTGCGTGCTTTCATCCTAGTCTTTCTAGCTTTCCAACTATTTTGTTTGCTCTTGGTTTTCTGACTAGGTGCGTCTGTCTTTGGTCCATCATCTGTCTTTGGACTCGTGTCACTTTCCGTGTTCTTTGTCTCTGGATTCTTATCAGCTTTATTTTGAGCTTGTGCTCTCGTAACCACTTGAACTGGTACGACATTTTCATTTTCTGAGCTACTAGGTAGCTGAACAATCCCTAATACATTTGTCATGATTTTCCTGATTTTGTTTGGGTTTTTCGGGCAATTGGGGATCAAGTGAGTGATGCCACACTCAAGACAATAGGCATTTACTTCAGTGATCTCCGTATGAGGACATTGTTTGACCAAGTGGTTGTCACGACTTTTGTGACAATCTGGCTCTGGTTGAAGAGATTCTTTTAGCATTTCCTCTTGGTTATAAGCAAGCTTTGACCTAGATAAGCCGCTATTTGCAATGAATCGCAATGTCCTTTTGTCCATTTCATACCTTCTTTCTTTCGACTGAAACCCAGGAGGTGGAGGCTGTACTGGCCTCACCACTCCATGTGTTTCTCTCAAATTTTGTTGCTCCGAAGGGTAGTACTCACTTTGGTTGCTATACCACATTGTAGCTGGTATTGGCATTGGTTTATTTGATGCTTCCATTATTGACATGTATCTCATGTCTACCTGCATTCTAGCACCTGGCAGCGGAGGTTGTTGTCCTAAGACAAGCTGTGGCCTTAAAACTCCTACTGGTCCTGGCGCATTCCCCGTAATGTATCTAGGTGGAATAGGTGCTTCTGGAACAGGTTATACATACCTCTCCCTAGCATTTTCCATGCTATAATATCACTCCTCCCCCGTATGGTTCGTCCATTTTCTCTCAATTTCACACCACTTCGGCTTACAAGAGGAATCAACCTCTTGACCAAGTCGTCGATACGCTTTTCTTGATCAATAGGTGCCGTTGGCTTGGCAATGGACTCACTTATCTGTGAAACACTGTCCTGAGAGGATGTGTCATCTCCTTGACTCTTTAAGTACTTTTCTTTGTATGCCTCACAGTTATCCACTAGATAAAGAGCTTCTTTGATCAACTCGTTTAGCGTCATCCTCCTTATCATATGCAGATCATTCTGAAGGCCCGCATGTCTCATTCCCTGGATAAAGATCAACATCAGTCGTGCTTGCGTAGGTAATTCCGCTCTCGGACGGAGCTTAACATATCTCTTGATTCGTAATGATGCTTTGCGTACTGATTCATCCTCTTTCTGTTTGAATCTATGGATTTGCGAGACCGTGTTGTGAGCAATGCCTTTTGGCGAGAATTCTTCAATAAACTCCTCAAACAGCTCATCTAGGGTCTCAAAATCCCATCTTTCCACCGAGTCGAACCATGTAGTTGCATCATCTTCTAGAGTCAATCCAAATCCAGCAAACTGTGTCGCAAAATCTGAAACTTCCTCTGCTCTAATCACTCTTTTAAAAGCCGTTACGTGATCTCTCGGATCTTTATCTCCGGAGTATTTTTTGTTTACCCATCTCTGGACTTGGGATGGTCTAACTCGTGGATTGTCTACAAGTCTAACCAGAGACTCTCCCAATCCTTCTCTCGTTATCGCTCTTGAAGGGAATCCTGGTGGCTCTCTTCTTGGAATTCCTATAGGAATTCTCGTGTTTGGTGGAGGCATTTGTGATCCTTCATTGAACAAATATCCACCTCTTTCTAGTACAGTCTGTGGATTTGTGCTTTCTACAACTTTGTATTCTCGTCCATACTTGTCGACAACTATAGATCTCCATTGACAGTCGACTCCGTATGTGTAGCATATAAGAGCTTGTAATCCGTTATCTCTTCTAGGTATGGATCTGAGCACCTATAAAGATTAACCTCATTGTCATCAATGTATCTATATAGTCCTTCACTCTCATGACCAATCATCCAAACTCTCTCAACAAGATGGATCTTCATCAATTGCAAGTTTGGAAGATCCATTGTGGGAGGATATTCCTCTATCGTCGGAATCTCCAAGCTTGTGTAAGCTGCGTTTGAATCTAGGGTAGACATGATTTTTGGGCTTAAGAGCTTTTGCTTGGTTCAAGTAGACTTAGTCCACTGTGTTCAAGTGTTTTGGTTAGGGAAAAGTCGAAACTATGTCCAAAACCGCAACCGTTTTGTCACAATTCTCGCAAATTGTCACTTTTAGACACCCCTGACTTCCGGATGAATTTTGAGTCCTTAAACAAGGTTTTTTTCAGAATTGACCTAAATTGTTGCCGTCGGCATGCATTTAGTTCATGTTTTGCTCTAAGATCTGTAGAGCCGCTCTCAGGCTACGTTTTGATATAAAAACTTTTCCGATCCGATACCGTTTGTGAAAGTTATGGCCAAAACAGTGCAATGCAGTTTAGGCTGGTCAAAATGAATCCAAATTCAATTTTAAAGGAAGCTTTGGGATCTCTGTGACACTATGAACACTTCTGTATGGTCAAAAGTACAGTTGGACCCTAAAACTGGCCTGGAGACATCCTACGCGTAGAATGTCTATATGCTCAGAATTTAACAAAATTTGGTCCAGAGACTCCCCTTAAGTCCAGCAACACAATGGTATGCTCAGATTTTTGTTTTGGATGTAAAAATGGCCTTGAGACATCCTACACGTAGGATGTCGTTTTGCTCAGAATGACTTGAAATTTTCACCCCAGCTTCTCCTTGATGTGTTGATCACTGTGGTATGCTCAAAATTAAGTTTGGAGTGCAAAATAACACATATGACATCCTACGTGTAGGATGTCTTTTTGGCCTGTTTGACCCCAGACTTGACCCAAAGCTTCCCCTTGATGTCAGCAACCCACTGGTATGCTTAGATTTGAGTTTGGATGTGAAAAGATCCCAAAACTAGCTATTCTCGCCTTTTTCAGTCAAAAATGCTAAAGCCTGTTCAATCTTCCTTTTACTGACCCAAATGAGATGAAACCCCTTTCAGTCAAACAATATATCATTCAAAACATGTTCATGCAGCCATCTTATGGTTTTGGTCTCAAAATTAGGCCTTGGACACAATTTGGGTAGGATGTCTGGCAATTCTTGTCTTTTGGCTTTGATCTGTCAAAATTTGGTCAAATTTCCACTTTCCAGGTGAAAATAGGATAAAACCTACCTTCTAAACACACTGGTAACCTCAGATTTTCAAAAAAAATGCCCAGATCACCCTGTAGACATCCTACGCGTAGGATGTCTACTGCTTATTTTTTTCAGACTGAAGTGTCCCTAATGCTTCCTTATGCTCTCAGCAAGTGCAAGTATGCTTCACAATTGCAAAAACATGCAAAAATCATTCAATTTAAGCATTTTCTAAAATTTTACGTTTTCTAACTCCGCCACTCAAGTCAATATGAGAATAGGGTAAAATCTACCCTCTGAACACACTGGTGCAGTCAAAATTTTCAAATTTGGTCTCCACAACCCCCTTGAGACATCCTACGCGCAGGATGTCAATGTTTACAAAATTGCAGGTTTTCTTCACAAAACCCTTGCAAATGCTCTTTTATATGCACAGCATCAGTCAGTCATACAAAAATATCCACAAAAGCTTGTTTAATGCATTTTTACCCTCAAAAGCACACTTTTCCGTGATTTCAAATGCAATCAAGCACTTTAGCAAATATTTCAGTGTTGAATAGCTCTAGATCAGAATCGGATCACTTACCTAAAGCTACTCCTACAAATCATATGGGATTTTTCATCTATGAGTAGAAAAACGCTTCACTGCCACACACGGATTAGTAAACGCTTTTATCACCTCACAAATCACTCGACCACCAACAACTACTCTAATCCACAGATCCTAACTAAACCTATCTAGTCATAGACCCTCGGCAAGACACACGCTTCCTGGCTATCCACTTGATCGAGGAATATCCTCTTCCGGATCCACTTAAGCAAAATGCTTTCTTTAGCCGAAACTAAATCAAGCAACCATCACACGAGTGTTAGTAGGAAACCTACTTAGGTCTTTGTGTCCCCGACAGCGGCGCCAATGTTGGATGGGAAGTCTCACACACCCATGAAGTGCATGCAAACACTACCTAGATCAACATAATGTCAATCGAGGACACAGATGACACGATAGGCACACGGAGGAAATCTCTTTAGCTTGTCAAGCTGAGACCATCCTACACATACAACACTCTGGAAGGCCAACTAAACCACAATCAAGAACTTCAGTGCTCTCAACTACACCACCTTGCCACATACACACATACGGAAGGTAACTCACCTAATCATGCCAGAATCGTACGAAACTTAAGGAACACCATCCCCTCACTAGGATACACCTGTCCCTAAGCTTCTACACTCAAAACCCTCACTCTAAACCCGTCTGCAAAAAACGCATACGATGACAGAGCAGAATTTTGAAAGTGCCCGAAACTGAAATTTATGAATACCTATGCGTAGCTTATGTCGCCACGATTCTATAAACTACTAGCACACAAAAAACAGACATCGTTTGATACACTTACGGCCACAAATAGCTCGTAGATGCGTCTGTGTGTGCGCTTCGTCTCACGTGGAATGCTTGGCGTCGTCACGTAGCTCTCCTCGATCCTACAACAATGGTGCAGTCGGATATCCAATGCGTTGAGCGAGCAGGGCGTAGCAAGAGGATGAAGCTCACACTCACTCTCTTTCTCTCTCACACACAGTAGACGGCAGCGCTCAAGTTTGATTATGATAAAAGTCTTTTTACAAAATAACCTAGGTACCTTATATACTAAGGCTACCTTAGGTTTAACCAAAAATGGGGTTGAAAGGGTCAAATGGCTTTGTATTTACAATCTGGAAGAGCCATTGCACCCCGGCTTCAGAAACTAGAATAACTACTCATTACAAATGACGTTTATAGCCATAATCCGCAGCATTTCATAACTCGCAAAAGATAAGACTTTGGTACGAAACTTGAGTTATGTTGTGTTGTTGACCCAGCGGTCAACATATATTGAGTGACTGAGAGAGGTCTCATTTGGGTGAGAAAATTGGGTTCTAAGCCAACTTTAGCACTTTTGATTGAAAAAGGCTAGAACAGAAGTCTGGGGTCAAACAGACCAAAAAGACATCCTACGCGTAGGATGTCATCTGTGTGGTTTTGCACTTCAAAATTAGTTTTGAGCATACCAAAGTGATCAGCACCTCAAGAGGAGTCTGTGCTGTGCATTTGAAGCCATTCTGAGCAAAAAGACATGCTACGCATAGAATGTCTAATGCATGAAGTTGAAGCCAGAAGTTGACTGCACGCCTAGCAGGGTGTTGTATAGCCTAAGGCAAGCCTCCTAGTCAATTTTGGTCCAAATTGGAGCTGATTTGACTGATCAAGACCAACAACGGGCTGTCAGAACAGATTTTTGATCCATTGACCAGCTTATAGGTGTCCAAATCAAAAAGTAAAAACAGTTGTGGACTCAGCACATCAAGGGGAATCCATAGTGCAAAAATCCAGGCAAAACAGATCAGGAGACATCCTACGTGTAGGATGTCTACTGGGCTTAGTGAAGAGAAAATTTGACTGAGCTTATACAGTGAGGTTCCATTTGACTTAAGGATTCCATAACTTTTTTTAGAAGTGAATTTGGACCTTGTTTGACCTTTTGATGGAGCAAAAACAGAATTCAGACTTTTCATGTAAATTGGCCAACATCAGAGGGAAGCACAGTTCCAACTTAGCAGACCTAATCCAGAACATCAGCAGTGTATAAAATACAGTAGTGGTTGAGGTTAACTCTCCAGTTATACCAATCGTTACTAAAATCACCTCTAGCGGTTAGATGCTTTGATTCGATTGCCAAAATTAAACGCTTGTGTACAGGTATATTCAACAGCAAAGCAAGAAGTTGTGCGGAGACTGATCCTTTGCCAGGTGAGTGGTTGGATTTGTAATAAATTGCATTGCTAAGTTTGATGAATTTAAGATCAGGAAGATACATTTTTAGAGACCAAAAGGTGGTAGGTGATCAAGGTAGCTTAGTGTCCACCGAGGAGAGTGTAACTCAGGCAAGGCTAGATCCACTAGCACCGATTATTGAGAAGGGTAGTGATACTGACACTTCATCCGACAAATCCTTATTCATGATGGGTAGTCAACATCCAGGAGGTTTCACCTATGACGGACCAATGCTAGGAGGAAGCACCTCCCTAAATCATTTGAATGATTCCAAGTTCATTGTGATCTTCTTAGAAGGAACAAACTCGAGGGGAGCCCTAGTTTATTTTGACTATCGGGGACGCAAGTGTATTTGTATTGAAGAAAGGCCGGCTCAGAGACTGGAGATAATTCGAGTATATGATGATGGAGATAGATTCCGAGACGTAAAGGGGAACCACTATCTGATAGTTAGTAACCTTGAGGATTACAACAGATATGGGGATAACGTGGCAAAAGGGAAAATGGTTTCAGAAACTCAAGAACCGCCACTAGACATTGATCGACCTGGAGCACTTTTTATGTATGATAAGAAAACAACCAAGGTTTCAACTTATAATGAGAATGTAGGAATTTACAAACATGAGAGCCTGGGAATAGTCTCTTACTTTCGTTGCAAAGAACCATACCCAACCGAGTTAAGCAAAGATAAGTTTCTTTACTTATTCTCTTATGAAATTGCTATGGGAAAGGATATTGTTTTTGTTGATAGGTACGGGCGTGAATACCAACGTATTCTCCCAGAGGAGGTAGAAAAGGCAACAGTTTGAGGAGCACCAACATATGGCCCCAATGAAGTGCCAAGAGCCACCTACACCCCTAGCAAGTCGACAAATCCCTTTTCAGAAGAGTATGACGCAACCTCACATTCTACCCGACCGCAGACATTCAACAACCAAAACCAACCAGCAACCCAGCCATCATTGCCGGCATGTCTTCGACAGACTGCAACATTAGAACAAGACCGAAACCGAGATGGTTATCAAGTTGCACGAGGGCTAAGGGATTTACAAGAACCACCACTCTATTCACGGTATCAAGGAGAGAGTAAGCCAAAAACTCAAGGGTCAATAGAGCCTGGAAGACCACCCATAGAACGAGTTCGAAGAGATGAACCATCTCTTACAAGAACTGTTAGAAATTATGGCTTAGGAGCACCACTGGGAGAGGAACCCGGCCACTACCGAAGGTTAGAGGAGGTATATAGATTAGGACGAGGAGATCCAATGATGAGATTTGTAGACCATCGTAGAATTAAACCTTCCCAAGTGCAAAAATGGGTAAACAAGAAATACACGGGAAACAGAGATCCTAGAGATCATGTAGCGGCCTTTGTGCGTGTAATTAGAGCAGAAGAGTTGTTAGATTTTCCTACCCAATTTGCAGGGTTTGGACTAAACCTAGAGGATGACGCTGCTACTTGGTTCGACTCTATGGAGTGTAGAGACTTTGAGTCTATGGAGGAGGTGTTTGATGAGTTTCTCGAGGAATTCTCGCAAAGGGGGATAGCTCATAATACAGTCTCACAAATTCATAAATTCAAACAGAAAGACGGGGAATCTGTGCGAAAGGCAGCCCTACGACTAAAAAGATATGTTAAGTTTTGTCCTGTGGAAGAACTGCCAACTCATTCCAGACTTATGCTTATATTTATCCAAGGACTAAGGAATGCAGATGTCGAGAAGGACTTACATATGAAGAGAAGCACGACGCTAAATGAGTTAACTAAGGAAGCTCTTTACCTTGTGGACAATTGTGTGGTCTACAAAGAGGGTGAGTTCAAGGATCTTGATGACGATTCATCCTCACAACAAAGTGGAAGCAAGTCTTCTAAGACAGCACCGAAAGGAGAAGTAGCTGTTAACCAGGAGCAGCTTGTAGAGGAAGTGCTAAAAAATATTAACCTGTACGCCAAACCACAAGCTAAACAGCCAAAATGGTGTGCTATTGAACAAAACTGGACAAACCACGGGACGGAGGAATGCTATTATAACAAGGGATATGTGAGAGAGAGACCTTATGCTCCCCAATCTCAGGTAGAATCTCCTCAAATTCCACCGATGTCAAGGTATCAAGAAGGCAACCTACCAGGACCTGTAGGTGTAGAGAGACCACAACCAGTAATGGGGCAACAACCACCCCTACCAGGATTACGACCAGTTGGCATAAGATACACACCAACAGGAAACGAATCAGAAGAGAAGGCTTTGGTGCCTATGCATGCATATTATGAAGATCCCAATGGATATGATGCAAATCCTGTCTATTATCCACTGGAAGAACCCTCAACACCAGAACCATGGAGCATGATAGGAAATACAGGACCACCAACCACTGCACAGGCAGTAGGAGAAGGAAGATATAGCTTGGATGAACGAACATTGTTGTTCATAGCCAACGGAGGTGGGCGGACAGAGACATGCATACCAACAAAGAGGAGCTCAAGGAGCACCTGAACAACCTAAAGGACCCTACTACAAGTGTGGCAGAGACCATTGGCTAAGAGATTGTCCTCATGATGAAATCGTTAGAGTCAATGCATATTGCACCGAGTGTGGAGTTACTCATTTGATTCCGGATTGACCTAAGAACCCAAGCAAAGGAGCAAAAACTACCTTGAACATACTGGAAGCAGTGCCTTCTAGTGGAGGGTCAGAAAACGAGACAATCATACCTATTCAAGCAGTGACTCGAGCCCAAGCTCAAAGAATGATGAATGAACCCATAATTGAAGAGCCAAAAACCGATGCCCCAAGTTCAGAAACGAAAAATCAGAGAAGCACTTGGAAAGCTAGAAAGGCGCGTATGAAAGCTAGGAGAGAACGAGAGCAAACAGCTCTATCCAAGGAGTTAAAACACACAAAGGATAGATTAGAGCAGTTAGAGGATCTAGCTAGCCTAAGCTCACATACTGCGGCAACCATAGCACCCAAGGAAATAGCAGAGCCCAAAATTGCAAGAACAGGAGGATTAGTGTTAGCAGAAAAGTTAAATGAGCAATTAGATGCAATTTTAAAAGCTTACGAAGCCAGACTCAAAAAGAACCAAACCCAAGGGCAAAGATGGATGACTTATCCATATGCTGAAATAGAAAAACAGAGGTTGAAAATGTGTAGAAAGATGATTGAAATAGCTCAATCCTTGATAGAAAACCCGCTTGGTAAACCAGCAAATTGGCATGAAGTACCAACTCCAACCCCTATCAAACCAGCTTTAGAGGAACAAGTAGAAACGAAGGAAAGACTCACGAATGCCTATGAGTCTAGAGGAGAGCTTATCATAGTGCCAAATACAACAGATCGATGAGGCAAGTCAGGGGTTCCAGCCTAAAACATTGGTAGAAATGGGTAAGGACTGTAATGGTCTAGATGATCTGTGGAAGCAAATCCGTGAGGCCAACAAAGCTAACACGGTAAGTTACCACATAAATAGCACAAGAAAAGAGAAAAATGAGATCTTACCTCCTATTGAAGAATTTGAGACAAGATCGCAAATGAACTTTGATATGCATTCACAAGGGGGAGACCAGGGATCAATTAGTTCGGGGCAAAGCCAACCAGACTTGCTGAAAACTTTACCCTCTTACCTAGGAGAGTATGAAGCCAAGTCTGAGGTGAGAGAAAGCCCATCTCAAAGACTTTGTTCTAACAAAGTGATGGATTCACAAGGGCTGATTGAGTTATTGTCCATGAGTTATTGTCCACCCCGCACAATCACATTAGCCAAACTCCTTAGGTTACGACCAAACATGTGGACCACAGTAGGCAAATTCCTAGAAAACTTTGGAGTGAAAGACCCCACCTCGAAGCTTCAGGAAGGGATTAGAGAATTGGACAGGCCTCAACTAAACACTAGGCCAGTACCTTTAAACAAGGTTGGAGAGTATTGCAAGGGAGAAGATGGAAACACCACGCTACCAGTAGAATTCCAAGGAGTAGTTTCCAAATCTATTCTTGACAGTGGAGCAGGAGTCGCTATCGCCACCAAGGAAATCTGGAAAAAATGGGAAAAACCAGCTTTGAGAGCTACCAAAATGAAATTGCAATTGGCAGATGGGTTCATGGAGAAGCCTCTAGGACTCTTAGAAAAAATGATTGTCACCTCATGCGGAATTGAGTATGAGCATACGTTTGCAATAGTCGATTTCGACAAAAAGAACAATTACGAGATCATCTTGGGAAGGCCATTCATCCGACAATTAAAGATGGTCCAGGATTGGGGTTACGACCACATATACCTCAGACATGGCGAGAAAAAAATCAAAATACACCTAAAACACCATAGTTACAAGGATGTGAACCAAACACCAGTGGAAGAGTTTGATTCAGCTACATTGGCAGGATCGGAACTCCCAGCATGGTTAGGGCAACAAATAGAGCTATGGATGTATGGAGCTTCACATTGTGGGAGCTTAAAAAGAGAGGAATGCGTCTTAGACAGAGCAATAGAGGACAAGGATTATATTCCGGAACCTCTTCCTGAAGAGACCTTAGAGCCTCTGGAATGGCAACACATACTAGCAACATTGGATGTTTGTACCATTACAGATAGTCCAACAACAAAATTTTACGATAAGGATGGCTATGATGTGCTACCCTATTACATGGTAAGCATTATGCAAGAAGGAAATGAGATTGTAGAACCACCAGAACAAGAAGAGTTTTATAACTCCTCTGAGCATCTGGAGGTAAATAACGATGCAGATAATGAGTGTTCAGACAACTCAAGTAAGCGTGTGGAGAAAACAGAGAATATCAAATTTTATGATTTTGCAAATCAACACCCTAGACGCCAGGAACGCTATAGGAGAAAACGAGCAAAAAACAAAGCGAGAGAGAACCTAATGCCCAAGATAAAAGACAAAACTCACTATCTAATGCTTGTAAAAGCAAAGGATTGTGTAAAAGATCAAATATCAGGAAGATTCTCAAGAGTGCGAAGGGAAAGAACACAAGAGGAAATAAAAAAAGCATGGAAAGCTAAAACAGAAACAAAATCACAAAAATCAAGACAAGAAACAACAAAAGACCCAGAGTGGACCAAACTGGAGCGTAAAAAGCGATACCAAGAACTAAAACGGTCTTTACGAGAGGTATGGACTACTGAGGGAGAAAGTGATGGTAAGGAAGAGTGAGAGAAAGGAAACATGAATGTACCATCACACTATTAGAAATCCACCATCCAGGACAAAAATCATAATAACACCATCAGTTAGGGAAAGAATAAACCAGGAATCTTACGATGGCCCGAAAAATGAAAAACGGATAGACCTCACTAAACCAGGAGAAAAACCTCAGCCGGTCTATATAGCAACCGATTTAGAGCCTGAAGAAGAAGAACGGCTAACACAGCTTCTCAAGAAGTATAAAGATGTGTTTGCATGGCCTACAAAGACCTCAAAGGAGTTGATCCATTGATATGCCAACATAAAATTCCTTTGAAATCAGATGCCAAACCTAGCAAGCAGCGTTCTTATACATATAATGACACATTTGCTAAACGAATCAAGGAGGAGATTGACAAGCTGATGAATGTTGAATTCATCTATGAGATCAAACATACAGATTGGGTGTCACCCATTGTGGTTGTCACCAAAAAGAACGGGAAACTCCGAGTGTGTGTAAACCTCAAAAAGGTAAATGCAACCACCATAAGAGACAATTATTCCTTACCGATCACAGAACATGTACTTGAGAGGGTGGCCGGGAAACGGGCTTATTCCTTTCTAGATGGGTTTTCAGGGTATAACCAACTGGCAATTGCAATAGAGGATCAACACAAAATAGCATTTTCCACAGAATGGGGGATATATGCGTATCGAGTTATGCCTTTCGGCTTAACTAATGCCCCAACTACCTTTCAAAGGTTAATGACGCATGCGTTCAAAGAATACATGAGACTATTCTTAGAAATATACATGGACGATCTTTGTGTACACTCTCTTCTACAAGAGGAACATATTGACCATTTGCAAAAGGTATTTGAAAAATGCAGAACATATCGAATCTGTCTTAACCCAGAAAAGTGTATTTTTATGGTTAGGCAAGGACGCATCTTAGGACACATTGTCTCAAGAAATGGCATAACCACAAACCTAGATAAAATCAAAGTCATAGTGGACCTTCCCAGGCCTACTAATGCGAAACAAGTGCAATCCTTCATGGGACACTGCGGATATTATCGAAGATTCATATATATGTATGCAGTCATTGCACAACCTCTGTATCGTTTGTTAGTCAGTTTCGACTGGACTGAGGAGTGTGAAAATTCATTCCAAAAGCTGAAGAAAAACCTTGTATCAGCACCTATACTTAAAGCACCAGATTAGGAAAAGATATTCCATGTTCACATTGATGGTTCTGCATATGCAATCGGGAGTATTCTCGCTCAACTTGGAGACGGAACAATGGATTTTCCAGTTTGTTATGTAAGCCAAAAGTTAAACAGTGCAGAAAAGAACTACACAACCACCGAAAGAGAGGGGTTAGGAATGATTTATGTTGTAAAGAAATTTTGGCATTATTTGCTCGTAAACAAATTTGTGTTCTTCACAGATCATCAAGCTAATTTGTATCTGGTTAAAAAACCATGCAATACTGGGAGGATTGTACACTGGTTTATTATATTGCTAGTGTTTGATTTCACAGTGGTAGTCAAAAAGGGTAAAACTCATCTACAGGCAGATCATCTTTCAAGGCTACACAACGGGGAAGCTCCTAAAGAAGTAGATGATGACATACCAGATCCTTATCTTTTCAATATTGAAATGATACCCAAATGGTCTCAGAAATTGTTAGCATTCTTTCCTTTGGAGGTAGGTTTGATAACACGAAAGACAGATACAAACAACAAACAATTCGACAAACAAAAAACTTCCAGTTGATTGCAGGACGGCTGTATCATCTAGGATCGGACCAGATTCTACGATTATGTATAAATCCGGAGAAATTTGAGTGTTATCTTGAAGAAGCACATGTCCAGGATTGTGCATTTCATTGTTCAACAGTGAAAACACACTAGATACTGAAACAGTTAGGGGTTTATTGGCCAACTATGTACACGGACACACATGCTTATGTTAACACTTGTACTATATGTAGTGCCAAACAACCAGTGGATCACACGACATTGTTTCATGTAAACATTGCACCTGCATGGAGTCAATATATCATTGATTTTTTAACCA
This sequence comes from Adiantum capillus-veneris, assembly GCF_014529385.1. NCBI lineage: Eukaryota > Viridiplantae > Streptophyta > Polypodiopsida > Polypodiales > Pteridaceae > Adiantum > Adiantum capillus-veneris. The sequence continues at coordinate 102,928,430 of NC_140940.1, read as the reverse complement.
CAAGGATGTTTCCTGAAAACATAACAAGAGCAAAAAAAAGGGATATAGAGCTGGAGGCTCGTGACTTTCAGTTAATTGGGAACCAACTCTATAAGCGAGGAAAGGACAATCAACTTAGAATCTTTGCAAGTGAAAGTGAATACCTGCTGATTCTAGAACACGCACATGGAGGCATAAGTGGAGGCTATTTTTCAGGCGATAAGACGGTAAAAATTGTGTTAATTGCAGGAATATGGTGGCCTATATTATATATGGATGCTGAAGAGTTTGTAAAGCGTTGTGATGCTTGTCAACGCACCAAGGTGCCGATAAAGAGAGATGAAATGGCCACTACAGCCAATGATGGGAGCAAGGGCATTTGCAAAATGGGACATTGATTTTTTGGGACCTATTTCACCCCCTGCATATCGCACCCATACCCAATATATCATTGTGGCTACGGACTATCTCACAAAATGGGCGGAAGCCAAGGCAACACAAAAAGCAAATACACGAACCACTGCACAATTTTTGTATGAGAATGTCTTTGTACGATATGGACTACCAATAGAAATAGTCAGTGATCGAGGAACACATTTTCTTAATGAAGTCATTGAATATCTGCTAGAGGAATTCATGGTCATACATAGAAAATCTGCTCCATATCATCCACAGGCAAATGGACAAGCTGAGGCCACAAATAAGACACTATGCACGGTTCTCACTAAAATTGTATCAGAGTCAAGAACAGACTGAGATCAAAAGCTACACTCAACACTATGGGCATACAGGGTAGCTTACAAAACATCAATAGGAATGACACCGTACAACATGGTGTTTGTCCTAAATGCTATATTACCCATAGAGTTTTTAATCCCAACTCTACGAGTAGCGAAACGCTTAGAATGGACAGGGCATGAGCTCTCTTCAAGAATAGATGATCTTGAAAAGCTAGATGAACTTCGCTTAAAAGCTGTAGCTTCGATCTATGCTAAAAAGAGACGACAAAAAGAGTTTTTTGACAAGCATGTGCGCACAAAAGAGTTCAAAGCAGGTAATTATGTACTTGTTTATACCTTGAAGCAACATGCCAAGAAACTTAAAAAGCGAGGGATGGGACCCTTTGTGATTAGTGACCTATCACAAAGCGAAGCTGTCAAGCTTGCTATATTAGCAGGTGAAGAAATGCCAAATTGGATTAGTGGATGCCGATTAAAGAAATATTGTTTACCACTAACACAGGACATGCTTCAACAAATCCATCAAGAAAAACAACGAATGAAGGAGAAACAGAGGGTACGAGAAGAAGATCAAGCAGAAGTAAAAGAACGAATTGCAAAAAGACGGCTTCTACAATAGCAACAACAATGTGGATCACCGTTGAAAATCAATGCCATTCGACTAACGAATTTTGATGAAGACATAGTGGAGCCAATAATTGCAGTCAAAGTGGGTAGCAATCAAGTTGAAACAACGGCATTGCTTGATTCTGGAGCTCAAGAAAAGTTGATCTCTTACAGATTATACAAACAGCTCAAGCCTACAAGTCAACTTCATCCCACTCCACAAGTGCTGGAAAGTAGTACACCACATTCGCTAAAAACATTGGGCTGGAATATATTGCATGGGAGACGTCGTCTCCGCAAACTTGATCTAAGCATGCATACTACTTCATTTTTGTGCACAATAAAGAAAAAGAGAGTATTATAAGACAAAAAACTTCGTTCATTTTTAACATTTTGTACATTTGCTTACTCTTGGGAAGCATTGTAAGCATTGACAAGGTTTAGGTTATCCTTTAATTGTATGCCTTGCATCCATCTAGCATCTTCAAAAGGATAATTCTTAAACTTAATAAGATATCGTCGGATAGTCTTACCGCCTCTTAATACCTTGTCTTCATGTCAGAGAATGGACTCGGGCTGCAGCACCTCCTCTTGCTCCTCGATCTCCGGTGGGTCTTCAATAGTTGGTTCTTGAGGTGGCTCTCCTTTGTAAGGCTTTAATAGGCTCACATGGAAAGCATTGTGCATGAGCCAATGATTGGGCAACTTGAGTTGATAGGCCATCTCATTGATTGGCCTAAGAATCTGGAAGGGACCATAGTACCTTTTTGCTAGTTTAGCATAGTACTTTTGGTGGCTCGTAGGATTCTTGCCCGTCGTGTGCCTTAATCGAGCGTTGGGAAACTTTAACAAGACCCAATCGTTTTCTTTAAAGGCTTGGGCTCTTTTGTGCTTGTCAGCAGCAGCCTTTTGCCTTTCTGTGAGATAGAGATAGCATCCTTAATATTTTGAAAAGATTCTTGTAGTTCTCGGCTATACTCATCTGCAGCGAAGATCTTTCCATGGACCTTAAGTAGCAAGGGACTTTTTGATCTTCCCTCAATTACCTCAAAAGGTGCTTTTCACGTGGAAGTATGTACAGTGTTATTGTAAGCATACTCCACTAAGGGTAAGTACTTCTCCCATTGGGATCTTTGATCTACTTTCGTTACATAGCCTTTTAGTAGATCAAGAATTTTTAGGTTAGCTATTTCACGTTGGCCATCCGTTTGTGGATAGGCCGAAGAGAAGTTTAGCCTTGTCCCTAAATTCTCAAAGAGACCCTTCCAAAAATTACTGGTCATTCTAGGATCTCTATCTGACACTATGGACATTGGCAAGCTATGGTACTTGAAAATTTGTGAAATGAAGAGGGTTGCCATTTGATGGGCTTTGATAGTCTTTTTGACAGGTATAAAATGAGCTTGTTTACTAAACCTGTCTACTATCATCCATATTCCCGTATTCCCATGGATAGACTTAGGCAATCCAAAGATAAAATCCATGGATATGCTCTCCCATGGTGAATTAGGGATTGGCAAGGGTTGAAGCAATCCAAGTTGCGTCCCTCTATCCAATTTTGTCTTTGGCATACCACACATTTAGAAACATACTCTTGTATGTTCACTTTCATGGTAGGCCAATAGAAATATGTTTCAATTCCCTTTAAGGTAGACTGAATCCCTCTATGCCCCGCACATAGTCTATTGCCATAGAGAAGATAACCATCTTGTAAAGTAAATGGTTCTTCTTTCTTCCCTAATGCAAGGGCTGAAATCACATCTCTAAAATCGGGATCAATAGCGTACTCATCTATCATTGAAGATAGATCATTGTGAGTTGCTATGGAAACCGCATTCACTCTCGGCCGTCTTGAGAGTGCATCAGCTACTTGATTATGCTTGCCAGCAATGTGAGCAATATGAAAATGAAATTGAGAAAGGAAATTTGCCCACCTCATTTGTTTGTCGGAGAGCTTGGTCTGCGTCATGAAGTACTTAAGACTTTGGTGATCCATTCACAGAATGAAAGGATTCCCCAATAAATAGTGATTCCATGAGTCTAAGGCATGTAGAACTGCAAGGAGTTCCTTTTCATATATGCCTAGAGCTTGCTCAACAGGGTCGAGCCTTCGACTCTCATAGCCTATGGCGTGCCCTTCTTGAAGCAAAACAGCTCCAAGGCAATCACCACAAGCATCACATTGGACTTCAAATGGTTTTGAGAGATCCGGTAGTGTAAGCACATGTTGAGAGATAAGCTTTTCGAAAGCATTGTTCTCCTTATCAGACCATGTATACCTAACGCTTTTCTTTGTTAGGTCATGTAATGGTCCCGCAATTGCTTCAGTCACTCCCTTAATCGGGAAATTGAGGCTTCATGTCCAAGGCTATGTGGACAAAGAGGACTTCTTTATCTCTCCTCTCAAGCATGAGGATGTAATCCTAGGGGCACCATGGTTTGACCGCCTCGCTGCCAATGTTAAATTTCTTGAAAGGAGAATCTCCTTTAAGTTCAGGGAAAAATACATGTATATAGATGCTAAGGAAATGGGTAACACTATCCCCATTGTACATACACCAGATTTCAACAAGTCAATAAAGAGCTCTATTTCCGTGTACATGATTTTTGTCAAAAAATCTCAAAATGAACCTAATGCTTAGCAAAAGAAAATAAAAGCAACCAAAAGGAATTAGAGTTATCCAATTTTCTCAAGGGGTTTCAAGATGTTTTTATTGACGACATCCCTTGTGAGCTACCTCCTAAACGAGGTAATGATGACCATGCAATAGAACTGCTTCCAGGAAGTTCACCGCCTAACAAACCTCCTTATAGAGTTTCTCAAGCTCAACAAGAGGAGATTATGCGGCAAGTGCATGAGTTAGTTGAGAAGGGCATGGTTAGGCCTAGCTCATCTCCATTTTGCTCACATGTGCTATTAGTGCAAAAGAAAGATGGCACATATCATATGTGTGTCGACTGTAGAGCACTAAATAGGATCACTATCAAGAATAGGTTTCCCGTTCCACGGGTAGAAGACCTATTTGATAAGATACAAGGATCGACCTACTTCAATAGGATTGACCTAAAAAGTGGCTATCATCAAATAAGGATAGTTGATCAAGACATTGTAAAGACCGCATTTCGCACCACATTTGGTCTTTACGAATACATTGTCATGCCTTTTGGCTTGACCAATGCACCAGCCACATTCAACCGCTTGATGGAGAAGCTGTTCAGGCCTCATCGAACCTTCACTTGAGTGTTCTTTGATGATATTATCATCTACTCTAATTCATTAGACGAACACAAGCAACACCCCCAGGTAATATTTCAAGTTTTGAGAGAGAATAAACTTTATGTTAATCGAAAGAAAAGTGAATTTTTCTTGCAAGAGATTCAGTATTTAGGTCACATTATCTCTCAAGATGGCATCCAAATGGATCCATCAAATTTAGAGGTAATAAAAGGATGGCCTAAACCAAGGAATCTTCATGAACTAAGAAGCTTTATAGGTATGCACATGTGTGCATACTATAGACGCTTCATAGAAAAGTTCTCACAACTTGCCCCTTGAAGGCATTGTCTGCGGGTAGGACATCTCCCATCTCATAGGATTGTATGCCTAGCTTGGTGGCCAACTCTATAGATATAAAATTGTGAGTAGAACCAGGGTCAAAGAGAATAAAAGCATCATGTTCTCTTACCTTTCCCCAAGCATGGCATAGAGGACATTCTTTATGATGAGTTTGGTGAGTCTCCTCCTCTTGGATTTCAACCAAGGAAGCTCTAGGAGGGTCTTGGCGGTTGTTCTTTTGGGGACAAGCGCGGTACGCATGCCCTTGTTCACCGCACTTGAAACACCGGTTATCCTTGCGATAACACTCAAGCTCTTCAGGAGAGAGTTTGTTCTTACCTTTGTAAACTCCCTTCTCTTTAGCTTTGTTGGAGTTTCCCTTAGGAGACTTTTGGACATTGTCCTTCCCCTTAGGCTCATTGGAACCCTTGTTTTCCGGGGGCTTATTATTTCTTTTAGCCCCCGTTTGAAAATTGATTCGAGAGGCCACCATAGTATGGTGTATTACCGCCGATATGGTACGTGGCCTGTCATAATAATCAATATCTAATTCTCCTAAATGATTTTCTTATATTAAACTGATCATTTAATGTGGGGAAGTGCCAGGGGAGAAAAAGCTAGAATATTGGTTAAGCTAGCAGACCGACCACAGTAGGGATCCAAAGGAGGGAAAATAGGGATCCAAAGGGGGGGCCATGTGCAAAAGAGCCATGTGCAACAATGGGCTAAAAAGACCCTAAGGTTCAGCCCATTAAGACTTCCAAAATGCTAAGGTTCCAAAATTCAAAGGTTGTGTCCAAAGGTCAACCCTAGGGGAAATTGGATGCTTTGTGTGTACCAAAAAAGTCTTTGCAATCCCTACATGGGAGGGGGCGAGCCCTTCTTCTAGGGGATGAGAGAGAAAGTCACACACACACACACACACACACACACACACACACACACACACACACACACACAGGCTCCCTTTACACAAAGGGAATTAGGGACACATGTCAGCTCCCTAGCCCAGATGCCCACAAGGTGTGCCCAATTCCTATTGGATGGCCTTGGAGGTGGACCAATGAGAATTAGGCTAGAGTAAATCTAGTTTAATTAATTTAAAAAACACTTAATAAAAGAACCAATGAGAAATAAGTCTCCTAGAAGACTATTGGATAGTCTCCCAAGGGGTCCAATGAGCATTCAGGAGCCCAATGGATTGCCTGATTCCTATTGGCCAGGAGGCAAAGGGGTCCAATGAGAGTTTAGTTTAATTATTAAATTACCTAAAGCTCTCACAAAAGGGGAAAGGGGGACACATGTCAGAAGGCTATCACTTATGCTGCTTAATGCCACTTTCTTCAAAAAGTTGGATTTTGGAGAGCAAAAGCAACAATTTTGTGCGGGCTTAACCGAAGAAATGGCGGAGTATGTCAACTCCCAAAGGCCATGTAACATTTAATGGTCTAAAAACTTATGTATAGCGGAAATTAGCATGAACATAGTGGGCATTTCATTAGAATAGATTCCTAATGAGAATTACAAGAGTGCTTGGGTGGAGAGAGCAACAAAAAGCATAACACCTAGTTAGATAGCATCAACAATACTTTCAAAAGAGAGAGAAATTAAGCTATTGACAACATTTGAGGACCGGATTTGCATGGAGCTGGTCCCCCCTCCAAAAGGCTTTGTATTATGGTTTCTCCCATCAAGAGAAACATTGTACAATACAATTCTTTGTGTTCCTTCAAGCAAACACAACTTTAATTACCCCCGGTCTCAGACCCAAGACCTCACACACCTTCGAAGATGGTGAGAGCTAGCAGGGTATGAGAGTAGATTGAGAGGAAGAAGGAGTATCTTACGAGAAAGATGTACATCTCCTCACATAATCACTCATATTAGCATAGCTTAGCTTAGTAATTAACTTGGTAGAGGAGATGAGCATGCATTGAAGCTTGGCTCTTGGTTGGATTTGCATCCACATGCCAAGAGTGTGTTTATGTAGGCTTCTATCTCACAAGCTTGGAGTAGGTGATGAGTTCTCCATTAAAGCTTGGGAAGAGATAGTCTTCTCTTTCTTCACACATAGACTGTGTGTGAGTGTGTGTGTGTGATAATGCCTTGAAAAAATCAGCCCGCTCTCTCTCTTGGGCGAGCCCTCTTGCTATTTGCTCTTGCAGGCTCCCCGTTGGACCTCCCTAGGGCTAGCCTATCACAATTAAGCAGCGTAAGTGATAGCCTTCTGACATGTGTCCCCCTTTCCCCTTGTGTGAGAGCTTAATCAATTAAACTTAATTGATTTAAATGAATTAAATCCCCATTGGACCTTTCCCCATTCTGACCAATAGGAATTAAGTAGCCCATTGGGCTGCTCAATTCCTATTGGACCCCTTCACGGGCTGTCCAATAATCATCCAGGAGACTTAATTTTCAGTGGTTCTTTTTATTAAGTGTTTTAAAATTAATTAGACTAAATTTAATCTAGCCTAATTCTCATTGTTCCACTTCAAGGGTCATCCAATAGGAATTGGGCACACCTTGTGGGCATTTGGGCTAGGGAGCTGACATGTGTCCCTAATTCCCTTTGTGTAAAGGGAGCATGTGTGTGTGTGTGTGACTTTCTCTCTCATCCCCTACTCCCAAGGCTCGCCCCCTCCTATGTAGGGATTTGAAAAGACTTTTTTGGTCACACACAAAGCATTCAATTTCCCTAGGGTTGACCTTTGGACACAACCTTTGAATTTTGGAACCTTAGCATTTTGGAAGTCTTAATGGGTTGAACCTTAGGGTCTTTTTAGCCCATTGTTACACATGGCTCTTTTGCAGATGGCCCCCCCTTTGGATCCCTATTTTCCCTCCTTTGGATCCCTACTATGGCCGGTCTGCTAGCGAAACCAATATTCTAGCTTTTTCTCCCCTGGCACTTCCCCACATTAAATGATCAGTTTAATATGAGAAAATCATTTACGAGAATTAGATATTGATTATTATGACAGAAGTTGATGTAACAAGGTGGGTGTCCAACAAAGTGTTAGGAAATAGGACGTAACCAAGTAGATGAATGAGTAGTTTACTTAATGGAGAGAGACAAATTATCACACATGAGAGATTATAGAGTAGAAAGAGAGAGAGAGAGCGAGAGAGAGAGAGAGAGAGCACAATATACGTGGTTCACCAAATGTGGGCTACATCCACGAAACAGCAGCCACTCAATGGCTTTAGTACTTCAAACAAGAAGTAGGTTACAAAGAGATTATATCCTTAATAGAGCTCCCACGTTGCTTTGGGTCCTTTTAAGGAGCTATTGATCGCATAGCTGCAAAGAGTGCCTGTGTAAAAGGATGTGGGAAGGAGGGAGGAATATCGGTAGCACAAAGTTCAATAACGCATATGCTCGAGGAAAAACAAAGCTTATGGCTAGGAACTCGATGCATGCAAAAGGATAGTCCCTACGCCATTAACAATGACAGCCACAATTTAGTTGTCACGTGGATTTTGTGAATTGTGAAAATTCAAATAACCATATGCCCTCATGGCAGTATCATCACTGGTCACAAACATTAGGGAAAATTTGGACTCACAAAGGGGCCCTATAAGGAGTTTGACTTCCTCTCTCTTGCCCAAAATGGGTGTGCAGTAGAATTTTTTTGCAAATCAACTCTAAACTTGGCAGAGGTTTGGTAGTTAGAATCTCATCTTCAAACTCTTCTAATGATATATAGCACGCCACGAGATTCTTCATATTTTGAAAGATTCTATTTTTTATTCTCTAGATTCTAAACAAAGTTGTCACATCACAAGAGAAAAAAATAGAATCTTTCAAAAAATATGAGGAATCTCATGGCGTCTATACATCAATAGAAAGAGCTTGAAGAGTAGATTCTCATTGTCAAATCTCCACCAAGGTTAGAGTTTGTTTGCAAAAATTTATCTGCACGTCCAATTCAGTAGAGAGAGGTAGAGTCAAACTCCTTATAAGGCCCCTTTGTGAGTCCAAATTTTCCCTAAGTCATCAATCCACCTATTCATGCATCCACCCACTTATATGTCATTCCAAGTCAAAATTACAAGCTATTGCACCAATAATCTGAGACAATTTTAGACCAACCAAGGATCAAGTTAAGTTTTCAATTGAAATTTAGACTCCTCAATGAATTCCTCACCTTTTATTGTATTTTTTGCTTGTCATATATATTCAATATTTGAGGTCACTAACGATCTAAGAAACATACATGTCTTTGATAATCCTTGTCAAATCATTTTTTTGTTAGTGTATAATCATTTTTTTGTTAGTGCATGTTTTACAAGAGATTGTTATTTTTAGCTCAAAGAAATGTGGGATCCGAGGGCAATATTGTACGAGGACCTCTCGGGAGGTCACCCATCTCAGTATTGTTATCATGCATGTGTTATTAACTATGATGTTCTACAAATTAACCTAGCCATCTAGACCCCAAAACATTAATGAGGTGTTAGGGACCTTTGGTCTAGTAAATCTATGCAAGTTTATAGCCAACAACCACTTTTCCATCACAAGTTGGAATTATCCCAACAATCGTCCCCTTAAACTTGGGACTCTTCTATCCTCATTAGTACCAACATGTTTTTCCTTTCCAGGCACACATGTTGGGAGCTTCAACATGGTTGTGCAGCTAGCTCAAAGGTTGAATTCAGCTTCAATGTGTCCTACAGACTCAAAGGAGTGACTTTGAACCATGGATCTATTACCAATTGTAGGATCCAAGGGCAAAACCATACCAGAAGTTCTTGCGAGGTCAACCATCTCAATACTATTCTCATGCATGCATACTTAACTCTGATATTTTGCAAACTAGCCTAGCCATCTAGACCCCAAAATCATAAGGTGTTAGGGGCCTCTAGCAGATAGTCAACTCATACAAGCTTCATAGCCACACACCACTTTTCATCAAGATTTGGGCTTATCCCAACAAGAATCTCTCTATGGTTGTTTGTTAGTGGGCAATAAATGCACCTACTAGCTCTAATTGTCAGTGTAAAAACACCAAGTTTGGGTGTCTTAACCAAGTACAGAAGTGAGAATCTTCTCCCAATTAACAGGTTGAGAGAAGATTAACAGGTGTTTTGACCAAGTTGAAGTGAGAATATTCTCCCAATTAACAATTTGGGCGTTTTGACCAAGTAGAAGTAAGAATCTTCTCCCAATTAACAATTTGGGTGTTTTGACCATAGGGTTGCCAAAGTGTCTCATTAAGGGGAATCAACAAAGATCCCTTGGCTTGGGGCTGGAAAAGGTAATGCCAAAAAAAAAGAAAAAAACTTCTTGCTTTCCACGTGTAGTACCTCCATGTGTTTATTAAGGTCTCTTGGGATAGTTTCCTGCGACGTTAAAACTTTGTTCTTGATTTCCTTGTGGTCGCCTCCCCTCTTCCCCGTTTTCACTTGCGTATCTTTGACCACTCTCATTGAAAACCATTTCTTTGAAATCAACCCCATCAAATTCTTGCTCGTTTAGACACAAAGGACATTCGTGGTTGGACTCTCACCTTGATGGTGTTCCCATGCACACATACCCAACTTGCCATATTGCCGCATAGTCCTCCCCCCCTTGCCTCCCTTGCTACGCACGCGTCTCCCCCCATGCGCCTTCTCTTGCTCCTTAGATATGTTGCGAGGGGATAATGGAATCTCTTGGGATTCGATCTAGTGAAATTGCATACATTAAATCTAGAGAGATGCTATATTAGAAATAGAGATAAACGGCAAAAAGTTCAAAAAAATTACCAAAATATCCCTATCATTTATGAAAATTCCCAAAGTACGCTTGTACCTATTTTGGTTCGATTGTTCAAGAGTTTCTAGTCTTTATTCCTTTTTGACAATTGAGATCCATTTTTGAGTGCCTAGTTTGTAATTTGTCACAAACTGCCAGGGCACTTATGTCTAAAAATTATGAAGTAATTCATCTCCAAAGCCTCCATAACTAGTAGGTGACCCCAATTTTGGAGTCATTAGTTTGGTTCGAATCTGCCGAGATGCTCTTAGGCGTTGAGGAGAAAAAAACAGCTCATGGCACGTGGAGAGAGAAAGAGGATGGGCATGCCATGCGTCGATGAGAGGGCGTTGACATTCCAGCTGTCGGCAGAATTTTAAAAAATATCTCATTGCTGGCGTGGTGGACAGAGAGAAGGAGTAAAACGAAAGAATGTTGTCGGCTTTGTAGGAGTGCGTCATGGCGCAGAGCAAAGGAACTGCATTTTTTTGTTTCGCCTTGCTGTGAGCTTTGTAGGAGGGCCTCATGGGAAAGATTTTTGATTGTGGCTGGCTGATCAGGACTACGTGCATCACTTGCTGTGATTTTTGTGGAGGCGCGATGCAGCACCAGTGGAGGCATGAAGGGGGTGAGGCATCTGGCGATGGAGAGCACGCGGGGGCCCAGGGCGCCAAGCGATTGGCAGCACGCTGGATAGAGATCGAAGAGAGAGGAGAGAGGAACTGTTTTATGTGTTTTTGCTTTTTGTTTGGGGCGGACGGATCTCACTAGATTCCACTTATTAAGGCAGCGGACCCAGTATGTGGCCGCGATTTTGGCAGCAGGTCAAATTATTGCGAATCTTGCAAGATGCTCACATATTAGTCAAAGAGGAAAACGGAGGGGACGCCATCTGGCAGGCGAGAGAGAAGAAGAAGAGGAAGATTTTTAACGTGGAAAGGAATTGCCGCTGTGAGCGCAAACGTGGGGAGAGAGAGGGAGAGAGCAATTTGCCGAATCGCTCATCGCCGAGCACGGCGACAGAGTCTCGTTCATGAACATGAAGCACCACCGCGACCGCATCCAAAAGGCGCAGGTGGGAGAAGAGTGTGCGCGGGCTAGTGTGCAAGCCAAGCTCCGGACGGGCTGGTTGCAGAGAGGACAGAATCCCCAGGCTGGCGGATGGCTTGCGGGCCTTGTGTTGAGTACGCAGCACAGGAGGAGCAGGCGATGCAGGGGGCTGTTTAGTTTCGTCAAGAGCTGATGGTTATCACCATCGCGAGGAGATTCAGAGGGAGAGGTGTCATGATGCTGCAGCACAAAGACGCAAGGTTGGGGCGGGGAGGAGCCTGCGAAGCTCATTCGTGGGAACAGCACGAAGAGTGGGGTGTATGCTTTTGGAAGCTAGTGAAAAGGCATCTCGACAGCTAATTAATTAATTGGGGCCAGCATAGACCCAATACAAAATTCTATTTTTTTTAGCATCTTGCGTTGATAGACAATCAGTTTAATCTCACAACCACGCGTACTTTGCGAATTTTGGAGGGAATTTATGACAAAATAGTGGGGCTAAGATGTCGTGGACAGGTGGCCGTTTCTTCCGAGATGAATCTGTCTGCTTGAATCTCGTGTCTCTCATTTGGGGCAGGGGATCTCTCTCTCTTGCTTTGCGAATGTCAGTTAAGTAGAAGCTGCTAGGCTGACTAAGCAATGATCGCAAGGCCTAATGGGGAGGGCAATAGATGTGCGGGTGCTCTGCAATTGCAAGCCGTAGTGGCCATGCTACAGGACTTGTGCAGGATACAGGAAGCAACAACGGCCTGGTGAAAAAAGTAGTATGTGGGTAGGCCAACATGTGTGGGGGAGATATGGAGGAATCTCTACAATCACAAAGCCTAATGGGCGAAGACATGGGCACTGCAAAAGAACTAAGGAGCACAAACAGGCAGCCGAAAGGGATGGGGTCCAGCACGCGAGCAAGAATGTATGGATGCAGGTTGTAGGGCACCGCAGGGAGGGCAAAAAAACTACATCAGGATGCGATGGGGGACCGAGGAGGTGGAGTGCGCACGACTGTGAAGGACACAAGGAGGAGGGATGCACAGGACTGTGGTGCAAGGGAAGTTCTTTTTTCTTTGGAAAAGTGGTGAATGGGAGAGGGACTCTATCTAGATTCGAGTTATTGTAGGACGACCGAATAGACATGGAGTAGAGGTGAGAATCTTCTCCCAATTAATAGGTTAGGCACCTCATCATACTAAAATGTCACTCTTTGCAATGACGATCTTAGTGAATATAGAATGTGTGTGTTTGCATATTTATGCAGTATACCCAATCCCTGTATCGTACTCGTGCCCTTGCACTTACCAATATCCCTTACACTCTTAAACTTTGCAAACAATATCAATTTCTTTAAGCTATATTTTTTGCACACAAGATATTTATAGATGTGCAGGTCAATATGCAAGATCCTACCATCATTTAGTAGATAAATGCTTGACAAATGTGGCTATGCTAAAAATTTGAAATTTTGACAATTAGATTTGATGGATCTTTAAATGCAAAAATAATCCAAAAATAATGAACTGATGTTGTAATTCTTAGAATAATAATTATAAACACAAAAAAGTAGTTTTTTTGTCATTTTCACAATTTGTATTATGTAATACAAGAGTGTTAGCAAAAAAGTATTGTGTAAAATTGTGCTTTGTAAGTCCAATTTTCATCCATTTTATCCTTTCATTCATCTCTTGTGTAGGCCTTAGGTTTAACATGTGTCAAAATTGGGATTTTTACCAATTTTTCATCATGAAGAGGTATTTTCTAGCTTCTCAATTCTAGTTACATGTACTAACAATCGTGTTATTGGGATACTATAAGTGTCACACTTTACATTAAATTGTACAAAGTGGGTACACATGATATTTCTACACCTCTTAAAAGACAAATCATGAAGGTGGAAAAACAAACAAAATTTACGCAAATACCTTAAAATTTTGTTTAAAAGCTCTAATATCTCCCACTTATAGTTTTCAAGTTTTTGGAAAAAAATTTACTTCAAGCATTGGATCACACGTCTTTCTCAAGGTTAGTGATTAACCAGAACCTCCTAGAGGATTTGGACTCAAGATTTGGATGACATTGTGCCCAAAAAATACATAGGTTTAGTGTAATCCCACCTTCAAACTCCTCTAAAATTCAATTATATAGGTGGAAAATTTACTGTATTTTGAAGTAATTAGCATTGTATTTTTTGAAAATCTCTACTTTTTGAACTGAAGGTTTACTAAGTTTATGGTAGAAAGTTTAATTACAAGAGAGGCTTCGAGGACGATAGCTTAATTACAACACACCACACATTTATAGCACTAGTAAAAGCACCACCAAGAAAGAGGGAAATTTAATAGCAAAGGCCTATTTTTAATAGCTACTGCATCTCCATAATTGTCCCTTGCACACCTCCAAACTAATGCAACCCCACAATCATCCCTTGCCCACGTCCACATCCTATTGGGTCGGTCATTGTGAATTTTATGCCAATCAAAAATGAGTTGCGTACACCCTAAGATGAGCTATAGTAGGGTCAAGGGGCAATTTAGCCTTCTAAAGAATGGTTGCACCACCCCCCACTCTATAGGTGCTACCGAATGCAACATTTTTGGGAAGGTAGTTTCAGCGAGAGTTTTGGTAGCTCCCATGCAATCGCTTAGCATATAAAGGGCCCTTCGAGACCACTCTTATTGAGCCTACATGACGCAATTGCTTCAACTTAAGGGACCCTATGCATGGCCTCTTGTTATTTTGAAGGACCTGCATGGATCAGTAACTATTGTTAAAAATGATCCCTTAATCATCTAAACCTTGACTATTGTATTTTCCACAATGTTGCTAGCTTTGACAATCTAAAATTTTGTAAGAGACAAAAGTTTCTTCTACAATTTTCATCTTTTGTCTACAATCTTCGTTAAGGGAAGGGTTAGTTTTTGTTTATCCATCTCTAATCCAATCTATACCATAGAGAGAAAGAGAGACACACACACATATATAGAGAGAGAGAGATGTATATCATTGGAGCACATCATGGTTGCCTTGTTGTCCAAGTTATATGTCTCATGTCTACCTCATGTAGTTGAATTTGGCATTTGAACCATATATCCATCACTTCTACTTGCACTATCTCACAGGGCGTCCTTTAGGAAATATGTAAGATAGCACATGTGAACAAAATAAAGATTTATAACTAGGTACATTTATATTTAAAAAAAAAATACATAAAAAATTTTTTATTAAGAAAGTAAAAATTTTCATACATAAAGATTAGTTTTTTTAATAAAAATGCATACATAAGAGACACACATAATACTTGAAAAGCTACAGGTAAGGGACTATTTAAATACCTCTTGTTTGCATATGTTATATGCAAGTTTTACCTGGTCGACTCCCCGAGCACTATCTCTACTCCTTCACAAATACCTCAAGCCATAAAATGCTGATAAAAAGCATTATTTGAACAAATCAAAGTTGGATGATGGGAAAAGAGAGATAGTACAAGAGAAGTAGATGAACAATAGATATTTTAACATCATGGGAACAATCTCAAGAGACTTCAAAGGTCCAACAAATGAGTTTGAAACCAGAAACACAAAGATGGATAAAAAATTGAGGATGTGACGATGGACATGGACCCACTCCAAATCTTGCAAGGCCTTTGAGATGAGTACATTGTTGTTCTTTAGGGTGAGGATACATCTCTAGATCATGGATCTACATCTACTAAGGAGGTAAGGAACCCAAGCCAAATCTAGCACCAAGGAGGGTATTAATGCATAAGCTTTCTAGTCTCAAACAAGTAGGTCCAGCCAATTTTGTTTCAGGTGCTTCATTAAAAGAGATACCCTTTTGGGTTGAATAACAAAAATTCTCTGAATGTCAGATGGAAGGTGAGGGTTGGTACCCTTTTGGGTTGAATAACAAAAATTCTCTGAATGTCAGATGGAAGGTGAGGGTTGGAAAACATGTAACAGTTTTCTCGGAGCTCCTGCCAGGCCATGTGTCCGCATGCTGAGAGAGAGGTGAGGGAGCTCGGAGTTTTGGACGCAGATTTTTTTTAAAAGAAACTGAGGCGCAATGAGGCATGGGAGGTGTAGGGCGGTGCAGGTAGGAGATGTGGGCAAATGAGGCGATGGCAAACAGGAATGCGTAGAGGGACCAAAGGATCTCTCCATGTGCCCTCTGTAGTGCTCTCTCCCTCTCGAGAGAAGTCTGAGGCTATGTGTTGGGCCGAACTGGCAGAGAGATTTTTTGCGCATGGATGATCCCATGTAGGTAGAGGCAAAGCCATGGGTTTGGAACTACGAGGCATTGTGTCAAATGGCGCGTGTGTGTGTGTGTGTGTGTGTGTGTGTGTGAGAGAGAGAGAGAGAGAGAGAGATTCTGCGCTGATGTATCTGTGTGTTTGTCATTTTTCTGAAGCGTATGCCTGCAGCTGAACACGCCTGTCCCCGGAGAATGGAGCTTGCTGGAGGTGATGGTGATTGAGGGAGCAGACGGGAAAAACAGGGGGAGGAGGCATGCGATGGGCGAGGAGGTGTGAGATGCAAACGTATTGCTTGAGAAACCGAGCTAAGAAAAGGGGACGCCATAGTCTCACATCGTCGTCATGGCTCCTGTGTGTGCGACGAATGCAAGCTAGTGCGTCAACAGGGTTGTGATGCTTTTCGAGCCTTAGAGAAAGAGAAAGAGAATCTTCAAATCTAATTAATTAATAAGTTGGAGAATAGAATAGACCGAGTACTAGGGAGGTGCCAAAATTATGGCAAGTTTATCCACTATTTGAAAGTGAATTGGAGGGACACTAATTCTCTTAGAAGCATGGGATACACAAGAAAAAGAATAATAGATTTTGCGATGCCTTCAATTATTCATTTGGGATGCCTTCGATAGCAAATTTTCACTGGTTTTTTATGTTCTTTTGTTTCTTGATATCTTTCAATGGTGTAACTGTTTTTGGTGCATCAATAATGGAATAACTAATAGACATTGGAAGATATCGTACATGCATACATGATGGATAGATGGTGTCCATGATCTATAAGAACACCCAAATTTTGAATGGGATGTATTTTCTAGAAAACACAAGGAGTGAATGTGCTTGATGTACACCTATTTCTAGAGCACATAGACCATCCATGCTCTACAAGAAGAATGCTCAAAATTTATACAACAAAAAGTTTCCATAAAGTTGAAGACAAATAACGAGTAATAGAAACAGAATCATTCAAAATAGCTTTGGGAAGTAAGCAAGGCATGCACCGTGTCAAGGTGTTTTTGAGGTAGCAGCTTTAGAACACATGTTTGACGATAGAAAACTCAAATAGTATCGAGAGAGAGAGAGAGAGAGAGAGAGAGAGAGAGAGAGAGAGAGAGCGAGTTTTACATCTTTGTTGCTGTGCCATAATGACTAAAGTAGCCTAGGATCCTGGGTGCATAGTCTCGGGCGTTCTTCTTGTGCACTTTTTTGGTGTATGAGGGGAACGGTCGGGAGTGCCCAACCCGAATCCTAAAACAGAACAAAAAACTAAAGTAGCCTACTTGAGACCTACACTTGATAGGGCACAACAATCTTCCACAATTCTCTATTTGATCAAAGCTCAAGGGATAGAGAATCTAAAATTTTCTTGTTGATCAAACTGGCATTGATTCCTAGATGTCCATCTAGCATCTAAAATTTTGTAGATGGTGCTTCCATAGCCATATCTTGTGATTGAAATGTACCAAAGGTAATAGTGTACATAGACAATCTACAATCAGCTTTTTCCCACCATATGGAAAATATGAAATGCCACCAAAGTAGGTCCTGCCAATTTTGGGAAGGAGGTGAATTATGGAGAATTTGGGAAGATGATGCCAACGCTTCAAGGGGAAAACGAGAGGAGTTGGCACGTGGGTGCACAGCTTCTTTTTTAAGGAATCTGCAATGATGCTCAATTTGGTTTGAACTAAAAAAAGGGGCCAACGACACGTGGAGGAGGGAGAGAGAGATATATATTTCCCAAGGGTGGGCAGGGTAGAAGATAACGAGGTGTGGCTCGACAGTGTGCGGACAAGGGAGGAGGACGAGCAATAGACGTGACAGGACAAGGGAGATCAGTAGTGTGCAGGTAGGGCAAGGGAGTTGAGGGACTCTCATTGTCGCAGGTGCGCAGGTGGAGCACGCACTCTCTCTCTGTCTGTCAAAGCTAGGGTGGACACTCTTTGTGTCTATTTCACAATCCAAGGCACGCAGAACAATGAAAGTCAGGTTGTGAGACGACAGTATGTACGCCATATGTTGGAGCCGAGATGGATCCCTCTCTATGCATTCGTGCATGGATTTTAGGGAAAAGGTTAGCAGCTCCCACATGAAGCGGAGAGAGATATGAAGAGACATATGTTTTTTCTCTCTGCTGTAAATCCATGAGGCGAAGGTCGTAGTGAGATTTTCTTGCACTGTTTCTATTGTGTTGGCATTGCGACAGAGTGTCGAGAAGAGCATCGTGAGAGAGGGCATAGACGGATATAATGTCAGTTGTGCGGTTGTGGACCAGAGAAGGTACACAATGTTTGAGCACGAACGCACAGAGAGAGAGAGAGAGAGAGAGAGAGAGAGAGAGAGAGAGAGAGCAATGCCTTCGTTTATTTTGTGCAACGCATCCTGAGGCTAGAGTTGTTGTGCATGCCTTGGTTTGGCTTGGCTCGGCTTGTCTCCACCGATTATCGAGAAGGTGAAGTTCGAAGGCGATACGGGAGGGGGTGGCAGGTTTGATATGTGATATGTGAGGGCGAATATGGAGAGAGACAGATATGCCAAGCGGGAAGAGAGAGAGAGAGAGAGAGAGAGAGAGAGAGAGAGAGAGATAGTTCTATTATCGTCCTCGGAGGTCCTATGGGACCAAATGAACATGTCACATGGTGTGAGTGGAGGTCACAAGTGACTCTCGATGCTCAAAAATGGAGCATTGCAATAGAGAGTTCACATTGTGGTTGGGAGAGGAAGGTATGTAGGGAGAGCTCATGGCTGAATATATGGGGAAAAGAGGACCTAATGGGGTCAAAAGCTGAGTACTCAAGTAATGTGTGGTACTCACTCTGTCGCACTTGACGAGAGCATAAGGTGCAAAGTCGATGAGACTCCTCGCGAGTGCCGCAACGTCCTGTCTCGTAGCGTAGAAAATGGGAGCTAAGACGAATGGAGGCAACGATGCGGATCGCACTCAATGGGATGGGCTCAAGGATGTAGGGATGGGTTCGGTTACCGCATTCGGAGAAGAAGAGATATTTGTAGTTTGGGGCAATGTGTGTGGTGTAATGGCTGAAGCGAGAACGTTCGGATTTCTCCCAAGCCGTGATATATTGGCGCTGTAAGAAGGCCTCATTAACTTGGGAGTCGATCGATGCATCCTTGACCAAGTGACATGCATCCCATCTTCCAAACCAGTTCTAGCATCCACCCCGAACTTAGTATTTTGCTCTTGCATGTTTTTTGGACATTTTGGCTTGCTTCATATGCGATTCTAGGAAGTGGATACAAAGGGTTACGTTGTGTCTTAAGCATGTACTCCACAACTCTTTGCATGTCCAAGACCTCAATGGGAAGCGATCCCGACTCAAGAAGTAAGAGCATGTAGAGTGTTTGTGTTTTGACTTGGAGAAATTTGGTGAGAAAACGCTTTTGGACATTCTCAAACTCTTTCCAAGTAGACTTCCCAATGTTACCATCCCACACCTCCACTCCATAAAGAAGCACCGGTGTCACCAATGTGTCAAAGAGATACTTTTTGAGAGCCCAACACTTGATCTCTCCAGCATTGCACACGTTCTCAAATGCATAATAAGCCCTCTTTCCAGCTTCCACGAGAGAGAGAGAGAGAGAGAGAGAGAGAGAGAGAGAGAGACATGGCAGTCATGGTGGTGAGGGGATAGTGGGATGTGCAGGAGGATATGTGGGTGCGAATGTGCATTGTGGAGAGAGGCACATATACCAGGCACAGAGAGAGAGAGAGAGAGAGAGAGAGAGGGGGGGGGGGTAGGGGAGAGGGGACCGTGGGGTTTATTTTACTTTTGAATCGCCAAGATTTGCAAGGAATCTACTAGACAAATTAATTAATGTTTGCAATGTAGACCAAATAGTGAAATATTCTTCAATCCCAAACCGCATGTTTCAAATTCTCACACTACTTCCATCTAGCACAATTGTCATTGGAGATGTTCTTTCTTTCGTCGTGTTGAGAACAACCTATAGACCATGAGTTGAAGACCTATTGTATGCCATTCTGCCTTGCATACCTCAAATAGCATGTATAATCTTCTTGCAACAAGAAAACAAAGAAATTACAACTTAGATTCCAATGATCGTTGAATTTTTTTGCATCGCTCCCTTTTTCCATCCATGAGCGTTGTTTTTTTTTTTTGAACTGCCAAAGAAGCATGCGGTTTCTTGAAAACAAAAGTCAAAAGAATATTCAACACCCAAGCAATGCCCAAATACCATTCAACAACAAAGAAGCCTTAATTTGTTTTCAAGCATTACCTAACAATTGACAAGCAAATGGTTCAACTTTGAAAGGTGCATAATCAATATAGACCATTCTATTGGGTCTATGTTGCCCTTTTAAACCGAATCTGGCAAGATCCCTTCCTCCCTCCGTCCCCAAAATAGGTAAAATAGCTTGTCTCTCTCTCCTCTCTCTTTCCTCGACAGTCGCATGACGTGCTTCGCCATTGTTGTCCTGTGAGCCCCGCCTGCATAGCAGCTCCTCAGCAACATCTCCAATGGGGCACAGCTCCCCCCCCCCCCGCCCCCCGACCCTGCTTCTGAACAGGACCTCATCGAGGTCCGCTCCATGCTCGGCCCAGCTCCTTCGTCGTTTGCTCGGTTCACTGCCTTCTCTCGCTGGCTGATCCTGGAAGCCATTGCCCCCTTCCCCTAGCGCTCGATGTTGCTCTTCGTCTGCTCTTGGGAACCCTCGTCGTTTGCACACTTGCCTCAATGGCGATAAGCTGCAGCAATACAATGCGTATCAGCACCATCACAAAATCGGTTTCTCTCTGTGCACTTCTCCTAACGCATGGCAATTGGATTCCAAGAAGTGCGAAAAAATCTTCTCGTCTTTTCCTGACAGCAACGTAGATGTCTTCCAAAAATTCTCTCTCTCTCTCTCTCTCTCTCTCTCTCTCTCTCTCTCTCTCTCTCTCTCTCTCATAACAGGTCTTGAGTTCAACTCTCCTCATCGGCTAGATCTTTAAGGTGTCTTGGATAGTTTCCTACGACGTTAAAACTCTCTTCTTCTCCTTCTTCCACCTGGCAAGTGCCCTTTTTTTCGCTCACAGCCACAAAGAGCTACCTGTGTAACCTTGTTGGATCCTTACAACAAGTGTTCAGGAAAATTGTGTCTCAGCTTAATATCGTGTCATTTTGAATTTAGAAAATGCCGGTTGAGGGCGAGGGGAAAAGGGAAAATTCCTCTCCAAAATAGAAAAAAATAGTATAAAAACCTAAACAATAGACCAAATTTTCTACAATTTCCTCTTGGCAAATTCAAGAAACAGAATTTTGTATGTTTCTGCATACGAGTAGTCGCTCCAAGTTCTCTAGGTGTCAAGCGAGACCTGAACTCCTCAATTTTGCAATGCAAGTAGAGCTAGCATAGAGACTATTGATGGATGCCAAGGAGGGGTGCTAGAAGGGAGGCTTGGTTAACAAGAGGTGTGAAGCAAGGATGGGTGGTTCTTAAAAATGTGAGGCTGAGGGTGGGGATGTAATTTCATGAAAAAAATGTGGAGTGTGTATGTGTGTGTTAAAGACGTTGATGGTCTGAAACACGGATTTGTTGCAAGTTTTATTAATGTATGTATGTGAAACTTTAAGATCATGTAGTAGCTGCTGAGATCCTTGTTTGTCTATCCCTTTGTGGATGGGCTAAGTGGTGTGCATTAGTGACACTAGTGCAACGGCGCCGCCCTCGACGGCGGCATGGCCCCTCTTACCCTTAAGCTGTAGTGTTGTCTGACTATCATAGCATCTCTTGCCCACCCTCTCAAATGCACCTCTATTGCCTCCACGCTCTCCTTGCCTGAGTTTTGCTCTGTGCCCGTGCCCTTTGCTAGTTGAGAAAATAGCCTCCTACTCATATGCTCTAGATTTGTCACTTTCTGTACCTACCGCATTTGTAGCTCACCATAGCTACCACCATGTCCCCGCCTTGCTTTGATTGCATGCTTACCACCGTACCAACTTACCCTTGTGCTTGTTAAGAATGGCTTCAACTCGTCACAACCGTGGAGCAAAAGTACCTAATAGTAGCACATTAGATAATGGGGATTACATGCAGAATCTGTGGCAGTTTGGGAGGGAAAAGTACCCAACAACCAACTGTATGTAGCAAGGCCGTGTGGAAGGAAGCACAATGCCTTCAGGCTATGGCTATACAGGCGAAGAGAGGATCGAATAGTGGTTTCAACATTATCTTTAGAGGCCATCTTCTCAGTTTAAGGTCAAATTACAATTCTCCCAATGGCACTGGCATGGCTGTGGCACTGCTCTAAATTCTTGTGGGCTCTGATTCTCCCAACTTACCCTTGTTTCTTGTTAAGAATGGCCTCTATTACCCTCAAGCTCTTTGCTCGTGGTAAATTTCTGTCTCTCTCTGCCTCTCTCTCTCTCTCTCTCTCTCTCTCTCTCTCTCTCTCTCTCTCTCTCTCTCTCTCTCTGTCTCTGTGTGTACACCGCCGAAGGAGTTGAAATCTAGTATAGCTGCCCTCTTCTGGTGCCTCTCTCTCTCTCTCTCTCTCTCTCTCTCTCTCTCTCTCTCTCTCTCTCTCTCTCTCTCTCTCTCTCTCTCTCTCTCTCTCTCTCTCTCTCGCAGTCATCAGGGCTATAGGGCACTCTTTCAATTTTAAAATGTAGAGGTAAATCTCAAATTTTGTAGGTGGGATTACACTAAACCTTGGTTTTTTTTTAGCATGTTCCTTTGTCTACATACTGGGTGGATTCTCTCTCTCTCTCTCTCTCTCTCTCTCTCTCTCTCTCTCTCTCTCTCTTTGTTGTCCATGTGTTGGGCTCTCTCTCTTTCTCTAGCTAGAGAGAGAGAGACAGAGCTCTCTCTCTTCTTTCCTCTCTCTCTCTCTCTCTCTCTCATGCTTGATGAGAGAGAGAGAGAGCGGTATTGTGTGTGTTTGAAATTTATAAGATGGACAACATGAAAACCTTTATGCAGAAACCTAAACAAAAGTCATCACAACATATTTTCAAACTAACTTTGCACTAACATATATAGAGTAAGTGATATTTCCCATGTCAAAAAATATAACATGCGTAGAGACTTAAGACTTATATGCTCAAAAGCATAGTCTACGACATGCCCTGCTGTGGTATCAAACCACCCATGGCCCACGATGTAAAATACATCTACCAATCACTGGAGGAAGAGATCCTAACACAAAAACACGTAGGAACCAAGCACCGAGACTAAGATTCTGAGCAAACATAGCATTAATTGGACGGGTTCTGCCTAAGTCTGCAATGGTGACACGTGCTTTGAATCCTCTCTGAATAGCAACTTGAATGTAGCACAGCAAGCTCGGATCATATGAAGCATGATATATACCCACCATTAAGAATTTTGGGTAATATTGTGATCTATAGTCAAACAAAAAGCTATTAATATAGACAGATATTTTGATACACAAAAGCTATCACTTTACTATATCAACATCAACATTGTTACCTTGCTACATCCAAGTCCTCGAGTAGATGAATCACCTGCATGGCTGTGATTGGACCCCTCCATAATGGTGGATCTAATACATAATCGTTGACTGTGAGATTTAAATTCTTTAAAGTATTGAAATGTCACAAACACACATATACAATATTTTACCTCGGACGTGTCGAGGTCGTCTCCCTAGTGTGTAAGTCACAGAGGCGTTAGGATCCATCTTCATTCATACATATACATATACATAAAGGATTAGAATTTCATCAAAAAGCACATGAATCATAAATCTCTCAGCACTAATAAATCTTAGTCAATTGTTTCAGCGAATATAACTTGCTTGAGGCTACACCATGTTTCATAAGAAGATACTAAGCTTGTAAATGACAAAGAAATAGTTGCGAGAGTCACCGTGCTTTTTTATTGGATGAAACATATCCAGCCACGTTAAAACCCATGGCAAGGGGGTGGCAGGGGGCAGGTCAATTGCAACACCTCTTTGTAGACAATATTAGAAGTGTATGTTCTTTGTGAAGGAGTACGAGCGGAAGTGCGACGCGAGAGAGAGTGCGAGAAGAAGAGCACGACGATATGGTGAACTCGCTCTACTATAATGTGTAGAGCATAGTGAGTTCTTATTAGGTTTTAACAAAAGAATATGTGTACATACCTGGCGGCCCGCCCACTTACCTGGGCGACCACATTGGGCTTTATACCCCAACAACCTCCCACTTAAAGTCAAAGTGCTATACAATTGGCTCGCAATCCAGTTTATCACTCAAAGACAAAGCATGTGGATGTGAAGTATCATTTCATCAGGGAAATGCCAGTTGAAGGAGTACGAGCGGAAGTGCGACGCGAGAGAGAGTGCAAGAAGAAGAGCACGACGATATGGTGAACTCGCTCTACTATAATGTGTAGAGCATAGTGAGTTCTTATTAGGTTTTAACAAAAGAATATGTGTACATACCTAGCGGCCCGCCCACTTACCTGGGCGACCACATTGGGCTTTATACCCCAACAACCTCCCACTTAAAGTCCAATGTGGTACTTTAAGTGTGAGAGAAGCTACTATACAAGCTAATATACAAGAGATGTAGAGAAGTGATGTACTACCCTACACCTAACTGCTTGCGAAAATGCGCAACGCTCTCTGAGGGAAGTCCTTTTGTAAGTAGATCAGCAGGATTTTCTGTGGTGTGAACTTTGACAAGCTGAAGTTGCTTATCCTCGAGCATTTCCCTGATGAAATGATACTTCACATCCACATGCTTTGTCTTTGAGTGATAAACTGGATTGCGAGCCAATTGTATAGCACTTTGACTATCACAATATAACACAGGTATCTTTTCTTTGATTCCCAAATCTGTTACTAGTCGATTAAGCCAAATTGATTCTTTGCATGCCTCTGATGCTGCAACATATTCAGCCTCTGTAGTAGACTGAGTAACACAATCTTGTAATCTAGAACGCCATGATACTGCTCCACCAACCAATGTAAAGACATACCCTGACGTAGACCTTCGGTTGTCTAAGTCACCTGCATAATCTGAGTCTGTAAAACCCTTTACACTTAGCTCCTGACTCCCATAGCATATACGCATAATCTTTGTAGCTTTCAGGTATCTCAATATTCCTTTCACTGCCTCCCAATGTTTCTTGCCTGGGTTTGACATGTATCGACTTACTACTCCCACTGCAAATACAATGTCTGGGCGAGTAGCAATCATTGCATACATCAAACTACCCACTACAGACGCATATGCAATCTTATCCATTTCAGCCTGTTCTTCCTCAGACACAGGACAATCTTGTTTGCTAAGTTTCACATATTGTGGCAATGGAACACTCAATGCCTTTCCCTTCTCCATATTGAAACGTTGCAAAACCTTGTCAATATACTCTGTTTGAGATAACCAAATCAACTTCTTTGATCTGTCTCTCTCAATGCGCATACCAAGTATATGACTTGCCTCACCCATGTCTTTCATGTCAAACGATTTTGCCATCTTTGACTTCAAAGCTGAAATTTCTTCCAAGTGCTTGCCAACAATCAACATGTCATCCACATACAATATAAGGATCAACCAACTACCATCCTTAGCCTTCTTTGTATATAGACAGTGATCGAACTCACTACGTTTGTAGCCTTGAGAAAGCATAAACTTGTGGAATTTATGGTACCATGCCCTCGGTGATTGTTTTAAGCCATAAAGACTCTTTAACAACTGGCATACCCAATCTTCCTTGCCTTTCTCAACAAACCCTTCTGGCTGCTGCATGTAAATTTCCACATCTAAATCACCATGCAAGAACGCTGTCTTGACATCCATTTGGTGCAACACCAAATCTAATATGGCAACCAATGCAAGAAAGCATCTCAATGTAGTCATTTTGACCACCGGAGAGAAGACTTCATCAAAGTCAATGCCTTGTTCTTTCTTAAAGCCCTTGGCAACAAGCCTTGCTTTGTACTTTGGCTGACTATCATGAGCGGTGATCTTGTACCTGTAAACCCATTTACAGGGTAGAGCCTTTTTGCCCCGTGGTAATTGAACTAGCTTCCATGTCTGGTTTTTATGCAAAGCTGTCATCTCTGACTGCATGGCCAATTGCCAATTCCCAGAGTCCTTCATTTGCACTGCTTCCTTGTAACATGAAGGCTCATTGCAATCAGTCAACATGACATAGTTCATAGATGGAACAAACCTATCAGGAGGTCGCGTGACACGTCCAGATCTACGCACAATAGGTGGCTCAGGCTCAGCCACAACCTGTGGTTCCAATCTATCCTGTCCTTGCTTCTGTTGAGCCCTGACATTTTGTCTTGCACGTGCAGGTCCATCTTCTTGGAAGACAACTCTTCTAATCTCCTCAACCCTCTCTGGTTTAGAATGATATTTGGCTTCATTAAAGTGAACATCATTGCTGCGGATAACCTTTCTAGATTCGGGATCCCAAAGTTTGTACCCCATCTCACCAGAATTACCATAGCCTAGAAAGATGCACTTTCTACTCTTTGGCTCAAGTTTGTTCCTAAATTCCTTTGCAACATGAGTATATGCCTCACAGCCAAAGACTCTGAGATGCTTGTATGAGGGCACCTTGCCTGACCATACCATCTCTGGCACTGAATCCTTCTGCAAAACCTTGCTAGGAGATCTATTTACAAGATGAACAGTTGTTGATACAGCTTCAGCCCAAAACCCATTTGGCAGCTGTGCATTAGACAACATACTTCTGACCTTCTCTTGTATGGTCCTATTCATCCTCTCAGCAACACCATTTTGAGGAGGATTGTAAGGAGCAGTAAGTTCACGTTTTATACCTTTTGACTCACAAAAGTCCTGAAAGGCCTTTGAAACATACTCTCCACCATTGTCAGTGCGTAAGCATTTAAGCTTCTTGCCACTCTGATTCTCCACAAGTGTCACAAACGTTTTGAAAACACTAAACGCTTCATCCTTGTGCTTGAGAAAGTAAACCCATACTTTCCTCGAGTAATCATCTATAAATGTCATAAAGTAAGAAGCTCCCCCTAGAGATAGGTTAGGCATAGGTCCACACAAATCACTATGAACAAGTGCCAACTGTGTATCTCTTCTACTGCTTCTATGCTTATGTGGCTGCTGTGTTTGCTTACCATACAGACAATGTTCACAGAATTCAAAATCATTAAATGAAAAGCCAGGAAAATAACCAGAACGAGACAAGATTTCCATTCCCTTCTTGGACATATGTCCTAACCGGCTATGCCACAAAGAAACGTTCGGCTGCTCGGTTACATTGATTACATTTTTAGAGACATTTGATACATAAATCATGTAAAGTCCTCCAGACTTTACTCCATGTGCTACTGTCATAGAACCCTTGGATATCTTCCACATGTTCTGTCCAAAAGTGGTGACGTAGCCAGCATCATCAAGTAAACCTGTGCTGATCAAGCTCTTTGTAATTGCGGGAACATGTCTCACATTCTTCAACGTGAAAGAAGAGCCATTCTGAAACTTCAATTGAACATCTCCAACACCTAAGATCTCACATGTCTGCCCATTGCCTAGCCGAACATGATCTTTAGTGGTCACATAAGAGGTAAACCACTCCTTGTTTGGAGACACATGAAGTGATGCCTCTGAGTCTATAATCCAGTCACTCATTGCATTTCCATCAGATGTTGTAAGAAGAGCTGAGTCCATTGTATTCTTCAAGAAGTAGATGTCTCCTGACACTAGACTGTCATCCTCTACAACAGTGTTTGTCACATTTATTTCTTGAACTTCACTGAGGACTTGTTCTTCTCACCATGGTCTTCAGATTTCTCTTTGCCTTTTTCTACTTTCCATTCTCTGCAGTCTCTTTTCATGTGGCCCTTCTTGCCACAATGGTAGCATTCTATGTCACTCTTGCCTTTAGCACTGCGGGAATTGCTACGAGACTGATTCCTCTTTCCACCTTTGTACTTTTCTTTGGTCCTTCCCCTGACAACTAAGGTTGTTCCTTTGCCTTTGTCCATTGTCTTTCTATTGGTTTCTTCAGTAAGCAGACTTCCTTCTACACCTGCTATGTTCAAACCATCTAGAGGTGCAGAATTACTCAAAGCTGTGCGAAAAGTGTCCCAACTTTCCGGCAATGTGATCAACAGGAACATACCTCTAACAGGTTCATCAAACTTGACACCTTGAGATGGCAACTGACTGTAGATTGTGTTGAATTCATTCAGATGATTGGACATAGGTGTCCCTTCTTTCATCTTCAAGTCAACAAGCTTCTTAAGCCAGTATACCTGTGAAGCTGCACTCTGCTTCTCATAAAGATCACTCAGCTTTAACCATGCTTGGTAAGCCGACATCTCGTCTGCTACATTGAAGTAAACGCTTTCTGCCAAAGTCAGCATAATGGTAGAAAGTGCCAATTCATCCATTTCGCTCCATTCATCTTCGTCCATATCTTCTGGTTTTATCCCCTTGAGCTTTATAGGTTTTATCTGCTTCTTTTGTACCAACACGTGCCAAATCTGCTTCTTCCACAATGGGAAATTGGTTCCATCCAGCTTCTTGATATTGTAAAGAGCAGTGTCCTGTGATCCAGCCATAGCTACGCTTCACAGTGGTTTACTTTCCTGGGAAAAATTCGGCAGAGTTTCCCCTGTAAACTGACCTCTGAACCAATATCAACCTGTCAAATGAACCAAGAAAGCTTCAGATTCTGCATAAATTTCGGCAGAGTCTCCTTTGTAAAATGGCTCTGGTGTACTCAAAAAACAGACCAAAAAACAGCTCAAAAAACACTGTCTCTCTGACATTGTAAGCTGCGGGTAAACCTGTCCTGCACCTGTACTGTCTCTCACTGTCCTGTAAGCATAGATTGTGACAATGCCTCAACGGCAGTAAAGCAAAGATGCAATCCCAACTGTCTAACTCACAGTCAATACATCCTAGCTGCCTATCTAAGGGTGCTCGAGGGATCGCTCCAAGACGTGTATCACCGAAATGATCTCAACATTCGAGAATCCCCCAGCTCAATAAAACCTCACTTGACCCTCAACAAAGGCTGCAGTAAATCTGACAGTACATAGACTTCCCACAAAGTCATACATCCACAAATTTCCCACTATATGTTGTAACCGCTGCGGCGGTTGTTTGTTGCGTGACTCACAGCCAGCAAACCCTCAACAAACATACATCATCTCTGACAATACATCCCATGTGGAAGTACCTGCAATGTCAAGATGAAATCTAGAATATCAAGCAGCAAACACAAGCTACCTGATGAACTAGTGGATGTCGCCTACAGTCTGTGTGTAGATGCGCCCGTGTCGTATGTGACACGCCTCCAAGAACTGTGAGCCGTCCTTCGATTGTAGACAGCCACAAATCAACACTCTGGGAGTGTCGATATCCTCAGCACCTGCAGTCGTAGACCGAAAACCCCAAATTTGCAGAGTCGGATTTGCACCCGCCGAGACCACGTAGTCGAAAATGGCCTGCGCAGACCTTTGTCGAAGCCGAACGGTGGCCGAGATGACCTCAGAATGAAATTCTAAGAACACCAAGCCCTTCGAGCTATCCCACAGGACTTGGGGCCGTGTCTTTGCCTGTCGAATTTCACTCCAATCTGAGCTGGTGACTCTAGCCTCCGCAGTGCTGCCCCGAGCCTCGATCTGAGCTCTGATACCAGTTGAAGGAGTACGATCGGAAGTGCGACATGAGAGAGAGTGTGAGAAGAAGAGCACGACGATATGGTGAACTTGCTCTACTATAATGTGTAGAGCATAGTGACTTCTTATTAGGTTTTAACAAAAGAATATGTGTATATACCTGGCGGCCCGCCCACTTACCTGGGCGACCACATTGGGCTTTATACCCCAACACTTTGATCTCCATGTCTACTAATGCTTGTTAAGTGGCTATCACCAACCACAACCTTGATGGCAGAAGAGGATCTCACGCGAGACATTGCCACATATAGTTGACCATGGGTGAAAACAGGTGTTGGGAGATACAATCCAAGAACTCCCAATGTTTGGCCTTGCGCCTTGTTGATTTTCATCCCAAAAGCACAACGTAGGGGAAACTGGCGGCATCTCAAATCAAAAGGGATACCTTCTCTAGATCCCATGAGAAAACCAATCCTTGGAATGAACACTCCATTTCCTGCATGTGACCCTGTAATGATTTCTGCTTCAATCACTTTGCTGTGGAATTGCTTACAAATCAAGCGTGTCCCATTACAAAGACCACTTCTTGGATCCAAATTGCAAAGCAACATAACTGGAGCATTCTGTTTCAATTGTAAAACATGCGGTGGAAAGCCTCCCCCAAGATCTAAACTATTTACAAACTCACTTGTGAATAAAATGCTATCACAATTTGATTCACACACTAAGTTCGCAATGACATATTCCTTATAAGTACCAGGAAATTGCTGCAAACCCAAATTGTTTATAGTATCGACCTCCTTGTTCCGTGGAGCCAAAATTGCTCTATCCTTGAAAAAGGATGCATGGCAATTCTGTGTTTCAAGGTCTCTATATATGCAAGCAACCAATGCTTGCAAATTATTTTGTGGTAGCATCATGCAAGCCGGTAGGGCCACATTATCAAGTATGTCCCCATCACAAACATCGCCATTACCAATATCAAGTGTCCATTGCAAAAACTCGTTTTCAATAACATTACTTAAACAATTGACCACTCGCATATTCTGTGTTAGATGCATGATTTCTGTACATTGCCAAATGTATGAGTGGCACAAAGATGCATTAACAATGTCTTCTCTTCCCCCTTTGTGCACAACAGGTAATATCTGTCTCAAATCACCACCAAGGAGGAGAACCTTTCCACCAAACAACATGTCATTTTTCATGACATCTCTTAGTGTCTTATCAAGAGCCTCAAAAGCGTGTCTATGAGCCATGGAAGCTTCATCCCATATGATCAGTGAAGTCATTCGCAACAGCTCAGCAAGCTAGCTGTTTACTTTAATGTTACATGTGGACTCAGAAGTTATATCAATAGGGATCTTGAATCTAGAGTGTGCAGTCCTTCCGTTGTCGAGAAGCTGTGCTGTAATCCCGGACGATGCACATGTCAAAGAAACTTTGGACTCTTCGCGTATCCAAGAGAGAAAAGCATTGTAGAGATAAGTCTTTCCCGTTCCACCTGGCCCATGGAAGAAAAAAACAGTCCCTCTGCTCATGCAAGCTGCTTGTAAAACCCAATTGTAAGCTTCTCTTTGCCCAACATTGAAAGATGATTCCATTCGAGCAGACAATACTCTTTGTTCCTCTCTGTTATACATGAACTCTTCAGCAAGCACTCCATGCTCACTCATAATTTGCAAGGTGTGATCCACCTGGGGCATTCCAGAATAATCCGAGAGCCTCTTTCCATAGTGTTGAAGCATTTTCTCTAAGTTTGACAAAGCTTGGTTTTGTGCCATGTGTTCACAGATATTCGCATCATTTGTGCGAACCCTCATATGATATACATGGTCCTCAGAAATCTCCTTACAGAAGTGATTCCACAATGCACCAAGATGTATTGGTTCACAGAAGACCAAAATGACTACAAACAGTAGGCGCAATTGTTGCCCTGTTTGCTGAAAAGAAGCTTCTTCCAAACAAAGAAACCATTCATCATCAACTTGCAGTAATCCTCGTGCATTACATGTTTCTTTGAATGTTTCATATACTCGTCCATTGAAGGTTCTAATATCCTCAAAAGACTTACATCCTTTGCACATGTTGAGTAACATACGCAAATAGTACAAATCTCCAGCATTGGGAACAATGTGGTACATTCTTCCAATCATGTCACCAATCTGTCTTTGAGTCCATGTTCTACTTGCTGGCTTCCAAACCCACTTTGTTGGGAAGTCTATGTACAACAAATCGTTGGCCTCTGGATATTGTTGATTTGCAACAAACCACTCAGTGAGCGTTGTCTTTTTGCTGACATCTCCCTCCACCACACTCTGTACAGTCGCTCTGTCGCTAAAGATGACTTGATTTTGATGAGGAAAGTGAACTTGGAGCCGTTGTATGTCAGGTTTCTCTTGATGCATGTGAAACCCAAGTATACGCCAGATATCCTCAGATGCTGATACATATCGAGCATTAAGATAGTTTGTAGCTTCATTTAGAAGCCCTTCACTATCTTGTAGAACAACAGTGGCCCTATCATGTCCCTTATACACATACTTGTAGAGATATTTCACAGCGGATATAGTGGAGCAAACCTCCACATTGATATGTGCATTGTACCTTATTGACAAAAATGGATTGTATGGAACAATCCATTTATTACTCCTTTGCACTTTATTACGAATAGTGTAATTTCCATCATCCCTCCTCATGTACGTTGGGTATCCATCCCTAGCCACTATGGTCGATGCACTGAAGCTTTGAGGATATTTAAACCTGCACTTCCCATCTTTCATACATGGAGCATTCTTATTCAAGTTTCCACACGGGCCATGCACATTACACCGACTGATAACATCATACAACTGTGAAAAAATTACTTTATCAGGAAGCTCTGCACACACAATCTTATCATAATGCAATGTCTCTGTTGGCTTATGCTCAGATGCAAGTATCAATAGAATGTGAGCATGAGGAAGGCCTCTCTTTTGGAACTCAATCACAGCAATGTGTCCAATGACCTTACCAAAAATATCTCTCTTAATCACCAAGCCCATCAAATCCTTGAACTTATGGTAGAAAACACAGGCAATAAGATCAGGACGATCATTGGATGTTTGTCCAGGCAGTAATGCATTCTGTATCTCCTTCCATCCAGGATTGCATGTGAATGTAATGAAGAGATCAGGTTTTCCTCTCTTGCATACAATGCCATGGCATCCTGGTACATCTGGTGCATATAGCGAGGGCCACCAACATACTAAGAAGGCAATACAACCCTTCTTCCAACATTAGCACTCAATAACAGTTCTCTATCATCCCTTGTTCCATCTATTTCTCCAACCATATCTGTCAAGCCTTGATACACCTCATTGCGAAGTTCACTTTGATGATTACGAACCCACAAAAGCCTCAACTCCTCCATACAACTATGCATCAACAATATATTGTTGCAGTAGCCTACCACCACGTAAAAGACATTGTGTCGTGTCATCTCTAATTTGCAATCTATACTTGTAGAAATCCATTGTAGAAATATACTTTGTAGTTCCATTTACTCGCTCTCTGCTTACTTCCACTCTGTTCACTTGGGGTATGTAAGGATTCCAACCTTCTTCACCATTTGGAAATAGCAACACATGTAATAGAGGCATGTATGACCTATGGCAATTTGAGATTCGTTTTAGACCACCACCCAAAAGATTCAACACAATATCACGATGGCCAATGTTGCTCTCTTCACCCTGACCAAGCATGATTGCAGCAACTTCCACACTTGTTGGAGCAACATATTGCCAGCCATTTGTACGCTTCTCAGTAATGACCATCCTAATCTCCGGAATATTGGAAGTTTAGACCATTGTAGCAAACCCCCTAAAAGCTTGAACATACGGATTTACTCGATGCATCATTGATTTCAAGCTTTCCAAAACATTTGGTTTGAGTTTAGAAAAATGACTCATCCTATTTTGCAACTCATTCTCAGTGTCAAAAAAATACAACTGAGCAAAGCAAGGGATTTGACCTGATCGCTCTTCTAGCATCAATGGACCAATGTTATGATAAATAGATCCATGCACCTTGAAGGGATAGATTCCTTTTCTTTGGCAGAGAGATTCATCTATATGAGCTCCCAAAGAAGCAAATGCCAACACACTATTGTATGCTCTGATATGTTTCAAGAATTTTCTACTTCTAGTATTACCCCCGTGCATCAATTCCCTTAATTCTAAAGGAGGTTCACTTAATGGCGGCAAAGAAACATTTCTTGAGTTGCAACAAATCTTCCCCACAAATGTGCGAATGGTCTTTGCTTCTGTTTTCCAAGCTAAAGCACCACAAAAGGAACATGCAAAATCCAAGTTGCCTATGTTGTGAAGAATAAACTTGTCATGAGAAATAGACAACATAGAGATATGCATCAAGGAAGTGGTCTCAGAATATAAGTAGATGATAGATACGCAAAGTGTCTCAACTTTGGAGTAATCTCCCTCTCTGGAGACAATTACAGGCTCCTCAAGAACATATCCATTATTGTCTTCCACTTCAATCCCTACATAACTTTGCAAGAGAATTGACTCGTTATCTACATCCAATGCAATCCTTCCCTGAGGAAATTCATTGCATCGATTCACGTTTATCAAATGTTGGCAATCTTCCCAGCGAGGCACATCAATCTCACCCAGAGAACATCGAACTCTATCTCGCGCTACTGCACGTCGCGTAGCTCGAGAGGCTTGACATATCCTACTACGTCTTGCATGTCCAGGAGACAACACCTTTGGACCAATAGCCATCTGTCCAAAAAAGAACTCTTATAAGTACTCACAAGTATATACAGGTTAGTATCTAGAGAATTAAGAAGAGAGTATGGAGAAGAAAGGATTTCCCAACTATGTCTATCTTTCTTTGAGAGAGTCAGTGAGAGGAGGCTTGCCAACCCACATGGTAAATGTCTATATACTTCTTTATCTGTCTCTCTATATCTCATCTAACTACTACTAAGGATATAGTTGTGGGAGCGAGTCCATCCGATTAGCCCACCGACGATTATCGGTTAAGTTTCAGCCGGCAGTTTTCCGCTGCGGTTACAACGTGCCAGTCTGTAGGTCAACCGGATTCTTGCCCGACTGAGGTCCCCTAACCCTTGAGGAGTCGCCATGTTCACCCATTATTGACCATTGGAAACCTTTGCTCAAGACGGATTCAAAGGTGCATCCAAATCAGCCCCGAAGTGCTTCATTATGAAGAGTTACCATGGTGACAGGTCCCCATTTGAGTTGGTAGAGTTGCATTGAGGCTTGGGTTGTTGTGTACATTCCATTTACGCAATCAAAATCAAATACCACATCGGCAATGGTGTGCATGTGATTACATTAGGAGAGACACTCTCGCTTTGCATCTGCCAAAAATAGCCCAGAGCTTCTTGACCCTACCCAAATTGGGCATATCTAGCAATCAATGCATTCAAAGAGACGGCATCCTATATAGGAAGCTCTCTCCCACTTTTTGTGCTTTATGAAGTGATTCACATTTGTCATACCTAGAAAGAAGTCAGACATTGCACACACCTAGAATACTTTGTGTGTTTGTGTATGTGTGTGTGTGTGTGTGTGTGTGTGTGTGTGTGTGTGTGTGTGTGTGTGTGTGTGTGTGTGTGTGTGTGTGTGTGTGTGCGCGCGCGTGTGTGTGTGTGTGTGTGAGAGAGAGAGAGAGAGAGGGAGAGAGGGAGAGAGAGATTCACTGCTACATAACTTGAGAGAGAGAGAGAGAGAGAGAGAGAGAGGGAGAGGAGAGATTCACTACAACATAACTTGAGAGAGAGAGAGAGAGAGAGAGAGAGAGAGAGAGAGAGGGAGAGAGAGAGTTTCACTGCAACATAACTTGAGAGAAAGAGAGAAAGAGAGAGAGAGAGAGAGGGCGAGGGGGGGCGGGGAACGGGAGGTGTGACCCAAAAGACAAAGTGGCAACAAAAATACTACAATTATGGAGAGGAACGGGAGGTGTGACCCAAAAGACAAAGTGGCAACAAAAATACTACAATTATGGAGATCCTCTGAGAATGTAGTATCCAAAGAAGACAACCAAGAGTCGTGAGAAAATTGGTATCCACTACATACATAAGCCTCCCCCAAAATGTAGTCAATATCCCCAAAGCCACCAAAATATAGATCCGCTAAGTCTATAAATGAGAAAGAAGTGAGTATTACTATCGATTACATAATTCACTTCTTGCAAGGGTTGCCCTGCTTTGAACTGGATGGAACATCTCCAACGGCATTAATCCCCTTCTTGGGCCAATGGATCGTTACCAATGCATGGAGCTTGTTTGAGATAGATCTAACTTCAGAGACACCTGTAGTATGTTGTACTGCTACGCCGGTCAATTTGTTGCTAGTACTTTGTAATTCAGGCACAATGCTTTTGAAATCAATGCTATCCTTGTCAAGAACGGACCTCTCCAAGAGACTCATGATTTTTTCCTGGTTGCTTTCTATGTGAGAAAGTTTTCCTTGCATTGAGCTCTACTGCTGCAAAATACCATTAATCTGTAGCTGCATCCACTCCTCTAGATGATGAAGATAAACCCCTTGCTCATATTGTGAATGGCTTAACCAGTGAATGCTCTCTCTATAGGAAACCTATGATGCCTCCGCTCTCTCACATGAGGCTTGAATTTTGGAGCATACTGTGTGGATGATACCTAGTCCATCTACAATTTGCTTCTTTGCAGGTCCATCGCCACCTCGGGCAACGCGCTTGGCATTTTGTAAATTGTTGCTTGGGTCTCTCTCCGGGGTAGAAAATATCACCTCCGAAGAATCTCTTCCAGAGGTGAGCACATGCTCCATCTCTGTAAGAAAGAATAAGATATATATTTAGCACCATGTTATACATGTTTTTCTCTCTATCTATTTCTATCTCTATTTTTCCCCTATCCACCTCTCTATACCTCCCTCTCTATGGCGCAAGGTGGCCATAGAGAGAGCAATAGCCAAAGCCTGTGTGTAGGATGTCGTCTCTTGGAATGCACTGATTGTGGGATATGCCTAACTTGGTTAGGGCCAAGAGAGCGGCTGCCCCATCCCCCTCTCTTTCTCTGTCTCTCTCTCTCTCTCTTTCTTCTCTCTCTCTCTCTCTCTCTCTCTCTCTCTCTCTCTCTCTCTCTCTCATGTGTAGGCATATCCCACAATGAGTGCACTCCAAGAGAGACATCCCATATATTAAGCTCATTGAAATCACCTTTTGTGCTTTATGAAGTGCATGGCAGTTGCCATACATGTCGACCAAGGCAATGCTAGAATTCAAGGGCGGAATTTCTCCTTTTCCCAAACACTGACTCACAGTCTCAATCTCACGTGGAGAGGACGGGTATCAAATGAAATAGCTTGAAATGTTATATTAAATGTCTTCAAAGGGCCAAGGTCTATGAAACCTATTTTTGTAACTGTTGGTAGACTTTGGAAAACCAAGCACCAAATGGAGGGGATTCCAACCTAAACTTTTAGCGTTTCAAAAAGTGTAGCTCACACCACCAAGAGGTCTTTCAGGGTGATATCCGCTACCATATCTCGAACCCTCAACTGTTAAGAGTGTCATATTGTTCTAAGAGTGTCACCAAGTGTCCGGTGGTACAGAGTGCGCTCAAGATGTTGTCAGTGCTTATCTCAAACCCTCAAATGTTAAGAGTGTCACTTAGTGTCCGGTGGTAGTTGTTCCAATCTGCGAGTGAGGTACACTTTAATTTATTTGGCTTGTTTTGCAGTGCTTAGCCCTACTCACATAGGGCTCTGATCCAGTATAAAACTCAAACGATAGTAAGCTGAAACACATTTTTCCTGAACACTGACTCACAGACTCAATCTCACGTGGAGAGGAGGGAGATGAAATGAAATGTTATATTAAACGTCTTCAAAGGGCCAAGGTCTATGAGAGCCCGCAGAGATGACCATGACGTTGCTACAATAGCCGGGAGGAGGATGTTGAGCCCGCGTGTGCTATTGCAGTAGCCGGCTCAGATGGCGATGAGCCCACAAAAATAACGATGGCAGCCCACGTGCACTGCTACTGTAGCCGGGAGGAGGATGGCGTGCACTACTGTAGTAGTCGGGAGGATGAAGGAAGGCTGCAATGGCGAGCCTGCGTGAGAGTCGGTGGTCAACACTGCGCCATGCTAAGAGCTGTGAGGGGCGGGTGCGGGGGTATGAGGTTCTGTGGTCACCGTCGCATGCCAAACACCCTCGGGCATTGATGACGATAACTCACAGTCTCAATCTCACGTGGAGAGGAGGGAGATGAAATGAAATGTTATATTGGCCACTTCAAGCTGGACATTTCCCGCAATCAGTGCATTCCGTCGACAGCTACCGTAACAGAGAATATACGTATGTCTGCATGTGATAAAGGAGGATAGTGGCAACACTAATACATGTGGCAAGGCATTCTCGATCACGGTGTGGGCCATGATGGGGGACTTTGTGGGCATCCACAAATACTGGCTGCAATCAGTGGTTCAAAGCTTATTGGCCACTTCAAGCTCACAGACTCAATCTCACGTGGAGAGGAGGGAGATGAAATGAAATGTTATATTAAACGTCTTCAAAGGGCCAAGGTCTATGAGAGCCCGTAGAGATGATGATGACGATGCTGCAGTAGCCGGGAGGAGGATGTTGAGCCCACGTACACTACTGCAGTAGCCGGCTCAGATGGCGATGAGCCCACAAAAATGACGATGGCGATGAGAAGCGATGACAGCCCGCGTGCGCTGCTACAGTAGCCCGGAGGAGGATGGCGTGCGCTACTGCAGTAGCCGGGAGGATGAAGGAAGGCTGCAATGGATAGCCTGCGTGAGAGTCGATGGTCAACACTACGCCATGCTGAGAGCTGTGAGGGGCGGGTGTGGGGGTATGAGGTTCTGTGGTCACCGCTGCATGCCAAACACCCTCGGGCATTGATGACGATAACTCACAGTCTCAATCTCACGTGGAGAGGAGGGAGATGAAATGAAATGTTATATTGGCCACTTCAAGTTGGACATTTCCCGCAATCCGTGCATTTCGTCGGCGGCTACCGTAACAGAGAATATATGTATGTCTGCATGCGATAAAGGAGGATAGTGGCAACACTAATACGTGTGGCAAGGCATTCTCGATCACGGTGTGGGCTGTGATGGGGGACTTTGTGGGCATCCACAAATACTGGCTGCAATCAGTGGTTCAAAGCTTATTGGCCACTTCAAGCTGGACATTTCCCGCAATCAGTGCATTCCAAGAGACGACATCCTAGGTCGGAATCTCCTCGTGCACTTTTTGTGCTTTATGAAGTGCATGGCATTTGGCATACATGTCGACCAAGGTAGTGCCAAGCACGACGTTTTCTTCCAACGACCCCAATTTTACAATATTATCATATTTTTTTGTGTCCAGATCAACATCTTGTGTGATGCCACATACCTTCAAGGTTTATGCATTTGGAGACATGCCCTCTCTTTGCATTTGTTAAAAACAACCTAGAGCTTTGTGACCGTGACCCTTGCCCTCAAGATGCAAGCGTATGTGATTGCATCTGAAGCGACACCCTCGCTTCGCATCAGCCGAAAACAACCCAAAGCTTCTTCGCATCTGTGAGTTCAACTCTTGTTGATCCTTGAGGTCTCATGGAATTGAGCCTGCAACTTTAAAACCTGTCTTCTTCTTCTCCTACTTCTCTCTCTAGTTCTACAACATCTGTGACGTAGCACTCATACATGTACCCATCATTGTATGTGCGAGAGTAGCACCCAACATCAAGATGGAGTTCTGTCTAATGTTTTCAAGAGAAGTAGGAGGAAAACCTCTTTGGGTTATTGAAGGGGCATTCAGACGGCGACTACCACAACAGAGAATATACGTATGTCTGCATGCGATAAAGGAGGATAGTGGCAACACTAATACATGTGGCAAGGCATTTGAGATCACGGTGTGGGCCGTGATGGGGGACTTCGTGGGCATCCACCAATACTGGCTGCAATCAGTGGTTCAAAGCTCCCATCCAGTGGATGGCCAACTCCAAAAATTAGGCTGTGTGGAAAAGGCCACCATGACCTCCACAGCAACACCTTACCCCTTCATAGACGAGAAGCTTCTAGAAATGGACCAGCTCCATCATCGCTACTCCTACACCATCCTTAATACCACCCTCCCACGCTTCTCTTATGGACGACTATGTCAGCACCTTCACGCTCTTTCCCATCCCCAACCCTTGCGATCCTCAAGCTGGACCCAACACCCTCCTCCATTGAAGCTTCACCTATAACCCCACTTCATCCATCTCCCCAAGAATGCTCTCTCTACCATCTTCTCCTTGTGTATCTAGCTTAGAACTCAGCTCTCCTTGATTGTTGACCATTGTGAGTAGCCAAGGATGTTGAAGAGGGGAAAGAGGAAAATCTCTTTAGGGTTCTTTGGTGGTCATTTAGCCGGCGGCTACCACAATAGAGAATATATGTACGCCTACGGGCTATAGAGGAGGGTAGTGGCAACGCTAATACATGTGGCAAGTCATTCGAGTGGAATATCAAGGGCATTGACACGTAGTAGGTGTGGGCCGTGACTGGAAACTTCATGGGCGTCCGCAAATATTGGCTTAGTGCATTCCTGCAATCAATGCATTCCAAGAGACGACATCCTAGGTAGGAATCTTCGAAGGGCCAAGGTCTATAAATGACCCCTCTTAAAATAGCTCAAAGCTTCCCGACCCTGCTATTTGACATCAATGCACCCTTGCGAGAGTCGATCGCATCAAAAAACAACACACACCTACTCTCTCTCTCCTCCCCCCCCCCCCCCCCCACCCCCCCCCCCCCCCCCCCCCCCCCCCCCCCCCCCCCCCCCCCCCCCCCCCCCTTGACATCTCGGACAGGAAGCTCCTCAAGCACTTTTTGTGCTAATTCCCAAAATACCCCTTAAATTTCAAAATTCCCAAAAGTACCCTTGTATCTATTTTCTAATGTTTATTCTTTTGTGATAATTAAGATCCGTTTTTTAGTGCTTAGCGTGTAATTTGTCGTAAAATAATGAAGCAATTCATCTCCAAAGCCTACATAACCAACACAAATTCTAGTTTTAGCATATTGTATTGATACAATTTATGGAAAGCTACAAATTTTTTTTTGCATCTCTTGAATCACGTAAAATAATGAAGCAATTCATCTCCAAAGCCTACATAACCAACATAAATTTGTCTTAAAATAATTTGTCACAATTTCTATTAAAAAAAAAGGCATGATGTTGTAAAATAATGAAACAATTTATCTCCAAAAAGCCTACATAACCAACACAAATTCTAGTTTTAGCATATTGTATTGATACAATTTATGGAAAGCTACAATTTTTTTTGCATCTCTGGAATCACGTAAAATAATGAAGCAATTCATCTCCAAAGCCTACATAACCAACACAAATTTTTGTCTTAAAATAATAAAGCAAAACAAAGCCTACGATCAGCCTTCTCAGGAAAATGAGACTCTCTCTAACATTACATTCCATTTCATTTCATTCCATAACACATAGGCGCAGGTGGGGGGGGGGGGGGGGGGGGGGGGGGGGGGGGGGGGGGGGGGGTTTATTTCATTGCATAATACACAGGCACAGGATGATAGTTCATGCCCACGGCGTGTGCAAGGTGATAGGGCCCAGCTCGCAGGGTGGAAACAAAGCGAGAGAGAGAGAGAGAGAGAGAGAGAGAGAGAGAGAGAGAGAGAGAGAGAGAGCGCTACGCTACCTGCAGGCCGGTGGTGCAGTAGTCGGGTGGAGCCGTAGTCCGCGAGAGGAGCAGTAGGCCGGTGGTGCAGTAGCAGCCGCAGTCACCGCAGGCTTCTTGAGGACGTCACCGCAGTAGGCCAGTGGTGCAGTAGCAGCCGCAGTAGCCGGGTAGCTGCAGGCGATGGCGTGAGGATGAGGAGCCGGGTAGCTGCAGGTGATTGCGTGAGGATGAGGACCTCTCTCTGCCGCAGGTCACTGCAGTAGCCGCAGCAGCGATGGCGAATGAGGCAGACCTCTCTCTCTCTCTCACTCCTTGAGGATGACCTCTCTCTCTGGAGCAGCGATGGCAGATGAGGCAAACCTCTCTCTCTCTCTCTCTTCTCTCTCTTGAGGAGGACCTCTCTCTCTGGAGCGCGTGTGAGGACCTCTCTCTCTCTCTCTTGACGATGAGGAGCAGGAGCAGGAGCAGGACCTCCACTCTCTCTCTCTCTCTCTCTCTCTCTCTCTCTCTCTCTCTCTCTCTCTCTCTCTCTCTCTCTCTCTCTCTCTCTCCCGCCCGCATTGATCAACACCTCGCATCGCTGGGTGCGCCAACTTGAGTAGGCGGCTGGCGATGATGGTTTTTTTTAAAACGCTTGACTGAGAGCCCAAACGCTCGCCCGTGAGGCCCGACTGAAGGTCCCTGACTCTCTAGGAGTTGCCACGTGGCAGAGGGGGGGGGGGGAATGCCCTCCCCTTTTATCTATTAGTATAGATGGCTAGAATGCTCTCTCCTAGTGCCCCTAGTAAAACACTCATGTGGAGGGCTCGGGAAAAGATAGGTTCGCTTTATCCAAAGCCTGTTCAAAATGAAAACTGGTCGGCTCAAATTAGGGTAAAAAGATTCTTAAGCCGGTTCAAATTATGGAATTTTAAGTTATAATATGAAATTTTTAGTGTGATTATCCCTCTCATATTTAGAGTTAGCTTGCTCAAATGCATGTGAAAAGGTTTCAAATCCGGGTCCACAAAAAATGTTTCCCAAGCCTTGTTCGTGTGCATATGTGTGTGCTCGGGCACCCACACATACAAAGAAAATATGTGTGTGTGTGTGTGTGTGTGTGTGTGTGTGTATTATACACCCACACATATATATGTATATATATAGAGAGAGGTGCTCTACCACTCTTATTGGCAATGTCGTTCGACTAGCCTCATGACTATATACACATGTGCATTTAAGAAGCTCGTTCATGGGATCGACTGTGCGGAACCGGGGTGCGGTCGGCGAGACGATCTGGATCGTCCGCGTGGCGGGGGGGCGCTCGGGGTAGGAGGTAAACCCGGGCGACGAATGGCGGGATGAGCTGGCGCCGGGCGGGGTGACGTGGCCACCGACGACGAGGTTCCACGTGGATAAAGGGACAGGTGGGTGGCCGGGGCATCTTTCCGTGCGCAGACAATGATTGTCAGTTAGGGTGCTGAAACGGATTGCGGCATACAAGGTGGGGGGTGGGGGGGTGGCGGGGCAATTTCATATTTGAATTGGGGAACGTCGTGCAACAAAGCAGGTGTAGGGGTGGGGGTAAACCCGGGCTTCTGAACAGGGGGGCGCAGGCGGGTGTTTTTGTTGACGAAGATGCACGCCTCCGCCAGTGGTGTAGGGGTGGGGGTAAACCCGGGCTTCTGAACAGGGGGGCGCAGGCGGGTGTTTTTGTTGACGAAGATGCACGCCTCCGCCAGTGGAGGGGCAGCGGTTGGGGGGCCTTGGGGGTGGGATCTGAATGGGTTGCTTTTGCAGCTACAAGGCAATGAGAGCTTCGGGGATCTTGATGGTGCTTGGAACGAGTCCGAGGGGGGGGCGGTTGGCGCTTCGGATGGAAACTCAAGTGATATGGATGACGTGGAAGAGTTCTTTGAAGAGCATCAAAGTGGGTGTTTGGATGCATTTGCTTTTGCATTAATTAGGTACTTTGCGTTTGATAGAAAAACATACGGGCTTATGATAGCTTCTATCGAAAGTGGCCAAACGATTACCATAAGTGCTCTCAAAGCCCGTGACAAGTGAGGTGTGCTAGACTTGAAAAAATGGGCAAGAATGAGGGATTCACTCCACGTAATGGTTGATCAAGGTGGAT
Source organism: Adiantum capillus-veneris (assembly GCF_014529385.1). Taxonomy (NCBI): domain Eukaryota; kingdom Viridiplantae; phylum Streptophyta; class Polypodiopsida; order Polypodiales; family Pteridaceae; genus Adiantum; species Adiantum capillus-veneris. The sequence goes on along the minus strand of NC_140940.1, from coordinate 102,885,078 downwards.
CTTCGCGTCTTGTTATTGGGAATGGAAAGTTGATTGCATGTATAGAATATTGGGAAAGCATTGTTTCCGCATGCCACTCAAACGACCATTTATGCTTGCGGGCAACGATGGCATCCATTGCATGTACATGGTGCACAAGTATTAGACAGCATGGAATCCCACTTGCTTATGTGGAGGAGTTTTTGGACTTGTGTGTTTGTGCATCGTTGCCCGGGTTGGGGGAATTGGAGAGCCATGACACCACTTCCACCACAGAAAATTGCCCGGGTTTACAAGACAAACAAAAGAGTCCCGGCAAGGATGAAGGTGGTGTTGAGGAACATACAGCGCCGATGGATGATATTCAAAATGTGATCAATGCTATTGCCATCAGGCACAAGGCTAGATTGGTAGAGCGGCAATCATCATCGTCAAGGGGCTTCATTCAACTTGTGTGTCATCGCAATGGGGAGGCACGAAGAAAGGGCCACAATCATCGAAGATTGCGCACATCAAAGAAGTGTGGATGCCCGTTTACTATCGTCATTCAACGCGTCTATGATATAAAGGAAAGTGTAAGGATAAGGGTTCATGTTGGGCACAAAGGTCATGTGCCAGGATCACGTGAGGATCTTTATCACTTGCCGATGCATCCTACTGTGAGGAAACGATGCATGGAAGATTTGTTTGATGTTGAAACATGTCGCCATGTCGCAAAGATGAGTGTCTCCAAGGAGCTATTCCACTTCAATATGGCATTGCCGATAGAGCAAGTGTCACATAGATTCTTCATGATACCAAAGGAAATTCAAATGATGGCATATCAGCTCCGATCCGAAGTTAAATAAAGCCCTGAATGTCTCCTTTCTGGGATAATCATAGGTTTGTATGGGCTTATTTGTCATGGTTCCTGGGTTTATTTTGGGGTAGTGCCTAGGTTTATTTATTATTTTGGCTGGGTTTATTTGTCATATTGACTGGGTTTATCTGTCAAATTCATTTGAGACTTGAGTTTAATTGACTGCTTTTGTTTAGGGAGGCTAGGAAGTGATGACAGGTCTTCAATGTACCAGGAGGCTCTAAAATTAAAAGAGCAAAACAAAGTTCTCTATTTTCAACCCTACAACCCGGATGCCTTCGATGAGATGGAAAGGCCATTCATACTCATGATTCAAGATGATTGGATGCTCCGCATGTGCTTGCGTTTCTCAGCAAACAATGCTTGGGCAATAGACTCCACATTCAAAACAAATGTTTTTGGGATGCCACTATATGCAGCCGTATTGCCAAATCAAAATGGAATTGGTTTACGCTTGTGGTTTATGTTGTGCACACATGATGTAGAAACATCTCAAGAAAGCATTGCTTTGCAAGTGACACTAAGGCTTGTGTTCCACAGAATAAACAGCATTCACCCTCGAGCATTGGTGATTGACAAGTGTATGACTTCATTATTGGCCATCAATAAAGTTGTTCATGCTAATCAATCTTGTTGGGAGGTGGAAAAAGATGGGACAGCTCAACAAGTTGCATGTACTGTCTTGCTATGTTGGTTCCATACCAAGAAAGCATGGGTGGAGCACTTGCTTCCACAGGTTTGTAATATGGTTTTGTATATGTGTACGTGGGTTTATATGCGTTTCATAGAGGTTTATCTATCAGTGCTTGGGTTTATCTGTTAGTGCCTAGGTTTATTTGTTAGTGGCTGGGTTTTTTTGGTAGTGCCTGGGTTTATCTATAAATGACTAGGTTTATATGTCAATGCCTGGATTTATTTGTTAGTGCCTGGGTTTTTTTGGTAGTGCCTGGGTTTATTTATAAATGAATGGGTTTATTTGTCAATGCCTGGGTTTATTTGTCAGTGAATGGGTTCATCTGTCAGTGCCTTGGTTTTTCTGTGTGTGACAGAGCTTATCTGTGTGTGCCTAGGCTGATATGGGTGAACTATAGATTATCTCGTATATGTTTCTTGATATACCTGCCCACTTTTTTTGCAGGCTCCTAAGGAGATGCGTGAAACCCTATATGCATCAATGGAAAATCTAATGCAATGTGGTACAGAGGACAACTTCGAGGCTCGGTATGCCCAGTTGTTGATAGAATGTGAAGGCCACCCTAATATTGTAAGGTATATCTGCAATGGTTGGGTTGCAAACACATGCATCTGGCAACAAATGTGGCCAAAATATGATCGTTTATTTCCACATGGGCATGTGGACACTACCAATTTGGTCGAGAGACTATGGCAGTATGTCAAATACACGCTTCTAGATGCAAGGATCCATCGATCAGCCTTGGATCTATTGCATGCCCTGGTGGGTGACTCCAACACCAGGACACGAATGGGTGGCACTGCTATTGAGTTCTTTCGTTAGAAGCAAGAGATTGGTATAATATTTTCTTTTCATATTCATCAAAGCAAAGGCAATGGGTTTTTCTATGACTGCCTAGTAGGATTATTCGTTTGCATGAAGACTTGCATTTGTGCCTGGGTTTATAGTATGGTATAGGTTTATATGGTTGCCCGGGTTTATCTGTGTCTGGATTGCATTCTGAAGCTGATCACTGTATATTTTGTGTAGTTGGCTCTGGAAAACACAACATTTATGGAAATGATTGGCTGCAGACCACAAGACTTGCACGAGGTGAAGAAATATTAAGGAGATATGCAAATGACCCATCGACGATTCAAGTTTTCGATGAAGTTGCACTCTTATTTAAGGTCTTGAGCATGTCATCCACAGGGACCTGGTATCAAGTTAGTATACATTCGGCATATTGTGACTGCCCAGATTGGTTTAGCAATTGCAAGCATTTGTATGGAATGCGACTCATCTTAAGGGACTTCTTTTCTCATATTAGCCATATTCTATCCATCATTGACACAGCCCGAGAGCTAGTCATGGAGCACGATCCTGAACAGTTTGAGGATACTACCATCGATGTAGAGCCCACATGAGATGCAGATGGGCAAGGGCCTCCTCCAACACAAGTTTTGACCCAATGCATTGATGAGCTAAAAGCACTCTTGCACAACATTGAAGAGGGAATTCCATCATATAGTGACTCAAAGATCTTGTCATTTGTGGGGCAAGTGCGAGCACCATATGTTGGCCTCTTTGCTCAAAGAGCACCCATCCAGATCTATTTGCCAAAGAAGGGAAGTGTAACACAAGTACAGGCACATGTAACAGCCACTCGACTTGGGCATGGCCAACCTAGTCCAGAAGGAGTAAATATGCAAATCACGGTGCCCACATGGCCTGCTAGGCAAACGGGTGCCTTGCAACATAAGCATCAAAGGGGCCATAAGCAAGTTCGGTTTGCTTCACAAAGGCAGGTTTACTGTCATCATTGTTGCACAAAGACTTTCTTGGTGGACGAGGGGGTCGATACATGCCACACTTGCAATGCATTGTTGCCTATGACTCCACGGCTAAGAGCTCAAGAAAATCTAGGAGCATTGATAGGCCGACAAGCCTTGGTATTTCATGGGTCTAATGCTTATGAATGCCTTGTTACATTCGTGGTATGCGGACCAAACAATGACAATGAACGTTTGTTTGATCTGAAGTTCAATGATGGGGAAACCATGCATGGAGTATTGGCATCAACTCATCGAATTGTACTTTTGTAAAACTGAGCAGTAAACATCTTCCTCTTGTCTTGTTGTTTTGCCCGGGTTTATCTGTATCCCATGTTTGGTTATTTGTACTATTCTTGGACTTCTCAATCACCTACCATCTCTTTTCACATGAAACTAAGCAGTAAACATCTTCCTCTTGTCTTGCTGTTTTGCTGGGTTTATTTGTATCCCATGTTTGGTTATTTGTACTATTCTTGGACCTCTCAATCACCTACCATCTCTTTTCACCTGAATAAGGCAAGTTTTAAACTTATTATTATGGTGGTAAAGGAGTGGACTATTCTTACTTTGTACAACTTGATAGGCTTTTTGTTTGTCTTCTTTCAATCAACCTTATACCTGCTTTGGGTTTTGCTCAACCTATCGGCACTACTTCTTGTCTTGTGATGGATAATTTTGACTCATTACCTTCCCTAAAATAATTTTCAATACCTATGCTTTATACACTTAATTTCATACCTATTTTAATTGACCATGGGCTACCTCTTTATGTGGCAGTTCATTCTCGATGCCCTCTTAGGATTGTATTTCTTGTGCAACTATTAGGTGTATAGTTTTTCTCAACTTTGATAGAGATTGCAGTCTATATAGTTAGATTTAATATTAGACTAATTAGGTTCAAACAGAGAGAGAGAGAGAGAGAGAGAGAGAGAGAGAGAGAGAGAGAGATGATCAACATAGTTTAGTTGTAGAAATGTACGTGATGATGCAAGTGGAGAAGAGATTTGTCCTTCTAGTTTGCTCAATCTTATACTCTTGGCAACATCTTCCTTTCCTCTTTCCACCATCATCATTGTGGATTTTCATTACGAGCACTAATACTACTACCACTACTAATAGCTTAGGCACAATGGCAATGTCAATGTTTTTTTTTGAAACTTGTCCAAGGAAAACCAAATGCATGACTAACGCACCGAAACATAAAACACGATGAGGCCTCATAAAACAATGTTTGATTTGAGGCATATGAAATGAGGAGAGAGGCAAGTGAACCAGCCTAAAAAAGATTAGAAATCAATGTAAATCTACCATTGGATGAGTTTTCGTGTGTGTGTGTGTGTGTGTGTGTGTGTGTGTGTGTGTGTGTGTGTGTGTGTGTGTGAGAGAGAGAGAGAGAGAGAGAGAGAGAGACTTTCAAACCATATGGTAACATTTGCCATGACACCAAACAACACAACTTGCAAATACAACTTGAACGACAGCTTGCAAATACAACCACAAAATCTACGCACTTCACAAGCTTTCACATATACCATGGATGTCTACCCAAGGCACACTATTCAAACTATGAAGCAACTTAACTTCACAGCCTAAGCCAAGAGAGAGAAGGGAAAGCCAACACATTGCATGTTAAAGCTGATGAGTATGTGATGCAAGTTCATACAAACAGCATTTTCTAAGTTTGCAGCACACTATACAAATAACATATAAAACCATGAATGCAAACCACTATACAAATAACATGTAAACCCCGACAACATATCAACCCAGGAAATCCGTAAACCTAGACTTATTTGATAACTGATAATGTAAACCCAGTACACATATCAACCCAGGCAATCCATAAACCCAGACTTAATTTACCCTGCGAACATGTAAACGTGGATAACATGTCAACCCAAAAAATTTGTAACACAAACTTGATTTAACCACCTAGCATAAGCCGAGAAGAGAATGAAAAGTTCACATTCCATGTTAGAGCTGATAAGTATGTGGAACAAAATCATGCAAACAACATAGTCACTCAAAACAATCTCAAGCAAGGATGCTTGCAGGTGAAGATAAAATCTCTTGCACCTCATCCTCGTCACTACTAACATCTTGGGCGCCATCCTGCTCACTTACACTCTCATTGTCCCCTTTTCCACTTCCATCGCCGTCATCCTCGTCATCAGTCCCATCATCCTCACCGTCAGTAGCGCCACCACTTATGTCACCCCCACCATCATCATCACCGCCACCACTTATGTCACTCCCACCACTTATGTCATCACCGCCACCACTTATGTCACCCCCACCATCGTCATCACTGCCACCACTTATGTCACTCCCACCACTTATGTCATCACCGCCACCACTCTTGTCACTCCCACCATCGTCATCATCGGCATCCCCATCGCTACCATAATCGGGATCATCATCCCCACTCCCATCCTGGTTAGACTCGTCATCCTCATCTCCATCGTCATCACTCCCTCCGCTACTCCCCCCGCTGCTTTTATCCTTGTCACTACGAACAATCAAGTTCCCACTTTGATCCGGCGTTGCAATAAAACAAATTAATTTAAACTCAGACATAGCATAAACCCGGGCACTTACAAAAACATAAACCCGATTAAAACAGTAAAGTTGGCTTCTATGACCATAGAACTTACCCTAGATTCGTAGCCTTCCTCCACGTGACCCTTGATCTCCTTTTTCATTGCCTCTTCCCTTTGATCGATCATTTTCATGTGGTTGGCCACAAACTGCATGATAAAAGTATCTTTCTTCATGGCCGTTTGAGCCTTGCGCGGAAGAATGTCCCAAGTGAGGGCTGCCCTATTCTTTGCTCTCTCCTCAATCCTCTTGCAATTTACTGCAAACTTTTGATTCACATCCTTAAAGCGTTGTTGGGCCCGTACCTGATCGTATACTTGACTTGGGCACGTCGTTGTTGACACTCCCTTGAGGCCGCCCTCCGAGCCTTTGAGGGATGAAGACATCCAGCCCATGTACTTTCTTTAAGTGTTGAATCATCCGTGATCGCTTCTCCATGAGAGTGATCCGACTCGCACATGGTGGTTCAGCCCAACAAATCCTCACCAACTTACCCCCATTGATAACCTCAACATAAGGCATCTACATCCAATACAATACAAAAGGCAAAGCAAGTCAGTGACAGATAAACCCGGGCAATAAAAAATTACTAGACAGAGAGAGAGAGTTGCACACCATGCCGTGACAAATAAACCCGGGCAATAAGAATACTAGACAGAGAGAGTTGCACACCATGCCGTGACAGATAAACCCGGGCAATAAGAATACTAGAGAGAGAGAGAGAGAGAGAGAGAGAGAGAGAGAGAGAGAGAGAGAGTTCCACACCATGCCGTGACAGATAAACCCGGGCAATAAGAATACTAGAGAGAGAGAGAGTTGCACACTATGCCGTGACAGATAAACCTAGGGACTTCTTACCACAGTTGTGGAGGTAGTACAGCTTGCCCCTGATTGTTTTTCTCTCTTTACTTGAAGCTTGGGCTGCTTTGAAGAGCCGACAAGAGCAAGAGCCTTATCCGCCGGCCCTTCATCCTCTTGCCCCTTCTCCACATGCTTTTTAGCCTTATTCTTCACACCATCCCTCTTTAGAGAAATCTTAACCTCTAGCACCTTCTCCAACTACCCCTTGCCCGTGTGCCCTTTCACCTTGACCTAACCATTTTATCAAAGAAGAGGAAAACCATAAGATAAAAAGACACAATTCATTGGCTTCTTGCACAACACTTGAGTGGCTTACCTCATCAACAGCAAGTTTCCGCTCAATGGCCTCACGGACTTCCACCTCTTTCATCCTCTTCAACCTCTTCACATTTTGTTGCTCAGGGACCGCCGTACCTTCTTTCTCTTTCACATCGGCCTTGGCCTTTATCTTGTTCACCTATGACAAAGCACTCAAACATAAACCCGGGTGCAAGGACCAAAAACACTTGCAAAGCACACCTTTGCAATAGTCTGCCTAGGGCAGTTTGTTGCATACCTGTGTCTTGGGAGGCTCGGAGCCTGTTGTGCCACTCAACTTCTTTGCTTGACCACTCTTTTGAACGTTCAAGGGACTTGATCCTTCAAGCACAATCATATCCTGCACACATTGAAACCCGTGAACACCATACAACCGACACAATTTTCAAAAAAAATGCACAATACCCAGGCACTGACAGATAAACCCGGGCACAGTCCTACGTGTTTAGTTTGTTGGTCCTCCTTTGGAGTCTTAGGAGCCTTTGGAGCCCTTGGTCGGGTGCCCATTGTGCCGCTCACCTCCTTTGACTGGCCGCTTTTTTGAGCCTTCAACGTGTCTGATCCTTTAACCAGATTCAAACCTTGCACATGTTAAACACCTAGGAGCACTTAACAGCTAGCGATACTCGGGCACTGACAGATAAACCCAGGCAACTCGGGCACTGACAGATAAACCCAGGCATTTCTCCTACCTGTTTTGTTGGTTGGGCCTCCATTGGGGCCTTTGGGGCCTTTGGGGCCTTCTTCGAACTAGTATCTTGGCATGGCTCCTGAGGTACATCCGATGACAGAGGAGCATCTTGAAGGGCAGGTGTTGCCATCTTCAAACCCTGCACTCCTTAAAACCACACAATAATCGGGCAGACAAATAAACCCAGACATTTACAGATATAGTCTTACATGTTTTGCCTCCTTTGGGACCTTTGGGACCTTTGGGGCCTTTGGGGCCTTCTTCAAAGTACCAGCTTGGCCTTGCTCTCAAGGTACATCCATCGACAAAGGAGCATCTTGGCCCTCAGGCATTGCAATCTTCAAACCCTGCACATGTTAAACACCTGTGAACACTTAACAACAGGCACAAATTTCCCTTAAACCACACAAATCTTCGGGGAATGACAGATAAACCCGGGCATCTACAAAACAATTCCTACCTGTTTTGTTGGTTGCATCTCCTTTGGGGCCTTTGGGGCCGGGGCCTTCTTCAAACTAGCATCTTGGCATGGCTCCTAAGGTACATCCGATGACAGAGGAGCATCTTGACCCTGCACAAATCTTACATGTTTTGTTGGTTGGGCCTCCTTTGGGACCTTTGGGGCCTTTGGGGCCTTCTTCAAAATAGAGCCTTGGCCTTGCTCTCGAGGTACATCCACCGACAAAGGAGCATCTTGGCCCGTTGGCATTGCAATCTTCAAAGGCGTTGCAATCTTTGGGGCCTTTGGAGCCTTCTTTGAAGCAACACCTTGGCACGGCTCTTGAGGTACATCTGCCAACAGAGGAGCATCAATCTTCAAGCCGTTGACCTCTTCAAACCCTGCACATGTGAACACTTAACAGTAGGCACAAATTTCCCTTAAACCACACAAATCTTCGGGCAATGATAGATAAACCCGAGCATCTACAAAAAGAGTCCTACCTGTTTTGTTGGTTGGATCTCCTTTGGGGCCTTCGGAGCTTTCTTCGAAGCAGCACCTTGGCACACCTCTCGAGGTACATTCGCCGACAGAGGAGCATCTTGGCCCTGAGGCGTTGCAATCTTCAAACCCTGCACACGGTGGAACAAGTAAACCCAAACGTCCACAGATACCCCGGACATTCACAGGTAAACCCGGGAACTATCTTACTTGTTCTGGCTGTTGGGCCTTTAAAGCCCCCTTCTTCCCCTCCTTGGTCACAGCAGCAAGCTTGCACCGCTCCGGTTCTACAACCGCCAATGGAGAAACATCATCATTGTTTGGTCCTTTCCCCGATCACAGCAGCAGTCCCGACCGGTGAAGGCTTCGGAACGACATCGGGCTGAGACACTGCAAGAAGGAGCTCCCCCCCCCCCCACCCCACCTCTTTGACCTCCTCAATCGGCGTTGGCCCTGCCCTCGACCGCGTGGCTCTCATCTTGCACGGCTATTTGGCTCCCCACCTATCCCTTCCAGCAGACTTCTTTGGCGGAGATGTAGAGTAGGCGCCCCTCATTCCCTCCCTCCCTCCCTTCTTCGGCTTGCCCGCCATCTCTGCGCAATCCTGGACAGGGCTCCCCCTTGCCCGCGATGCCCTTGAAACCCCCTGGATAGACCTGCGCGATGCCCTGAAACACCTCCTCAAACCCCAAAACACAATCGGAAATGTTAAACGCTGATCTTGCAAGTTGTACTACAGCGCAAAGTGAAAGCCTCCAGGGCAATGCTACGGACAACCAGCAGGCTCCCCTCATTTGCGTGAGGTGAGGTGAGGTGACACACCCCACTTCAAAATCATGGCGCGGATCCCGTCGGATTTCCCCCTCCCCGTCATAATTAATGCCGACGTGGATTTCCGTCACCATCTCACCCACGTCCGTGGCCACGTCACCCGCCCAACGCCACGTCGTCCTGCCATTCGTCGCCCGGGTTTACCTCCTACCCCGAGCACGCCCTCGCCATGCAAACGATCCAGATCGTCTCGCCGACTGCGCCCCAATTCTGCACCGTCGATCTCATGAATGAGCTTCTTAGATGCACATGTGTATATAGTCCTGAGGTTCAACTAGTCTACTTAGTCTTGACCATGATACTTTATGTTGTGGAGTGGCAGCTACAATTAAGAGGGTTAAATAATGCCCTTCTATTTGAAAGGAAAATTTTGAGAAGATTTAATTATACATTCATGTTATTCTCCACCATAATGAAAAGCTTTTATGATGCAACTCTAGATGCTCAAGTGGAATAATCATACTCACATTGAACTTCTAGTGTTGTGATCAGCAGTACCATGATATTCTTTTCATATAGGGTTCTTTCCGAGCGGACAATGCTTCAGATTTCATCAATACCACCACTATTACATCTCTACAAATACCTCTTGAGGAGATGTAGACGGTATAGAGTAGTCAGGCAAAGGCCATGGGGCAAATGGGCAAATATTCGAGACTTGAGAAAGGCAGCGTGGGTGTGGTTGGGTACTTACAACACATCAGAAGAGGCAGCGGTGGCCTATGAAAAAGTGGCTCTTGACTTCCAGGGCTCTCGGGCCAAGCTCAACTTTCCTGAGTCAGCAACAGAATATATAAGCAGCAATCTACTACATGCAACAGCCTCGACCACCTCTGCACGCAGTACTACGACATCTGGTGCAATTGCAGGGGGCATCCACGTCCCTCAATTATATGTGCTTCATGAGCGGCTTGCTGCAAGGCCACATCCTCCATCATTCCTTTCAGGCTTGCATCCAGCTACATCTGCCCACAATATAATATCAGCATGTCAACCAAGTGTTCTAGGGCAAAACACTTGGTTGACATGCTGATATTATGTTGTGGGTAGACACAACTGGATGCAAGCTCGAAAGGAATGATGGAGGATGTGACCCTGCGGCAGGTTGCTGATGAAGCACATATAATTGAGGGGCGTGGCTACACCTTGCAATTGCGCCAGATTTTGTTGTGTTGCATTCAGAGGCGGCCGAGGCTGCTGCATGTAATAGATTGTTGCTTATATATTGAGTTGCTGACTCAAAAAAGTTGAGCTTGGCCTAGGAGCCCCTGAAGTCAAGCGACGCTTTGTCATAGGCCACCACTACCTCCTCCGTTGTATCGTAAGTACCCAACCAGACCCGCACTGCCTTTCTCAGGTCCCAAATCTCTGCTACCCATTTGCCCCATGGCCTTTGCCTCACCCCTCTATACTGTCTCCTCTTCGCTCGTGGCTCCATCTCCTCAAGAGGTATTTGTAGAGCTCTAATAGTGGTGGTATTTATAGAGAGAAAAATTAATGATGGGGTGGTCAAGCAAGCATTGAGTTTCAACGGGAATTTTGATAGATGTTAAGACACATGTGTACATGGCATGTTCACTGTCTTAAAAAGGGTGAAGCCTCTATAATGCATGATTGATCTAGCTCTCATGTACATCAAAGACAAGAAGCTACTTATTAAATTTTAAATTTTCCATTTAGATCATTAATGCCCTCTACATGGAGCCTCGGGACTATATAACACGGGGTCTTTATGACCCCCAAGAGGTGGGATCTACGGTCGAGCACGAAAACAAAGAGGTGCACGGACGTCGATTAGGAAAAAGTAAACAAGGACATTGGAGAAGGAAGAGAGGGGGGGGAGGGTAGTAAACTAACTTTATAACCAAGTGCACTCACAATGGTTTCAACCAACCACAGACGTCTGCGTGGTTAGCTCACAAGCCTCTCAATGATGCGGTCGTTGACTTTTTATGGACCCTCCATTTGCCTCAAGATTCAAATGACACTTTTTCAATCGTAGATCCCACCGCTTGGGGGTCATAAAGACCCTCTGTAAGATACATGGAGATTTGAAATGTCAACCAACTCATAATGTTGATTATATAAGTCCTTGCAAATGCTTGTAAACATCAACAACAAGAGTCTTTGGAGATCTTAGGGTTGTCTAGCTGCCAACAAGTTTGAAAAAGGGGTGGTTTAGGTCCAAAAAAATTTGAGCATTAAGTGCAAGAAGAAGGGTATTCCTTCAGTGGATTTACTTAAAGGGATATGGATGAGATGTTACACTATCTTTTATATGGGAAGGAATGACTTAACGCCATGGATGAACGAAGAGGATACTAGCACTTGCCACTCCTATGAATACATGGACATGATAACGGCGCTTGTAATATACTTCGAGTTTTAATTTAGTTTTACCATCAGAGCACAAGAAATTGTTTAAAAGAACGGAAGCTTTTTACAAGAAAAGGGAAAAGGCCTTGGATACATCATAATAGCCTTCTTCTTTTTTTTTGGCTTAGTTTTATGTTTAGAGGCTTAGGCTTATGTTTAGAGGCTTTGTTAACTTTAACATATCTGTTGGTGGGAGAGTGCATGGACAAGATAAATGGCCTTTTAAAAATCTACGGTGATTGTGTTGTTAAAGTTGATGGAGTAACAAGGTTAAAGAGAAAGGTGTTCATGTCATATTATTCCTCATTAAACACCTCGCAGCATAATGGGGTGGTGTCAACACCCTTGTGAACCAAAGTAGGTCTCACCAATTTCCGAAATGGACCTAATTAGATAGAATCAAAGAAGATTCTCTCATGGGTTTGAGGATGAAAAAAAAGAGGGTGATGGAACGTGGAGGGGAGAGAGGAAGAGAGAGGGAGAGAGGTCGTGAGCATAGGACATATGGAGGAGAGAGATGAAGAGGGGAGGTCAATGGGGAGGGAAAACAGTTCACGTTTCTAATGCTTGCCTTGTGAAGGCTCCCTATATTCCTCTGAGCTGATGTGTGAGGCATTGTGCCACGGTGATGAGAAAGCCATTGTGGAGGGCCACCTGCCTCTATTACTGTGAGCGGATGTGCGAGGGATGCTGCTTTGAAGGCCCTGTAATCAGTACAAGCGGAGGTCTGCACAATGAGGCAAGGTAGGAGGGGCAAGAGCACAGAACAACACAGTTTTTTTTTCTTGGTTGTTGTAGCTCTATGGGACGCTGTGTGTAGCAAAAATGCAGACCAAAGTACGTGGAGGATAGGCATAGGGGAAGAGAGAGAGAGAGAGAGAGAGAGAGATCAGATACTTTTGGCTGCACCAAGAGGTGATGGTCTCCATTGAGAACGACGTAGGTAGGTTGGCGAGGGAAGGCTACCATCACCTGAAGGGAGGAGCAAGTAGCAAGTCGAGCACACACACACACACACACAGAGAGAGAGAGAGAGAGAGAGAGAGAGAGAGAGAGAGATGGATGACGAGACAGAGGTAGCTCATTTCTCTGTGGCTGGGAAACCCTCAGCTGGAGTAGGAAAGAGTGTTGCTCACTCTCGGTTGTGTGTAGGGGATTAGAGTGAAGCAAGAGCTTGTTTGTAGGACAAACCTTGACTAGAGTTGGTTAGTGTGTGTGTATGTGTGTGTCTGAAGGCAATGATCTCACTTGATCGTGCACGATGGAACGATGGAACGATGGCACGGGAGCCTAGGCTACTCTATGGCGATGCCATTGGATGAGTTGTGTCGTGCAGCTGGAGTGTGAAGCATGCAGAGCCAAGGCGTGCAAGCACCAGGGAAAATAGGCTTGCCCATTATGTATTGCTTTTTGGCAACTGGTGCAGCTATCGAAGGCACCTCTCATCGCTCTCTATCTCTGTATGTAGAGTGCTGCCATTGAACCGGGTGGACTGCACCCCCTCTTAGCAGGAGAAGCCCGAGGTGCACTTGCAGGATCCCTCTCTCTCCCTCTTGTTTCTGTACAGGGGACACCGTGAGTGCAGCATCTCTTTTTGTCTCTCTGTTCTTTGAGTGCAGCTTGGAGGCAGGGGGTAGGAGGCACCATTGTGAAGAGCTTTGGCAGGCACAAAATCAAGAGGAGGGGACCTCCTTGGTCGAAGCAAGGAACAGCTACAGCAGGGTGCTCAACCAAGGGCAGTAGGGACAGAAGGGGTGTGTGTGTCTGCACGGGAACAAACGAGAAAGGGAGTGTTACTATTTTGCCAAACTAATATGAGGGAATCTTGGATTTTAGTTAATGAAAAATACAGGTGTGGACCAGTGGGAGATGTGTAAGCACCATCTTTAAATATGGCAACAAACATAAACCACAAGATGCTATTGGGCATGCTAAGAAAGTAGGAGGGATACATAAGCACAAATGAAATTGGTTGCAATCATTGACAAAGCTCGACAATGTTGGGGTGTTAGAGCCCAATGTGCCAACCCCAAGTATGTAAGCGGTTGGTCACCATTCAATCTTTCTTGTTTAACTAATAAGGACTCTCAAACCCTAGTCATCACTATTGCAACAAGGAGTCCATCTATGTGTATCTCTCTTCTTCTCTCTTACTCTTCATCTTTGCACTCTCCTCTTGGGTTACTCTTAAGCACTCTTCAATTGGTATCAGTGATGAAGCATTGTAGAGCACCATTGAAGCTTTATGGTAGAGAAGGAAAAAATTTACAAAAATAGTTTGCTCAATTTTGCAACATAGATATCTTAAATTAGAAAGCTATCTTCACAAAAAAAATTACTATTCTTAATCGTTTCTTTGTGCTCTATAACTTTGCATAAGAAAGTTTTGTCAAAATCCATACCGATTTTGAGATACATTTTGAATTATGCCTGCAAGTTGTAGGTGAAGAGTACAAAAACTTATGGATTCTGTAGAAATTTCTGTAGAAAAACTTATGGATTCTGTAGAAATTTTGATGTGTTTTATTGGATTACAACTTATGGATTCTTATGGATTCTGTAGAAATTTCTTTGAAAATACATTTACATTGAGTTTTGGAGGTTCATTTTGTCAACTTACAAAGGAGATTTTGCCAAAAAAAAACAAAATCCTATTATATTAGTTGAGTTACCAAGGTTACATACACAACCTTTTCTTTTAGAAGTGTGAATAGTGATGGCATCTTCTTTGTATACATCTTTGTACAACATCAAGAAGTTGACTGGTGTCAACTTTCCATCTCGGAAGAAGCAGTAGAGTTGGCATGTTTTGGTATAAATTCCTTCAGCTGATATGATAAAGCCTAGATAACTAACTTTGGTAGTGAAAATGAACACTTCTTTTTGCAAAGAGTTTGTGCTGATGTAGGATCTCTAATACTTTTCAAACATGAGCTTCATGCTCTTCTTTTAAGTTGGAGTAGACTGGTATATCATCAAAGAACACCAAGACAAAGTTGTCCAAAAATTCTCACAAAATATATTGCATCAACCGATTAAAGGTCATAGGAGCATTTATAAGAACAATAGGCATGATTGTGAATTTGTAATGGCCATAGCAAGTGTTAGAGGAAATTTTGAGAATGGAAATCTCCTAAATTCAAATTTGATCATAGCTTGAGCAAAGATCAATCTTTGTGAACATATATGCTCCATGTAGTAGATCAAGCATCTCATCTATATGGAGAATAGGATACTTATTCTTACTATCACCTGGTTAAGACCAAAAAGTCAATGCATAATCAAAATGATCCATCTTTCTTCTTTTGAAAGAGAATAGGTGCAGCCCAAGGAGACGTACTTGGTCTGATGAATCCTTGCTCGATAAGTTGGTGAAGTTTCCCCATAAGCTATATTTCTTCTGGGAGTGACATTTTGTAAGGCCTTTTTGATATTAGTTTGCTCCAGGAATGGTCTTGATCTCATGATCCACTTTTCTAGATGGTGGAGGTTCAATTATCTCTTCAAGAAATACATCAAACTATTCTTGTAGGCACATCCACTCTGCATTAGAAGATTGCTCTTCTACCTTGTTGAGTTTGACTATGAAAATTTGTTGTCCTTTGTGAAGATCTTCAAAGGACAATTTACTTAGGTCATTTGTTCTTTTCTCTCCATGTCCACCATTCCTTCCTCCAAGATTAACTAGTTTTCCTTGCCCTCTTCCTTGAATAGGTGTATTTGTAGCTAAAGCTCATATAGGACAAGTGTTTCTAAAATATCCTGGCTCATCACATTCAAAATATCAAAGATTGTAATTTGGAGTTCCAATTGCTTGAGCTACAACTACAAGTTGAGGATGCGAGACTGGGGTGTCGGCCTTTGATTCCATTTCAAGGGCCTTCCTCTCCTAGCAACATTTCTTGGATTCCCATTGTCACCCCTTTGAGAGTTAGCTTCTTCTTTAGCTAAGGATTTGGCTCTTAAAAGAACAGCTTGCAGGTTAGTAGGCCTCATTTCTTGAAGGCAAGTTTTCAAGGGAGCATTGAGACCTTGGAAAAAGCAATTCATTTGTTGTTCTGTAGACATCTAATGAGCATATCACCTAAGGGTTACACATTTTTAATAGTACACACCTAAAGTAAGATGATACTGGCGTAGGTTGAAAACCTCGTTGATTTTAAGGGACTCATGAGCAAGTGGGAGAGAGAATTCTTTTGTAGCATTTGTAATGTCTTCCCAGGTTTGGGTGCCTTTGTCGCATCGTTGTCCTTACAATGTTGCTTCCACCAAAGCTTAGCATCACCAAGAAGATGAAACATGCCTAACATAGCTTTATTTTCAATAGAAGTTTCAGTAACACTAAAGTAATAGTCCATCTCTTCAATCCATACTTCAGCATTGCGTTCAATATGAGCTTTTTTCTCTCTAAAAGAGGGTAGTCATACTTGCTTAAGAAAAATTTTCTTCTCTCAAAGAGATATATAGATTGGATCCTGTATAATATGGACTAACTTAGCCTTATATACTTAGCTAATTTTTCAACTTACTTAAGACAAAATAGTCAAATAATATTGCAAACACGAGATTTCAACAAACTAATTTTTATTCATATATACAATCTCTTTACTTGAGTTTCCATAAAGGTGATTCCATAGATACAAGTGACATATCCCATGATCCCTATACATTGAGCTTGTCAAGTACTGAGGGTTTTGCTATAGGATTAAGAAATATAACATTTGATAAGTCCTAAAAATTGGGACATACACATATAGGTCTAATTAATTATACCACCAAGAATGACTTTACTTATCTGATCATAGACCCATTGTGTATGAGAGACTTCTTTGCTTGCATCCATGATAGTTGCATTAGTTCTTTTGGTGCCAATAAAGAAGTAGACCTCAAAGAATTTTAGTGCTTCAAGCCAATCTTCAAGTTATTAGCCATACATCCTAGTCAATCCACTTCAATGCAGTAGATTCCACTATCTATAGTATCTAGCCAATCCTCCATCCTCTTTGTATCCTTAAGGCAAGTGGTACAAACAACTTGTCATGTCATAAAATCTAATATCTAACCAACCCAAATGATTTTATCATATTAAACTGATCATTTAATGTGGGAGAATAAACGAGAACAAGGGTTAGATATAGACATGTGCTTACAGATCTATATCAACACACGGCCCATGGTTAAGGGGTCCATATGAGAGATAGTATGTCAAAGAGCAAGGCTACCTAATGGAGCTTAAAGACCTTAGGGTTAGCTTCATTAAAAACCTCCCATGGTTAGTGTAAAATTCCTTTCACCTTAGGTAAGCTAGGGTTGTGCTTGAGGTGGGAACCCGTCCCAAGCTTGAGGTGCTTGTCAAGCTTGCTGACTAAGATGCTTGAGGTGCTTAATGACTAAGGTGCTAAGGTGCTCCATGACTAAGGTGCTTGAAGGGGTAAGGGTTCAAAAAGTCAATGCATGATCCCTACTCATGAGGGGGTGAGCCCTCTTTGTAGGGGCTAGAGAGAGAACACATACACCCTCACACAAGGCATCCTTGGTACAAAGAAAGCAGCATGGACACTTGTCAACCTCCTCTTCATGTTGCCCTCATGGTGTGCCTAAAGCCTATTGATTGGCCTCCCAAGGGGTCCAATGATAAATTAGTTAATTTTATTAATTGTTTTTGCATTTATCAAGTCCTCTCTCTCAAAATGAAATGGGGACACTTGTCCAAAGGCTAGCATGCTTGCTTGATATGCACCCTGCATGTGATTGGTCAGGCATGAAGGGGTCCAATAAATGAAATTATTGCTAACTTAAACAGCATCCATGTTAGGTATAATTGGTATAGCATCCTCATGTGTCACACGGTGCCACCAAGTTGTTAGACTTGGCACATGGTTGGTTCTAGAAACTTGATCTCAAATTCTGTTACGTGGTACCATAGAGAATATAGATGGTAGCTACCACACTTAGTTTATCATATTAGCTTCTTTTAATATTCCATAGTAGTTTAGAATGCACTAAGCCTATCAAATGCACTCTCATAGTTTTTGGTAATTTTCTTCTCTTTATTCCAAGACTAGCTTTAGCATAAATATCTAATTTATCAACTTATATGAATTAATTACGCTCTTTTATAATAATGTTAGGTAGATATAGCTAAACGCTATCTATGATAGTTGTTTCATATTAATTAAGTTGTCCTTATAATTTTTCTATTCAATTTGTACAAAAAAAACTAATTTTACTCATAATTAATGAAGTTGTCCTTGTAATTGTTCTGTTCAGCTCGTACAAAAAAGCTAATTTTACTCATAATGATTTTAAAAATTAAGAACTCAAAAATTATCTTTGGTTATTCTAATAGATAATTACCAAAAATAATTTAATGGTAATTTTCTTAGCTGTTTATCTCATTTTGATATTTTTCTCCTAGCAATAGCTAAATTAAGTAGTAAATCAGCTTAGATTTTTTTTACAAAAAGTTTCCTAAGGTCAAGATAATTACATTACTATTGTTCCTCTACAAAGTGGCAATAAAAGCCCGATCAAATGCACGATGCTTAACCCTATTTGTTTTGGACTAGGCCTCTTGTAATAACCTACTAACTAAAGCATCAAATGTGGCACCATCTAAATTGCCAACATTTATAAGTCTCCAAGTAGACGCACAAAGTGAAGAATTTTTTTGGCAAGACATCAAGAATTTTTTGCACAAGTGTATTGTCAAGAATCACCTCACTAGTAATAATTAACTACTCCTTGAGATCTTTGACCAGAGTCAAAAATATCTCCATATCATTCTCTTGCATAACCTTGGATTTGTACTATTTATACAACTATCAATCTTTACCCTCAGTACTACGATTTGCATACAAACCAACTAAAATATCCCAAGCTTGTTTTGGTATTTTAGCTAAACAAATGTGGGGAATGATATAGCATTTGATAAAAAGTGCAATCAAGGCATGAGTTTGTGCATCTCTACCATCCCAAACAACAAGCTTTCTCAGCAGTAGGCAAAACAATCAAGGCATGAGCATCGCTAGAACCTGCACTATCATCCACTGAACCTAGCCTTATATCAAAAACTTGCACAATGTTTTAAATATTCTTTGCAACAAGAATATGCTACATCATGTATGCCCATAGTGGGTAGTTATCTTCATCCATTTTTTCATAAGCAAACAATATGTAAAAAACATCATTATTGCTAGCCATGGTAAGTGACTACACCTTGCACATGATACAAAGGTTGCTTGTGTAGAAGAAAACCTCTACAAAATTATATGTGCTATATAGAACAACCCACAAAAATTATAGAGTGCTTATTTTTCAAAATTTTGTGGTGTCAAAAAGCTTGCACAAAAAGACAAAATTGCCTACACATTTTTGTCAATAGTGGAAATGCATGTCAAAATGAGGTTGACTTGAATTTTAATGCAATTGAGCTCGTTGAGAATTCACAAAGTGTTAACACCTTGCAAATGCTCACCAAATCTCATTGAGAGCTAAGAAGGTGAAGCAAGATGTGATGGCAACTTTGCTAGAGATATCAAACCTTGCTCTAATACCAATTGTTATGAACACGGATGCAAGAATGCATGGGAAGATGACAAAGAAGAAGGCGAAGCTCAAGAGTACACAACAATAAAATTAGCATTACTGAGTTTGTGAATACAAAGATAAGGGTAGCCCTAGAATGATGGGTATAAATACAAGGGGGGGTGGGAACTGCTAGAGAAGATATGGTTAGCCTTAGAGAAGGCCAACCCTAGAATGATGGGTGCAAATACAAGCGAGGGGGTGGGAGCTCTTAGAGATGGAAAAGATACCTCACGACGGTCGTAAGTGTGTTTACACACATTAGTACCAAAATCTAATAACAAAGTATTTTTGGAAAGATTGATATGTTTTGGTTTGCACAAATAAAAGGTTGCAACATGCAAGGGCTTTGAAAATGTACAGAATGGATCTAGACATGGAAACATTTGTTGTTATGGACAATGGATGGTAGCAAAAATTATTCAAGTGGTTAGCTTCTTAAATTGGATCAGATTTAGCGAGAAAACTTCTAGACTTCCTATGTGTGGAGGAATTAATAAATTATGATTTAATTAAGCCAAGTAGCTCACTTTTTTGTGCTCCAATTCTCTTAGACAAAAAGAAGAATGGTACTTATCATATGTGCATTGACTATAGAGCATTCAATAGAATCACAAGTTTTTGAGTCCTCATGTTGATGACTTGTTAGATAAGCTAAGTGGTGCTTGTGCTTTCAATAAAATAGATCTAAAAAGTAATAACCAAGTGTTATAATCCAAAGTGGTGTTTATAAAATTTTATTTTGAATAAAATTTGATCAATATAATTTTTTCGGCATACCTTTTGGTTTAAGAAATGCACCAGCCACTTTTTTATGCATAATGAATCACATCTTCTTGAAGCATCAAGATCGTGTAGTGGTTTTCTTTGATGATATATTAGTTTTTAGTGATAATGAAAAGGAGCATTATACACATTTGCTGCAAGAAAACCAGCTTTGCTTGAACCGTAAGTAAAGTCCTTTCTTTCAAAATGAGATTGAATATTTAGGTCACATTGTCTCTAGTGATGGTATTCATGTAGAGCCTCAGAAGACTAAATGCATTTATAAATGGATTAGACCTCAGCTTATTCACAAAATTTGTTTCTTTCTTGGATTGTGTCATGTTACCATGGCTTTATGGGAACCATAGGTGCACTTCATTGCTACTTGCACATCCACCTCGATTTTCCTTTTGGTTGCTGCGAACAAGGCACTGTCTGGCTTAGGCCATTCCAAACTCTCCAAGGTTGGCGAGTGAACCAAAGATTGATTACCATATCCATTTCGCTTAGGTGTGACATAAGTATGATTATTAAAAAAAAATGTCACGTAAGGCAAGCTCAAAGGACTGACAACCAGCATAGAGCAACTTGCCAAGCTCAGTGTGGATGGCCTCAAAAGTTCCTATGAACGACTCTATTGGCTCCCACTCTACAAAATTGGATGGAAAAACATCTGCAAACGTGAATAAGCAATGGAAATCTTACAGTCATCAAAAGCAACACACAAGGAAAAAATACTAAATAGATGACCGAAAAAGTTGAAAGAGGAGTAATAATTACAATTAGCAGGAAACCTCGACGGAGCCACTGATGTCTCTAGCTTCAGTTGTGAAGCAACATACACATGTTGCACCTTCGCAAGCCTCTTGTCATCTTGTGTTTGCTTGAACTCCATGATTCTTCCCTTCCAATGGTGTGCTCGAGAAGCCATGTGTCTCCTTGAGCCCTTGTGTGCACCTCTTGAGTTGGACTGCATTGTCACCCACATTATTTGTTTTAACTCCATCGTCACCCAATATCCATTTTCATCTTGTACATTGCTACATGAAATGGAGTCAATGACACTCCTAGGTCGTTGAGTACCTGATGATGCCATGGGGAATAGTGGCACAACCTGCACAGAAACACTTATGATTAGACATTGCACATCCATGTTCTCAGTTGTATAAAGAGCAAGATTCTTGATGGTACACAAAGGTGAAGGATGCCACTTACTACTATACTACTCCACCTGCTTGTTGGCTTAATGGGGAAGATAATGTTGCAAAGCTTGAGAGGGAAGTAGATCCTCTTTAGAGAGCTTAATGAACAAGGAGCAGGAAACCTGTTGAGGAAAGAAAGAGGGTTGATCTAGCAGAAGGATATGTTGCAGATCTTCAGCTTTAGCTAGAGGTGTTTAATGAAGCCCATGGAGAAATAGAGAACTTCAACTTGAGGAGAATGCAGCCCTCAAGAATGCAGTAAGCTTCAGGAGGGAAAGGAGGTTCAAACTTCTGTTGTAGAGCTTTTGGGATGGAAAATTGAAAGGAGGAAAGAGAAGCAAGGTGAAGTGAAGAGAAGTGAGAGGTGGTAAAGTAGAGAGAGAGGGAGGGAATGATTAGCACGTTTTTTGGAGGGACCCCCTTTAAGAAGGGGAGGGGAGAAACTGGCAGCCACTAGAAAGAGAAAGTATTGGGTTTTTAACTCAACTATTTAGAGAAAAGTTTAGTTTTTTGAATTTATAAGAGATTTTCTCTTTATATTTTATAAAAGAGTACAAGTTTGATCACTTACTTTGAGACCCTGCCATACCCACCATTTCAGTCCACATGGCATCCACCCATTTGTCCATTCCATAATCCTTTTTAATCCCATTGCAAATAAAGAGGTCCCCTCAGACCCCATTCCCTTCCTAGTGCTTAAATAGATTCTATCCTAATTTTAGCAAAGCCAAAACTAGCAAGTTGAGCCTAGTCTAAATTAGCTTCATACAGCCTCCATCGGATAGTTCAAAGGTCTTACACATGAGGTGGTCAATTTAAAGGTAGGACTATAGTTTTTAGTTATTGAATGGGAAAAGCAAAAGACTAAGGTTAGATCAGTCCTTCCATTATTAGAAAGTTAGCTCTAGTTCTTCTTTTCCAAGTTTGGCTAGGACACATGTCCAAAGTAGCTCACATGTGCTTAATTGGACAAGTGTGTGTGTGTGTGTGTGTGTGTGTGTGTGTGTTCTAGTCTTTCTCAAGTCAAAATATAAGGAGGGGGGCAAGCGCGAGTTCTTCAAGAGTAGAAGTGAGAAGAAAAGTGTCAACACATGCACTAAGTTACCCTTTGAGTTATCTCACAAGGTTGCTCCACCCAACTTCTACCCATTGGGATTCCAAGCGAGTGGGGAGGGGGGATAAAGAAGGGAGGCTCGTGGGTAATTGACCTTTTTTATCTCATTTTCAAGTGCCAAGGTTGGCCAAGAAATCTCTCTCTCTCTCTCTCTCTCTCTCTCTCTCTCTCTCTCTCTCTCTCTCTCTCTCTCTCACACACACACACACACACACACACATGGGAGCTCAACAGGTGACCACGTTGCTCAAGAACATGGCTATGCATGCAAATCCAAGCAAGTAGATACATGAAAGATCTTCTTCTCTACTATTCTAGGTATGCTTCAATTTTTCTCATAGAATGAGCATACAAGAAATTACAACTTCTTTGTTTAAAAAGTACTTCTCTTCATCCTCATCTATCTTCATGCCCACAATTCTTTCTCCCCGCTGGGGTGTTTAGGGCTTGGGAAGGAGGGCAATGTCATTTGTGATTATTGATTGAATCTTGAAGTTTTCCTTCTTCATTGGTTCAAGGAAGCTCCATAAGAGCACAAGTTTGTAATCAAAGCTCTCTTTGAAAGAATTATAATACAAAAGTCCTCAAGGACCAGCTCCAAGCAAATCCGGTCCTCTACAAGTTGTCAAACATAATTGTATCTTTATCTTCAACTTATGTTGCATGATTTGATGTTGTAACATGTACATGATGCTATGAACTCAGACTTGCACTGCCTTTTCTAAAGAATCTTATTAAGGGAAACACTCTCCATTGTAATTGCAGAAAGTATTAGATTCTTTGACAACTTGAGACTAAAGACCAAATGCCAAAAGAAAGGGAAGGTATAGAGGAAGAAATTGAGATGAAATCACCAAGAAGGAACCCTTTGACTACAATAACCCCTGAGGTGGCCTTCCAATTTCCCTTTCATGAAGACCTCAAGGCTCAACAACTTAAGAAGGCTATTTTCCGTTTATGAGGCTTACAAAAAATAATAGACAACCCATAAAGACCCCTTCACATTCAAAACGCAAAGAAATTGAGGTGGATGAGGAAAAGATATGGCCACACACCATTGACACATGCCTCCTCAATAGAAGATTTCCTGCAAGAGCTTATCCATAGTTGAAGCCAAACGAATCATAGGCCTCGCTCTTGCAAGCCTCTCTTTACGAGCATATGCTAATTTTGTCTTTTTGATGGCCCCTCTACACAAAAATCAGCACCCCTCACTAACTCCCTCTATCATTGATGGCCACTTGATGTGACAATGCTGCTTTTCATGACCCTGCGTGCTAATTGTTGCCTACCGTATGTGCCTCTAGAGTCTAGTCTCTATGATAATGAGCACCATTCCAATCCTATACCACATGATGCTATCACAAAGCAAACAAGAAAAATTATAATTTTTTGTCCGATCAAGTGATCAAAATATTGTGATGTCCCATGTGCATGCATGCAAGGAAGGAGAAGAAGAGAGAGAGAAAGTCGAGCACAATATAACAATGTGTTGTTGCTCTTTATTCTTTTGAGGATAAGAAGAATAAAGTTAGTAAAGTGTGTTAGGACGTGTGGGACACGGGATCATGTATAGCCATCTAGGCCAGAGTAGCGTCTACACCAACAACCTCCCACTTAAATGCCAATGTATCCCTTAGTGACCAAAACACAAAATTAATATGTAAAAAATATGTACAAGTGTGAAGGATGAAATGGCTTCACCCTACACCCATCAAGTTGATACAATGTGCAAACTACTCCAAAATTAAGCTCTTAGTAAGAGCATCTTTTTACAAGCTCAATCTGCTTATCTGTCAACACATCTTGAATGAAGTGATAACTTACATTGATGTATTTTGTTTTTCAATGAAAGATAGCACTAGATTTTGTTGACCCTTGTCCAAGTCTCCCACTACACGTGCCGACCATAATCTTCCTTATTGGCATTTGATGCTACAACATATTCAACCTCTCTAGTGGAAGAGGACATGCAATTTTGAAGATGTGAAATCCAAGAGATAGCTCTCTAGAATATATAAAGACATAGCCCAATGCAAATTGTTGTTTTCTACATTCCCTGCATAATTTGCATCCAGGTATCCAACAATGAATGTATCACTATGAGTAAACCATAATCACTTACTTGTTGTACCTTTCAAGTATTATAGGATATAATCCACTACTTCCTAAGATTTTTCATATGCTGACTCACTACTCCCACTGCAAATGCAATGTTTGGCCTTGTTTCCACCATTGCATATATAAGACGCTACCCACAACTAAGGAATATGGTACCAATGCCAACTCGTCTTTCTTATCATTTGACTTAGGAGAATATTCTTTGTTGAGTATCACATATGCCGACAATGGGGTACTCAGTCATTCCACCCCTACATATTGAAATGATGCAAGACCTTTTGAATGTATGATTCTTGAGATAGTTCAAGAAGACACTTCGACTTTTCACGCTTGCTATGCATAACAAGCTTCTCCTTAATCCTCTATAGAAACATTGTGGCTCAACATTTTCTATAAATTGGAAAACTTATGAGTGGTGGACTTCCCAATAACAAGCATGTCATTGACATATAAAATGAGAAGTATGAATGAACTATCAATGAGTTTCTTCATGGATAAGCAGTGATCCTCTTCATTACTCTTATAACTCTTCATTACTCTTATAACCATGAGACTGCATGAATATATCAAACTTTTGGTACTATTACCTACATCGTTGTCTCAAGCCATAAAGAGGTATTCTAAGCTTAGACACCAAGTCCTCTTTGGTTGGCACTTCAAAGCCTTCAGGTTGTTGCTTGTAAACATCTTAAAGATATCTCTATGAAGGAAAATTGTCTTCACATGCATTTGGATCAATTCTAGATCCTCAATAGATACTTGACCAAGCACCATGTACAAAGCAGTCATCTTGACCACCGGGGAGAAAATCTTGTCAAGATAAAGACTTTTTTGCTGCTTGAAATACATAAGCTTAATTAGGATTCCCCGATGTATACTTCTTGTAAACCCATTTGCAAGGTAGAACTATCTTTCTAGTACGAAATTTTACTAGATCCAAGTCTCATTCATTATAATCAATTCATACTTGAATTGCATAGATTGCTCCCACTACAGTTTGTCATCCGTATGCATGGATTCTTGGAAGCAAGATGCTTCTTCGTAGTCAATCAGCATGACATAATTAACACTGGCAAAAATGGCTCAGGCGGATGTGAAGCTCTAGTCAAAAATCACAATGCCTAACTACTACTCTCTGCTTGCTCATGAGCATCACTAGTGGAAGGTTCATCACTAGACTCTTGAGTTCTCAACGGTTCTAAGGCAACATCCTCCAAAGAAACTTTCATGTATTCAACCTCCTTAATAGTCTATCTATGCATCTTTGACTCATTCACGATCATGTCAAAAGTCTTGATAATCTTACAAAACTTTCAGTGGCACAGTTGATAACCCATCTCTCAATCTACACCATAACCTAACATGCGCTAAAATTGGCCGTATTGCCTATACGGCCAATTTTAGCGCATGGTGTGGGCCTTGACAACCCAAACCATATTGGATGGTTGTGAAACTTTTCACAGGTGAGGAGATGGTGTTTGCCCCTACCCATGCAAATTTTCACAATCACTTGATATGGTTTGAGCGGTCAAAGCCCATACCATGCGCTAAAATTGGTCGTATATGCAATACGGCCAATTTCCGTGCATGGTATGGGCCTTGACAACCCAAACCATATTGAATGGTTGTGAAAATTTTCACGGGTGGGGGAATGGTGCTTGCCCCCACCCGTGAAAAGTTTCACAGCCACGCGATATGGTTTGGGTGGTCTAGACCCATTCCATGCGCCAAAGTTGGCCGTATATGCAATACGACCAATTTTAGCGCATGGTATTGGCCTTGACCACCCAAACCATATTGGATGGCTTTCCAACCTTGCATGGGTGGGGGAAAGACATCCAATATGGTTTGGGCTGTCAAGGCCCATACCATGCCCCAAAATTGGCCGTATTAGCATGGTGTGGGCCTTGATCACCCAAACCATATCGGATGGTTGTGAAACTCTACACGGGTGGAAAAATGGTGCTTGCCCCTACCCTTACAAAGTTTCATAGCCACCCGCTATAGTTTGGGCAGCCAAGGCCCACACCATGTGCCAAATTGGCCGTATAAGCAATACGGCCAATTTCTGCGCATGGTGTGGGCCTTGACATCCCAAACCATATCGAATGGATTTTGAACTATGCATGGGTGGGGGAATGGTGCTTGCCTCTACTCGTGCAAAGTTTCACAGCCATTTGATATGGTTTGGGCAATCTAGGCCTATGCATAGTATGCGCCAAAATTGGCCGTAAATAAAATATGACCAATTTTAGTGCATGGTCCCGGGGCGTCCAATAGGAAATACGTAAGATAACACGTGCAGAAAAAGTAAGGGATTTATAGTTAGGTACATTTACAAAAAAAAAAAAAATTACATAAAGGGGTTTTTTATTGAGAAAGTGAAAATTTTCATATATAAGAGCTAGTTCTTTTACAAAAATGCATACATAAGGGGGTACATATAATACTTAAAAATATACATGTAAGGGATTATTTAAATACCTCTTGTTCACACGTGCTATATGCAATCTATACATAGTGGACTCCCTGGGTGCATGGTATAAGGCTTGATCGCCCAAACCATATCGGATGGCTTTCCAACCTTGCACGGGTGGGGGAATGGTGCTCATTGCCATACGATCAATTTTACACATGGTGTGGGCCTTGACCACCCAAACCATATCAAATGGCTGTGAAACTTTGCACGGGTGGGGAAATGGTTCTCACCCTACTCGTGCAAAGTTTCATAGTCACCTGATATGGTTTGGGCGTTCAAAGCCCATACCATGCACCAAAAATGGCCATATTGCAAACCATCCTTTTTCTACTTCTTGCATAAGAACTACTCCTATTGCCACATGAGATGCATGAAAAAATAAGTGAAATGAGAGTTTCCAATCTGGTGAATCAAAATTGGTGCAATCACCAACATTCTCTTTAGCAGATTAAAAGAAGTATCCTGTTCTTCCTTCCAAACAAATTCAACCCCTTTTCTTGTTAGTTGGGTTAGAGGAACACAAACATGGGCTAGAATTCTCAAAAATCTTCCATGCCACTTCACTTGACCACTAAATCTTATCAATTGCTTAACTGTTTTTATAGATAAATCTTTCAGGATAATCTCCACCTTCCTTGATCCTCCATCTCCCTTTACAACAAATGCACATTTAGCAGGGCTCAATGATAGTCCAGACTGATCTCTACATTTCTCAAAACGCAAGATCAAAGGCATCAAATTATCCACCTTCTTACCTACAACACTAAAGTCATCCAAGAAGACCTTCATACAAGTTGTTAGATAGGGGCCAAACACTTCCATAACCCACTTCTGAAAAGTAGAAGGAGCATCGTTCAATCCAAAATTCATGACTATGGAAGCATACACTCCCCATTCTGTAATAATGTAGTTTTATCTCTATCTTCAAGGGCCATTCTAATTTGATTGTACCCACTAAAACCATCCAAGAAGCTGTATATCTCTTCACCAACTACTGCATGCAATATTTTATCACAGAAAGGTAAAGGGAATGGATCAGTAATGGTTGCTGCATTCAATTTTTTATCATCTACACATACTCTGGTTTTTCCATTTTTCTTTGGAACCACCACAATTGGTGATAACCAAGTTGCTTTATCCACTAGATAGATAAAGCCTACCTGAAACAACTTGTCAAGCTCTTATTTCACTTGTTTGGCATAATGGGGATTCATCATGTATCTTTGTTGTCTTATGGGTACTGCATCCTTTTTAAGGTTAATGGTATGTTGCCAAACAATTGATCTACTCCTATCATATCAATATAAGACCAGGCAAACACATCTTTAAACTCCATAATTGGGATTCATCATGTACCTTTGTTGTCTTACTGATATTGCATCCTTTCTAAGGTTAATGGTATGTTGACAAACAATTGGATCTGCTCCTCTCATATCAGTATAAGACTAGGAAAACACATCTTTAAACTCCATAAACAATTATTTTAGTGCCTATTTAAATTTTTTATCTAATACAAAAGAGACCTTTACTAATTTGGGGTCACCCTCATCTCCCAAGTTCATGAGTCTTCCAGTTCATTTTCTTTAACTCTGGAACTTATAGCTACATGCTGCTTAAACATCTTTTCTGCATGCAAGATTGCCTCAAAAACTTCTCTTTCCTCTTCCAGCCTCTGTTCATTAATTGTAAGGCTTGATTTTTTCATGACTACTTTCAATTGACTTTCAAGTACCTATTTCTTGGATGACTTTAGAGTAATGCTCAAACATGTGAACAACTGTAGAATTACTCTTAAGAAATTCTTCTTCTTCTTTCTCAATGGATTCTCCCATATTTATCCCTTCTGCATACAAAGGTCTAAACCTAGAAGGAATACTCTTCTTTGGTACCATCTGTATCCTCACTTTCTTTTTTCCCTATTTAATCACAATAGTATCTGCTCCCCATAATTGCTTAACTGTGGCAGATCTAAGCCATGGTCTACCCAAAATCATTGGGTAAGAACATGTGGACTCTTCTAACTTCAAGAAAAAAAAATTGACCACATAAGTTAGTCCTGACACAATAATTGTTTGTTTTTTAAGAATCCCTAAAGGTTAAACTCTCCTTTGGTCAGCCATTTTCACCTGGAAAGCTGTTGGTTCCCAGTTCATGAGGTTCAATTTCTTACAAACTGACTCGGGTAAAATGTTAACTCCTAAACCTCCATCTACTAACACCCGTGATAGAGGTAAACCTTTCCAATAGCATTGTTAATCATAGGAACTTTGTAATCCACATCTATAGGAGCTAAATCACTACAATCAATTTGGGCTAGATCAATTTGATTGCCTTTTTCCTGCTGATTTTCTTGCTCAGTTGTGGTTCCACTATTCAGTCTCTTGAAAATTTTTTGAGTAAAATCAGGACCCGCCTTTACTACAATGGTGCTTCCAAGAGTGGTTCAAAAAGGTCATCTAATAATCCTTTATCAAGTACTTTCTTCCCACCATTTTCTCCTTTTGTGAAGTCATGGTTTCCTGATGTGGAAGATTGGCTTCCCAAAGTCTTCAACAAGAATGCATAGCATTAGCTAGCCATTGATTTGCAAAATCTGTCTTGCTATGCTTAGCCTGAATTTCTTTCAAACCCCCATTTTGATTCTATCATGAGCTTTCCAATCAAGAGGACCTTCAAAACCAGTACCTTGATCCACCTAATTTTTTGACATCTTCCCTTTGGATTTGGTGATGGCTAGATTTTCTACTTCCATAAGCTTCCTACAACTTCTTCAATTCTAATACACTTAGAACAATCACATAGAACAGAATGTTTAGAATTATTGCTTGTTGGTAGTTTGGATGAATGTGGAAGAGAAGAATACTGATTCAAGTACCCATCCTTAGTAGGGGTTGAGGGATTATCAGAATCAAGGGAAATCTCTTCTAACAAGACTGCATTCACTTGAGCAGCAACTGGCTTCATTCCTCCTCACCTGAAGGACTAGCTTGTGCATTTGTTGGTGTAAATTTGACTATGGCAATACCACTTTCATTCTTGTGTTTGCACCACAGTCCAAAAACAGGTCCCTGCTTGTGTCCCATAGCACCACAACAATTGCAAGGCTGTAAAGGAATAGTTGATTGTGGAAATCATTGAGCATTCTGCCAATTTCTTGACTGAAATTGTCTTAGAGGATTTCCTTCTTATGCATTTATCGTGACAAACAAGTTACAATCGTCAACACAAACCTGCCTTCATACATGAAGAGACCTTTTTCCATTTCAAAATACTCCTAACCTTCTACTGAAAATAGGACAAAACTATGCTAAAAATGGAACTAGTTATAAACAGAGGTTTAACACGTCTGTGGCAGTGGCTATGTTGGTTTCTTGGAATAGACGGACGTGGGCGGGGTCAGAAAAGAGTAGTGGAGGAGGTGTTATAGCTACCGCCGGGGAGGCACCAAGCCTTCTTATGTAACGAGGAGAGGAGAGTGACGGAGGTGGGTGATGATGGTGGTGGTGGTTCTAAGGTCACCATTGCAGTGATGGAGGTGGGTGATGATGGTGGTTCTAGGGTCACCATTGCAGTGGTGGTGAGCATTATTTGTAGTGTGGTCTTCCTTGCAATTGAGGAACAATTTATCATCAGCATCCCCAATATTAGCTTGCTCATGGCCTCGAATCCTTCCATGATCTCATCACTCAAAGACCGGGTCTCTCTTTCTTCTTCTTCTTCTTCTTCTTCTTCTTCTCTCTCTCTCTCTCTCTCTCTCTCTCTCTCTCTCTCTCTCTCTCTCTCTCTCTCTCTCTCTATGTTTTCACCTTCCTCAAAAGGCATGCTGTTAAGTATGGAGCCTGATTTACCCTTTGTAATTTTCTGTGGTAAAAGCGCAGATTTGTAAGGCCCCCATTATGAGGAGAAGCCATCGTGCGTGAAGGAAAATCACTCACCGGAAACCAAAAAAATTTCACGGACAAGAATCAGGGACAACTTAAAAGGCCTCGGGGGCGGAGGCCCCCGAGACTCTTTTTCGCCGGAATATTCCTTTTTGCCGGAATATTATGGCCGGACGGCGGTCGAAAAGTGGTCGAAAAACAACCGGTCGGTTGGCCGGTGGCCGGTAGTCAATGGCCGATGGCCGGTGGTCGGAAGTCAATGGCCGGTGGTCGGTGATCGGAAGTCAATGGCCGGTGGCCGGTGGCCGAATTCAAAAGCGGACTTGTCTTCTCAAGGGCGGCCACACATGGGCGAATTGGAGGGTCCGATTTGGACTTATTCGCACAAGGGTGGCTACACATGGCTGTCTCTCATAAGAGAGGGCAGCCCTTTTGGCCTATAAAAGGAGGCCATTTCTACATACATTTCATAGCGTGAAGTTGATGCAACAAGGTGAGTGTGAGGTGGTGAGAGTGAAGCAAGGCGGGAGCTCCATTAAGGGTATAATCCCTTTGTAAACTACTTCTTCTCTTGAAGTGCTAAAGCCATTGAGTGGCTGCTTTCCCGTGGACGTAGCCCACATTGGGTGAACCACGTATATCGTGAGTACTCTCTCTCTCTCTCTCTACTCTATAATCTCTTGTGTGTGAAATCTATCTCTCTCCATTAAGTAATCTACTCAAAAATCTATTTAGCTACGTCTTATTTCCTAACACATGCCTTATTCCCTTTGTATACATGTGTGTGAGAGAGAGAGATAGCGAGACAAAGGAAAAATGATTGTGTTGGTTATGACACCATACATTACCTAGATAGGTTAATCCATCACAGCCAAGCAAGAAACCTTTCCCATATATATACATGTGGGTTGACATGCACCTTGCAGACTCGACCCTTAACACCTCAAGGAGTGGGGAAGAGAGAGAGAGAGAGAGAGAGAGAGAGAGAGAGAGAGAGAGAACTTGCAACTTAATCTGACTACCAATGATCTTTTATGATATTAGGATGGAGAATCATACCATTGCTTTCATCTGAGACACACTAGGAAGGCAGCAATTCCAATCTTAAATGTGCCTACTAACTCAAGGGAAGGATGACTACGACAATGTCTTAGATGTTGGGGCACAATTCGGTTTCCCACCTTATAAAAATCTTATAAACTTAATAAGATAAAATCCATAACATCATCAAGTTGGGCATATCGTTTTTAGAAAGCTAAAACAACCATCCTTTTCTCTTTGTCTCCAACAATATGCTATATTAAAAACATACGTGTAGATGGAACTATTTCTTTTATTTTTTAATGCTACTAATCTAGCCACACTAGCCAAATGTTTTATGTAGCTTTTCATGTGGATCAATCTTGATATTTTCAACAAAAGCCCTCATTGGACCCTAAACAAGTTCACTAAAAATAGGTGGAACCCACACCTAGAAAAAAAACCTTCTATCATAAACATGACCATGGCATCTGTCAATAGATTATACAATCTCTAAATTGATAGATTGGCTAGATATCCAAGAAAATATTGGTGCAACTACCACGAAAATACTCTATAAAATAGTATCTTCATCATTTCTTTGGGGGGAGTGGAACCCTGGTGGTTGATGTGATAACAACCATAACAGATTCATGAACTTGATAAGCAATTAAAAATTTATCAAAGCCTTCATCCCTAGTTGATTTTGGGGAAGGTAACCTTTTTCAACATAGTACTACCATTAAGCTCTTGAACATTACTACTTGGCCTTCTCAACTTTGAGAAGAAGCTCACTTTTCAAAGTACATTTTGAAAGAAAAAAATGGAACTCAATGCTATTATAGATAACTACATGAATTAAATTGATCTTTACTCTAATCTTATAAAATTTTCCCTAATTTCAAAGAGATTGTTTTATAGATTTATTAGTTCAAGTTTTTGCTAAGTTTTCAAGGTCAGGTATGTTTAGAACATCTTTCTATGAGAAATCTACAACATCTTAAGCCAATGTAGTTGAAGCTTGGATTGTTATATCTATTCATTTTCATTGCTTTAATTAGTTTATCAAACTACTTTTCATGGACTTTAAAAGTGAATGTATCCCTAGACCCCTTCTTGATAGGTTTCTTTGGAGCTTACAAAGTTAAAAAAAGAGCACGTTTCCCACAAATTGGGATTTACACTCACTGGTGGTTCTTGCTTGATATGATGCATTTGAGATTCTACATTAGGCATGATACTAGATGGTTCAAGAGCAATTTTTTTTATATAAGCATGCTATATGGGATACGTCTCTCCAATAGCTTTGTATGATAGCTTCCACTTCCCAACCACATGAAGCCTTGCATAGAAAATTCAATCCTTGATTTAGGCTTGTTGTCAATATTTGACATCCATCCATCTCCATGTATTTTTGAGATTAATTTGTAGTTATTTTTGCATTTCATTTCCCTTATTGATATCCATGCAAACATGCTCACATGTTATATAATTATATCATACTAGGCTATCTAGTGGTTCATATCAATATTTGTAATTATGGCATGTGAGGTCAACAACAAGGGATATATATTCAATTTCAAAAAAAGAGAGTTTAAAAATTAATTTTGGATGAAAATCAAAATTCTTTTATGAAAAGAGACCATTCAATTCATCGTTGTTTGAAAGTGTGAAAGGGGTCATTGAAACATCCCTCAAATGCATGTAATATAGATAAGTTTTTGATAGTGGAACCTTAACACTAAGTAAGCAATTAACACGCAATCATTCAATAGTACAATTAAATGACCAAAAAAACTATATATTCTAGTGTAATTTTTAAAACAAACTTATTTTTTTAATAAAAAAATACGCATAATCTTAACACTACATTGGTAATGGGATACTTTTAACCAAGCAAATTTCTTGAACTATTTGAAGATATGTCAATTGGTTTTACTCAATGTTTGTATTGGCATCTTTTGGGCTATTGGTTACATTTTGAAGCTTGTGCTTGCAAATAATTTTTCAATCTAAACTATGTAAGAAAATGTGTCCTATTTGTGTCCATTTTTATAATTTTGGCACTATATCATCCTAGATCTCGTTTTAGTGAGGTCTAAATTGCTATGTAAAATGAGCCTTAGTAGTTTTTTATATTCTATTATGTTTCTAAAAAGTTTAGAATTTTTATATCAAAAGTTATGGCTTATTCATGAAAATTTGCAAATAGTGTTTTTAGGAAAAAAAAAATTGCACTCTCATGATTTTTTCCATAGCTTCATTGTTTTCTAAAGGAAATTTAGATTTTTCACATGACTTCCATAACATTTAACTATGATTCCTTGAGTTTTGCCATATAGCTAGAAATACAAAGGTGGGATTGTGTTTAGATTTACCAAAATCAAATTCATTATGCATTATAAGTATACTCTCTCAAGTAATTGTATTTTAGTACAACAAGCATTCTGACTTTGTAGATTATAAAAAAATATCATGATATATTTTGAATTTGCGTATACATTGGGTTCATGAGGGATATTTTTAAAGGCTAATTCTGATGTGTATCTTGTTTTAGTACTTATTCTTGTGTCTAAAACTCTTAACAATTGTAATTTTATTGATGCTTTCAACAAGCTTTATAAATTCTTATGAATGTAAAAGCTCAAAGCATCTCAAAAAAACACATAATAAGAGGCATTAATTGGAGTAGCTATGAAAACATTGAGAATATGTTAGGAGAATGAGAAAAATGTGACTTTTTTGTACCTAATTTTATGTTTACTAAAAAAAATTCTATGTTTAAAAATACATCCAGTGGAACAACAACCCATTGAAGTTTGTGAAAAAAATACCTCTTAAGTTTAAGAATCCCTAAGCTTCCTAGTTGACCTAGAGGATTTGTTGTTTTTAGCAAAACGCAAGTTTATCAATCGTGGAGGCTTATCATGACCAAATAATGGGGAATTTGAAACCTTACTCATTTATATCATAAGTAGTGGTGTTTTAAATTCAATCTCAAGAAAGGATATTCCAAAGAAAAAAGGCCTATTTAGGTGAATTACAAAGTTTTCAAAATCTTGAAAGGATGCTTTTATGTCTTGTTAGGTAATCAGCCTAGTATTAAGGTACACTTTGACACATTTTTTGACAATAATACTTACAACCTAAAATTGTGCATACAAGTATGCACACTTGAAAAATATATGGAATGAATATTTGATAAACTTGTCGAACTATAATTTTAAAGATATTTATCAAAGGTTTATGGGTTTAACAACATGCTCTTTTACATCTTTAAGAGTACAATATATTGATAAAATTTTGATGCACAAGGTTTATAGTTGCAAAATGCATGTACAAGCATTGGTATAAATATAAATATCAATGTTGATTTCTTAGTTGGTAGATATTGATTGTGATGCCATCAAGTATAACGATAGTGATATTGACACTAATATTGATGTGTCATATATCATAAACAATGATGCATTTATTAGTGCTATATGGAATTTTTTTTATCAACCATAACAAGGCTACAAGGCTCTACCACTCATCAACCATAAGATAGATGAGGCCATGCCTCATTGAGTGCATTGAGTACTTATTTATGTGCACTTATTTCTATCCCATCTATGCACTTATTTTTATCAACTTACATACAAATATTCTTTAGTTTAAAGCCTCAATTTTGTATGCTAGATTTTTGAAGATATAGGGGCTATTTGGCAAGCCCTAATGGTCATTTTCTAGAAACAAAAAGATTAATGGTTTCATTTTGACAAATATTTTAGAAAATTTTCCAAAGCTTTAAGAAGGTTTGACTAAACTTTTTACAAAAAAAACATAATAAATATATACTATGCTATTTTTTTATTTCTTTCTTATATTTGACTCAATTTGAGTATCTTAAGCCCATCTTTCTCCCATTTTAATTAACTTTATTCATTAAGGTGTTGTCTCTTAGAATTGGAAATGTGCCAAGCCTAATATTTTGGTACTTGTCTATCATCAAAGTTTTGGTCCTAGCTTTCCAATCTTAGTTGGTACTTGTGCATCACCCAAGGTTTAATCCTAACTTTCCAATCTTAGTTGATACTTGTCCATCATCCAAGGTTTGGTCCTAGCTTTCCAATCTTCGTTGGTTGTTCCACCTCATACAATGGAAATTTCCCATTACCAAATTTTCATGTCATTATGCCATGTCACTTGCCACATCTCCAAAGTCAACTTCTTTGATTATGTCACCTTAAATGCCACATCATCTAAATTTCCAATCACCTACCACCTCAGCTATCACCTTGTACAATGCACTAAATGGCATGCCACATCACCCACCACACCTTGCATGCCATGTAACCTAAATTGCCAAATCATCCACCACCTCACATGCCACCTTCTACATAGTACTTGCATGTCATTCCACATTAACCTCCACCTCATGTGCCACCTTGCATGCCATTTCATTTGCTCTATCAACTCATCCTTCTTCTCATCTGCCCTTTAATCATTCCATGTCACTCATTTGACACATTATCTCACATGGAAAGCCTGAGTTAACCGTGAATCCCATTCAGCATGCCACCTTTGCAAGCCACATCACCAATGATCCACATCAACCTTCCACATAGACAACCACCTCATCTATGCATGGACATCGCAAAGTCCCACATCACCCTTACAAGATGAAAAACCAAAATTGTAAAAATTTTAGTTAAACTAAAAAAATGTAATTTTAATAAATAATAATGTTAAAAATTAAAAAGTTGATTTCATAAAACTAAATAAAATTATTTATATGAGTAATCTAATATGATTGATTTTTTAAGTTTTAAAAATTATATTGATAAATAATTTAATTTAAATTTATTGATTAAAAATTAGTTAAATTTAAAAAGCACATATTTCCAAAAGATGTGGAACTTCGTCGTTAACTCGTACGCTAGCCCACCATTGTCGAGCGAACTTCTGGAAACACATAGCCATATGACGTAGCTTGGAGGACTCCGTGAAGCCCTCATCACCAAAGGCCGCATCAAATTGTTGGATGAAGGCCAAGATCTTGTTCATAGCACCAAAGGTGCCATGCCTATTTATCAAAGATTAGCCTTAAAATAAAATCCACTTTTGGAGTTTTTTTCATTTCTCACTTATTTGTATACAATTACCTCACATTGACACAATTGAAAAATTTATATACACTTTCATTAGTTTTTCATAGCAATGTTTTTTTGCAAGACATTACGCACTATAAAAAAATTTAAACAAGCTTAAATTACAAGACATGTATGAGTTTGGAATTGACCTATAGATACATTAAAGACCTTGAGTTTTGCTCCATAACCTTATCATGTTAATGAAAGAAACCTTGAAAAATTAAATTTTCCTTTGTGTCAACGTTTTCAAAATTTTTATTTTCTGATTATAACAAAAAATTGATCTCATAATTGAGTTATGAAGTTCATTTTCTTGCTATAATAAGTTTTTTCCTATCTATACACTTTGAAATCTATGCAAAATCTTATTTTTATGAAAGTTATATTCTATTTTTTTATGATTTTCCCAACTTAAAACTTATCGCCACAATCCTTTTTTAGCTTCACAAATAATTATGACGAGTTGCTAGAAAAACAAGACACTTTACACTTGAGTGTCTGATCATAGAACTAGTGTTAATTTGGGAATTAGGAAAAAAAAACACTCCAAGTCCCAACCATGGTACACTTCTTTTACTTAAAGCTTCTCGCCCGAAGATTATTGCAAGACCTCACATGAGTGTCATGTGCATTGCTCCTAAGGCTCAATAATTCAAACTAATGGTTTTAAAACACTTATTCTAAAAAAGGGCAAATTGACACTTACTATAGAAAGATTGAAGGTGTTGATCAATTTCACTTCTACGGGAACAATGCATTTGTAATCCATAGAGCAAAAGAGAGTGGGTTTTTTTTTTTTTGAGTGAAAAGGATCCTTCCATTAGTTTTTTGAAGCAGCCCAATGAGCTACACCTGCCATTAGTGCACAAGACAAGACTCTCCCACACTGAAAAATAGATATACAATGGCAAAATCACAAAATGGGGGTGGATTTGGTTGGGGGGGATACCCTGGCACACCATGAAGAAGAGCCCTGGCCACCAAAACCGTACAAAAGCCTGATG
Source organism: Adiantum capillus-veneris (assembly GCF_014529385.1). Lineage (NCBI taxonomy): Eukaryota > Viridiplantae > Streptophyta > Polypodiopsida > Polypodiales > Pteridaceae > Adiantum > Adiantum capillus-veneris. The sequence goes on along the minus strand of NC_140940.1, from coordinate 102,846,809 downwards.
CTGTCTCTCTACTTTGTCAGAGATACCTTGTATACTTGCAGGTATAACCTTGTCCAAGGAGAATCATGGCCAAGTATCCAGATGCTGGCAAGCCACTAAGCACGTCATTAAAAGAAGTATTAATGCAAAGCTAATTTCGAATTATTCTGACTCGTCTTTGCCACTGCAAACACCCCCTCCCCCTCCCCACGGCACGGACCCCTGTGCACACATTCAAAGTAAGATCTCTGTCTTCAAATTTTTGAATCAGTAAATCGTATTACACACAACCACCAATAAGCACATATGAAGCAATCACTCAATTTTGGGCCTCCCTACCATCACAAATGAGACTATGATATGGAGTAACTTTTAGGCCCTGGGGCACTTCTGAACCATTTTTGCGTGCCATTGCATTGCAGAAAAACTTCTCTGCTTCAGAAGTTGCTAATGCTGAGATATTGAAGCGAGAAATTCACAAGCAATACTTACTCATTGTACTGCCTTCATAACCCATCAAAAGTCCAGAGCACGCACAATATACAACACGACAGGCTTGATGCTTCCTTCCTCTTCTTCACAAGGTCTGTCGAAACGAAGCATTTCGAGCGAGAGAAACTTCTGTCATGGGATGGCCATAAAATCCCGTGCGCATCCATCCAATTTGCTTTAGCCAAAAATTGACTCAATTCTTTGAATGCACTAAGTATACTCGTCCTTACAGCAGCACACTCCATCTTTGAAGTGGTGAACCCGATAAGCATCAGTTACTATGATTTCCCTCAGCTCAATCTTTGATATAAGCTTTACTGCATTGTGGCAATCTGTACAGACTCTTAAATTCTTCGCCACTCGGATTGTCGTTCCTTCAGCAGTACTAATGAGGCCAAAAGCTATAGCTAACTTCTCACTATGGCCACAATATGCTTCGTCTTTTTCCTCATCTAGAAGGGACTCGATGAATGGTTGTCGAGAATATCCTACTTCCCTCATCTTCATATCCAATCCATTCAACTTGCCATATATTTCATGGGCTTGAGGATGACTATCATCATCCACAATGAATTCATGAACATAATTATCAACCTCTATGTAGGCTTTTGCAGGCTTTTTATGCAAGTTTGCACATTTTCGGAGTTCTTGCATCTTCTTGTAATCTTCCCAAAGGCCGGCCTGGGAATAGATCCTCGACATGAGCACATAGCCAAGAGCACTTCTACCATCCAAGGAGACAACGTTATCAAAGCACCGCTTGCCGCGCAAAACATCCCCGTTGAATCTGCAAGCATCGAGTACAGATACCCAACCCACATGATTTGGTCCAAAAGGAAACGTTTCCATTAAGTCTTCTGCCTCATCTAAGTAGCCGGAACGACCAAGAATGTCCACGACTGCATTGTAATGCTCCAGTGTAGGCCAAACACTGTGTGATTCGATCATGCATTTGAAATGTCTGCAGCCTTCGTCGAACAGACCTACATGGCTGCAAGCAGAAAGAAGAGAAAGATAGGTAATGCCATTGGGCTTTACGTTCACTTTTTGCATGCTTTCAAATACATGCAAGGCAGATTCATAATTATTGTGCTTGGCATAGCCACCTAGAATGGCACTCCACGAAATTGTATCAAGATCAGGCATCCTATCAAACATTATGAGTGCATCATCGAGGCTTCCAGATTTGCTGTACATGTCAATGAGTGAGTTGCCAATGACTAAATTTGACTCAAAACCCTTCTGAACAATCTGAAAATGCACATGTTTTCCCTGTTCTAATGCTGCAAGACTGGAACAAGCTTTCAAGGTACATATAAAGGTAACCTCATTTGGTTCAATGCCCTCTTGCTCCATACGACGAAAAAGCTTAAGTGCATCTCTACCATGACCATTTTCTGCGCACCCTGAAATAAGGGCACTCCAGGTTACCACATTCCCTTTTGACAATCTATCAAACACAGTGTAAGCTTCATCCAAGCTCCCCCATTTCGCATAAATGTTGATAAGGGAGCTGCCCACATACACATTGAATTCTAAACCACGTTCTATAATACGTGCGTTGATGTGCTTGGCATGCTCTAAGGTTGATATGCTAGAGCACGCTTTTAGCACTGCAACAAAAACGTGTCCGTCTAGTTCCGAGTTCAGTTTCTCCAGTTCATAGTAAACCTGAATTGCTTGCTCAGTATGGCCTGACTTGGCATAAGCTTCAATCAGGGCCGTCCAAGAGATTACATTTCTCTTAAGAAGTTTGCAAAACACTTGCTTTGCCTCAGACAAACTCCCACATACAGCAAACATGTGTACAAGGCTGCTACCCAACAAGTAATCTGCCTCGCATCCACTCCCAACAATCAGACTATGAACCCGCCTTCCTGCCACCAAGTTCTTTTCCTTAATGCATTGCTGCAACAGCTGAGAGAAGACAACAGAATAGACCATGATTTCTTGTTTCCCCATTGCATCCACCACTTCAACTGCCTGATTGAACCCTCCATCATTCTGTAATCCCCTATTTAGTCCACCAAAACAAATGAGCATTTTACTTACTCTTTCTTTGGAGCTTGATGAAACAAACATATTCTCAAACTGAAGGAAAAAATATACAGACAAGAAAAGAAAAACATATAAGAAAAAACATATGCCTTTGGAGAATTACAACCAAAGACACAATATAGACATAGCCTCAAATGCTACCTGAGAATGTCCCACCCTCGTGTGTTTGGCCAGTCAATATGAGTCCCATTAAAGACCCTAATTTGTTGTTCAATTGATCCATCCAGGGATCGACTGGCATTTTCTGTTTCAATAAATTCTGCCAATGGGAACTGAGTACTGGTACGACAACACTGAAGGCACAGATTTTCATTAATAAAACTTGCAAGTATATCACCCTAAAGAGACTCTCGACACATTCTATGACACACACAAGCACGCGTGTGCATGCACATGCAACGCATTCAATGAATACACATGCACATGCACATGTCCCCCCACACGCATGGACAAACGTGGCACCCACACTCGGACACTGCAAATTTCCATCCATGCACACACCAAATAAACAAGCAAATGCTTCATTTTCAATTCCAGATGTATCAGCTGACCGTGTTAAATTCAGAGGCTTGATGAGATCCAAAAGGGTCAATATTGCGTAACCTGCATTTATCTGCAATAAGAAACCAATGAGTTCAGGTACACATTGCACCTTGATGCTTGAAACCATCACCGACGGAAAAATAACTGCAATGCAGTATGAAATTGTAACACACAAAGGTCTGAGAAATTCGTTTATTCAATGCAAAAGTATTTCAGGCATGCAGTAATAAGAAACTTTGACACCACAGAAAATACATTTTTGAGAGCATTGTTTTGTTTCAATGCTTAACCAATGCCTTAATTAGTGCTCCCAAACCATCCCTAGACCTCTTTAGATTCCCCTGTCTATCATGACAAAGAATTTTGCTTCTTCCTCATAAACTCGAAGACTTGATACAATGTGTATATGTTTGCGAGTCAATGCTGATGCCAATAACTAAAAGTATGTGTTCCCTTAAACAACATCACTTGCTCTAAAAAAGTAAACCATGTAAACTTGCTCTAAGAAAGTAAACCAGCCTGTTGTGCAATTACAGAAAGTGAATGAGATATCAATGGCTTTTTGCCTAGCCTTGATAATCTCATTAGGTAAGATATGTGGATCCAAAGTACAACAACATTGACAGAAGCTATTCAAGACTTAATGTTTAACACTATATTGGAAACCTTACAGGACATAAAACTGTTCTTTCAGGATTTTGGATAAAAATAGACTTGTCATTCTTTGGAAATGCTTATTTATTGTTGAAGCTAAAAGATCACTACTTACAAGAGAAATAGTTAACCTTTAAAACTCCTCGCTTACCAAATTGGATGTACTGCTACATTTTTTCCGAAAACAGAAAATTCCACGGTGAATCCTATATTGAGGAGTTTTCTAGACCCAGAAACCTATTATCCCACAATTGGCTGGTAAAGTGGTAGTGGCAAACCAAGTGCTTTTGGCTACTATGTGGTACATCACATCTTGCTGGATCTTTTTGAACTCCTGTATCAGCCAGCTGAAGAGGCTGATCAGGAATTTTTTGTGGTCAGGGCACGACACCCAGTTAACCAGGGCCAAAGTGTCCTAGCAGGTCATCACTTTACCATGTTCTCAACGAGGGCTAGGGATCATTGACCCAGTACGACAGAGCGGAGCCCTCCTTGGGAAGCTTGTGGTCAGAGGAATTCTTCCAGGAAGGAGCCTTAAGAGGAGTTGTTGCTACACCAGATTCGTGCTTGAGTCCCTCATACAGGTAGCCCTTGGAGCCCGTCCATCAGGTGGATTTTTACAGAGATGCACCAAGTTGGCCTGAGCAAGAGCTGGAAGGACCGCTTTGCTGCGAGTCTCCTTAGGTCCTGGGAGCAGCTGCGGAGTGGCTTGGATCAGCACCAGCCCACTTGCATGGAGGAGCGCTTGAGGAAGTATAACCGGCCTGTACACAGTAGAGGGCGGTACTAATTCAATAACCTGTTAACTTTACATAGAGCACTGATAAGAAAAGAGAACACTAGTTCATCCCACACTCCTCCTCAGACGCATGGTAGTGCTTTTGCTATGAGTCGCATGGCTCGAGAGGGACAGCCCCACCTGAGGATGCCCCCTCGTGGTTTGACCAGCTTCGACATTCGCAGACGATGGGACTTCTTTGACTACAGCTTCACACGCTTCCTTGGTGACCCTTCTTCCGACTTGAAGGAAGCTTGCTTTCGAGTTCACGTCCCCTTCTTAGCAGCCCGAGGCACTGAGGCTCTGGATACAGCAGTAGGTTTCTCCTTTCCATTGTGCTGCATGGACCATACAGAGTGGACCTTGCACTCAGTTCTTGATTGGCTCAAGGTCCAAGCTATTGAGTTCTCACACTTGTTTGCTGACACTCAGAGCCCCCCTTGCTATGTATTTGTACATGAGGATTCTTGGACACAGGATGTAGCCTTACAGACTGCACGCTCGGCTTGGGGCTGGGTGGGACAGTCACTTCAGCTGCGTTTGTCTAGAGGTCGCTTGAATGCAGATTATTACTCCTCATCCAAGCCGGCCTCTAAGTAAAATAGCGAGGTTGGCTGTTGTTGCAGCATCTGTTTTCTCTCACTAGCTCTATGACGATCGTCTCATGGAATGTGCAGGGATTAGGAGGACCCCAGTTTCAACGTCAAAGGGGTCGGTTGCGTCAGGAGCTTCAACGATGGCTTGTGGATGGTGAGATCGATATTCTTATGCTACACGAGCATCATCTCTGTGAGAGTCGCATTAGATGATGTAGTCAAATTTTGCGTGGTCGCTATGAGACATTTTGGTCAGCTGCATTTGGACCTGGAGGTATCCAGGGAGGGGTATGAATGACTATTGCGAACTCATGGTAGCAGGCCATTGTGGGCAGAGGTATTATTGTGCCAGACAGGGCTCAGTGGATGACTATGCAGGTTCAAGGCTGCCTCATGGGTTTCCTAAACATATATGCGTCCAATGTGGCAAGTGCACGAGCAGATTTTTGGTCTCATATTGTAGAGTCTTTGCCGCATGCAGAGCAGTAGTGTGTTGAGGGAGACTTCAACATGTGGGAGGATCCCTCTGATAGGATTGGAGGTGGCCACGCTATTGTGCACGGGGCTGAGTTGGCAACTTAGGAGCGCCTATGTAGTGGTGTGTTGAGGGAGACTTCAACATGTTGGAGGATCCCTCTGATAGGATTGGAGGTGGCCATGCTATTGTGCACGGGGCTGAGTTGGTAGCTTAGGAGTGCCTATGTATGACTTTGAGGGTTTCTTATGTTTGCCAGCACTCTGGCTTTGTGAGGCTGTAACAAACTGCTGACCTATCAAAGCCCTGAAGAATGGAGTCAACTTGTAGATGCCGGCCGAAGGGCCTAAACCCTAAGAAGAACAAGTAACAGAAGAAGAAGTCCTACCAACTTATGGGGACCCTGTCTAATGGGGCCCCAAGTGACATAAAGGATTAAAATAAAGGAGGACCCACACACACAGAGAAAGAATTGCGTAGCAATTGATGACGTGGCAATTGTACAAAAAATCCGGAAAGTGCGTTGACATGATGACGTGGCAGTCTGTATGGATTTCCGCATTTTGTGTTGACTGTTGTACGAAATTCCGTGATTTACGCTAGCAGCTTTTTGGTATTGCTTTTGGACCAGATGCTTTGGAGGTAGAAGGCTTTTCACTATAAACTGCTTTTGGGGCCTACTGCCTTTAAATATGAGGCCATGGGCTCATTCTCTGGCATGCTTCCTAGAGAAGGTGCAGAGTCTGGAGTATCGGCTTATATTGAGTTGATGCAATATAAAGAAATACTGAAAGGGGAGCCACGGTTTGGGGCCATATTCTCTAGGGTGGAATTCCGCCACTCCGTGTCGCGTGTCGTCTCTTTCTCAGTTCTGTATCTATTGAAGTGCTAAAAGTCTGTTCAGTCTGTTCTTTTCTATTGGCACGTGGTGCCCGTCTTGTGATAGTGGTATCAGAGCATCAGGCGTGTGCTTTTCTGAAAGCATACCGGTCCTTCCAAAGAGCAGACACAGCAAGAGCGCACTTCCAAAGCTTATTGGAAATTTTAGCTTCGTGCTCTGACCCCGGACTTATTAGCCAGTCCCACCCTTACTTCATCGCGCATCGGGCACGCTCCCGTCTTGACCGCTCATGTCTACAGGGCATAAGCCATTAAGATCACTTGCAAGAGAAGGATCTAGATTTGTTTCGAGTCACTATTTTTTTTTCTCAGAAGCAGTGCCATGCAGATGCTGATGTCTATAGCTACCAAGCCACACACTTCCAAGGACTTGGCAACCTTTCAAGAAAATTTTTGCCCGAAGTTATATGGTTTCTGACATCTTCTTTCGGAGTGTAACTTCTGGCAAAGTGGGGTATCCTGAAATGCTTTCCATGGAAACCCTAGCAGATTATAACTTGAGATTTCTCAACATCTCTCAGTAGATGTCTCTTCATGAGTTGATGACCTTGGAGGTCCGATACGATTGTTGTCTTGGGACTACCATCATTGTCAGAGGAACACAGTTTGTCCAAGAGTTGATGGACCATGATGTGGTTGTCTACGACCTTATGGAAGGAAACTAACCCTAATTTTTGATACAGGTTTCAGGATGGAAAGTCAGTCGACTTTTCGAGCTCGACTGATGTCGAGATTGCTTTTTTAAGTTTGAAATCTGTTTGAGAACTTGTTTGGTGTTCCTGTTTGGAATTTGTTTTGTGACTCCCGGCCCGGACCAGGATGGTTATGCGGGAGGAGTATTAAGAAGTCTGAGCAGTGGTTACTCTCAGCACCTCCAAACGATCCTGTCACAAAGTGATGACGTGTCTGCCCGAGAGCCGAAACCCTAACTGTTGCTGAAAACCCTAATTTTGGAAACCCTAACCCTAAAACCTGCAAACCCTAAAATCTGCCAAAAACCCTAACCCTAACCCTAATGGCAGCAAGGATGAACCCGGAAAAAGCGCTGACATGATGACATGGCATCGTACGGCAATGGGCGAAAATCACGCGTTGGGAAAAGCAGCTTTTGGAGAGAGAGAGAGAGAGAGAGAGAGAGAGAGAGAGAGAGAGAATACCTTTGCTTTATTTTCTAAAGCTCAAGAGAGCTTGAGAGAGGAAAGAGCCTTTGCTTTTATTTTTAGGCTTTTGATTTGAAGCTTTTCCGGGCTCTGCTTTTGGCATCCCTTGTAAATTAGAAAATGTGAGTTGGGCTCCCACTCTGCAGAGCATCTGGATGCAGAGTCTGAGAGTGAGACCCGATCCACTCTTGTACTTTGAACACTAATTAATACAAAAAGAATACCGAAAGGGACACCAATCTTTGGGGCCAATATCTCTAGGCACGGAACTCCATCAGGCCAGTGCAAATCTATTGTGAACTGTGAACTGTTTTGAAGTGGTTATTTGGTGCTGTTGTGATTGATTCTTGACTTGGAGTGTCCTAGTCTGTTACAGTGGTATCAGAGCATGGCCGATTTCTCTTCTATGGAAAATCCGATCCCAATTTTTTTTCCGCGGCACCTATGGCTTCACGCAAGGATCGGTCGACTCCCTCTGCATCCGGAGATGCAGGCAGGGATCACAACGAAGATTCCGGCAGAGAGTATGGCTCGCCTCGGCCTACTCAGGCGGAGCAACGAGAGATGAAGCGTCGTCAATTGATCGACGATGCAACAAAGATGATGCTCAGTTTTGCGAAGGATCCAAAATTGGCAAAATATATGAGCGAGACTTCATTTCAAGAAGTGAATGAGCAGTGGCAGAAAACCACAACACCATCCTCGAAACCCGCTCTCAAGAAACCTTCTGCTCACAAGACATATTCAGAGAAGGAATTAGAAGAGGTGGTTGATGCACGGATTGCTCAGTTTTTTGACGCACAGAACTAAGTTAAAAAGCACGGCAAAAAGCAGGAGAAAGGCACTGACTTCCCCGGTTATTTGGGTCGTCAGTCGACATTTGATAAGGCAAAGAAACAAAAGAAGCGTGTTTGATTTGATGGAGTACCCAGTTCTTCTTCTTCTTCTTCTTCTGACAGTTCTTCTAGCTCTTCGGATTCGAGCGAAGAAGACAGAAAAGGCAAAAAGCAAGAAACAACGCTTCGGAAAGAGCAAGAAAATCTCGCCCAATGAGTGACATTTGTACAGAGGACTCGTCTACAGACAGTTCAGACTCTGATGACGGCAACTTTTATGCGAACAAGAAGAATTTTTATACAGCCAACTAGTATGACTTTCTGGAAGATAAAAGCAAGAAAGTCCGAGAGTTTAAGGAAGATGGACAGTCGATCAAATTTGACACTTTTTTAAGATACAAAGATGCTTCGAAGGCTTTGTCTTTTATACAGCAGTTTGACATCGCTTTCGCGGGAGGACGCTACTCAGAGCACTCCAAGATTCGGAGAGTTGCCTCTTACTTTAAGGGGAATGCTCGAACTTGGTGGTCCACGCTTCTTTTAAACAAGACTGCGCCAGTTAAATGGCTGAAATTTAAGAAGCTTTTTATTTCTTCTTGGCTGACGCAAAAGTATGAACGCAGTATACGAGCTGCTTGGAACCATCTTCGGATGACCAAGAGAGATACAGTGGATGCTTATTGTGAGAGATTCTGGAGCTCTTTTCTACTCGCCTCTTCATTCAAAAAGATCTTGTTCAGAGAATAGATTGAGCCGTTTACTTTGGGTCTACCTACAGAGATCTTCAAAACATAGTAACAGGGAATGGCCGTTTTCAGGTCTCCGTTCCCCGTTCCCATTCCAAGTTCCCGTTCCGAATCCCCGTTCTGTGTTTCAAACGTGAGTACCCGTAACAGGGAATGGCATTTTGTTCGGCGTTCCCGTTCCGCGTTCCCGTTCTGGTTTCCCGTTCCTGGTAACTATGCTTCAAAACCCACAACACTGGAGAGCAATACGGTGAAGTACTAGGCTGGACAAGACCCTTTTCCAAGAGGTCTTTCACTTGGTTCATAATCTCTTCATTCTGTGCTCGGCTCACACAGTAAGGTGGCCGATTCTGTGGTGTGCTTCCAGGTATTAGGTCAATGGTCTGATCTTCAAGCCCTCTGAAAAGCAATCGGCATGAGTTTGGAGAAAAATCTTGGCGTTCTTTTAATTAGGTCAAAACATATTCAACCTTTATCCATCGTTCAGTTCTCTCCCAGAAGAATGAGTAAAGAAACTGAAGTTCATCAAGTACAATCTCTGAGCCCTTCATTTATCAAAGTCGCTTTCTCGGCCCGGTAGTCAACCACGGCGTAGTTCTTGTGGTACCAAGGGATCCTGAGTAGAACGTCACTCGCGTGCCTTGAACACCCCTGTCATTGCAAACCGAAGTTTGCCAATGCTCGGTGTAATGGCAACATCCCATCCGGGTGCCAATCGAACTACCTCCGCCTGTGGCGTCAGTCTGTCGGGCGTAATTCCAAATCGAGCCGCCAATTCCAAGTGAAAAGAAGTTGGCCTTGGCTCCTTCAAAAGAGCTTCCTGATCCTTCACTTTGCCCCAAAAGCGACAAAGTTTGTACTTTCAGTCATTTGATTCGGTGCAGGTCTCACGCCATGTGGTACCAGTTCTGCTTTTCTATCTGCCTTTTCTGCCACGTTCCTCAATTGCTCTCGAACTCTCAGGCTTGTCGTCGTCTTTATCATTCTGTTCTTTCTGTGCCTTTTTAGGGTATTTCGCGGAGATATGTCCATGTTCCCCGCGTCCAAAGCACTTTCCCTCTCTGATGAAGCTAGCTCTCTCCTCAAGAGTAAGCTTGGGTCGTGCATCCTTTTTCTCTAGATTTCCCTTTTTCTTTCTTCTTTCATTCCCAGAAGTCTGTTCGGCTCGTTGTGTCATGGGCTCATCTGTGGGGTAGGTCAGACTGCCAGAGTGAATGACAAAGCCCCGCTTCGCATGACTCATCAACTCCTGAATAGAAGCTGACTTCTGTTCCAAGCAGTGATCTCGGATCTCTGTGGGTAGACCCAAGGTGAACCGTTCAATTTGTTCTCTGAACGAGATCTTCTTGAATGAAGAGCCGGGTAGAAAAGAGCTCCAGAATCTTTCACAGTAAGCATTGATTGTATCTTTCTTGGTCATCCGAAGATGGTTCCAAGCAGCTCGTACATCTTGTTCATATTCTTGCCTCAACCAAGAAGAAATAAAAAGTTTTTTAAATTTCAACCACTTAACTGGCGCAATCTTGTTTAAAAGAAGCGTGGACCACCAAGTACGAGCATTCCCCTTAAGGTAAGAGGTGGCTCTCCGAATCTTGGAGTGCTCTGAATAGCGTCCTCCGACGAAAGCGATGTCAAACTACTGTATAAAAGACAAAGCCTTCGAAGCATCTGAGTATCCCGAAAAAGTATCAAACTTGATCGAGTGGCCACCTTCCTTAAACTCTCGGACTTTCTTGCTTTTATCTTCGAGAAAGTCATACCGGTTGGCTTTGTAAAAATTCTTCTTGTTCGCATAGAAGTTTCCATCATTAGAATCTGAGCTGTCTGTAGACAAGTCCTCAGTAGAACTGTCAGGCTCTGGGCGAGATTTAGCCTTCTTTGCCTTTTTCTTGCCCTTTCCGAAGCTTTGTTTCTTGCTTCGCTTTTTACCTTTTCTGTATTCTTCGCTCGAATCTGAAGAGCTAGAAGAACTGTGAGAAGAAGAAGAAGAAGAACTGTGAGAAGAAGAAGAAGAAGAACTGGGTACTCCTTCAAATCGAACACGCTTCTTTTGTTTCTTTGCCTTGTCAAAAGTCGACTAACGAACCAAATATCCCGGGAAGTCAGTGCTTTTCTTCTGCTTTTTGCCGTGCTTTTTGGCTTTCTATTGCGCGTCAAAAAGCTGAGCAATCTGTGCATCAACCACCTCTTGTAATTCCTTCTCTGAATACTGTTTGTGATCAGAAGGTTTCTTGAGAGCGGGTTTCAGTGGTGTAGTGGTTTTCTGCCACTGTGCATGCACTTCCTGAAAAGAGGTCTCACTCATATATTTTGCCAATTTCGCATTCTTCGCAAAACTGAGCATCATCTTTGTTGCATCGCCGATCAATTGACGACGCTTCATCTCTCTTTGCTCCGCTTGAGTAGGCCGAGACGGGCCATACTCTCTGTTAGAATCTTCGTTGTGATCCCTGCCCGCATCTTCAGATGCAGAGGGAGTCGATCGATCCTTGCGTGAAGCCATAGGTGCCGCGGAAAAAAAATTGGGAACCGGATTTTCCGTAGAAGAGAAACGGCCGTGCTCTAATACCACTGTAACAAACTTGGACACTCCAAGTCAAGAATCAATCGTAACAGCACCAAATAACCACTTCAAAACAATTCACAGATCACAATAGATTTGCATTGGCCTGGCGGAGTTCCGTGCCTAGAGATATTGGCCCCAAAGACTGGCACCCCTTTCGGTATTTCTTTATGTATTAATCAATCATCAAAGTACAAGAGAGCGGTTAGGGTTTCACTCTTAGAGTCTGCGTCCAGATGCTCTAAGAAGTGAGTCCTAAACCACTAATAAAAAGGTTACAAGGGATGCCCAAAAGCAGAGCCCCAAAAGCTTAAAATCAAAAGCAGTTTCTCTCTCTCTCTCTCTCTCTCTCTCTCTCTCTCTCTCTCTCTCTCTCTCTCTCTCTCTCTCTCTCTCTCTCCATGAGAGTAAAATAAAGCAACTCAACTTTCTCCTTGGCCATTTGCGTAGCCAAAAATCTGCAAAAGCTTCGCTCAAAAAAAATAAAATAATAATAATAAATATTTTTTTTTCACCTCCGTGATTTCCGGAAATATCCGTACACTGCTGCCACGTGGCATGGCCGCCTGCTTTTAGGGTTTCCAGCCAGCAGTTAGGCTTAGGGTTTCCAGAAATTAGGGTTTCTGCAAAATTAGGGATTGCAAGAATTTTAGTATGTTCACTTCTATGGATCCCCACGAGAAGAAGGCTCCTTTTCTATGTCGACGAATGCAAAGGGGTAAACAATCTTTGCAAACTTTCTGATGAACCGCTGGTAGGAAGAACATAAGCCCAAGAAGCTTTCAACTTCATGGACATTCTCCAAATCGGGCCAATCACGGATAATCTCTATCTTGGCCGGGTCCATCTGTACTTTTGCTGCTGAAACAATGTGTCCCAAACAAGTGTATCTCTCAGCTCGGCTCACATGGTAAGGTGGCCGGTTTGGTGGTGCGATTCCAAGTATCAGATCGATGGTATGACCCTCAGGACGAGCTGGTGGCAACTCACCTTTATAGGCCCTCTGAAAAGCAATCGACATGAGTGTGGAGAAAATCTTGGCGTTCTTTTGTTCAGGTCAAAACATATTCGACCTTTATCCATTGTTCAGTTCTCTCCCAAAAAAAATGAGTAAAGAAACTGAAGTTCATCAAGTACAATCTCTGAGCCCTTCTTTTGTCAAAGTTGTTTTCTCGGCCCGGTAGTCAACCACGGCGTTGTTCTTGTGGTACCAAGGGATTTCGAGTAGGACGTCACAATCTCCCAAGGAAATTACGTAGAAATCCTCGTGCCCTAAACACCCATGTCATGGCAGCTTGAGCCGAAAGGAGATATCATTTGGAAAGGGCCATAATACCTCATGCTAAGCTTTGGAAAAAGCCGCCCCTTTCCATTTCGTTTCCTTAGGCGTGCCTTCTCAAAACGTAAGAGCACCCAATCGTCTTCCTTTAATTTCAGGTCGCGTCGATGTCGATCTGCTGCCTTCTTATGTCGTACTTGAGACTTTTCTAAAGCCTCGGGACCTTGGCAAAAGCAGTATTGAGATCTAGATCATACTAATCTGCTTCAAAAATCTTATTTTGGGTCTGGGGAATGTTTTGATCTACTAGCTGATTCCCTTTTTCCTTTCTTTCCTTGTGCCGTGGGACCTACGGGTGGTGTCTTTCGCTTCCCTTGTCCATTGGCACGTCAGTGTCGATGATCGGAACCCTAAGACGCACTATCATTTGATTCCTCGTTCTTTGGAATCCTTTGATGAACTTGCATCTGGTTTCCTTAGCTCGTTGGAACCCTCTGATTCTCGAGAGTCCGGTGATGAGCTGTCATTCGGTTCCCTTGATTCATTCTCTTCATTGGCAGACTCGTCTTTTTGAGGTGAGTACTATCCTGTTCGTCGCATAAGTCAATGAGACGGCATGCTTTCCAAATCGTTGCTTAGTCACGTCTCATAAGGCTTTGAATGGAGTCAGACTTTTGGTTTAAAGCATAGTCTTGAATCTCTTTAGCAAATTACAGCAAAACCGCTCAATCTGGTCTTTCAAAGTAATCTTTTGAAACGAAGACATTGGCAAACAAGTATCCCAAAACCTCTGGCAGTAGTCATCCAATGTATCTTTCTCGGTCATTTTCAAGTGATGCCAAGTCGTGATGACATCTCTTGCATATTCATCTAATATCCAAGTTGACGCGAAAAAAAAAGAATTTTAACCACGTCGCATGTGTTTCTCTGCGAACAATAGAGTAGATCACCATGCTTGCATTGTTCCTTTCAAGTAAGATGCCGCCTTTTGCTCCCTGGAATGTTCTGAGAACCGCTCTCCGGAGAAGGCGACGTCAAACAGTTGTACAAACTCAAGGGCTCGATGGGTGTGCTGGTAGCCTGAAAAAACGTCTGAAACCTGATGGCCTGATTCCCTTCCTTGGAAGTCCTTGGTTTTCTTGTTAATCTGGTCATTGTCAAAAGAGGACGAGCTCTCCTTCTTTGAATGGCTAGATGGCCTTCCATGCCTAGAGACTTTGTTTCAAAAATCTACTTCAAAAAAAATCTTGTCTTAGGTGCTTAGAAATTTAAGAACCTTCTTAGCACCCTCGAATACTTCAAATGGCGCCTTCCTTGTGTGTTGTTGTAGGCAAACTCCACCAAGCGCAAAATCTTTTTCTATTAAGTCTTTTGATCCGAAAAATAAAACTTCAACAAGTTCAAGACCATTGAATTGTGTAAGGTGCAGCGGAATGAATGTTGTATTTTCTCAAGATTAGTGATCCTTATTGCTTAAGGTTCCTTTTAGTTCTTTAGGGAAAAAGAGAGCTTTCCGTCTTGTAGAGTGCTGTGGTCACGAACAAAGTGAGTGGATTGTGCGTGCAAGTGAATGAGACTGAGAGAAGGAGAGAGAAGAGATACGACACCCGAGAGGTTGTAAAACCCTCCTTCGAAGGCCCCACTCTCGTCGGTGAGAGTGGTCTAACTTTGATTGCACAAAGGTGTACAGTGCGAATGCAATGGACTGATGCATTGGGACTATGCTGATGACGACGACGACTTGATGGCTGAAATCTGAGATCTTCCAATCGCTGAATTTCGGGACTGTTTCGGTTGTTTGAAAATGACTGTTTTGGCTGCGTTTTCTTGGCTGAAAAATGAGGTTTCTTATGGTTGAAAACTGATGGTCTTTACGGGCTGAATCTGCTACACTTTAGGTGAATAATGCCGATCTTAATTTGCTGCTGAAATCCAAAAACGCCAGGGGCTGAAATTGGTCCTTCTGTCGCCGGGGTTCTGCAAATGCAAAAACGCTAGGCTGATCTGCTGTGTCGTGATGACGCCGGGGCTGATCTGCTGTGCACAAATCACCAAGGCTGATCTGATGCAAAAACGCTAGGTCTTCTGTGGAGAAAACGCCAGAGTAGTCGCTGGGGTTGGTCTTGCAGAGAAGTTGCCTGTTGAGCAAGGTGCTCCTGCTGCCTCTTCTGCCAGAAAGTGCTAACTTGGGTTTGCTTATATATTCACTTAGCAAAATTGCCCTACCTACTTTTGTAGGAAAGTCACTTAAAAATAATAAGTGAAAATCCCAATAAATAGGAAAATAGGCTAAATGCACTGGAAAATTCCCCTAACTGATGCTAATGGATTCTGATGGGAATTCGGATGATCATGCTGTGTGCAACCGGAGGATATGCATCTATGCTAAGTGACTGGGCATGCATGGTCTACGAATAGACTCACAAAAGTGCCAGATCACTGCTAATCTAGACTTGACTGAACTGACTGAACCCTGCTGTGGTGTAGCTTGTCCACGGACACATAGGGTTGGGATGTGTCACGTGACATCCCCTGCTTTTCAAAGTGAGGTACTGGTACCGAACTGTATGGCGTCGAGGGAGATCGCCAACAGCATCCGGAATCCTGGAAGGGACTCTTCGCCGGCCCACTCTGGTGTGTGGGTCGTGCGGTACTTGAACTTCATAAAGGTCTGCAACGCTTGCTTCTTTGGGCCACGCTGAAAGCGACTCAAAGTCTTCTAAATCTCCTTTCTTGCGTCAACTTCGTCTAGAGTCCTGCTTCTTTCATCTTCAAGAATCTCCATGGCTAAAAATTCTTGAAACCATCTCCAACACAAAACCATGAACATACCCATTCCATGTAAAGTGAAGGAAAAAAATCTTGTCTTCTCTAAAGACTGTGTATGCAATGTAGATGAACAAATAGACAGAGTGACAACCCGTTCATCAAACACATGCAAACAATGAGGTCGAATCTTTTCTGTTTGATCAAAATCAATCAACTGTGGCAAATCACTATGGAAATGCCCATGCTTGGTGCTCATACAATCATGTGCTCTTTCTACAACTGTGTCATGCCAAGGAAGAGACATGGAATGTGACTTCCTGACATACAAACTTTTCAACTTTTCATGAACAATCCGCATACATTCGTGCTCATCCATGAGAGAAACGTGCTCAACATACAATATGTCATGCCTAGTAAAAGGGATCACATAACGATGCTGACTAAAATACAGGAAACCTTCACGAATGAAACACTTGAACAATGCGTGTGTATCAATCATGCGAACACGTAATACTTCCTGTGAGGGCTCTTTGGACCAAGGCTCGAGAGCCAAGATGGGTTCGTCCTGAATGATCGAATCGTCCTGTGGGGGTTCTTTGGACCTCGACTGGAAAGCCAAGATCGCTTTTTCGTGATTGATCGAATCTACAACGAGGTTAGCTTCGCTAGGAAAAGCATCCACTAACACATCATCCTTGTGAACAATCACATCGGCTTCATGCAACTCATCATGCTTGTGAGAAATCACATCTTGATCATGCAAATCATCATGCTTGTGAGAAATCACATCTTGATCATGCAAATCATCATGCTTAGCAATATCATTCAAATCATCATGCTTATCTTTGTGCTTCAAATCATCATGCTTATCTTTGTCCTCCAAATCATCATGCTTGTCATTCAAATCATCATGCAAATCATTGTCATTCAATTCATCATGCTTCTCATAATCATTCAATTCATCATGCAAATCATTATCAATCAAATCATCATCATCATACTTCACACAATCATGCAAATTCTTTGTATCCTGCTTTGGAGAAGAAGAGACTGAGACAGTCTTCTTTCCGTGATTCTGTGCAAAGTACGCCTGTACTTGAGAAAAAAGTCGCAAGAACTCTTTGTTTTGTTGGTGGCTCTGTTCTTGTATTGCTGTTCTTTCTGCTTTGTCTTTTGCGTGTTTGCGATCCATTTCTGCTTCTCTTGCTTTGGCTTCCAAGAGTGCTTGCTCGCTCTTACGTGCTATGGCTGCCATTCTTTCTTGGGACTGACGCTCTATGGCTGCCATCTTTTCTTCGTAGTCACGCTCTGTTTCTGCTTTTCGTTCGGCATCTCTTGCTTTGTCTGCTAACTTCTTGTCAATCATCCTCTTGTCGAAAGCCTCCATAGGAGTTAGTGCAATCGGTGTCGTAGATGGGGAAGGGTCAGAAAAACCTCCTGGTGGAGAAAATTCTTCTTCGCCTCTCTCATGCTCATCACTTCCAAGCGAAGTATCCATTCCGCTTCGAGTGATGATCATTCTGAAGTCGTAGGTTCTTGTGGGTTCTTAAGTTCACGAGGAACTTGGGTTCTTGGGGGTCTTGGGTTCTTAAGTTCACGAGGAACTTGGGTTCTTGAGGTCCTTGATTCGTGAGAATCTTGGGTTCTCGAGGTTCTTGAGTCTTGAGGGTCTTGGGTTCTTGGGGTTCTTGAGGTTTTCTTTCGCTTGCAAATCGCGTTGAGAAGGATCTTCTCTTCACCCGAGTTCTACTCCTTTCTGCGGGTGCACCCCTTGGCGGCCTTGCGCTCACACCAAGGTTTCTTTTTCCCACCTCACGTCGATTGGCCGGCCGCTAAGTGCACGGTCCGCTCTCAATGAGTGAAAAGAGACACAAGGGGAGGCTGGACAAGCCCTTCTTTCTGGGGATTCCTGTCACTCTTCAACAAAACACGATTAGGAATCGCCACGCCCAAGTTTATTTGTGCGATCATAACAAACAAAATAAATTCTTGTGGTTCTTTCCTTGAGTAATGCAGAACACTTCCAAAGCTCTGATACCAATGTTAGGTGCAGCGGAATGAATGTTGTATTTTCTCAAGATTAGTGATCCTTATTGCTCAAGGTTTCTTTTAGTTCTTTAGGGAAAAAGAGAGCTTTCCGTCTTGTAGAGTACTGTGGTAACGAACAAAGTGAGTGGATTGTGCGTGCAAGTGAATGAGTGTCACCAGGAGGTGTATTTTTCCTATTGCCTTCCGTAAATAAGTATTAGATATATTTATTTTATTTTTACTTGTTTGTCTCGGAACCCTTGAAAAGGTGCAAGTGGACATTGCATGGCCAGTGTGAAACAGCTGCAGCCAAATGGGTTTCTCACATCTGGGATCTAGGTCGGTCAGACAGGGACTGCCCGGGCCAGTTAGCACTGAATTCTGATGAGTATGGAAGCTGGTGTGCACCAAACTGGAATTTGGGCCACTCGTCAAGTCACTGCAACTTTATAAGTTGAAAGGGGTCAGTAAATTAACCCACATTGTAGATGTTGGTCAAATGGTAGTCTTCAATGATGGTCAGGAGACCGATAGGGACGCCATGGAAGCATCTCCTAAAATTTAGGGAACTGCTATTTTTGATCGGAAAATGTGTTTGCGTCATTAGCTCTGGAATGACAAGGGGAACATTTTATTGCTCTGCTGCCAAGTCAACTGACGCACCAGTTGAGATATTCTTAGCAGGGAAAGCCCAAACTCGGAAACTGGGCGACATGTCAGCCTATGAGCGATTCTGCCACTTTGGGAGGCAAAAACGAGCTGCATATCAACAAAGGGGACGCCATTTTCAGCCTCAGGTGGATTGTGGCAGGTACAGAAGCTATGGAATGCTTACCTTGCCCTCTATGCACAGTATGGTGACGGGAGTGATGCCCCGCACGCTACATACTGCTCTCTTTCTCCCCTACGTACAGTATGTTATGCCCCACTAGTGGGCTTCTCATTTGACCTATGTACAGCTGTGGGGAAATATGCTTTCATGCCGAGGCAAGAGCCTCTTTGCACAGGAACCGGTGTAGCTAGCTGCTGCACCAAAGCAGGTCCACGAGAGGGTGATAACCTCTCAATTGCGCAGTAAATTCAGCACTGTTTGCTTGCTGTTTTTACTCTGTTTTGAGACTGTTTTGTGCCCGGGATGCTTCCAGAATCAAGGGGCACCAAGCACAAGGTGCAGGGAACAGTGTAGGGACCGTCGTGTGCCCAAATAAGGTCAAAAACAGGACTGAACCAGAAATTACAGCGACCTGGAATTTACTGTTTTGTGCTCCCGACTGAGGGATGACTCCAGTGGGATAGAGTCTTGAGCTTGGAAATTGATTCGGATTAATTTCGGTACCGTTATGTTGTCGAAACTCTGCCGAATCTGGAGCGTACTAGCTGGATGCAGGTGTTATCTTCCAAGGACTCTCTTTTTGTAATTCCCTCTCTCTAAATTAAAGAAATACCGAAAGGGGCGCCAGCCTTTGGGGCCTACAAGGTGTCGGTCTCGTGTGCGCAGTGACATTCTAGTCGCTGGACGCAACTGTGTTCTCTTCCCTTCTCAGTGCTCTGTGTAAAGTTAACAGGTAATTGAAATAGTACCGCCCTCTACGTTGTATAGGCCGGTTATATGGTTCCATTGACGGGATTGTCACAAAGTGACGACGTGGCGGACAGCAAAAACCCTAATTTCTGCCAGAAACCCTAAAATTCCTACAAACCCTAATTTTTGCCAAAAACCCTAAATTACGGAAATCGCGGAGGCGGATTATTATAAAAAAAAAAAAAACATTGGAAAATGATGAGCGACGCGAATTTTTCTTTTGCTTTTTTTTTATTAAAAAAAAAAAGAGAAAAGACTCTCTAAGAGAGAGAGAGAACTGATGCTTTTGATTTTAAAAGCTTTTGGGGCTCTGCTTTTGGGCATCCCTTGTAACCTTTAAATTAGTGGTGAGGGCCTCACTTCTGAGAGCATCTGGACGCAGAGTCTGAGAGTGAAACCCTAACCGCTCTCTTGTACTTTGATGATTGATTAATACAAAAAGAAATACCGAAAGGGGCGCCAGTCTTTGGGGCCAATATCTCTAGGCACGGAACTCCGCCGGGCCAGTGCAAATCTATTGTGATCTGTGAATTGTTTTGAAGTGGTTATTTGGTGCTGTCGCGGTTGATTCTTGACTTGGAGTATCCAAGTTTGTTACAGTGGTATCAGAGCACGGCCGATTTCTCTTCTACGGGAAATCCGATCCCCGAATTTTTTTTCCGCGGCACCTATGGCTTCAGGCAATGATCAGTCGACTCCCTCTGCATCTGGAGATGAGGGCTGGGATCACAACGAAGATTCAGGCAAAGAGTATGGCCCGCCTTGGCCTACTTAGGCGGAGCGGCGAGAGATAGAGCGTCGCCAGTTGATCAGCGAGGCAACAATGATGATGCTCAATTTTGCCAAGGACCCGAAGATGGCAAAATATATGAACCAGACCTCTTTGGAAGAGGTACAGATGGAGTGGCAGAGAACCACAACACCACTCCCGAAACCCGCTCTCAAGAAACCTTCTGCCTCCAAGAAAATATACGGAGCAGGAACTGGAGAACGTGGTTGATACACGGATTGCTCAGCTTTTCGACGTGCAAAAGAAAGGCAAAAAGCACGGCAAAAAGCAGAACAAAGGTACTGACTTCCGGGATATTTGGGTCGTCAGTCGACATTCGACAAAGCAAAGAAACGGAAGAAGCGTGTTCGATTTGAAGGAGTACCCAGTTCTTCTTCTTCTTCTTCTGACAGTTCTTCTAGCTCCTCGGATTCAAGCGAAGAAGACAGACAAGGTAAAAAGCGAAGCAAGAAGCAACGCTTTGGAAAGGGCAAGCAAAAGGCAAAGAAGGCTAAATCTCGCCCAGTGAGTGACACTTCTACAGAGGACTCGTCTACGGACAGTTCAGACTCTGACAACGGAAACTTTTATGCGAACAAGAGGAATTTTTACAAAGCCAACCAGTATGACTTTCTCGAAGATAACAGCAAGAAAGTCCGAGAGTTTAAGGAAGGTGGCCACTCGATCAAGTTTGATACTTTTCAGGATACTCAGATGCTTCGAAGGCTTTGTCTTTTATACAGCAGTTTGACATCGCTTTCGCGGGAGGACGCTATTCAGAGCACTCCAAGATTCGGAGAGCTGCCTCTTACTTTAAGGGGAATGCTCGTACTTGGTGGTCCACGCTTCTATTAAGCAAGACTGTGCCAGTTACATGGCTGAAATTCTTGGTTGACTCAAGAGTTTGAGCGAGATATACGAGCTGCTTGGAACCATCTCGGATGACCAAGAGCGATACAGTGAATTCTTATTGTGAAAGATTCTGGAGCTCTTTTCTACCCGCCTCTTCATTCAGAGAACAGATTGAGCGGTTTACCTTGGGTCTACCTACAGAGATCCGAGATCACTGCTTGGAACAGAAGTCAGCTTCTATTCAGGAGTTGATGAGTCATGCGAAGCGGGGCTTTGCCATTCACTCTGGCAGTCTGACCTACCCCACAGATGATACCATGACACAACGAGCCGAACAGACTTCTGAGAATGAAAGTAGAATGAAAAAGAGCACCCAGAGAAAAAAAAAGGATGCACGACCCAAGCTTACTCCTGAGGAGAGAGCTCGCTTCATCAGAGAGGGAAGTGCTTTGGATGCGGGGAACATGGACATATTTCCGCGAAGTGCCCTGATAAGGCACAGAAAGAACAGAATGATAAAGACGACGACAGGTCTGAGAGTTCGAGAGCAGCTGAGGAATGTGGCAGAAAAGGCAGATAGAAAAGCAGAACTGGTACCACATGGCGTGGGACTTGCACCGAATCAAATGAATGAAAGTACAAACTTTGCCGCTTTCGGGGCAAAGCGAAGGATCAGGAAGCTCTTTTGAAGGAGCCAAGGCCAACTTCTTTTCACTTGGAATTGGCGGCTCGTTTTGAACTACGCCCGACAGACTGACGCCACAGGCGGAGGTAGTTCGACTGGCACCCGGATGGATGTTGCCATTACACCGAGCATTGGCAAACTTCGTTTGCAATGACAGGGGTGTTCAGGGCACGTGAGTGACGTTCTACTCGGGATCCCTTGGTACCACAAGAACTACGCCGTGGTTGACTACCGGGCGAGAAAGTTGATGTTTTTGAAAAGATTTTTTTCTCCACGCTCATGCCGATTGCTTTTGAGAGGGCCTGAAGATCATACCATTGATCTGATATCTGGAAGCACACCACCGAATCGGCCACCTTATTGTGTGAGCCGAGTACAGAATGAAAAGATTATGAACTCAGTGAAAGACCTCTTGGAAAAGGGTCTTGTCCAGCTTAGTACTTCACCGTATTGCTCTCCAGTGTTGTTGATTTTGAAGAAAGACAGATCTTAGAGAATGTGCATCGATTATAGCACTCTCAACGAAATCACCATCAAGAACAGATTTCCGATTCCTAGGATCGATGATATACTCGACAGGTTACAGGGATCCTCGTGCTTTAGAAGGATTGACTTGAAGAGTGGATATCATCAGATCAGGATAGCGCCAGGAGATGTCTACAAGACAGCTTTTCGGACGACTTTTGGGTTATTTGAGTTTTTGGTGATGCCTTTTGGCTTAACCAATGCTCCTGCGACATTTAACCGGATGATGGACAGGATTTTTCGAGAGCACAGGCTATTTGTTGGCACTTTCTTTGACGACATCATTGTTTTCTCGAAGAATGAGGCAGAACACAGAGATCATCTGCTTCAAGTCTTTTCGGCATTACGAGATCACACGCTAGTGATTAATGCAAAGAAAAGTGAATTTTTTTCCTACCATGGATACACTTTTTGGGACACATTGTGTCAGCAACACAACAGGAGTGCAAATGGACCCGGCCAAGATAGAGACTATCCGTGATTGGCCCGATTTGAGGAATGTCCATGAAGTTAGAAGCTTCTTGGGACTATGTTCATACTACAGGCGGTTCATACGAAAGTTTGCAGAGGTTGCTTCCCCTTTGCATATCTTGACACAGAAAGGAGTACCTTTTTCGTGGGGACCCACAGAGGTGACTGCCTTTCAGACATTGAAAGAGAAATTGACTACGGGACCTATTTGACTTTGCCGGACTTGCAGAAGTCATTTGAAGTATTTTGTGATGCTTATGGTCGTAGTCTGGGTGCGGTCTTGATGCAAGAAGGCCATGTCATAGCTTACGAGAGCCGTTTGTTCTCTAGGCGGAGATGATAGCACAGATCTATGGGAAAGAGCTTTTGGCGGTTATCCACGCTCTTACTCAGTGGCGGCATTACCTACTCGGAGCGGATTTTATTGTCTTTACAGACCATCAGAGTTTGCGCTACTTCTTGTCACAGAAGCAGCTTTCGGAAAAGCAGATGCGGTGGGCGAACATCTTGTCACAGTTTCACTTCCAGATTGTCCATGTGCAGGGACAGAAGAATGTGGTGGCAGATGCTTTGTCTCGGAAACCGTTGGTTCTGGCTATTTCCGCGATACATCATAGGAGCTTCGAGGATATGGTCGATCAGTGTGCCACAGATACAGATTTTGCAGATATTTTCACACGGATACGGGATGGGGAGACAGTAGCTGGATACTCCCTTCGGGAAGGCTACTTGATGAAAAAGACTATGTTGTGCGTTACACAGCGTTGAGGGAAAAGGTTATGACTGATTGCCACTGTCCACCTTTTACGGGTCACCGCAGCATTGCTACCACCATGAAAGGGGTAGAGAGAGATTTCTTTTGGCGGAGACTGAAGAAGGATGTGGAAGAGTTTGTGCGCAGTTGCTTGGTATGCTAGAAGGTCACGTTTGACAGGCATAAGGCACAGGGATTGTTACAGCCTTTACCCATACCCACCCGCCCCTGGGAAAGTATAGCGATGGATTTCATTTTTGATCTCCCGAGAACACAGAGTGGTCACGATGGTATCTGGACTGTTATTGACAGATTTAGCAAACAGGCTCATTTCATTCCAGTGAAGAAAACAGTCAAGCCGGATCACTTAGCGAGACTGTTTGTGGCCCAGATTTTCAGATTACATGGCATGCCTGAGACAATTGTCTCCGACAGAGACCCCAGATTTACGAGTTTGTTTTGGAAGGCAATTTGGGAGAACATTGGCACGCGGTTACAGTTCTCGTCATCGTTCCACCCGCAGACTGATGGGCAATCCGAGATTGCCAATTCAGTGGTTCTAGATTTATTGAAGTCTTATATCTCAGATCAGAAGACTCAATGGGAAAGATATTTACCTCTGGTGGAATTTGCCTACAATAACACGATACACTCGTCGACGGGTAAGGCGCCATTTGAGATTGTTGAAGGTGCTACGAAGGTTCCACCCTTCCTGAGCACGAAAGATAAGATCTTTGAAGCGGATAAATATACGCGAGATCTGGATACGGCTTTTGCCAAGGTTCGCGAGACTTTGCAGAAGTCTCAAGAACGACAGAAAAAGGCAGCGGATCGCCGTCGTCGCGACATGAAATTGAAGGAGGATGATTGGGTGCTCTTACATTTTGAGAAGGCACGCCTACGAAAGAACAAGGGAAAGGAGAGGCTTTTTCCAAAGCTTAGTATGCGATACTACGGCCCTTTCCAGATTACTGAAAAGATAAATGAAGTCTCCTTCCGATTGAAACTGCCAGATACTTGGAGGATTCACAATGCATTTCATGTGAATCTCTTGAAACCTTTTAAAGGTGATGTGCCTGATGATGGGGAGCCTGATGAGCAACCCGAAGTGGAAGAAGAAAACGAGGAGATCCTTGTTCCTGAACAGATTTTGGCACATAATGATACGAAGAAAGGTAAAGTCCGAAGGCGGTTCTTGGTTAAGTTCAAGAACTTTCCTGCATTTGATGCGAAGTGGATGGAGGAGGAGGACCTAGCAGATACTCCTCGGATTGTGAAACTTTACCTCGATGTTTTGGTAGCATAGTACTACTCCAAACGGAACCCAGAAACTCAGCTTGCCGAAGATCTGGTGCAGTGGGATGCACAAGAGGGGAGTCGCTCCACTCCTTTGTCAACAGATGCCTCGATTTTGATACTAAAGTCACTGATGTCTCTTTGAGCTTCAGGGATACTGAGAGCTGACAGTATTCTGCTGGATGACTTTATGAAATGGAATTCCTGATTATGATACTGATTTGTTCTTGACTTCTTGTGAGTGCAGGAACTGATAGCCGAAATGACTGCAGCATTTTGGTCTGATTGATCTCGAATAGACATGGTTGCAATAGGGGTTAGTCAATCGGACATCGATGAGGTCCCGATTGGACCTAGATGTGATTGCTAGCTACATTGCCGATAAATCATGGTCTAAGATCTGAATGAATGTTGAATGTCATGTGATGTCCTGTGATGTCTGGTGATGTCCTGTGATGTCGTGTGATGTGACTGTCGATTTTGTACATGTGCTAGATGTGTGTTCCTAGTACGTAGGTACTAACAGTCAGTGTCTGCTAAGACGGTTTATGGCTTTTGTCGGTTTTGCAGGCGTAATCGCGGTCGATTACAATGCTTTCAAGAGGGGGGTATGTCACAAAGTGATGACGTGGCGGACAGCAGAAACCCTAATTTCTGCCAAAAACCCTAAAATTCCTGCAAACCCTAATTTTTGCCAAAAACCCTAAATTTCGGAAATCGCGGAGGCGGATTATTTTTTTAAAAATTTATTTATTTATTATTTTTTTTGGAAAATGATGAGCGACGCGAATTTTGCTTTTGCTTTTTTTTATTAAAAAAAAAGAGAAAAGACTCTCTAAGAGAGAGAGAGAACTGATGCTTTTGATTTTAAAAGCTTTTGGGGCTCTGCTTTTGGGCATCCCTTGTAACCTTTAAATTAGTGGTGAGGGCCTCACTTCTGAGAGCATCTGGACGCAGAGTCTGAGAGTGAAACCCTAACCGCTCTCTTGTACTTTGATGATTGATTAATATAAAAAGAAATACCGAAAGGGGCGCCAGTCTTTGGGGCCAATATCTCTAGGCACGGAACTCCGCCGGGCCAGTGCAAATCTATTGTGATCTGTGAATTGTTTTGAAGTGGTTATTTGGTGCTGTCGCGGTTGATTCTTGACTTGGAGTGTCCAAGTTTGTTACAAGTGGTATCAGAGCACGGCCGATTTCTCTTCTACGGGAAATCCGATCCCCGAATTTTTTTTCCGCGGCACCTATGGCTTCAGGCAATGATCAGTCGACTCCCTCTGCATCTGGAGATGAGGGCTGGGATCACAACGAAGATTCAGGCAGAGAGTATGGCCCGCCTTGGCCTACTTAGGCGGAGCGGCGAGAGATAGAGCGTCGCCAGTTGATCAGCGAGGCAACAATGATGATGCTCAATTTTGCCAAGGACCCGAAGATGGCAAAATATATGAACCAGACCTCTTTGGAAGAGGTACAGATGGAGTGGCAGAGAACCACAACACCACTCCCGAAACCCGCTCTCAAGAAACCTTCTGCCTCCAAGAAAATATACGGAGCAGGAACTGGAGAACGTGGTTGATACACGGATTGCTCAGCTTTTCGACGTGCAAAAGAAAGGCAAAAAGCACGGCAAAAAGCAGAACAAAGGTACTGACTTCCCGGGATATTTGGGTCGTCAGTCGACATTCGACAAAGCAAAGAAACGGAAGAAGCGTGTTCGATTTGAAGGAGTACCCAGTTCTTCTTCTTCTTCTTCTGACAGTTCTTCTAGCTCCTCGGATTCAAGCGAAGAAGACAGACAAGGTAAAAAGCGAAGCAAGAAGCAACGCTTTGGAAAGGGCAAGCAAAAGGCAAAGAAGGCTAAATCTCGCCCAGTGAGTGACACTTCTACAGAGGACTCGTCTACGGACAGTTCAGACTCTGACAACGGAAACTTTTATGCGAACAAGAGGAATTTTTACAAAGCCAACCAGTATGACTTTCTCGAAGATAACAGCAAGAAAGTCCGAGAGTTTAAGGAAGGTGGCCACTCGATCAAGTTTGATACTTTTCAGGATACTCAGATGCTTCGAAGGCTTTGTCTTTTATACAGCAGTTTGACATCGCTTTCGCGGGAGGACGCTATTCAGAGCACTCCAAGATTCGGAGAGCTGCCTCTTACTTTAAGGGGAATGCTCGTACTTGGTGGTCCACGCTTCTATTAAGCAAGACTGTGCCAGTTACATGGCTGAAATTCTTGGTTGACTCAAGAGTTTGAGCGAGATATACGAGCTGCTTGGAACCATCTCCGGATGACCAAGAGCGATACAGTGAATTCTTATTGTGAAAGATTCTGGAGCTCTTTTCTACCCGCCTCTTCATTCAGAGAACAGATTGAGCGGTTTACCTTGGGTCTACCTACAGAGATCCGAGATCACTGCTTGGAACAGAAGTCAGCTTCTATTCAGGAGTTGATGAGTCATGCGAAGCGGGGCTTTGCCATTCACTCTGGCAGTCTGACCTACCCCACAGATGATACCATGACACAACGAGCCGAACAGACTTCTGGGAATGAAAGTAGAATGAAAAAGAGCAACCCAGAGAAAAAAAAAGGATGCACGACCCAAGCTTACTCCTGAGGAGAGAGCTCGCTTCATCAGAGAGGGGAAGTGCTTTGGATGCGGGGAACATGGACATATTTCCGCAAAGTGCCCTGATAAGGCACAGAAAGAACAGAATGATAAAGACGACGACAGGTCTGAGAGTTCGAGAGCAGCTGAGGAATGTGGCAGAAAAGGCAGATAGAAAAGCAGAACTGGTACCACATGGCGTGGGACTTGCACCGAATCAAATGAATGAAAGTACAAACTTTGCCGCTTTCGGGGCAAAGCGAAGGATCAGGAAGCTCTTTTGAAGGAGCCAAGGCCAACTTCTTTTCACTTGGAATTGGCGGCTCGTTTTAGAACTACGCCCGACAGACTGACGCCACAGGCGGAGGTAGTTCGACTGGCACCCGGATGGGATGTTGCCATTACACCGAGCATTGGCAAACTTCGTTTGCAATGACAGGGGTGTTCAGGGCACGTGAGTGACGTTCTACTCGGGATCCCTTGGTACCACAAGAACTACGCCGTGGTTGACTACCGGGCCGAGAAAGCGACTTTGATAAATGAAGGGCTTAGAGATTGTACTTGATGAACTTCAGTTTTCTTACTCATTCTTTTGGAGAACTGAACCATGGATAAAAGTTGAATATGTTTTGACCTGAAGAAAAGAACGCCAAGATTTTTTTCTCCACGCTCATGCCGATTGCTTTTGAGAGGGCCTGAAGATCATACCATTGATCTGATATCTGGAAGCACACCACCGAATCGGCCACCTTATTGTGTGAGCCGAGTACAGAATGAAAAGATTATGAACTCAGTGAAAGACCTCTTGGAAAAGGGTCTTGTCCAGCTTAGTACTTCACCGTATTGCTCTCCAGTGTTGTTGATTTTGAAGAAAGACAGATCTTGGAGAATGTGCATCGATTATAGCACTCTCAACGAAATCACCATCAAGAACAGATTTCCGATTCCTAGGATCGATGATATACTCGACAGGTTACAGGGATCCTCGTGCTTTAGCAGGATTGACTTGAAGAGTGGATATCATCAGATCAGGATAGCACCAGGAGATGTTTACAAGACAGCTTTTCGGACGACTTTTGGGTTATTTGAGTTTTTGGTGATGCCTTTTGGCTTAACCAATGCTCCTGCGACATTTAACCGGATGATGGAAAGGATTTTTCGAGAGTACAGGCTATTTGTTGGCACTTTCTTTGACGACATCATTGTTTTCTCGAAGAATGAGGCAGAACACAGAGATCATCTGCTTCAAGTCTTTTAGGCATTACCAGATCACACGCTAGTGATTAATGCAAAGAAAAGTGAATTTTTTCCTACCATGGATACACTTTTTGGGACACATTGTGTCAGCAACACAACAGGAGTGCAAATGGACCCGGCCAAGATAGAGACTATCCGTGATTGGCCCGATTTGAGGAATGTCCATGAAGTTAGAAGCTTCTTGGGACTGTGTTCGTACTACAGGCGGTTCATACGAAAGTTTGCAGAGGTTGCTTCCCCTTTGCATACCTTGACACAGAAAGGAGTACCTTTTTCGTAGGGACCCACAGAGGTGACTGCCTTTCGGACATTGAAAGAGAAATTGACTACGGGACCAGATTTGACTTTGCCGGACTTGCAGAAGTCATTTGTGAAGTATATTGTTATGCTTGTGGTCGTAGTCTGGGTGCGGTCTTGATGCAAGAAGGCCATGTCATAGCTTACGAGAGCCGTTTGTTCTCTAGGCCGGAGATGACAGCACAGATCTATGAGAAAGAGCTTTTGGCGGTTATCCATGCTCTTACTCAGTGGCGGCATTACCTACTCGGAACGGATTTTACTGTCTTTACAAACCATCAAAGTTTGCGCTACTTCTTGTCACAGAAGCAGCTTTCGGAAAAACAGATGCGGTGGGCGAACATCTTGTCACAGTTCCACTTCCAGATTGTCCATGTGCAGGGACAGAAGAATGTGGTGGCAGATTCTCTGTCTCGGAAACCGTTGGTTCTGGCTATTTCCGCGATACATCATAGGAGCTTCGAGGATATGGTCGATCAGTATGCCACAGATACAGATTTTGCAGATATTTTCACACGGATACGGGAGGGGGAGATAGTAGCTGGATACTCCCTTCGGGAAGGCTACTTGATGAAAAAGACTATGTTGTGCGTTACATAGCCGTTGAGGGAAAAGGTTATGACTGAATGCCATTGTCCACCTTTTACGGGTCACCGCGGCATTGCTACCACCATGAAAGGGGTAGAGAGATATTTCTTTTGGCCGAGACTCAAGAAAGATGTGGAAGAGTTTGTGCGCAGTTGCTTGGTATGCCAGAAGGTTAAGTTTAATAGGCATAAAGCACAGGGATTGTTACAGCCTTTACCCATACCCACCCGCCCCTGGGAAAGTATAGCGATGGATTTCATTTTTGATCTCCCGAGAACACAGAATGATCACGATGATTTTCCGATTACATGGCACGCCTAAGACGATTGTCTCCGACAGAGACCCTAGATTTATGAGTTTGTTTTGGAAGGCAATTTGGGAGAACATTGGCACGCGGTTACAGTTCTCGTCATCGTTCCACCCGCAGACTGATGGGCAATCCGAGATTGCCAATTCAGTGGTTCTAGATTTATTGAAGTCTTATATCTCAGATCAGAAGACTCAATGGGAAAGATATTTACCTATGGTGGAATTTGCCTACAATAACACGATACACTCGTCGACGGGTAAGGCGCCATTTGAGATTGTTGAAGGTGCTGCGAAGGTTCCACCCTTCCTGAGCACGAAAGATAAGATCTTTGAAGCGGATAAATATACGCGAGATCTGGATACGGCTTTTGCCAAGGTTCGCGAGACTTTGCAGAAGTCTCAAGAACGACAGAAAAAGGCAGCGGATCGCCATCGTCGCGACTGGAAACTGAAGGAGGATGATTGGGTGCTCTTACTTTTGAGAAGGCACGCCTAAGAAAAAAAAAAGGGAAAGGAGAGGCTTTTTCCAAAGCTTAGTATGTGATACTACGGACCTTTCCAGATTACTGACAAGATAAATGATGTCTCCTTCCGATTGGACCTGCCAGATACTTGGAGGATTCATAATGCATTGCATGTGAGTCTCTTGAACCCTGTTAAGGGTGATGTGCCTGATGATGGGGAGCCTGATGAGCAACCCGAAGTGGAAGAAAACGAGGAGATCCTTGTTCCTGAACAGATTTTGGCACATAATGATACGAACAAAGGTAAAGTCCGAAGGCGGTTCTTGGTTAAGTTCAAGAACTTTCCTGCATTTGATGCGGAGTGGATGGAGGAGGAGGACCTAGCAGATACTCCTCGGATTGTGAAACTTTACCTCGATGTTTTGGTTTAGCATAGTCTACTCCAAACGGAACCCAGAAACTCAGCTTGGCCGAAGATCTGGTGCAGTGGGATGCACAAGAGGGGAGTCGCTCCACTCCTTTGTCAACAGATGCCTCGATTTTGATACTAAAGTCACTCATGTCTCTTTGAGCTTCAGGGATACTGAGAGCTGACAGTATTCTGCTGGATGACTTTATGAAATGGAATTCCTGATTATGATACTGATTTGTTCTTGACTTCTTGTGAGTGCAGGAACTGATAGCCGAAATGACTGCAGCATTTTGGTCTGATTGATCTCGAATAGACATGGTTGCAATAGGGGTTAGTCAATCGGACATCGATGAGGTCCCGATTGGACCTAGATGTGATTGCTAGCTACATTGCCGATAAATCATGGTCTAAGATCCGAATGAATGTTGAATGTCATGTGATGTCCTGTGATGTCTGGTGATGTCCTGTGATGTCGTGTGATGTGACTGTCGATTTTGTACATGTGCTAGATGTGTGTTCCTAGTACGTAGGTACTAACAGTCAGTGTCTGCTAAGACGGTTTATGGCTTTTGTCGGTTTTGCAGGCGTAATCGCGGTCGATTACAATGCTTTCAAGAGGGGGGTATGTCACAAAGTGACGACGTGGCGGACAGCAAAAACCCTAATTTCTGCCAGAAACCCTAAAATTCCTGCAAACCCTAATTTTTGCCAAAAACCCTAAATTCCGGAAATCGCGAAGGCGGATTATTATTAAAAAAAAAAAAATTTGGAAAATGATGAGCGACGCGAATTTTGCTTTTGCTTTTTTTTTATTAAAAAAAAAAAGAGAAAAGACTCTCTAAGAGAGAGAGAGAACTGATGCTTTTGATTTTAAAAGCTTTTGGGGCTCTGCTTTTGGGCATCCCTTGTAACCTTTAAATTAGTGGTGAGGGCCTCACTTCTGAGAGCATCTGGACGCAGAGTCTGAGAGTGAAACCCTAACCGCTCTCTTGTACTTTGATGATTGATTAATACAAAAAGAAATACCGAAAGGGGCGCCAGTCTTTGGGGCCAATATCTCTAGGCACGGAACTCCGCCGGGCCAGTGCAAATCTATTGTGATCTGTGAATTGTTTTGAAGTGGTTATTTGGTGCTGTCGCGGTTGATTCTTGACTTGGAGTATCCAAGTTTGTTACAGTGGTATCAGAGCACGGCCGATTTCTCTTCTACGGGAAATCCGATCCCCGAATTTTTTTTCCGCGGCACCTATGGCTTCAGGCAATGATCAGTCGACTCCCTCTGCATCTGGAGATGAGGGCTGGGATCACAACGAAGATTCAGGCAAAGAGTATGGCCCGCCTTGGCCTACTTAGGCGGAGCGGCGAGAGATAGAGCGTCGCCAGTTGATCAGCGAGGCAACAATGATGATGCTCAATTTTGCCAAGGACCCGAAGATGGCAAAATATATGAACCAGACCTCTTTGGAAGAGGTACAGATGGAGTGGCAGAGAACCACAACACCACTCCCGAAACCCGCTCTCAAGAAACCTTCTGCCTCCAAGAAAATATACGGAGCAGGAACTGGAGAACGTGGTTGATACACGGATTGCTCAGCTTTTCGACGTGCAAAAGAAAGGCAAAAAGCACGGCAAAAAGCAGAACAAAGGTACTGACTTCCCGGGATATTTGGGTCGTCAGTCGACATTCGACAAAGCAAAGAAACGGAAGAAGCGTGTTCGATTTGAAGGAGTACCCAGTTCTTCTTCTTCTTCTTCTGACAGTTCTTCTAGCTCCTCGGATTCAAGCGAAGAAGACAGACAAGGTAAAAAGCGAAGCAAGAAGCAACGCTTTGGAAAGGGCAAGCAAAAGGCAAAGAAGGCTAAATCTCGCCCAGTGAGTGACACTTCTACAGAGGACTCGTCTACGGACAGTTCAGACTCTGACAACGGAAACTTTTATGCGAACAAGAGGAATTTTTACAAAGCCAACCAGTATGACTTTCTCGAAGATAACAGCAAGAAAGTCCGAGAGTTTAAGGAAGGTGGCCACTCGATCAAGTTTGATACTTTTCAGGATACTCAGATGCTTC
Organism: Adiantum capillus-veneris; assembly: GCF_014529385.1. Taxonomy (NCBI): domain Eukaryota; kingdom Viridiplantae; phylum Streptophyta; class Polypodiopsida; order Polypodiales; family Pteridaceae; genus Adiantum; species Adiantum capillus-veneris. The sequence continues at coordinate 102,814,017 of NC_140940.1, read as the reverse complement.
GAAGGCTTTGTCTTTTATACAGCAGTTTGACATCGCTTTCGCGGGAGGACGCTATTCAGAGCACTCCAAGATTCGGAGAGCTGCCTCTTACTTTAAGGGGAATGCTCGTACTTGGTGGTCCACGCTTCTATTAAGCAAGACTGTGCCAGTTACATGGCTGAAATTCTTGGTTGACTCAAGAGTTTGAGCGAGATATACGAGCTGCTTGGAACCATCTCCGGATGACCAAGAGCGATACAGTGAATTCTTATTGTGAAAGATTCTGGAGCTCTTTTCTACCCGCCTCTTCATTCAGAGAACAGATTGAGCGGTTTACCTTGGGTCTACCTACAGAGATCCGAGATCACTGCTTGGAACAGAAGTCAGCTTCTATTCAGGAGTTGATGAGTCATGCGAAGCGGGGCTTTGCCATTCACTCTGGCAGTCTGACCTACCCCACAGATGATACCATGACACAACGAGCCGAACAGACTTCTGGGAATGAAAGTAGAATGAAAAAGAGCAACCCAGAGAAAAAAAAAGGATGCACGACCCAAGCTTACTCCTGAGGAGAGAGCTCGCTTCATCAGAGAGGGGAAGTGCTTTGGATGCGGGGAACATGGACATATTTCCGCAAAGTGCCCTGATAAGGCACAGAAAGAACAGAATGATAAAGACGACGACAGGTCTGAGAGTTCGAGAGCAGCTGAGGAATGTGGCAGAAAAGGCAGATAGAAAAGCAGAACTGGTACCACATGGCGTGGGACTTGCACCGAATCAAATGAATGAAAGTACAAACTTTGCCGCTTTCGGGGCAAAGCGAAGGATCAGGAAGCTCTTTTGAAGGAGCCAAGGCCAACTTCTTTTCACTTGGAATTGGCGGCTCGTTTTAGAACTACGCCCGACAGACTGACGCCACAGGCGGAGGTAGTTCGACTGGCACCCGGATGGGATGTTGCCATTACACCGAGCATTGGCAAACTTCGTTTGCAATGACAGGGGTGTTCAGGGCACGTGAGTGACGTTCTACTCGGGATCCCTTGGTACCACAAGAACTACGCCGTGGTTGACTACCGGGCCGAGAAAGCGACTTTGATAAATGAAGGGCTTAGAGATTGTACTTGATGAACTTCAGTTTTCTTACTCATTCTTTTGGGAGAACTGAACCATGGATAAAAGTTGAATATGTTTTGACCTGAAGAAAAGAACGCCAAGATTTTTTTCTCCACGCTCATGCCGATTGCTTTTGAGAGGGCCTGAAGATCATACCATTGATCTGATATCTGGAAGCACACCACCGAATCGGCCACCTTATTGTGTGAGCCGAGTACAGAATGAAAAGATTATGAACTCAGTGAAAGACCTCTTGGAAAAGGGTCTTGTCCAGCTTAGTACTTCACCGTATTGCTCTCCAGTGTTGTTGATTTTGAAGAAAGACAGATCTTGGAGAATGTGCATCGATTATAGCACTCTCAACGAAATCACCATCAAGGACAGATTTCCGATTCCTAGGATCGATGATATACTCGACAGGTTACAGGGATCCTCGTGCTTTAGCAGGATTGACTTGAAGAGTGGATATCATCAGATCGGGATAGCGCCAGGAGATGTCTACAAGACAGCTTTTCGGACGACTTTTGGGTTATTTGAGTTTTTGGTGATGCCTTTTGGCTTAACCAATGCTCCTGCGACATTTAACCGGATGATGGACAGGATTTTTCGAGAGTACAGGCTATTTGTTGGCACTTTCTTTGACGACATCATTGTTTTCTCGAAGAATGAGGCAGAACACAGAGATCATCTGCTTCAAGTCTTTTAGGCATTACGAGATCACACGCTAGTGATTAATGCAAAGAAAAGTGAATTTTTTCCTACCATGGATACACTTTTTGGGACACATTGTGTCAGCAACACAACAGGAGTGCAAATGGACCCGGCCAAGATAGAGACTATCCGTGATTGGCCCGATTTGAGGAATGTCCATGAAGTTAGAAGCTTCTTGGGACTGTGTTCGTACTACAGGCGGTTCATACGAAAGTTTGCAGAGGTTGCTTCCCCTTTGCATACCTTGACACAGAAAGGAGTACCTTTTTCGTGGGGACCCACAGAGGTGACTGCCTTTCGGACATTGAAAGAGAAATTGACTACGGGACCAGATTTGACTTTGCCGGACTTGCAGAAGTCATTTGAAGTATATTGTTATGCTTGTGGTCGTAGTCTGGGTGCGGTCTTGATGCAAGAAGGCCATGTCATAGCTTACGAGAGCCGTTTGTTCTCTAGGCCGGAGATGACAGCACAAATCTATGAGAAAGAGCTTTTGGCGGTTATTCATGCTCTTACTCAGTGGCGGCATTACCTACTCGGAGCGGATTTTACTGTCTTCACAAACCATCAGAGTTTGCGCTACTTCTTGTCACAGAAGCAGCTTTCGGAAAAACAGATGCGGTGGGCGAACATCTTGTCACAGTTCCACTTCCAGATTGTCCATGTGCAGGGACAGAAGAATGTGGTGGCAGATGCTTTGTCTCGGAAACCGTTGGTTCTGGCTATTTCCGCGATACATCATAGGAGCTTCGAGGATATGGTCGATCAGTATGCCACAGATACAGATTTTGCAGATATTTTCACACGGATACGGGAGGGGGAGATAGTAGCTGGATACTCCCTTCGGGAAGGCTACTTGATGAAAAAGACTATGTTGTGCGTTACACAGCCGTTGAGGGAAAAGGTTATGACTGAATGCCATTGTCCACCTTTTACGGGTCACCGCGGCATTGCTACCACCATGAAAGGGGTAGAGAGATATTTCTTTTGGCCGAGACTCAAGAAAGATGTGGAAGAGTTTGTGCGCAGTTGCTTGGTATGCCAGAAGGTTAAGTTTAATAGGCATAAAGCACAGGGATTGTTACAGCCTTTACCCATACCCACCCGCCCCTGGGAAAGTATAGCGATGGATTTCATTTTTGATCTCCCGAGAACACAGAATGATCACGATGATTTTCCGATTACATGGCACGCCTAAGACGATTGTCTCCGACAGAGACCCTAGATTTATGAGTTTGTTTTGGAAGGCAATTTGGGAGAACATTGGCACGCGGTTACAGTTCTCGTCATCGTTCCACCCGCAGACTGATGGGCAATCCGAGATTGCCAATTCAGCGGTTCTAGATTTATTGAAGTCTTATATCTCAGATCAGAAGACTCAATGGGAAAGATATTTACCTATGGTGGAATTTGCCTACAATAACACGATACACTCGTCGACGGGTAAGGCGCCATTTGAGATTGTTGAAGGTGCTGCGAAGGTTCCACCCTTCCTGAGCACGAAAGATAAGATCTTTGAAGCGGATAAATATACGCGAGATCTGGATACGGCTTTTGCCAAGGTTCGCGAGACTTTGCAGAAGTCTCAAGAACGACAGAAAAAGGCAGCGGATCGCCATCGTCGCGACTGGAAACTGAAGGAGGATGAATGGGTGCTCTTACTTTTGAGAAGGCACGCCTAAGAAAAAAAAAAGGGAAAGGAGAGGCTTTTTCCAAAGCTTAGTATGTGATACTACGGACCTTTCCAGATTACTGACAAGATAAATGATGTCTCCTTCCGATTGGACCTGCCAGATACTTGGAGGATTCATAATGCATTGCATGTGAGTCTCTTGAACCCTGTTAAGGGTGATGTGCCTGATGATGGGGAGCCTGATGAGCAACCCGAAGTGGAAGAAAACGAGGAGATCCTTGTTCCTGAACAGATTTTGGCACATAATGATACGAACAAAGGTAAAGTCCGAAGGCGGTTCTTGGTTAAGTTCAAGAACTTTCCTGCATTTGATGCGAAGTGGATGGAGGAGGAGGACCTAGCAGATACTCCTCGGATTGTGAAACTTTACCTCGATGTTTTGGTTTAGCATAGTCTACTCCAAACGGAACCCAGAAACTCAGCTTGGCCAAAGATCTGGTGCAGTGGGATGCACAAGAGGGGAGTCGCTCCACTCCTTTGTCAACAGATGCCTCGATTTTGATACTAAAGTCACTCATGTCTCTTTGAGCTTCAGGGATACTGAGAGCTGACAGTATTCTGCTGGATGACTTTATGAAATGGAATTCCTGATTATGATACTGATTTGTTCTTGACTTCTTGTGAGTGCAGGAACTGATAGCCGAAATGACTGCAGCATTTTGGTCTGATTGATCTCGAATAGACATGGTTGCAATAGGGGTTAGTCAATCGGACATCGATGAGGTCCCGATTGGACCTAGATGTGATTGCTAGCTACATTGCCGATAAATCATGGTCTAAGATCCGAATGAATGTTGAATGTCATGTGATGTCCTGTGATGTCTGGTGATGTCCTGTGATGTCGTGTGATGTGACTGTCGATTTTGTACATGTGCTAGATGTGTGTTCCTAGTACGTAGGTACTAACAGTCAGTGTCTGCTAAGACGGTTTATGGCTTTTGTCGGTTTTGCAGGCGTAATCGCGGTCGATTACAATGCTTTCAAGAGGGGGGTATGTCACAAAGTGACGACGTGGCGGACAGCAAAAACCCTAATTTCTGCCAGAAACCCTAAAATTCCTGCAAACCCTAATTTTTGCCAAAAACCCTAAATTCCGGAAATCGCGAAGGCGGATTCTTATAAAAAAAAAAAAAAATTGGAAAATGATGAGCGACGCGAATTTTGCTTTTGCTTTTTTTTTATTAAAAAAAAAAAGAGAAAAGACTCTCTAAGAGAGAGAGAGAACTGATGCTTTTGATTTTAAAAGCTTTTGGGGCTCTGCTTTTGGGCATCCCTTGTAACCTTTAAATTAGTGGTGAGGGCCTCACTTCTGAGAGCATCTGGACGCAGAGTCTGAGAGTGAAACCCTAACCGCTCTCTTGTACTTTGATGATTGATTAATACAAAAAGAAATACCGAAAGGGGCGCCAGTCTTTGGGGCCAATATCTCTAGGCACGGAACTCCGCCGGGCCAGTGCAAATCTATTGTGATCTGTGAATTGTTTTGAAGTGGTTATTTGGTGCTGTCGCGGTTGATTCTTGACTTGGAGTATCCAAGTTTGTTACAGTGGTATCAGAGCACGGCCGATTTCTCTTCTACGGGAAATCCGATCCCCGAAATTTTTTTCCGCGGCACCTATGGCTTCAGGCAATGATCAGTCGACTCCCTCTGCATCTGGAGATGCGGGCTGGGATCACAACGAAGATTCAGGCAGAGAGTATGGCTCGCCTTGGCCTACTTAGGCGGAGCGGCGAGAGATAGAGCGTCGCCAGTTGATCAGCGAGGCAACAATGATGATGCTCAATTTTGCCAAGGACCCGAAGATGGCAAAATATATGAACCAGACCTCTTTGGAAGAGGTACAGATGGAGTGGCAGAGAACCACAACACCACTCCCGAAACCCGCTCTCAAGAAACCTTCTGCCTCCAAGAAAATATACGGAGCAGGAACTGGAGAACGTGGTTGATACACGGATTGCTCAGCTTTTCGACGTGCAAAAGAAAGGCAAAAAGCACGGCAAAAAGCAGAACAAAGGTACTGACTTCCCGGGATATTTGGGTCGTCAGTCGACATTCGACAAAGCAAAGAAACGGAAGAAGCGTGTTCGATTTGAAGGAGTACCCAGTTCTTCTTCTTCTTCTTCTGACAGTTCTTCTAGCTCCTCGGATTCAAGCGAAGAAGACAGACAAGGTAAAAAGCGAAGCAAGAAGCAACGCTTTGGAAAGGGCAAGCAAAAGGCAAAGAAGGCTAAATCTCGCCCAGTGAGTGACACTTCTACAGAGGACTCGTCTACGGACAGTTCAGACTCTGACAACGGAAACTTTTATGCGAACAAGAGGAATTTTTACAAAGCCAACCAGTATGACTTTCTCGAAGATAACAGCAAGAAAGTCCGAGAGTTTAAGGAAGGTGGCCACTCGATCAAGTTTGATACTTTTCAGGATACTCAGATGCTTCGAAGGCTTTGTCTTTTATACAGCAGTTTGACATCGCTTTCGCGGGAGGACGCTATTCAGAGCACTCCAAGATTCGGAGAGCTGCCTCTTACTTTAAGGGGAATGCTCGTACTTGGTGGTCCACGCTTCTATTAAGCAAGACTGTGCCAGTTACATGGCTGAAATTCTTGGTTGACTCAAGAGTTTGAGCGAGATATACGAGCTGCTTGGAACCATCTCCGGATGACCAAGAGCGATACAGTGAATTCTTATTGTGAAAGATTCTGGAGCTCTTTTCTACCCGCCTCTTCATTCAGAGAACAGATTGAGCGGTTTACCTTGGGTCTACCTACAGAGATCCGAGATCACTGCTTGGAACAGAAGTCAGCTTCTATTCAGGAGTTGATGAGTCATGCGAAGCGGGGCTTTGCCATTCACTCTGGCAGTCTGACCTACCCCACAGATGATACCATGACACAACGAGCCGAACAGACTTCTGGGAATGAAAGTAGAATGAAAAAGAGCAACCCAGAGAAAAAAAAAAGGATGCACGACCCAAGCTTACTCCTGAGGAGAGAGCTCGCTTCATCAGAGAGGGGAAGTGCTTTGGATGCGGGGAACATGGACATATTTCCGCAAAGTGCCCTGATAAGGCACAGAAAGAACAGAATGATAAAGACGACGACAGGTCTGAGAGTTCGAGAGCAGCTGAGGAATGTGGCAGAAAAGGCAGATAGAAAAGCAGAACTGGTACCACATGGCGTGGGACTTGCACCGAATCAAATGAATGAAAGTACAAACTTTGCCGCTTTCGGGGCAAAGCGAAGGATCAGGAAGCTCTTTTGAAGGAGCCAAGGCCAACTTCTTTTCACTTGGAATTGGCGGCTCGTTTTAGAACTACGCCCGACAGACTGACGCCACAGGCGGAGGTAGTTCGACTGGCACCCGGATGGGATGTTGCCATTACACCGAGCATTGGCAAACTTCGTTTGCAATGACAGGGGTGTTCAGGGCACGTGAGTGACGTTCTACTCGGGATCCCTTGGTACCACAAGAACTACGCCGTGGTTGACTACCGGGCCGAGAAAGCGACTTTGATAAATGAAGGGCTTAGAGATTGTACTTGATGAACTTCAGTTTTCTTACTCATTCTTTTGGGAGAACTGAACCATGGATAAAAGTTGAATATGTTTTGACCTGAAGAAAAGAACGCCAAGATTTTTTTCTCCACGCTCATGCCGATTGCTTTTGAGAGGGCCTGAAGATCATACCATTGATCTGATATCTGGAAGCACACCACCGAATCGGCCACCTTATTGTGTGAGCCGAGTACAGAATGAAAAGATTATGAACTCAGTGAAAGACCTCTTGGAAAAGGGTCTTGTCCAGCTTAGTACTTCACCGTATTGCTCTCCAGTGTTGTTGATTTTGAAGAAAGACAGATCTTGGAGAATGTGCATCGATTATAGCACTCTCAACGAAATCACCATCAAGGACAGATTTCCGATTCCTAGGATCGATGATATACTCGACAGGTTACAGGGATCCTCGTGCTTTAGCAGGATTGACTTGAAGAGTGGATATCATCAGATCGGGATAGCGCCAGGAGATGTCTACAAGACAGCTTTTCGGACGACTTTTGGGTTATTTGAGTTTTTGGTGATGCCTTTTGGCTTAACCAATGCTCCTGCGACATTTAACCGGATGATGGACAGGATTTTTCGAGAGTACAGGCTATTTGTTGGCACTTTCTTTGACGACATCATTGTTTTCTCGAAGAATGAGGCAGAACACAGAGATCATCTGCTTCAAGTCTTTTAGGCATTACGAGATCACACGCTAGTGATTAATGCAAAGAAAAGTGAATTTTTTCCTACCATGGATACACTTTTTGGGACACATTGTGTCAGCAACACAACAGGAGTGCAAATGGACCCGGCCAAGATAGAGACTATCCGTGATTGGCCCGATTTGAGGAATGTCCATGAAGTTAGAAGCTTCTTGGGATTGTGTTCGTACTACAGGCGGTTCATACGAAAGTTTGCAGAGGTTGCTTCCCCTTTGCATACCTTGACACAGAAAGGAGTACCTTTTTCGTGGGGACCCACAGAGGTGACTGCCTTTCGGACATTGAAAGAGAAATTGACTACGGGACCAGATTTGACTTTGCCGGACTTGCAGAAGTCATTTGAAGTATATTGTTATGCTTGTGGTCGTAGTCTGGGTGCGGTCTTGATGCAAGAAGGCCATGTCATAGCTTACGAGAGCCGTTTGTTCTCTAGGCCGGAGATGACAGCACAGATCTATGAGAAAGAGCTTTTGGCGGTTATCCATGCTCTTACTCAGTGGCGGCATTACCTACTCGGAGCGGATTTTACTGTCTTCACAAACCATCAGAGTTTGCGCTACTTCTTGTCACAGAAGCAGCTTTCGGAAAAACAGATGCGGTGGGCGAACATCTTGTCACAGTTCCACTTCCAGATTGTCCATGTGCAGGGACAGAAGAATGTGGTGGCAGATGCTTTGTCTCGGAAACCGTTGGTTCTGGCTATTTCCGCGATACATCATAGGAGCTTCGAGGATATGGTCGATCAGTATGCCACAGATACAGATTTTGCAGATATTTTCACACGGATACGGGAGGGGGAGATAGTAGCTGGATACTCCCTTCGGGAAGGCTACTTGATGAAAAAGACTATGTTGTGCGTTACACAGCCGTTGAGGGAAAAGGTTATGACTGAATGCCATTGTCCACCTTTTACGGGTCACCGCGGCATTGCTACCACCATGAAAGGGGTAGAGAGATATTTCTTTTGGCCGAGACTCAAGAAAGATGTGGAAGAGTTTGTGCGCAGTTGCTTGGTATGCCAGAAGGTTAAGTTTAATAGGCATAAAGCACAGGGATTGTTACAGCCTTTACCCATACCCACCCGCCCCTGGGAAAGTATAGCGATGGATTTCATTTTTGATCTCCCGAGAACACAGAATGATCACGATGATTTTCCGATTACATGGCACGCCTAAGACGATTGTCTCCGACAGAGACCCTAGATTTATGAGTTTGTTTTGGAAGGCAATTTGGGAGAACATTGGCACGCGGTTACAGTTCTCGTCATCGTTCCACCCGCAGACTGATGGGCAATCCGAGATTGCCAATTCAGTGGTTCTAGATTTATTGAAGTCTTATATCTCAGATCAGAAGACTCAATGGGAAAGATATTTACCTCTGGTGGAATTTGCCTACAATAACACGATACACTCGTCGACGGGTAAGGCGCCATTTGAGATTGTTGAAGGTGCTGCGAAGGTTCCACCCTTCCTGAGCACGAAAGATAAGATCTTTGAAGCGGATAAATATACGCGAGATCTGGATACGGCTTTTGCCAAGGTTCGCGAGACTTTGCAGAAGTCTCAAGAACGACAGAAAAAGGCAGCGGATCGCCATCGTCGCGACTGGAAACTGAAGGAGGATGATTGGGTGCTCTTACTTTTGAGAAGGCACGCCTAAGAAAAAAAAAAGGGAAAGGAGAGGCTTTTTCCAAAGCTTAGTATGTGATACTACGGACCTTTCCAGATTACTGACAAGATAAATGATGTCTCCTTCCGATTGGACCTGCCAGATACTTGGAGGATTCATAATGCATTGCATGTGAGTCTCTTGAACCCTGTTAAGGGTGATGTGCCTGATGATGGGGAGCCTGATGAGCAACCCGAAGTGGAAGAAAACGAGGAGATCCTTGTTCCTGAACAGATTTTGGCACATAATGATACGAACAAAGGTAAAGTCCGAAGGCGGTTCTTGGTTAAGTTCAAGAACTTTCCTGCATTTGATGCGGAGTGGATGGAGGAGGAGGACCTAGCAGATACTCCTCGGATTGTGAAACTTTACCTCGATGTTTTGGTTTAGCATAGTCTACTCCAAACGGAACCCAGAAACTCAGCTTGGCCGAAGATCTGGTGCAGTGGGATGCACAAGAGGGGAGTCGCTCCACTCCTTTGTCAACAGATGCCTCGATTTTGATACTAAAGTCACTCATGTCTCTTTGAGCTTCAGGGATACTGAGAGCTGACAGTATTCTGCTGGATGACTTTATGAAATGGAATTCCTGATTATGATACTGATTTGTTCTTGACTTCTTGTGAGTGCAGGAACTGATAGCCGAAATGACTGCAGCATTTTGGTCTGATTGATCTCGAATAGACATGGTTGCAATAGGGGTTAGTCAATCGGACATCGATGAGGTCCCGATTGGACCTAGATGTGATTGCTAGCTACATTGCCGATAAATCATGGTCTAAGATCCGAATGAATGTTGAATGTCATGTGATGTCCTGTGATGTCTGGTGATGTCCTGTGATGTCGTGTGATGTGACTGTCGATTTTGTACATGTGCTAGATGTGTGTTCCTAGTACGTAGGTACTAACAGTCAGTGTCTGCTAAGACGGTTTATGGCTTTTGTCGGTTTTGCAGGCGTAATCGCGGTCGATTACAATGCTTTCAAGAGGGGGGGTATGTCACAAAGTGACGACGTGGCGGACAGCAAAAACCCTAATTTCTGCCAGAAACCCTAAAATTCCTGCAAACCCTAATTTTTGCCAAAAACCCTAAATTCCGGAAATCGCGGAGGCGGATTATTATTTTTAAAAAAAAAATTTGGAAAATGATGAGCGACGCGAATTTTGCTTTTGCTTTTTTTTTATTAAAAAAAAAAAGAGAAAAGACTCTCTAAGAGAGAGAGAGAACTGATGCTTTTGATTTTGAAAGCTTTTGGGGCTCTGCTTTTGGGCATCCCTTGTAACCTTTAAATTAGTGGTGAGGGCCTCACTTCTGAGAGCATCTGGACGCAGAGTCTGAGAGTGAAACCCTAACCGCTCTCTTGTACTTTGATGATTGATTAATACAAAAAGAAATACCGAAAGGGGCGCCAGTCTTTGGGGCCAATATCTCTAGGCACGGAACTCCGCCGGGCCAGTGCAAATCTATTGTGATCTGTGAATTGTTTTGAAGTGGTTATTTGGTGCTGTCGCGGTTGATTCTTGACTTGGAGTATCCAAGTTTGTTACAGGATAGTCACTTTTTCTTCAAAAAGTGCAGCGTGGATTGTTGTGGGTGAAAGCAACACAGAGCTTGTCGATATGGCAGAGAAGAGAGACCAAGTACCTGAAGAGGGATCTTCCTCACGTGGCACAGAGAAAATTCCTTCAACTCTTCAAGAAGAGGACAGGTTGTTTAGAACTCAACTGCGTTGTTGCATGGACATGTTTCAGCAGTTGGCTAACAACCCAAGGATGCAAGAATTCTTACAGGCTCCGACACAGGGTTTTCAGCCTCCTACACAGGGCATGACTGAGCCGTTGCAGGAAAAGGAGATTTCCAATGCGCAGAGGACTCATGATGCTCGAGGGAAAGCTCATGTGGTTGAGCAACTAGCGGTGTCCAATGATCCAAAGCAACTTGCTTTAGCTGGACAGGAACCGTTTGTGAATGGTCAAGGGAGCAATGAACAGGCTATGCGTCAGACCCTTCCATTACCTAATACAGGTTATTTTGGAGGTGGTTCAGCGTTTCAAGCTATGGCTGGACCTTCCACAAGTTATATGCCAGGAAATGTGTTCGGGACAATGCAAACAGGCATGGGTAACCCTATGTACGCGAACATGGGTGTCCAACCAGGTTTTCAGGGTGCCTATGGCCAGTTTCGAGTGCCTAGAACACAATTTGGTATGGCTGGTTTTTTGCAGCCATACGTACAAAATGCAGATATGACAGGGAAAACAGTTGATGCGAGTGCTGGAATGAACACTCATGGAGCACCACTGTTACAGGCACCTGTTTATGATAATGTGGCTCCTTTGAGTCAGCCTAAGGATTACAAGGAAGGTGGGCAGGGAGTGAAGTTTGAAACTTTCAGAGGAACTGAGGACCAATTAAAGGCCTTGACCTTCATACAGCAGTTCGATGCAACTTATGCTGGAGGCAACTTCACGGAATCTTCAAAGATACGCAAGGCTGCCACTTTCTTGAAAGGGAATGCGCTTCAATGGTGGACCGCATTGTTGAACCAAGGTCAAGCCCCAACAACGTGGATCCAATTCAAACAACTTTTTGCGCCTGCATGGTTGACAAACACTTTTGAAGTGGACGTGATGACGGAATGGCACGAGTTGAATGCTAAACAGTGTGCGAATCTGGAAGAGTACAATAAACGGTTATGGGCCGCACTGTTGCCAGTCACCTCTTACAGGTTTGTACCTTTGTCAGAACAAATTGAGAAGTACTGTTGCGGATTGCCCAAGAAAATCAGGGACTACTGCACAAAGACTACTGTCATGAATATGTTTCAATTGATAGAGAATGCAAGAGTGGCCAGCAATCTGTCGAAGGGAGATTCCGATGGATTTAATAGCCACAAGAAAGGGGCCCAGGGCAAACAGTTTTCAGCCAAGGGCAATGTTGCAGCAAAGCCTTCTGAGTCTCCTACAAAGAAGCCCTCCACTGAAGAAGCTGATACGTCCAAGAATTAGTCTAAATCTTCTTCGGAACGAGGACAAGGACAAAAAAGGCATTTTTCTGGCAAAACTTTCCAAGAAAGGAAAGCTCTTAGGGAGGCCAAGAAATGCTACATTTGTGAACAGGAAGGACACTTTGCAAATGAGTGCCCACAGAAGAAGTCACAGGATAAGGATGACAAGTCATACAATAAAGGGAAGAAGCCAAAGCCGAGTGCAGGACTTGTTCCAGATTTGGTTGGAGATCAGCCAAACACAGATGCCACGGAGCTGTGCAGAGCTTGGGGCAAAGTTAGAGACCAGACAGTGCTGGTTTTCTTTGATCCAGGAGCCCGTGCAAATTTCATATCACCAGAATTGGCATCAAAGTTGGGCATTCGTGCAGAGGAGATGGGTATGACAGGCGAAGCAGGTTTGGCATGCCCAGGACATTCAGAGCCTGTTACTCCCATTCTGGGAAAGCTTCGTCTGCACATTCAGAGCTATGTGGATGCGGAAGAATTTCATATTATGCCGCTTGAGGGCTGTGATGTGTTATTGGGTATCCCATGGTGTTACAGGTTGCATGCTATGGTGGATACTTACAACAAAAAGATTACCCTTGTACATAGAGGAAAGACTCATGTCCTTGATGTAAAGCTTAAAGGCGAGTCTGTTCCAATTGTTTCTGCTTCTGCTATTTCATCTGTAATAAAGAATCATCTTTCTGCGTACTTGATCTTTGCAAAAGAAGTACCTCAAGTTGTATCTAACTTGTCTACCTTAGATAAAGACAGGTCAACTTTTTTGAGTGGTTTCAGTGATTGTTTTTCGGACTCTTTGCCAGGGGAGTTACCTCCTGAGAGACCTGAGGATCATACTATAGATCTTGTAGTCCACCGAATAGACCACCATACAGGGTTAGTGCAGCCCAGCAGAAAGAGATTATGGGTCAGGTCAACGAGCTTTTAGAGAAGGGGCTGATTCAGCCCAGTTCATCCCCTTTTTGTTCGCCTGTACTCTTAGTGCAGAAGAAGGATGGTTCATGGCGCATGTGCATTGACTATCGCGCCTTGAATAAGAATACCATCAAGAACAGGTTCCCCATACCGAGGATAGATGACATTCTTGATCGGCTTGAGGGAGCGTCATTGTTTACAAGAATAGACCTAAAGAGCGGGTATCATCAGATACGCATTAGACCAGAAGATGTCCATAAGACTGCATTCAGAACAACATTTGGTCTCTATGAGTTTCTTGTCATGCCATTTGGTCTCACAAATGCTCCTGCCACATTTAATAGAATGATGGACAGAATTTTTAGACCACATAGAAACTTCGTGGGTAAGCAACCGGGATTGTTGCAGCCATTGCCGATCCCTGATAGGCCATGGGAAAGTATAGCAATGGACGCAAACAGGAAATGATGGGATTTGGACTATCATTTGTAGGTTCAGTAAGCAGGCCCATTTCATTCCTGTTAGGAAGAAGATAAAGCCAGAACACATGGTCAAGATATTCATGAGCAATATCTTTAAATATCATGGGATACCTCAGTCAATTGTCAGTGACAGGGATCCACGTATGACGAGTCTTTTCTGGAAGGCATTGTTTGAGAACATGGGCACTACGCTCAAGTTCTCTTCCTCGTTTCATCCGCAAACTGATGGACAGTCAGAAGAGGCAAATTCTACTGTCTTGGACCTGCTCAAATGTTATGTCTCAGAGCACAAGGCAACTTGGGAACACCATCTCCCATTGGTTGAATATGCTTACAATAACACTGTGCATACGTCAACAGGTAAGGCACCATTTGAGATAGTGGAAGGAGGAAAGAAAGTCCCGCCCATTTTGCAGACTAAGGACAAGATATTTGAGGCAGACAAGTATGTGTAAGATATGGATGAAACATACAGGAAGATAAAGATTGCTCTTGAGAAGACTCAGGCTAAGCAAAAGAAAGCTGCTAATCGTCACCGTCGTGAACTTGTATTTTCACTTGGTGATTGGGTACTTTTGCGCTTTGAAAAGGCCACGTTAAGAAAAAGGAAAGGCAAGGAACGCTTGTTTCCTAAGCTCAGTATGCGATATTATGGTCCTTTTCAGATTTCAGAAAAGATCAGCGATGTAGCTTACAGGTCCAAAAAGGGCGGTAGACTTTACTTTAAACCTTGATTTAGCTTTCACCCATTATTAGTCGTCTATTTTACCTGTACTTTCAAGACACAACAAAGGGGAGAGGGATACAGGCTGCTAGATTGCACCTGTATGAGTAGACAGACACCATATTGGCCCCTAACTTAGGCGCCCCTTTCGGTATTTCTTTATTGTTCAAAAGAGGGAATAAACGCTGTGGTTCCTACAAGCTGCCCCGCACAAACTCGGCTGAATTTCCTCTGTTCCAGCCCGATTTCGGCAGCATAACTGTACTAGAACCCTTCACGGTCAGTATTCCCACGCATTGACTGACTTTCCCGACGCATACGGGCACTTTGCAAAACCTGGCGAGAATCTGCAGCACGCTGAATTCTCTGTTTTCAGCCCTGAAAATGCGCCAGATCACCTGTACAGCGGTCCCCTTGCGTCCCCGAACCTCCTGGGGGTATTAGGGTCCGTTTAGGGCCAAAACCCTAAACCTGCAAAAATACACAGCAGGCTGTAATTCACTGTTTCGGGCTCCGTTCTGCGTGCCGGTCGCATCCCTAGCAAGTCCTCGAGCTCCCGCACCTGTAGGGCTACTTGCCCTTTGAATCGGACGAGATTTCTGGCGTGAAACCTCTCCGAATTCACCTGTACCTGCGGGGGGATTAGCCGCTAGCTAATCCAGTACCTGTGCAAGAGGCTCTTGCCTCGGCAATCGCGCATGAACCCACACAACTGTACATTGGTCAAATGAAGAGCCCACTAGAGGGGCATAACATACTGCCAAAGGGGAGAGAGAGGGCAGTGCGTAGCGTGCAGGGCATCACTCCTGGCACCGCACTGTGCATAAGAGGGAAAGCAAGCACTCCATAGCTCTTAACCTGTGACAGAGACTTGCAAAATGAACCTCCCAGCTATAAATCACGTTTTTGCCTTCTCTATAAGTAGTAAACTGGCCTCAGAGTGCCAAGTGTCACTCATTTGTGCATTTTCCCGCTTTAGACCCTCGGGTCTAAAAATATCTCACCTGCAGCCTCTGTTGACTTGGCCACAGAGTAACAAAATGATCCCCATGTCAAACTGCACGTAATGACGCGAAGACATTTTCAGGTCCCAAAATAGCAGTTCCCTAAATTTTAGGAGATGCTGCCATTGTATCTTTCTAGGTCATCCGACCCTCTTTGTACACTGTGGCCACATCCAAAACTGAAATGTAGCCTCTGTAGCAAAGGATTCCACTTTGGCTAGTCAATGACCCCACTTGGCTAACCATAGTCCTTGTCCAACCTTAGTGCTCTCTTGCCCTCAGGCCTGGACTCCCTCTGGACAGTTCCACACTAGCTATGCAATGCAGGGCAGTTAGATTTCCCGAGGGGTGTTTCCAAAAAGTGAAAGTAAATAGATAATAAGAAAGAAATCAACAAAAAGGATAGATAGTAGTCACACGCTGGTGACAGGTTAAAGCTACCAGAAGGCTGGAAAATACATAATGCTTTTCATGTCAGCCTTCTAAGGCCCTTTGTTGGTGATATGCCAGAGAATATACTTGATGAGGAACAACCCGAAGTGGAAGAATTGGATGAAATCCTTGTTCCTGAACAGATATTGGCACATAAAGAAAGAAAGGTTAGAGGAAAAGTTGCAAGACGCTATTTGGTGAAGTTCAAAAACTATCCATCGTTAGATGCCAAATGGATGGAAGACTCTGAATTGGTTGATTCACCTCATCTATTGCAATTGTATCTTGAAGCCTTTCAGATGGAACCCACAGTGACTTGATGCAGCCTTTTTGGAGCAAGGCAAGAGCATGGTTCATGATGCTCAAGAGAGTAGTTAAGCAATTGTATCTACTCTTTCCATACAGAATTTAGCTAGAGAAGTTTGTGCTCAAGAGTACACTAGAAGACTTCTATGCTTGATATATGTGTCGTAGCCAGGTTGGTGGGATTGTTTAATCGTCCAACGCTACATTTCCGGAAGCATGTATATCTTGGATTCCCATCATAGAATATATGTGATATCAGGAGATATCCGCATGTATTATTGGCATGCAAGTGAGGTCGCTTGCAGTATTTCAAGGGTGGGGTGTGTCACCAGGAGGTGTATTTTTCCTGTTGCCTTCCGTAAATAAGTATTAGATATATTTATTTTATTTTTACTTGTTTGTCTCGGAACCCTTGAAAAGGTGCAAGTTGACATTGCATGGCCAGTGTGAAACGGCTGCAGCCAAATGGGTTTCTCACATCGAGGATCTAGGTCGGTCAGACAGGGACTGCCCGGGCCATTTAGCACTGAATTCTGATGAGTATGGAAGCTCGTGTGCGCCAAACTTGAAATTGGGCCACTCGTCAAGTCACTGCAACTTTATAAGTTGAAAGGGGCCAGTAAATTAACCCACATTGTAGATGTTGGTCAAATGGTAGTCTTCAATGATGGTCAGGAGACCGATAGGGACGCCATGGAAGCATCTCCTAAAATTTAGGGAACTGCTATTTTTGATTGGAAAATGTGTTCGCGTCATTAGCTCTAGAATGACAAGGGGAACATTTTATTGCTCTGCTGCCAAGTCAACTGACGCACCAGTTGAGATATTTTTAGCAGGGAAAGCCCAAACTCGGAAACTGGGCGACGTGTCAGCCTATGAGCGATTCTGCCACTCTGGGAGGCAAAAACGAGCTGCATATCAACAAAGGGGACGCCATTTTCAGCCTTAGGTGGATTGTAGCAGGTACAGAAGCTATGGAATGCTTACCTTGCCCTCTATGCACAGTATGGTGACGGGAGTGATGCCCCGCACGCTACATACTGCTCTCTTTCTCCCCTATGTAAAGTATGTTATGCCCCACTAGTGGGCTTCTCATTTGACCTATGTACAGCTCTGGGGAAATATGCTTTCATGCCGAGGCAAGAGCCTCTTTGCACAGGAACCGGTGTAGCTAGCTGCTGCACCAAAGCAGGTCCACGAGAGGGTGATAACCTCTCGATTGCGCAGTAAATTCAGCACTGTTTGCTTGCTGTTTTTACTCTGTTTTGAGACTGTTTTGTGCCCGGGATGCTTCCAGAATCAAGGGGCACCAAGCCCAAGGTGCAGGGAACAGTGTAGGGACCGTCGTGTGCCCAAATCAGGTCAAAAACAGGACTGAACCAGAAATTACAGCGACCTGGAATTTACTGTTTTGTGCTCCCGACTGAGGGATAACTTCAGTGGGATAGAGTCTTGAGCTTGGAAATTGATTCGGATTAATTTCGGTACCGTTATGTTGTCGAAATTCTGCTGAATCTGGAGCGTACTAGCTGGATACAGGTGTTATCTTCCAAGGACTCTCTTTTTGTAATTCCCTCTCTCTAAATTAAAGAAATACCGAAAGGGGCGCCAGTCTTTGGGGCCTACAGAGTGTCGGTCTCGTGTGCGCAGTGACATTCTAGTCGCTGGACGCAACTGTGTTCTCTTCCCTTCTCAGTGCTCTGTGTAAAGTTAACAGATAATTGAAATAGTACCGCCCTCTACGTTGTATAGGCCGGTTATAATGAGACTGAGAGAAGGAGAGAGAAGAGATACGACACCCGAGAGGTTGTAAAACCCTCCTTCGAAGGCCCCACTCTCGTCGGCGAGAGTGGTCTAACTTTGATTGCACAAAGGTGTACAGTGCAAATGCAATGGGACTATGCCGATGACGACGACGACTTGATGGCTGAAATCTGAGATCTTCCAATCGCTGAATTTCGGGACTGTTTCGGTTGTTTGAAAATGACTGTTTTGGCTGCGTTTTCTTGGCTGAAAAATGAGGTTTCTTATGGTTGAAAACTGATGGTCTTTACGGGCTGAATCTGCTACACTTTAGGTGAATAATGCCGATCTTAATTTGCTGCTGAAATCCAAAAACGCCAGGGGCTGAAATTGGTCCTTCTGTCGCCGGGGTTCTGCAAATGCAAAAACGCTAGGCTGATCTGCTGTGTCGTGATGACGCCGGGGCTGATCTGCTGTGCACAAATCACCAAGGCTGATCTGATGCAAAAACGCTAGGTCTTCTGTGGAGAAAACGCCAGAGTAGTCGCTGGGGTTGGTCTTGCTGAGAAGTTGCCTGTTGAGCAAGGTGCTCCTGCTGCCTCTTCTGCCAGAAAGTGCTAACTTGGGTTTGCTTATATATTCACTTAGCAAAATTGCCCTACCTACTTTTGTAGGAAAGTCACTTAAAAATAATAAGTGAAAATCCCAATAAATAGGAAAATAGGCTAAATGCACTGGAAAATTCCCCTAACTGATGCTAATGGATTCTGATGGGAATTCGGATGATCATGCTGTGTGCAACCGAAGTATATGCATCTATGCTAAGTGACTGGGCATGCACGGTCTACGAATAGACTCACAAAAGTGCCAGATCACTGCTAATCTAGACTTGACTGAACTGACTGAACCCTGCTGTGGTGTAGCTTGTCCACGGACACATAGGGTTGGGATGTGTCACGTTACAAATTGCTATCTCAAATTGCCCATCTGTCTTCGGGTGGAACGAGGACGAGAACCGCAACTGCGTGCCAATGTTCTCTTAGATTGCCCTGCAAAACAACGTAGTAGACTGGGGATCTTTGTCCAAAGCAATGGACTCAGGCATGCCATATATTTGAAAAATCTAAGAAACAAACAGTTTTGCCAAATGATCGGGCTTAACTTTCTTCTTTCCTGGAACGAAGTGGACCTGTTTAGTAAATCTGTCGGTGTCCGTCTAAATGGCATCATGCCCACTTTGAGTCTTGGGGAGATCAAAGAAATCCATCGCAATGCTTTCCCAGGGGCGGGTGGGAATGGGCAAAAGACTGTAGTAATCCTTGTGCCCTATGCCTGTCAAACTTGACCTTGTGACATACTAAACAACTGCAAACAAAGTCGTCCACATCCTTCTTGAGTCTCGGCCAAAAGAAATAACGCTCCACCGCCTTCAAAGTGGTGTCGATGTCGCAATGACCCGTAAATGGTGGACAGTGGCACTTTGTCAAAACCTTTTCCCTCTAAGGCTATGTAACACACAACATTGTTTTCCTCATCAAGTAGCCATCTTGTATGGAATACCCAGGCACCATCTCCCTATTTTGTATCCAAGTAAAAACATCGGTAAAGTACGGATCGGTGGCGTACTGGTCAACCATATCCTCGAAGCTTCTATGATGAATCGCGGAAATAGCCAAGAGGAGGGGCTTCCGAGACAATGCACCTGCCACTAAATTTTTTTTGTCCTTGAACATGGACAATCTAGAAGTGAAGATGTTAGCCTACCGCGTCTGCTTTTCCGAAAGCTGCTTCTGTGACAAGAAGTAGCGTAGACTCTGATGATAAGTAAAGACTGTGAAATCGGCTCCGAGTAAAAAATGTCGCCACTATGTAAGAGCATGGATCACTGCCAATAGCTCTTGCTCATAAATCTGTGCGACCAATTCTGGCCTTGCAAACATTCTACTTTCATAAGCAATCACATGGCCTTCTTGCATCAAGACCGCTCCCAAACTATGACCACAAGCATCACAATAAACTTCGAATGGCTTATGCAAGTTTGGCAAAGCAAACACTGGTCCAGTAGCCAAATTTTCCTTAAGCGTCTGAAAAGCAGTCACCTCTGTCGGTCCCTACGAGACAGGGACTCCTTTTTGAGTCAATAAGTGCAGAGGCGAAGCTATCTATGCAAACATTTGAATGAGCCTCCGGAAGTAAGAACACAAGCCGAAAAAGCTTCTAACTTGATGAACATTCTTCAAGTCAGGCCAATCGCGGAGAGTCTCAATTTTGACCGGGTCCATCTGCACTTCTGATGTAAAACTTTCCGAAAATCCCAAAAGTAGTCTTGAAAGTTGCCTTGTAGACGTTGTTGGGCAAAAGGAGAAGTGGGACATAACTCTATAGCTTTACTGCCCAAGAGCGTTAAAACTTCAACCTCAACACGAAAAAGTATAACAAACCAACTCTTAGTAAACCCCAGCCAAAAGGCCTATGCTCCCTTGGGAATTTACAAGCACATGCCCACCCAAAGGACCATAGCACATAGGAGCAAAACCCTGTCAAAGCACGGATTTATAGCACACGCCCACCAATGCATATGAAGACAAAGGCCTCCCCTTTCACCATTGAGAATCACAAACCCACAACTTCAACATCAATTCCACAATTCATAGATACATGGCCTCCCAATCTGTCTGCACACAATTTGCTACGAGGCTGCCATGGCGATAATTCTGCAGAGAACTAGTCGTAACTTGAAGAGCACAACTCCAATTGGGGCACTTTAAAGCTTTGAGAGAGAGCTTCAAAAATTAATGGCGAGAAACTTGAAGATGACCGAAATTGAATCTACACGCCGCTACACGCAAAATTGACGCGAACAGAGAGCTTTCCCGACACGACTACACGTAGAGCAGGCGAGGCGAGGCAAAAAACTACATCAGAAACCATCAATGAGGCACAACGAGCTAAAACCTACAAATTTCTAGAGTTTGGTTGAACTTCTTTAAATTTTCGCATGAGTTTTAGTTACATACAAGTATCATTTCAAAAAACTCACTTACGGGCACTTATAGTAACTCGACAGCTGGCGCTACACTAGCGACTTGCCTTGCATGACATGTGCTTGCTAAAGAAATCATAAAAGCCCAAAAGAGCATGTCCAAACACTCTAATGAAAGTCTTTCTCAAGCCCATAAGTACATTTTTTAAAACCAAAAACGAGGTTCTCAAAATGCGCGCAACATAGTTTGCCAAACCCCCAGTCTGCTAGAGCATTTATGCTCAACAGTAGCATAAACATGTTGTCCACCCGGATCAAAAGGCGATACAACATAAGCACAAAATGCATGAAAATACACCAACCATATCAATTCTCCAACTTCTATTATCAAAGCATAAACCATATATAGAATCCAAATCCTCGTTAAGCATAAAGTACTCTCAACAGATACCACATAGAGAGACCCTTTTATTACTATAGCAGGCAAGGAAGCCTTTAATATCTCATCCAAAAAGTCTTCAATTTGCAACTCAGTCATTTGCATATCCATCTCATTATCTCCACTCTTCCCTAAACATCCATACCATGCTTGATAGGTAAGACATCTTCTACACATAGCTTCCTATCCTCAGCATAAGGATCAAGCAAGGAAGCATCAACCATCTCATCATTAGGCATCCATATTAAATTTTTATGGCTTTCCACATCCTCAAAAACCTCCAAATTCTCCTCTTGGTCAAGGCATGGCTGTATACATCATCATAGATGCAAGCATGAGAGTGCTCATGGAAAATCTCCTCATTAGCAAGGTCCACAACATGCTCAATAGCATCATCATTTATTGGAAAAGACTCAACAATAACATGCATTTGAGAGAGCACTTCATTCACATCCTTCACTTTTCCATATAAGTATCCTCATTGACTTGTAAATCATTCTCAATGACTCCACATAACGGAGAGGGATACTCAACATCCACTTTCGCATCACATACATGCTCATCTTTCATTATATGCACATTGGACATATCAACAATGGCATCTACAACTTGATTTGCATTATGCTCATTCTTCAAAACTTCACTATTTGCATCCTCTTCCTCCTCATTCACTTTTGCATTGATAGAGACATCATCTTTGGCATGTGAAGCACCATTAAGTGGCATAAACAACAAGGATGGCATGATGTGTACATTCATCTTAGCGTCTTTCTCCTCATTTTATGCTTTCTCCTCTTTCCCAAGAGGACCATCAAGTTACAAATATTACATTAGAGTCTGTCTTTGTATCCACATCAATGCATAGAGAAACCTTTGGCTCCATATCACCATGCAATCCAAGCTCTCTCAATCTCTCTAGCTTCCATTCCTTGTGCTTTGCGATCCTTACTCCATCCTCAAATGTAAGTGGCCTTTTAAGCTCAATCTTCAATCTCAAATCAGCCTTTAAGCTTTGTATAAACATACACTTCTTGAGCATAAGAGGAGGAGCATCGCTGCCCAAAGAAACACACCATCTCCTCCACAAATCATTGAATTGCTTTACAAAGGTATCTACACCCCGATCATCACCCTGTACAAGCCCTTCAATGGAGTGCCATACATCTGTTGGGTCCTCTACCTTCTTGAACTTCTCAAGAAAAACCTTCATGACTTTATGATAAGTCATCACATGGAAAGGTTGAGATGATTTCAACCAAGATTCGTAGTCATTATACCATGTCCTTGCATCCTCTTTCAAGCAAAAGAACAAAATCCTCAGGATAAGCATTGGATCTTCCTTATTGGCAATCAAACACGCAAACTAATGCATCAGCATCCTCACCTACATGACCACAGAAACTTGGAAACTGTCTGTCAATTGAAGGTCACTTGAAGCAACTCCTCGGTGGCGGGCACCAAAACACTGTTGGGCAAAAGAAAAAGTGGGACACCTCTATAGCTTTACAACCCAAGAGCGTTAAAACTTCAACCTCAACACCAAAAAGTATACCAAACCCTAGTAAACCCCAACCAAAAGGCCTATGCTCCCTTGGGAATTTACAAGCACAAGCCCAACCAAAGGACCATAGCACATAGGAGCAAAACCTTGTCAAAGCATAGATTTATAGCACACGTCGACCAATGCATATGAAGACAAGGGCCTCCCCTTTCACCATTGAGAATCACAAACCCACAACTTCAACATCAATTCCACGATTCATAGATATATGGCCTCCCAATGTGTCTGCACACAATTTGCCATTAGGCTGCCATAGCCATGATCCGCAGAGAACTAGTCGTAACTTGAAGAGCACAACTCCAATTGGGGCACTTTAATGCTTGAGAGGAAGCTTGAAAAATTATTGGCGAGAAAGCTGAAGATGACCGAAATTGAATCTGTCACAAATGGGTGATGTGGTAGCAGATACACACACTCCCTGGCAAGCAGTCCCGGAAAATCCAAAGACAGGCTGACGTGGCAGCAGCGGAAAACGCGGAACCTGTGACACGTGGCAGCTGTACGACAGGCCCGTGAAATGTGGCGCAAAAAGCGGGATGCTGTACGGAATTCCTGAAAAAGCAGTTTCTACGCAGGGCTGAAATTGCGTGGCTTATTTTTGGCAGCTTTTGAGTCAAGTGCTTTAATTTTGAAGGCTTTTCATTTACAAGCTTTTGGGGCTGTGCTTTTGGGCATCCCTTGTAACTTAAAAATAAGTGGCCAGGGCCCTCACAACTGAGAGCATCTGGACGCAGAGTCTGAGAGTGAGACCCCTCCCACTCCCTTGAACTTTGAGCACAGATTAATACAAAAAGAAATACCGAAAGGGGCGCCAGTCTTTGGGGACAATATCTCTAGGCACGGAACTCCATCGGGCCATGTCGAATCAATTGTGAACCGTGAATTGTTTTGAAGTGAATCTCTGTTGTGTCGCGGTAGAATCTTGACTTGGAGTGTCCAAGTTTGTTACAGTGGTACCAGAGCGTGGCCGATTTCTCTTCTATCGGGAAATCCGATCCTTTTCTCGCGACACTTATGGATTCAACAGAGATCAGTCGACTTCCTCTGCATTTGGGGATGCGGGAAGAGATCACGAAGAAGATTCTCACGAGGAGTACGGCCCGCCTCGGCCTACTCAGGCGGAGATTGAAGAGATGGAGCGTTGACAATTGGTTGACGATGCGACAAAGATGATGATCAACCTTGCGAAGGATCTGAAATTTGCAAAATTTTTGACTCAGACATCCTTCGACGAAGTGCGTTCTCAGTGGGGCGGAAGGCCACAGAACCGCCCCTCAAACCGGCACTCAAGAAACCTCCTACTCCGAGGATGTTTATAGAGCAAGAATTGGAAGAGGTGGTTGATACACGAATTACCCAGCTTTTTTGACCCAAACAACAAAGCCAAAATCCATGACAAAAAGCAAAAGGAGCATGTGCGATTTGAAGGAGTATCCAATTCTTCTTCTTCTTCTTATGACAATTCTTCTAGCTCTTCTGACTCGAGCGAAGAAGACAGGAAAGGGAAAAAGCGAAGCAAAAAGCGAAGCAAAAAGCAAAGCTTCGGAAAGGGCAAGGAAAAGGCAAAGAAGCCTAAGTTTCGCCCAGTTTCTGACAGTTCTATAGAGGACTCGTCTCAGATAATTCGGACTCCGATGATCACAGATTTTATGCAAAGAAGAAGAATTTCTATAAAGCCAACCATTATGACTTTCTAGAGGATAAAAGAAAGAAAGCTTGAGAATTTAAAGAAGGTGGATAGTCAATTAAATTTGACACTTCTTTTGGATTCCGAGATGCTTCGAGGGCTTTGGCCTTCATACAGCCGTTTGATATAGCTTTCTCTAGAGGGCATTACTCATAGCACTCCAAGATTCGGAGGGCTACCTCTTACTTCAAGGGAAATGCTCGAACATGGTGGTCCGCTCTTCTGTTGAACAAGAAAGCGCCAGTTAAATGGCTGAAATTTAAAAGGCTTTTTATTTCTTCTTGGTTGACTCGGGAGTACGAACGCGACATACAAACTGCTTGGAATCATCTCCGGATGACCAAGAAAGATACTTTGGACGCATATTGCGAGATATTTTGGAGCTCTTTTCTACCCGCTTCTTCATTTAAGAAGATCTCGTTTAAAGAACAGGTTGAGCGGACTTTCTACGGAGATCTGAGATCACTGCTTAGAACAAAAGTCAGATTCTATTCAAGAACTGATGAGTCATGCGAAACGGGGCTTTGCCATACATTCAGGTAGTTTGACTTACCCCACAGATGAGATCATGATGCAAAAAACCGAACAGACTTCTAAAAATGAAAATAGAAAGAAGAAGAGCCCCCAAGATCAGAAAGATAAGGATGCACGACCTAGCTCACTCTTTGAGAGAGGGTCAACTACATCAAAGAGGGGAACTGTTTTGGATGCGGGGAAACTGGGCACATCTCCGCGAAGTGCCCTAAAAAGACACGGAAAGAACAAGATGAAGAACGGTTAGAGAGTTCAAAAGCAGTTGAGGAACGTGGCAGAAAAGGCAGATGAAATCAGAACTTGTACCACATTGCGTGAAGGAAAGTACAAAACTTTGCCGCATTTAGGGCAAAGTGAAAGATTTGGAAGCCCTCATTTTTCTTTGATGGAGGAGCCAAGACCAACTTCTTTTCACTTGAATTGGCGGCTCGATTTGCAATGACAGGGTGTTTAGGGCACGAGGATTTCTACGTAATTCCCTTGGGAGGTTGTGACGTTCTGCTCGAAATCCCTTGGTACCACAAGAACAACGCCGTGGATGACTATCGGGCCGAGAAAGCGAATTTGACAAATGAAGGGCACAGAGATTGTACTTGATGAAATTCAGTTTCTTTACTCGATTTTCTGGAAAGAACTGATTGATGATTGAAGGTCGAATATGTTTTGGCCTTGATAAAGAATGCCAAGATTTTCTCCACACTCATGCCGATTGCTTTTTAAAGGGCCTGCCAGGCGAGTTGCCACCAACTCGTCCTAAGGATCATACCATTGATATGATACCTGGAAGCACACCACCAAACCGGCCATCTTACCGTGTGAGTTGAGCCCAGAGATACACTTTTTTGGGACACATCGTCTCAGCAGCAAGAGTGGAGATGGACCCCACCAAGATAGAGACTATCCGTGATTGGCCCGATTCGAAGAATGTCCATGAAGTTACAAGCTTCTTGGGCTTATGTTCTTACTAGTGGCGGTTCATTAGAAAGTTTGCAGAGGTTGCTTCCCCTTTGCATTTGTTGACACAGAAAGGAGTCCCTTTCTCGTGGGGACCCACACAGGTGACTGCCTTTCAGACATTGAAAGAGAAATTGACTACAGGACCAGTTTTGACTTTGCCAGATTTGCAGAAGTCATTTGAAGTATATTGTGATGCTTGTGGATGTAGTTTGGGTGCGGTCTGCATGCAAGAAGCCCATGTCATTGCCTACGAAAGCCGATTGTTTTCAAGGCCAGAATTGACAGCACAGATATATGAGAAAGAGCTTTTGGCGGTTATCCATGCTCTTACTCAGTGGCGACATTACCTACTCGGAGCCGATTTTACTGTCTTCACAGATCACTAGAGTTTACGCTACTTCTTGTCACAGAAGTAGCTATCGGAAAAGCAGATGCGGTGGGTGAACATCTTGTCATAGTTTCACTTCTAGATTGTCCATGTGCAGGGACAAAAGAATTTGGTTGCAGATGCTTGTCCCGGAAGCCGTTGGTTCTGGCTATTTCCGCGATACATCATAGGAGCTTCAAGGATATGGTCGATCAATATGTTACAGATACAGATTTTCCAAATATTTTCACTCGGATACGGAATGGGGAGAAAATAGCAGGATATTCCATTCGGGATGGCTACTTGATGAAGAAAATGATGTTGTGCGTTACACAGCAGTTCAGGGAAAAAGGTTTTAACCGAATGCCACTGTCCACCATTTACGGGTCACCGCGGCATTGCTACCACCTTGAAAGGTGTGGAGAGATACTTCTTTTGGCCGAGACTCAAGAAGGACATGGACGATTTTGTATGCAGTTGCTTGGTATGCCAGATGGGCAAGTTTGACAGGCATAAAGCACAGGGATTGTTACGGCCTTTACCCATACCCACCTGCCCCTAGGAAAGTATTGCAATGGATTTCATTTTTGATCTCCCGAGAACATAGAGTGGGCATGACGGCATTTGGACTGTCATCAACAGATTTAGCAAGCAAGCTCACTTCGTTCCAGTGAAGAAAACAGTCAAGCCGGATCACTTAGCGAGACTGTTTGTGGCCTAGATTTTTAGATTACATGGCATGCCCAAGACGATTGTCTCCGATAGGGACCCCAGATTCACGAGTTTGTTTTGGAAGGCTATTTGGGAGAAAATTGGCACGCGGTTGCAGTTCTGGTCATCTTTCCATCCGCAGACAGATGAGCAATTTGAGATTGCAAATTCAGTCGTACTGGATTTGTTGAAGTCTTACATTTCGGATCAAAAGACGGGAAAAGTTTTTACCTTTGGTGGAATATGCCTACAATAACACGATCAACTCTTTGATAGGGAAGGTGCCGTTTGAGATTATTGAATTTGCTACGAAGGTCCCACCCTTCCTTAGCACGAAAGATAAGATTTTTCTTTGAAGCAGACTAGTTCACGAGGGACTTGGACTTGGTTCGGAAGGCTTTAGAGTAATCTCAAGAAAGACACAAAAAGGCAGCAGATCGACATCGTCGCGATTTGAAATTAAAGGAGAATGATTGGGTGCTCTTATGTTTTGAGAAGGCACACCTGCGAAAGAAAAAGGGAAAGGAGCGGCTTTTTCCAAAGCTTAGCATGAGATACTATGGACCTTTCCAGATTTCCGAAAAGATAAATGATGTCTCCTTTAGACTGAAGCTGCTTGATACTTGGAGGATTCACAATGCTTTTCATGTGAGTCTCCTGAAGCCTTTTAATGGTGATGTGCCCGATGATGGGGAGCCAGTTGAGCAACCCGAAGTGGAGGAAAACGAGGAGATACTCGTTCCAGATTAGATATTGGCACATAAAGATAGAAAGGTAAAAGGTAAAATGATAAGGCGGTTCTTGGTTAAATTCCAGAAGTATCCTGCATTGGATGCGAAGTGGATGGAGGAGGAGGACCTGGCAGATACTCCTCAGATTGTGAACCTTTACCTTGAAGCATTTGGTTTAGCATAGTCTATTCCAATCGAACCCCGAACTCAGCTTGGGCGGAATTTGGTGCAGCGGGTATGCACAAGAGGGGAGTCGCTCCACTCCTTTGTCAACAGATTTCTCCGATTTTTGATACTAAAGTCACTGATGTCTCTTTTGATTTTCAGGGATACTGTGGGCTTCAGGAACTAGAATTCCCGATAATATGATACTGATTTGTTCTTGACTTGTCTAATTTGCAAATTTCGGGTCCTTCGCAAAATTTAGCATCATCTTTGTTGCATCGTTGATCAATCGTCGACGCTCCATCTCTTCGATCTCCGCCTGAGTAGGCCGAGGCGGGCCGTACTCCTCGTGTGAATCTTCGTCATGATCTCTTTCCGCATCTTCGGATGCAGAGAAAGTCGATTGATCTCTGTCTGAAGCCATACGTGCAGCGTAAAAAGGATCGGATTTCCCGGTAGGAGAGAAATCTGCCGTGCTCTGATACCACTGTAACAGACTTGGACACTCCAAGTCAAGATTCTACCGTGACACGACAGGAATTCACTTCAAGACAGTTCACAATTCACAATTGATTCGACATTGGCCCGGCGGAGTTCCGTGCCTAGAGATATTGGCCCCAAAGA
Organism: Adiantum capillus-veneris; assembly: GCF_014529385.1. NCBI lineage: Eukaryota > Viridiplantae > Streptophyta > Polypodiopsida > Polypodiales > Pteridaceae > Adiantum > Adiantum capillus-veneris. The sequence goes on along the minus strand of NC_140940.1, from coordinate 102,785,206 downwards.
CTGGCGCCCCTTTCGGTATTTCTTTTTGTATTAATCTGTTGCACAAAGTACAATGAGTGGTTGGGACTCACTCTCAGACTTTGCGTCTAGATGCTCCGAGAAGTGAGAGCCCAACAACACTTATAAAGAGATTACAAGGGATGCCAAAAGCAGAGCCCCAAAAGCTGTTCCAAAAGCTGCCCATTAAAAGCAAGCAATTCCTCTCACAAGGCTTAGTGAAATAAAGCAAGGCTTTAAAAATTAAAAGCTCTGTCTCTTGCGTAGATCAAAAGCTGGACGTTTGTACACTGTTTCCGCAAAGCGCGGGGGTTGCTGTACAGCCATGCCACGTCAGCATTCTACGCCACGTCAGCATTCCACCAAAAACTGCCACATCAGCCTTTTCCTGGGATTGTCCATGCCAAGGAGAAGGTGTGTGTGTGTGTGTGTATACTGGGCAGCCACGTCACCAGTTTGTGACAGCTGACGTGGCAGCAACGGAAAACGCGAAACCTGTGACACATGGCAGTTGTACGACAGGCCTGTGCAATGCGGCGCAAAAAGTGGGATGCTGTACGAATTCCTGAAAAATCAATTTCTACGCAGGGCTGAAATTGCGTGGCTGATTTTTGGCAGCTTTTGAGCCAAGTGCTTCAATTTTTAAGGCTTTTCATTCACAAGCTTTTGGGGCTCTGCTTTTGGGCATCCCTTGTAACTTATAAATATGTGGGCAGGGCCCTCACAACTGAGAGCATCTGGACGCAGAGTCTGAGAGTGAGACCCCTCCCACTCCCTTGTACTTTGAGCACAGATTAATACAAAAAGAAATACCGAAAGGGGCGCCATTCTTTGGGGCCAATATCTCTAGGCACGGAACTCCGCCGGGCCATGTCGAATCAATTGTGAATTGTGAACTGTTTTGAAGTGCTATGTCGGGGTAGAATCTTGACTTGGAGTGTCCAAGTTTGTTACAGACTCTACATGCCCCTACATGCAAAATTGACGTAAACAGAGAGCTGTCCCGACACGACTACACGTAGAGCAGGCAAGGCGAGGCAAAAAACTGCATCAGAAACCATCAAGGAGGCACAACGATCTAAAACCTGCAAATTTGTAGAGTTTGGCTGAAGTTTTTAAAGTTTTCGTACGAGTTTTAGTTACATACAAGTCTCATTAAAAAAACTCACTTACGGGCACTTATAGTAACCCGACAGCTGACGCTACACTAGGGACTTGCTTTGCATGTACATCTGCTTGCTAAAGCAATAAAAGAACATGTCCAAACACTCTAATGAAAGTCTATCTCAAGCCCTTAAGTACATATTTTTACCAAAAACGGGGTTCTCAAAATGCGCGCAACGTCGTCTCCAGGAGCAATTTAGATTTGATGATAACCACTCTTCATATCAATTTGGCAAGTAGAATTCTGAAGTCTGTCGAGTATATCATTGATCCTCGTAATATGGAAATCTGTTTTGGTTCATTGTTTCTTTATTTTGGCCTCGACTAACTTTGAAAGCGGTTCGGTGGTGTACTACTAGGAATCAATCATGTGATCTTGAGGACGTGAAGGAGACAACTCGCTTGGTACGCCTTCAGAGAAACAATCAGCCTCTATTGGAGAAAATCTTGTCATTCCTTTTCAAGGTCAAACATATTTGACCTTCAATCATCATTCAGTTCTTTCAAGAAAATCGAGTAAAAAAGAATTGGATTTCATCAAGTACAATCTCTTTGCCCTTCTCATTTGTCAAAGTCGCTTTCTTAGCTTGATAGTCAACCTCGGCGTTGTTCTTGCGGTACGAAGGGATTCCTCGGAGGACATCACACCCTTCCAAAGGCATGATATAAAAGTCCTCGTGCCCTAAACACCCCTGACATTGCAAACGAAGTTTGCCAATGATCGGTGTAATGGCAACATCCCGTCCGGGTGCCGCTAGAACTGCCTCCGCTTGTGGCCTCCGCCTGTCGGGCGTAATTCCAAGTTGAGCCGCCAATGCAAGTGAAAAGAAGGTGGCCTTGGCTCCTCCATCAAAGAAAATGAGGGCTTCCTGATCTTTCACTTTGCGGCAAAGTTTTGTGCTTTCGTTCATCTGATTCGGGTCGGTCCCCAAGCAATGTGGTACTAGTTTTGCTTTCATCTTTCCTTTTCTTCCGCACTCGGCTGCTGCTCTATAACTCTCAAGTTTATCTTCTGGTGGTCCTTTGGTTCATTCTTCTTTTCAAGAGTTCTTGTCCATCTCTTTCTGCGAGTACATGTTCTGCTTTTCTGCACTCGTTTGTCCTTTCGGCTTTCCTCTTAACCTGAGAGGAGCAGCAATGACCACACGCCATCTCAAGTAAACCTTATCAATCGGGTAATTCTTAAGGTGTTTCGCAAGTCTCGGGTCTATGGAGTACTTGATCTATCTTTTCACAGATGTGTCAACCTGCAGTTGACGTTTGTACTCCGCTCTGGCAAAATTTTCCACCAAGAATCTGTCCAAATCTTCATTCTTTTCTTCAGTTCCCGTGCCGGATTTCAATTTTTCTTTTGCCTGCCTCCCCTAAAGGTATTATCTTTGTCAAATTCTCTGAGAGAACCCATGTGTAATCTGGGATTCTTTATGGCTTTATGCCCTCTAAGGTAGAGCGATGAAGACGGCAGCTCGTCGGATGCGCGATGTATGAAGGGTGGGGGTGGCTAATAAGTCCGAGGTCGGGGCACGAAGATTCTTTCACAAAAACCTGCGTGTGCTGCAAAAAGGATCGGATCCTCTATAGGAGAAGAATCTTTTTGTGCTTTGATACCATTGTTACCGGCTTGGACACCCCAAGTGAGAAATCAATATCAACACACGAACAAAAACTTCATAATCTCTGAACTTTAAGTCGACATGGCCCGGCAGAGTTCCGTACCCAAAGGTATTTGGGGCTCTGCTTTTGGCATCCCTTGTAAATTTATAAGAGCCCTTGGGGCCTCACTCTGCAGAGCATCTGGACGTAGAGTGTGAGAGCAGAGGTCCCTTGGGAGTTGTACTTCGCAATGCTAATGATAAAGAAATACCGAAAGGGACGCCCGACTTTGGGGCCAATAATTATGGGCCGTGTCGACTCTCTCTCTTGGGATAGTTTCCTACGACGTTAAAATACTCTTCTTCTCTCTCTCTCTCTATTAAAGTTCAATGATTTTGAAGTTTTTGTTCATGTGTTGCTATTGATTTCACACTTGGGAGTGTCCAAGCCTGTTACACAAGAGAACACGGTAAAAGTCAGTAGCAATTGCATGCATATCCTTCGGCTCTGAAGCAACTGACCTGTCAGGTCTCCTCAACTGGCTGACATTGGTGTGCACATGGCGTGGCCCCACCGTCTTAAAAAACACTCCAGTAACTTTGTCACCCACTTGGGTCCAGTGAGATGCCTGTCGATGGAAGGCAAACTCATGCCGTCGCTCCTCAATGCTAGCCACCTTCTGGCTAGCTTGCTGCATTTGCTCCTCCAACCAAGGACTATGTGGATGCTGGTTCTGTATCCTCCGCAAGGAAGCAATGCCCTGTCGAAGAACTCCTCCTCCTTGGCTGTAGCCAAGCGAGCTGCAGACTCCTGGAGGAAGAAGCAACTGAGCTCAGCCAATCCAGAGGCCACTCTGCTAATAGGAGTGTCTTGCGTGTCCAAGCACTCTATTCAAAGTGCCTCCACTCGCTCTCTAAGCTTTGGATCCAGCAAGATCCTCTCAAGGATGCGTAGCATTGCACCCCCCTCTCTGTTACGATGAGAATCACTGGCGCATGGTTGGAAAAAGTGGTCCCTGCCAGGATGCAAAGAGATCCCCCCATGTCACAGATGTGGTCATTGGCGTAGAAGTGATCTATCCAAGATAGATTCACTCCTCCTACTCTGCGGTCAGAGCGAGAGAAAGACAAGCTGTCTGGGGGCCTCAGTCACAAGACGGGCACCACGTGCCAATAGAAAAGAATAGATTGAACAGACTTCAGGCACCACGTGCCAATAGAAAAGAACAAACTGAACAGACTTTTAGCACTTCAATAGATACAGAACTGAGAGAGAGAGAGACGACACGCGACACGGAGTGGCGGAATTCCACCCCAGAGAGTATTGGCCCCAACCTTGGCGCCCTTTTCGGTATTTCTTTATATTGCATCAACTCAGTACAAGCCGGTACTCCAGACTCTGCACCTTCTCCAGGAAGCATGCCAGAGAATGAGCCCATGTCCTCATATTTAAAGGCCCTAGGCCCCAAAAGCAGTTTATAGTGAAAAGCCTTCAAACTCAAAAGCATCTGGTCCAAAAGCAATACCAAAAAGCTGCTAGCGTAAATCACGGAATTCCGTATAGCAGTTAGCACAAAACGCGGAAATCCGTACAGTCTGCCACGTCATCATGTCAGCGCAATTTTTGGATTTTTTGTACAGCTGCCACGTCATCAACTGCCACGTAATTCTTTCTCTGTGTGTGTGGACCCTACTTTATTTTAATCCTTTATGTCACTTGGGGCCCGATTGGACAGGGTCCCCATAAGTTGGTAGGACTTCTTCTTCTGTTACTTGTTCTTCTTAGGGTTTAGGCCCCTCGGCCAACATCTGCAAGTTGACTCCATTCTTCAGGGCTTTGACACGTCAGCAGTTTGTTACATCTCCCCTTCTTGAAAGAGAGTAATCGTCCGCGATTACAACATATCTGCAAAACAACTCAAGTTAGCTCAAAAATTTCCGAGGGTCATTCCGAGGGACAATCAGTTTGCTCTTTTTGTTAAGGAATTAGCTTCTCCATTCGGCTCTTTTGATCAAGGAGTTAGCTTCTCGTTTCATTCAGATCGGAACTCTTGATATTCCGACGTAGTAAAATTAGCCATCACACCTAGACCGTATGATCTGCCACGGGTGTCTTGATGCACTAAAATTACATACCCAGGCAATCTCATCCAATTAGGAATATTCAGTAGTTGGCACATCACAATGCAACACAAATGCTCACATATGCATGTTACAAGACATAGAAACAAGGTCCAGGCCGGGAGATATTCAACGACTCCCTCATCACTCCTCCCGCATAACCTAAAAAGGTCCGGGCCGGGAGATATAGAGGCCTTTTACAACCAAACGCCCCCTAGACCGCAGCGTGCATCTGTAACAGACTTGGACACTCCAAGTCAAGAATCAATCACAACAGCACCAAATAACCACTTCAAAACAGTTCACAGTTCACAATAGATTTGCACTGGCCCGACGGAGTCCCGTGCCTAGAGATATTGGCCCCAAAGATTGGCGCCCCTTTCGGTATTCTTTTTGTATTAATCAATGTTTAAAGTACAAGAGTGGATCAAGTCTCACTCTCAGACTCTGCGCCCAGATGCTCTGCAGAGTGGGAGCCCAACTCACATATTTAATTTACAAGGGCTGCCAAAAGCAGAGCCCCGAAAAGCTTCAAATCAAAAGCCTAAAAATAAAAGCAAAGGCTCTTTCCTCTCTCAAGCTCTCTTGAGCTTTAGAAAATAAAGCAAAGGTATTCTCTCTCTCTCTCTCTCTCTCTCTCTCTCTATATATATATATATATATATATATATATATATATATATATATATATATATATATATATATCTATCTATCTCCAATTGTGTAGAGAAAAAGCTGCTTTTCCCAGCGCGTGATTTCCGACCATTGCCGTACGGTGCCACGTCATGACAAAACGGTGCTCCGACGTACGACCATAACATTTAATGAGAGATTCATCAATGGGAGGGTCCTGAGAAACTTGGGGCACACTCGTGTTATCATTCATTGCATTGACAGTGGAAGTGGGTGCTGTGGGTTCTTTAGATTCATTCGATTCAAGCTTAGGATATGTTCTTTTTATGTGACCCTTAATGTGACAATGAAAACAACGACCTTCCTTAGAATAAGTGCTTTGTTCTTCCGAAGTGATGTATCCTCCTACAATTCCTTGTGGTACCTTTTTATCTAGAGTAAGCTTATGTTTAGCAATTGTGTTAGCCTTACCCTTAGATTCATTCGAAGAATTCTTTGTTGAAATACTGTTGGACGATTGGTTAGAAGAGTTATCATTCTTACCATTCTTACCGTTCTGAGGGTTCTGAGAAGTCTGCGAGGTACTTGTGGAAGTCTTGTTCTCCTTAGGCTTTCCCTTGTTGTGCTTCATCTCTTGGGCAAGAGCGATTGCTACCGCCTTGTTGAGATCCGCGGGGTCAAAGACTTCAACATCAAACTTGATGTATTCGTCCAACCCAAAGAGAAAAGCCTCTTTGCGCTCATTATCCGATTTTTTCGTAATTGAGTGCCTAGCTGCAAAACACGATTAGAAAAAGACATGACTAGAATACCATTTTGCTTGAGAGAGCGCCAATTGTCCTTCAATCGTGCAAGGTACTGAGGTGGCATAAACCGCGTCTTGAGCTTGTCTTGGAAATCAGCCCAATCAAAGGAAAGGGGCGTGAATCCGTCGGCTGCCTCTAGGTGCGCGGCTAGCTGTGCCTCTTGCCATGCGTGGTACCAATTGATGGCATCACCGGCAAGGTACATAGCTGCTGTCAAAACTTTGCTATTTCCTGTCTCCTTAGTTGTCGCAAAATAAGCATTAAATTGATGCAACCAAGAATGAATAACTGTAGCATCCATCTTACCGTCATACTTACTGAAAGTCAACTTCTGTGTGACTGGATGGTTGGAATCCGCATCGTGGCTTGCGTCACTTGATGAACTCCCACGATCTTTGGGTGGTTCGATCTTCGAGGCTAGCACGTGGGAAATAAATTCTTGAGTGCGTAGCTCCCTTTGAGTTTCACGCTCAGCGTCTCTTTTTGCTTTTCGTTCATTTCATTCATCGCGCTCGCGTTCGAAAGCAAGGCGATTGGCTTCTTGTTGTGCCAACGCAACTCGATTCGCTTCTAAAGTAAGGCGAGTCGCTTCTTGTTGTTGTAGTGCGTTTCTTTCATTTCGTTCCATCGTAAGGCGAGTCGTTTCTTGTTGTGCCAGCATCATGTCCATCATTGACTTGACCATCATCTCCATAGGAGTTAGAACAACTCGTGGTGTGAATGGCGAAGGGGGAGGGTTGGAAAAATCTCCTGGTAGGGAGAATCCTTCGTCGCCTCTCTCATGCTCATCACCTGTATGCGAAGTATCCATTCCGCTTCGGGTGACGACCATGCACTAGGATCTTTGGTTCTTAAGTTCACGAGGAACTTGGGTTCTTGAGCGTCTTGGTTCTTGGGTTCTTGAGGTGTTCTTTCGCTTGCAAATCGCGTTGGAGAAGGATCTTCTCTTCACCCGAGTTCTACTCCTTTCCGCGGACGCACCCCTTGGCGGCCTTGCGCTCACACCAAGGTTGCTTTTTCCCACCTCACGTCGATTGGCCGGCCGCTAAGTGCACGGTCCGCTCTCAATGAGTGAAAAGAGACACAAGGGGAGGCTGGACAAGCCCTTCTTTCTTGGGATTCCTGTCACTCTTCAACAAAACACGATTAGGAATCGACACGCCCAAGTAAACTTGGGTTCGTACGACCGCAACAGGCAAAAAAAAATTCTTGTGGTTTTTGTGGTTCTTTCCTTGAGTAATGCAGAACACTTCCAAAGCTCTGATACCAATGTAAGGTGCAACGGAATGAATGTTGTATTTTCTCAAGATTAGTGATCTTTATTTGCTCAAGGTTCCTTTTAGTTCTTAGGGAAGGAGAGAGCCTTCCGACTTATGGAGAGTGCTATGATCACGAACAAAGTGAGTGGATATTGTGCGTGCAAGTGAATGAGACTAAGAGAAGGAGAGAAAAGAGATACGACACCCGAGAGGTTGTAAAACCCTCCTCCGAAGACCCCACTCTCGTCGGCGAGAGTGGTCTAACTTTGATTGCACAAAGGTATACAATGATGATGCATGGACTGATGCAAATGGGGGCTATGTCGATGACGACGATGATGACTGACTTTAGGGCTGAATTTGGTTCTATTCTATCTGCTGTCCACAAGGGGGGAATTGCTAAGGTTCTGGGTGATCTTGGGCTGTTTTCGTATGGCTGAAAATCCCTGTTTTACTGTTGTTTCGATGGCTGAAATTCTCTGATTGGCTTCTACTGATGACAAAACGCTGAGGTTCTGGCAATGGTCATGCTGCGTTTTTAGGTCACTGTCATAGGCTGAAAACGCTGGTCTTGCAGGTATTTTCCATGCTGAAAAACGCTGGAAATGACAGGTTTCCAATGCTGAAAAAACGCTGGAAAGGCTGGTTGGCTAGCGTTAGTAAATTTGCTGACATGGCTGCCTGTGGTGGTAGGGGAAAAACGCTAGGGAAGGGGACTTGATGGCGATGGCTGCTGTGAAGAAAACGCCAAGGGGAGAGGAGGCTCGATGGCGATGTGGATGTGGCCTCACCAAGATGGCTTGGGGAGGGTCTTGCTGAGAGAGGGAGGGAACACCTGTTGCTTGGTAGCCTGTTGTGCTCCTTGCTCATCTGCCCTATTGTGCTAACTTGGGTTTGCTTATATATTAACTTACCCAATTTGCCCTACTGAGTTCCCAACAAAAGTCACTTAATAAATAAGTGAAATATGTTAAAAATAGGATAAAGTCACTTAAAAAATCCCCAAACTGACTCTGTTGGAATCTGATGGAAATGCTTATGCTTATGCAGTGTGCAACCAGAGGATATGCATCTACACTGAGTGACTAGGCATGCACGGTCTACGAATAGACTCACAAAAGTGCCAGATCACTTCTAATCTAAAGTGACTGGACTGACGGGAACCCTGCTATGGTGTAGCTTGTCCACGGACACATACGGTTGGGATGTGTCATGTGACACGTAAGAGCACCCAATCATCCTCCTTCAATTTCAAATCGCGACGATGGCGATCCGCTGCCTTAATCTGTCGTTCTTGAGACTTGTGCAAAGTCTCGCGAACCTTGGCAAAAGCCGTATCTAAGTCTCGCGTATATTCATCCGCTTCAAAAATCTTATCTTCGTGCTTAGGAAGGGTGGAACCTTCGCAGCACCTTCAACAATCTCAAATGGCGCCTTCCCTGTCGGAGAGTGTATCATGTTATTGTAGGAATTCAACCAAAGGTAGATACTTTTCCCATTGAGTCTTTTGATCCGAGATATAAGACTTTAATAAATCTAGAACCACTGAATTGGCAATCTCAGATTGCACGTCAGTCTACGGGTGGAACGATGACGAGAACTGCAACCGCCTGCCGATGTTCTCCCAAATTGCCTTCCAAAACAAACTCGTAAATCTGGGGTCCCTGTCGGAGACAATCGTCTCAGGCATGCCATGTAATCTGAAAATCTGGGCCACAAACAGTCTCGCTAAGTGATCCGGCTTAACTGTTTTCTTCACTGGAATGAAATGAGCCTGTTTGCTAAATCTGTCAATAACAATCCAGATACCATCGTGACCACTCTGTGTTCTCGGGAGATCAAAAATGAAATCCATTGCAATACTTTTCCAGGGGCGGGTGGGTATGGGCAAAGGCTGTAACAATCCCTGTGCTTTATGCCTATCAAACTTGACCTTCTGGCATACTAAGCAAGTGCGCACAAACTCTTCCAGATCCTTTTTGAGTTTCAGCCAAAAGAAGTATCTCTCTACCCCTTTCATGGTGGTAGCAATGCCGCGGTGACCCGTAAAAGGTGGACAGTTGCATTAGTCATAACCGTTTTCCCTCAACGGCTGTGTAACGCATAACATGGTTTTTCTCATCAAGTAGCCATCCTGAATGGAATATCCCGCTACTGTCTCCCCATCCTGTATTCGTGTGAAAACGTCTGCAAAATCTGTATCTGTGGCATACTGGTCGACCATATCCTCGAAGCTCCTATGATGTAGCATGGAAATAGCGAGAACCAACGGCTTCCGAGACAAAGCATCTGCCACCACATTCTTATGTCCCTGCACATGGACAATCTGGAAGTGAAACTGTGACAAGATGTTCGTCCACCGCATCTGTTTCTCCGAAAGCTGCTTCTGTGACAAGAAGTAGCGCAAACTCTGATGGTCTGTAAAGACAGTAAAATCCGCTCCGTTAGGTAATGCCGCCTCTGAGTAAGACCATGGATAACCGCCAAAAGCTCTTTCTCATAAATCTGTGCTGTCATCTCCGGCCTTGAGAACAATCGGCTCTCGTAAGCAATGACATGGCCTTCTTGCATTAAGACCGCACCCAGACTACGACCACAAGCATCACAATATACTTCAAATGACTGGTCGCGTAGTCAATTTTGCTTTCAGTGTCTGAAAGGCAGTCACCTTTGTGGGTCCCCACGAGAAAGGGACTCCTTTCTGTGTCAAGATATGCAAAGGGGAAGCAACCTCTGCAAACTTTCGAATGAACCGCCTGTAGTACGTACACAGTCCCAAGAAGCTTCTAACTTCATGGACATTCTTCAAATCGGGCCAATCACGGATAGTCGCTATCTTGGCAGGATCCATTTGCACTCCTACTGCTGAGACAATGTATCGCAAAAAAAGTTTATCTCTGGTAGGAAAAATTCACTTTTCTTTGCATTAATCACTAACTTGTGATCTCGTAATGCCTAAAAGACCTGAAGCAGATGATCTCTGTGTTCTGCCTCATTCTTGGAGAAAACAATGATATCATCAAAGAAAGTGCCAACAAATAGCCTGTACTCTCGAAAAATCTTGTCCATCATCCGGTTAAATGTCGAAGGAGCATTGGCTAAGCCAAAAGGTATCACCAAAAACTCAAATAACCCAAAAGTTGTCCAAAAAGTTGTCTTGTAGACGTCTCCCGACGCGATTCTGATCTGACGATATCCACTCTTCAAATCAATCCTGCTAAAGCACGAGGATCCTTGTATTCTGTCGAGTATATCATCGATCCTAGGAATTGGAAATCTGTTCTTGATGGCGATTTTGTTGAGAGCTCTATAATCGATGCACATTCTCCAAGATCCATCTTTCTTCAAAACAAAAAACACTTGAGAGCAATACGGTGAAGTACTAGGCTGAACAAGACCCTTTTCCAAGAGGTCTTTCACTTGGTTCATAATCTCTTCATTCTGTGCTCGGCTCACACGGTAAGGTGGCCGGTTCGGTGGTGTGCTTCCAGGTATCAGATCAATGGTATGATCCTCAGGCTCTCTAAAAAGCAATCGGCATGAGTGTGGAGAAAAATCTTGGCGTTCTTCTGTTCAGGTCAAAACATATTCGACTTTATCCATCGTTCAGTTCTCTCCCAAAAGAATGAGTAAAGAAAGAAACTGAAGTTCATTAAGTACAATCTTTGAGCCCTTCATTTGTCAAAGTCGCTTTCTCGGCCAGGTAGTCAACCACGGCGTAGTTCTTGTGGAACCAAGGGATTTCGAGTAGAACGTCACTCGCGTGCCCTGAACACCCCTGTCATTGCAAACGAAGTTTGCCAATGCTCGGTGTAATGGCAACATCCCGTCCGGGTGCCAGTCGAACTACCTCCGCCTGTGGTCTCAGCGTGTCGGGCGTAGTTCCAAATCGAGCCGCCAATTCCAAGTAAAAAGAAGTTGGCCTTGGCTCCTTCAAAAGAGGTTCCCGATCCTTCACTTTGCCCCAAAAAGCGGCAAAGTTTGTACTTTCATTCATTTGATTCGGTGCAGGTCCCACGCCATGTGGTACCAGTTCTGCTTTTCATCTGCCTTTTTTGCCACGTCTCTCAACTGCTTTAGAACTTTTTGGCCTTTCTTCATCTTGTTCATTTGGTGCCTTGTTAGGGCACTTCGCGGAGATATATCCATGTTCCCCGCATCCAAAGCACTTCCCCTCCCTGATGAAGCGAGCTCTCTCCTCAGGAGTAAGCTTGGGTCGTGCATCCTTCTTTTCTAGGTTGCTCTTTCTCTTTCTACTTTCATTCGCTGAAGTCTGTTCGGCTCATTGTGTCATGACCTCATCGGTGGGGTAGGTCAGATTGCCAAAGTGAATGGCAAAACCCCGCTTCGCATGACTCATCAACTCCTGAATAGAAGCTGACTTCTGTTCCAAGCAGTGATCATTTAACCGGATGATGGACAAGATTTTTCGAGAGTACAGGCTAATTGTTGGCACTTTCTTTGATGATATCATTGTTATCTCCAAGAATGAGGCAGAACACAGAGATCATCTGCTTCAGAGATACACTTTTTGGGACACTTTGTCTCAGCAGCAGGAGTGCAAAATGGATTCGGCCAAGATAGAGACTATACGTGATTGGCCCGATTTGAAGAATGTCCATGAAGTTGGAAGCTTCTTGGGACTGTGTTCGTACTACAAGCGGTTCATACGAAAATGCAGAGGTTGCTTCCCCTTTGCATATCTTGATACAGAAAGGAATCCCTTTCTCGTGGGGATCCACAAAGGTGACTACCTTTCAGATATCGAACAAGAAATTGACTACAGGACCAAATTTGACTTTGCCGGACTTGCAGAAGTCATTTGAAGTATATTGTGATGCTTGTGGTCGTAGTCTGGGTGCGGTCTTGATGCAAGAAGGCCATGTCATTGCTTACGAGAGCTGATTGTTCTCTAGGCCGGAGATGACAGCGCAGATATATGAGAAAGAGCTTTTGGCGGTTATCCATGCTCTTACTCAGTGGCGGCATTACCTACTCGGAGCGGATTTTACTGTCTTTACAGACCATCAGAGTTTGCGCTACTACTTATCACAGAAGCAGCTTTCGGAAAAGCAGATGCGGTGGGCGAACATCTTGTCACAGTTTCACTTCCAGATTGTCCATGTGCAGGGACAGAAGAATGTGGTGCAGATGCTTTGTCTCGGAGCCGTTGGTTCTGGCTATTTCCGCGATACATCATAGGAGCTTCGAGGATATGGTCGATCAGTATGCCATAGATACAGATTTTGCAGATATTTTCACACGGATACGGGATGGGGAGACAGTAGCAAGATACTCCCTTCGGAAAGGCTACTTGATGAGAAAAACCATGTTGTGCGTTACACAACCATTGAGGGAAAAGGTTATGACTGAATGCCACTGTCCACCTTTTATGGGTCACCGCGGCATTGCTACCACCATGAAAGGGGTAGAGAGATACTTCTTTTAGCCGAGACTCAAAAAGGATGTGGAAGAGTTTGCGCGCAGTATGCCAAAAGGTCAAGTTTGACAGGCATAAGGCACAGGGATTGTGACAACCTTTACCCATACCCACCCACCCCTGGGAAAGTATTAAAATGGATTTCATTTTTGATCTCCCGAGAACACAGAATGATCACGGTGATTTTTCGATTACATGGCACATCTAAGACGATTGTCTCAGACAGAGACCCCAGATTTATGAGTTTGTTTTGGAAGGCAATTTGGGAGAACATTGGCACGCGGTTGCAGTTCTCGTCATCGTTCCACTTGCAGACTGACGGGCAATCTGAGATTGCCAATTCAGTGGTTTTAGATTTATTGAAGTCTTGTATCTCGGATCAGAAGACTCAATGGGAAAAGAACTTACCTTTAATGGAATTTGCCTATAATAACACGATACACTCTTCGACGGGGAAGACGCCATTTGAGATTGTTGAAAGTGCTGTGAAGGTTCTATCCTTCCTGACCACGAAAGATTAGATATTTGAAGCGGATGAATATTCGCGAGATTTGGATAGGGCTTTTGCCAAGGTCCGCGAGACTTTGCAAGAGTCTCAAGAACGACAGAAAAAGGCAGCGGATCGCCATCGTCACGACTTGAAATTGAAGGAGGATGATTGTATGCTCTACGTTTTGATAAGGCACACCTAAGAAAGAAAAAAGGGAAAGGAGAGGCTTTTTCCAAAGCTTAGTATGTGATACTACGGACCTTTCCAAATCACTGAAAAGATAAATTATGTCTCCTTCCGATTGAAACTGCCAAATACTTGGAGGATTCACAATGCATTGCATGTGAGTCTCTTGAAACCTGTTAAGGGTGATGTGTCTGATGATAGGGAGCCTGATGAGCAACCCGAAGTGGAAGAAAACAAGGAGACCCTTGTTCCTGAACAAATTTTGGCACATAAGGATACGAAGAAAGGTAAAGTCCGAAGGCGGTTCTTGGTTAAATTCAAGAACTATCCTACATTTGATGCGAAGTGAATAGAGGAGGAGGACCTAGCAGATACTCCTCAGATTGTGAAACTTTACCTCGATGCTTTTGGTTTAGCATAGTCTATTCCAAACGGAACCCAGAATTCAGCTTGGCCGGAGATCTGGTGCAATGGGATGCACAAGAGGGGAGTCGCTCCGCTCCTTTATCAATAGATGCCTTGATTTTGATACTAAAGTCACTGATGTCTCTTTGAGCTTCAGGGATACTGAGAGCTGACAGTATTCTGCTGGATGACTTTATGAAATGGAATTCCTGATAAGGATACTAATTTGTTCTTTACTTCTTGTGAGTGCAGGAACTGATAGACGAAATGACTGCAGCATTTTGGTCTGATTGATCTCGAATAGACATGGTTGCAATAGGGGTTAGTCAATCGGACATCGATGAGGTCCCGATTGGACCTAGATGTGATTGCTAGCTACATTGCCGATAAATCATGGTCTAAGATCCGAATGAATGTTGAATGTCATGTGATGTCCTGTGATGTCTGGTGATGTCGTGTGATGTGACTGTCGATTGGTACATGTGCTAGATGTGTGTTCCTAGTACGTAGGTACTAACAGTCAGTGTTTGCTAAGACAGTTTATGGCTTTTGTCGGTTTTGCAGGCATAATTGCGGTCGATTACAATGCTTTCAAGAGGGGGGTATGTCACAAAGTGATGACGTGGCTACTGATAGCAAAAACCCTAATTTTTGCCAAAAACCCTAAAATTCTTGCAAACCCTAATTTTTGCCAAAACCCTAATCCTAACTGCTGGCTGGAAACCCTAAAAGCAAGCGGCCATGCCACGTGTCAGCAATGTACAGATATTTCTGGAAATCACGGAGGTGAAAAAAAAAAAAAAAAATTTGAGCGACGCTTTTGCAGATTTTTGGCTACGCAAATGGCCAAGGAGAAAGTTGAGTTGCTTTATTTTACTCTCATGGAGAGAGAGAGAGAGAGAGAGAGAGAGAGAGAGAGAGAGAGAGAAACTGCTTTTGATTTTAAGCTTTTGGGGCTCTGCTTTGGGCATCCCTTGTAACCTTTTTATTAGTGGTTTAGGGCTCATTTCTCAGAGCATCTGGACGCAAAGTCTGAGAGTGAAACCCTAACCGCTCTCTTGTACTTTGATGATTGATTAAAACATAAAGAAATACCGGAAGGGGCACCAGTCTTTGGGGCCAATATCTCTAGGCACGGAACTCCGCCGGGCCAGTGCAAATCTATTGTGATTTGTGAATTGTTTTGAAGTGGTTATTTGGTGCTGTCGCGATTGATTCTTGACTTGGAGTATCCAAGTCTATTACAGGACCAATTTTTTACTTTGCCGGATTTGCAGAAGTCGTTTAAAGTATATTGTGATACTTGTGGTCGTAGTGTAGATGCGGTCTTAATCCAAGAAGGCCAATGTCATTGCCTATGAGAGCTGATTGTTTTCAAGGCCGGAAT
The DNA here is from genome assembly GCF_014529385.1 of Adiantum capillus-veneris. NCBI lineage: Eukaryota > Viridiplantae > Streptophyta > Polypodiopsida > Polypodiales > Pteridaceae > Adiantum > Adiantum capillus-veneris. Next base: position 102,769,726 of record NC_140940.1, on the reverse strand, counting down.
TGACAGTGCAAATATGTCATAAAGAGCTTTTGGCGGCTATCCATGCTCTTATTCAATGGCAACATTACCTACTCGGAGCCGATTTTACGGTTTTCACAAATGATGGGAGTTTACGCGATTTCTTGTCACAGAAGCAGCTATCGGAAAAGCAGATACGGTGGGCAAACATCTTGTCCATGTGCAGGGACAAAAGAAATTGATGGCAAATACTTTGTCCCGTTGGTTCTGGCTATTTCCGCGATACATCATAAAAACTTCGAGGATATGGTCGGTCAGTACGCCACAGATACAGATTTTGCAGATGTATTCAGTTGAATACAAAAAGGGGAGATAGTAGCGGACTATTCCATTCGGGATGGCTACTTGATGAAGAAAAGCATGTCGTGCGTTACACAGCCGTTGAGGGAAAAAATTTTAACCGAATGCCACTGTCCACTGTTTACGGGTCACCGCGGCATTGCTACCACCTTGAAAGAGATGTGAGGATTCTAGGTACTAATCCTTTATAAAGTACTTAAACTCATGATTAAGACTTAAGAAATTGAACTGAACTCAAAGAAAGACTCCGAAGACTGTGTTTGATTGATTGAATGTGTGATACAAGGGCTCCTTATATAGAAGACGAAGAGACATAAATCAAAAGACACGTCCCATGGTGAAGAGACGCGACTTTAGTCGTAAAGGCACATCCTTTCGACGAAGAGCTGCAACCATTGAACGAAGAGTCGCTCCCGTAGAGCGAAGGGGTGTGACCAATCGTCGAAGGAGTGGGTTTTGGCGAAGAGGCACGTCTCTTGGGCAAAGGGGTGTGACCATCCAAGCGCAGGGGTCCTCTTTGGCATGGCACTTCGCGTATCTGCAACTAGGAGTAGATGTAATGTTGTTAACATAGTCACAATCGTGACATTCCCTCCCATTTAAAATGAGAGCCCGTGTCAAAGAAATGACTTTTGATGTTGAGAGAACTTTGGAAAAGCATTGAATCTCTGAAAATCTTCAATCTTTGAGTTATCGGAAACCTTTGTCTTGAACCTTTGCTTCTTGTGAAACCTTTTTGCTTTGACTGCTAAATCCCATGTCATTGCATTATTCAAAGACTTTTTAGAGGAATCTGGCATAATCAGGTTAACTGCAACCAGAGGTTGATCTTCAAAATTCTTCATGCGATGTAAGATTTCTGGTTCAAAATCTTCCAATAACTGCGAAATATTTGGAAAAGAGGAAATCTTCTCAAGGTACTCTTCAAATGGGGTAACTTCAACTTTAGTAATCACTGGAGAGGATTTTGGCTTGAGATTGTAATCATCTTCCAAGAATGAATCCCAAAATTCTTCAAAGGAACTGTCACTTCATAACTTGCAATTGGCATATCATCATCCAGTAAAGAATCAAAGAAAGCATAGTCGTCTTCAGACTCGAAATTTGCAACTATCTCCTTATCCTTGTCTTCATCAACTGATTCAGGAGGAGTTGATGAATTCAACAATTCATCAATAATAATATCTGCATCTGCATCGAAAATCATATTCTCTTCATAATCCACTGTATCATGTCGCTTGACTAGTACACGTGAGGCTTGAATCACTCTTTCTGCATGAGAAAGCCCGTGTAAAGTCAATTCATGTCCATCTTTGAACAAATTGATAGTATGTCCTCAAAAGCTAATTGCTGGATCATATTGGAATAACCAATGCTGAACAAGAATCATGTCGTAATAAGATAAAGGCATGAATTCAAAATCCAGTTGATCTGCATAAGTTTGAATCTCGAACTGCAACTGTCGAACTGTCTGATCACAAGTCAAAATTGATCCATCTGCTAATTCCACATCATATAAGTGAGATGTCTTCTGAGTTGGTAAGCCAATCTATTGAACTATCTGAGTGCTGACGAAATTATTCGAGCATGCACTGTCCACCAAAATATTGATAGAGCGACCATTGAGTGTTCCAAGAAGGCTCAAAACTTGCTTTAGAGAGGCTCCAAAACTGAAGAATTGTACTGAGCATGCTTCATAAGAATAGTCGTATCCTCCGAGACACAAACCGTACTGACCACAGATTTTCCTTTATCCTTATCAGAATCTGGTTGTTCAAAATTCGATGATGTTTCCGCGTTGGAATTTCTTTTCGAATTAGACGGATTTGGTTTCTTTGGACATTGATACCATCTATGGTCACCACCGCAAATTGTACATAATCCTTCCTTCTTTGAAGTCGAAGATCCATGTGACGAAGAGCCTTGCTAAGTATTGGAATGCCGATCTTGAGAAAAATCACGTCCTTTACCACGATCAAGTGGAGGAACATGTGAAGAAGATCCGCTTTCAAATTGTCGATCTTGAGAATAGAACCTTGAAGTTGAATAAGGTTGCGTTGCTTGCTGTCTGAACTGAGACTGATGTTGTTGACTTTGGCTATAGCTGTCTCTGCGATCGCGCTGTGAAAAGCGAGCGTTGTTTGAAGATCTGTCACCAGGGAGAAAATTCCGTGTAGGACGTCGATTATCGCCAAGACGCTCCACATAGGCAATTGCAGCATCCAAGGTGGTAGGGTTGTATTTGTGCACATCGTCCTTCATGTTGGGTTCGAGTCCGTCGATAAAGCTGTGAAGTTTATCAGAGGGACTAAGAGTCTCTATCTCCAGAGTTAGCCTTTGGAACTCTGTGATGTACGCGACCAAGGAACTTGTCTGGCTCAGGCGGCGAAGGGAGGACCAGGCATGAAAATCCGCATTGGCCGGTTTGAACGCCTTGCGAATAGCACGCCGGAATTTATCCCAAGAAGGTGTGTGTTTACCATCAACAACCCGCCGTTGCTACCAAAGAAATGCTGTGTCCTTGAGCAGAGAACTAGCAAGTGCAACTTTTTTACTCTCGACCAAGTCTGTGTTCGATAAGTAAACCTCCATTTTTAATAGCCATTGGTCCAGCACGCGCTTGTCGCAGCGACCAGTGTATGGTTCCGGCAGTTTAACATCAAGGTTCTTCTTCTGTGCAGCATTAAAAATTTTATGAAGTAATTGAAGTTCGTGATTGTCTACCTCTTCAGTTGGGTCTGGTTCGTTTGGTTTGTCCACTAAAGCTTCGGAAGAAGGTGTTGAAGATGCTGCAGTAGTAGTCCGAGAAACAACAGGACGACTTCGAGAATTGTTTTGCGTTTGCATCTCATCCAAGCGAGTGTGAAGTGATGCGAGACTTATGGAAAGTGTGACCGTCTGCTCCTTGATAAGAGTAAGGGCATCGTCAAATTGACCACCTCCATCCTGAGAATTTGGCATGGTTACTCCTCAAAAGGAACTCAAATAGGTGCAAGTTCTGGGTCGGGAACAGGTTCGGGGACGGGTGCTCCGTGAGCGGAAAAATGCCTCTAGAATAAGTTCGCGCTATGGAGTCGGGGAATTGGGAATAATTATCACTTCTGGCTCTGAGCGGAGAAATTCACCCGTAAAATTTCATCGAGGAATTTCGTGTATTGGTCCTCGTCTACCATGTGTGTGAAATGTCTTGCGTAGAGAAGGTGCGCACAGAGTGAGCAAGGGAGAGGCAACGTACGTTTGTCTTTTTTTTTTTTTAATGTAAGCTCATGGGAGGTTTTTTTATAAAAAAAAATATGTGAATTCATGTTGGCTTTTTTTTAAAATTGGGTGTTTTCACATGAGGCTTGGCCGGCCACTCAAGCTCTTTAAAATTAAAGGCCACTTGGTGTATTAAAAATCAACGCAAAAGAAATGCCCAACAGCGTGATTCATGAGTCAGCGCAAGAAAAAAAAAAACAACATTAGCGAATGGCTGCCTGTGACGTTTCCGTCCAGCGCTTGGTGAAGGAGGGGTGACGCTTGGGAAAGGGTGCGGCAACCGCGCGATGCAGTCCAGCGAATTGCGCATAGGGGCATAGCTCTCCACGAAGAGGTGCGATCACTGGCTTGAGGGGTGGTGGCTTTTCATACGAAGGGTTCTGCCAACGATTGGGTGCAATTCCAGCATTCAATGTTTTCATAATTCATCCCACAAAGGGGTGCGCAGAGGGGCACGTCTCCTTGGGGAAAAGGTGCGAGCATATGCGAAGGTGCGACTGCCTGTCGGGTCCGTGCCCGTTCACATGATGGGGTGGGAGCACACGGGTGCACAAGAGTGCAATCTGATGAAGGGATACGCAGGTTCTCCGGGTACGCCGCACATATACACTTCTCTCTTCTGTCTTTACTTATAGAATTGGAACAGAAAAAATTTCAAGTTACCTCATGCTCGTATGCACATGTGTACCACCTTTCTTCTGCTTCCATGCAACTCTGGGAAAAAGGGGGGGGGGGGGGGGGGGGGGGGGGGGGGGGGGGGGGGAGGGTAGCGGCGAGGGTGAGAGGCTCACAACCTTCGGGTTCCGGGAGAAAAAATTTGCTCTGATACCACTGTGAGGATTCTAGGTACTAATCCTTTATTGAGTACTTAAACTCATGATTAAGACTTAAGAAACTGAACTGAACTCAAAGAAAGACTCAGAAGACTCTATGTTTGATTGATTGAATGTGTGATACAAGGGCTCCTTATATAGGAGACGAAGAGACATAAATGTAAAGACACGTCTCATGGTCAAGAGACGCGACTTTAGTCGTAAAGACATCCTTTCGACGAAGAGCTACAACCATTGGACGAAGAGTCGCTCCCGTAGAGCGAAGGGGTGTGACCAGTCGTCGAAGGAGTGTGGCTTTTGGCGAAGAGGCACGTCTCTTGGGCGAAGGGGTGTTACCATCCATGTCACGTGACACATCCAACAACCCTATGTGTCCGTGGACAAGCTACAGCACGACAAGGGTTCAGTCAGTCCAGTCAGTCTAGATTTAGAAGTGATCTGGCACTTTTGTGAGTCTATTTGTAGACCATGCATGCCCAGTCACTTAGTGTAGATGCATATCCTCTGGTTACACACAGCATGATCATAAGCATTCCCATCAGAATCCTTTAGGGGAATTTTCCAGCGCATTTAGCCTATTTTTCCTATTTTTGACATTTTTCACTTATTATATTTAAGTGACTTTTGTTGGAAAGTAGGTAGGGCAAATTGAGTAAGTTTGTATATAAGCAAACTTAGACTAGCACTATTTGGCAGAAGAGGCAACACGAGCCAAGCTCAGCAGGCAACTTCTCAAGCAAGAACTTGGTGGATCCCCTCCAAGCAAAGACATCAGCACCTAGCGTTTTCAGCAAAACATCGCCTTCACCGGCATCAGCCTGGCGTTTTTGCATCAGGATACCATCGCCACAGACCCCATCAGCTAGCGTTTTTGCAGAGCCACATCCCTAGCGTTTTTGGATATCCCAGCGTTTGCAGATCTCAGCCTTTGCAGTCTTCAGCCCTGGAGATTTGCAGCAGTAGAAAGACCATCAAATTCAGCCCTAAGGAAGTAGCAGATTCAGCCCGGAAAGACCAGCACTTTTCAGCCCTTAAGAACCTTAGTTTTCAGCCCTAAACCTGCAGATAGCAGATTTCAGCCCATAGCGTTTTTGTACAGCAGTAGAAATATTGCGGATTTCAGCCCTAGTGTAGGCCTCGTCATCCCCGTCGTCATCGTCGACATAGCCTACACTTGCATCAGTCACATGCATTCAGTTTGTACCAGTTTGTGCAATCATAAGTAGACCACTCTCGTCGGACCACTCTCGCCGACGAGAGTGGGGCCTTCGGAGGAGGGTTTACGACGTCTCTGGTGTCATATCTCTCTTCTCTCTCTATCTCTCAGTCTCATACACTTGCACGCACAGTGTCCATTCACTTTGTTTGTGATCATAGCATTCTCTCATTAAGAACGGAAGGCTCTACCTTCCATAAGAACAAAAGGAACCTTGAGCACACTTCGGAGCACTCATCTTGAGCAAAGCACAAACATTCATTCCGCTGCACCTAACAATCCAAGCGCAGGGGTCCTCCTTGGCATGGCACTTCGCGTATCTGCAACTAGGAGTAGATGTATTGCTGTTCACATAGTCACAATCGTGACATGAGACGATTGTCTCCGACAAGGACCCCAGATTGACGAGTTTGTTTTGGACGGCTATTTGGGAGAACATAGGCACGCGATTGCAGTTCTCGTCATCATTCCACCCGCAGACTGACGCGCAATTACAGATTGCTAATTCAGTGGTACTGGATTTGTTGAAGTCTTCTTCGTGGGATCAAAAGACTACATACGAAAGGTTTTAACCTTTGGTGGAATATGCCTACAGAAACATGATTAACTCTTAGTCTCTTTGATGGGAAGGTGCCATTTGAGATTATTGAACTTGCTACGAAGGTTCCACCCTTCCTCAGCACGAAAGATAAGATTTTTAAAGCCGACGAGTACACGCGTGACTTGGACACGGCTTTTGCCAAAGTCCGCGAGGCTTTGCAGAAATCTCAAGAAAGACAGAAAAAGGCAGCAGATCGCCATCGTCGCGATTTGAAATTGAAGGAGAATGATTGGGTGCTCCTACGTTTTGAGAAGGCACGCCTGAGAAAGAAAAAGGGAAAGGAGAGGCTATTTCCAAAGCTTAGTATGCGATACTACGGACCTTTCCAGATCTCCGAAAAGATCAATGATGTCTCCTTCCGACTGAAGCTGCCAGAATACTTGGAGGATTCACAATGTTTTTCATGTGAGTCTCTTGAAGCCTTTTGAAGGCGATGTCAGAACAACCCGAAATGGACGAAAACGAGCAGATACTCGTTCCAGAACTGAAACTGGCACAGAAAGACAGAAGGTAAAGCGAAATGACGGTTCTTGGTTAAATTCAAGACATGCTCTGCATTGGATGCGAAGCGAATGGAGGAGGAGGACCTAGCAGATACTCCTCGGAATGTGAATCTTTACCTTGAAGCTTTTGGTTTAGCGTAGTCTATTCCAAATGGAACCCCGAATTCAGCTTGGCCGGAGATCTGGTGCAGTGGGTTGCACAAGAGGGGAGTTACTCCGCTCCTTTGTCAACAGATGCCTCGATTTTTGAATACTAGAGTCACTGATGTCTCATGGAGCTTCAAAGATACTGAGAGTTGACAGTATTCTACTAGATTACTTTATGAAATGGAATTCCCGAAAATATGAAACTGACTTGTTCTTGACTTGTTTAAGTGCAGGAACTGATAGACGAAATGACTACAGCATTTTGGTCTGAATGATTCGATCGACATGGTTGCAATAGGGATTAATCAATCGGGCATCTACGAGGTCCTGAGTGGATCTAAATGCAATTGCTAATCGCATTGCCGATAAATCATGGTCTGAGATCCGAATGAATGTTGAATGTGATTTGTCATGTGATGTCCTGTGATGTCAAGTGATGTCCTGTCAATTAGTACATGTGCTAGATGTGTGTTCCTAGTGCGTAGGTAAAAACAGTCAATGTCTGCTAAGACAGTTTATGGCCTCTGTCTGTTTTGCAGGCGTAATCGAGGGCGATTACAATGCTTTCAAGAGGGGGATATGTCACAAATTGGTGACGTGGCTAGCTGCCCATGGTACACACACAAACGCGGAGGACTGCTGATGTGGCATGCTCGGAAAGTGCGGCATGTTTCACGAGACCGATGACGTGGCAGCCGTGTACAGAACCGCCAGGCTGCTTTTCCTACGTAATTCAGTGCTTTATTTTACGCAAATGAAGCAAGAGAGAGAATTGCTTTATTAGCCATGCAATAGCTTGTGAGAGAGTTAAAAAGCCCTGCTTTATGTATTAAAAGAAAGAGAGAGAAAGAGCTTTTGCATTTTTATGAGGGCTTTTAACTTGAAGCTTTTAGGACAGCTTTTGGGCTCTGCTTTTAGCATCCCTTGTAAACTCTTTAAAAGAGTCTTTGGGCTCTCACTTCTTAGAGCATCTAGACGTAGAGTCTGAGAGTGAGTCCCGAAGACTCGCATTGTACTTTGAGTTGCAGATTAATACAAAAAGAAATACCGAAAGGGGCGCCAGTCTTTGGGGCCAATATCTCTAGGCACGGAACTCCGCCGGGCCAATGTCGAATCAATTGTGAACTGTGAACTGTTTTGAAGTGATTATTTGTGGTGTCGTGGTAGATTCTCGACTTGGAGTGTCCAAGTCTGTTACACTGAGATTGCAAATTCAGTAAAAGCAGCGGCTTTTTTCCAAAGCTTAGCATGAGATACTATGGACCTTTCCAAATAAAAGAAAAGATAAATGATGTCTCCTCTAGACTGAAGCTGCCCGATACTTGGAGAATTCACAATGCTTTTCACGTGAGTCTCTTGAAGCCTTTTAAAGGCAATGTGCCCGATAATGGGGAGCCAGATGAGCAACCCGTAGTGGAGGAAAGCGAGGAGATACTCGTTCCAGAACAGATACTGGCACACAAAGATAGAAAGATTAAAGGTAAAGTGATTAGGCGGTTCTTGGTTAAATTCAAGAACTATCCTGCATTGGATGCAAAGTGGATGGAGGAGGAGGACCTAGCAGATACTCCTCAGATTTTGGAACTTTACCTTGAAGCATTTGGTTTAGCATAATCTACTTCGATAGAACCCCGATTTCAACATGGGTGAATCTAGTGCAGCGGGCTTGCACAAGAGGGGAGTCACTCCACTCCTTTGTCAACGGATTACCTCGATTTTTGATATAGAGTCACTGATGTCCCTTTGGGTTTCAAGGATATTGTTAGGCTGACAATATTCTGTTGTATGACTTTATGAACTGAAATTCCCGATAATGAAAATGATACTGATTGATTTGTACTTAACTTGTTTGAGTGCAGGAACTCATAGACGAAATGACTGCAGCATTTCGGTCTCATAAATCTCGATAGACATGATTGCAATATGGATTAGTTAATCGGGGCATCTGTGAGGTCCCGATTGGATCTAGATGCGATTGCTAAATACGTTGCCGACTAATCATGGTCTGAGATTTGGAATGATTTTGGATGTGATTTGTCATGTGATGTCCTGTGATGTCTTGTGATGTGACTGTCGATTGGTACATGTGCTAGATGTGTTGTACCTAGTGCGTTGGTACTAACAGTCAGTGTCTACTAAGACAGTTTATGGCCTCTGTCTGTTTTATAGGCGTAATCGAGGGCGATTACAATGCTTTCAAGAGGGGGGGGTGTCACAAAATGGTGACGTGGCAGCACACCCCGGGACAAGCACTTCTGAAATTCGCTGGCTGATTTAGCACTGCTTTTGGGCCATTGCTTTTAAATTAAAAGCTTTTAATATTGAATGCTTTTGGGGCTCTGCTTTTGGGCATCCCTTGTATCAAGAAATAAGTCGGCAGGGCCTCACTTCTCAAGGCATATGGACGCAAAGTCTGAGAGTGAGCACCTACCCACTCTCTTGTACTTTGAACACAGATTAATACAAATAGAAATACCGAAAGGGGCGCCCATCTTTGGGGCCAATATCTCTAGGCACGGAACTACGCCGGGCCGTGTCGACTCAAGTGTGAATTGTGAATTGTTTTGAAGTGAATCTCTGTTGTGTCGCGGTAGAATCTTGACTTGGGGTGTTCAAGTTTGTTACACCCTACGGGCTGGTTTCAAGTGCCCTCCGGAGAAAGCTATGTCAAACTGCTGAATGAAGGCCAAAGCCCTCGCAGCATCTCGGAACCTAGAAAAGGATTCAAATTTAATCGACTGTCCACCTTCTTTAAATTCTTTTGTATTCTCGCTCTTGTCTTCGAGGAAGTCATATTGCTTGGCTCTGTAGAAGTGCTAGAGTGCTTATCCATGCCTTTCTGCGAGTACAGGTTCCGCTTTTTTGCACTCGTCTGTCTTTTTGGCTTTCCTACCTGAAAGGAGAAGCAATGGCTACACGCCATCTCGAGTAAATCTTATCAATCGGGTAATTCTTCAAGTGTTTCGCCAATCTCGGGTCCCTAGAGTACTTAATCAATCTGTTCACACATATGCCAATCTGCAGTTGACATTTGTACTCCTGTCTGGCAAACTTGTTCAGAAAAAAAAAAATGCCCAAATCTTCATTCTTATCTTCAGTTCCCGCGACGGATTTTCAACTTTTCTTTGCCTTCCCACTGAGAGGTGTCATCTCTATCAGATTCTTCACGAGAACCCATTTGTAATCTAGGATTCTTTATGGCTTTATGCCCCGTAAGACAGAGCGATGAAGACGGGAGCGCGCCTGATGCGCGATGTATGAAGGGTGGGAGTGGCTAATAAGTCCGGGATCAAGGCACAAAGATTCTTTCCCAAAAACTATATACGCTGCAAAAAGGATCGGATCCTCCGTAGAAGAAGAATATTCATGTGCTCTGATACCACTCTAACAAACTTGGACACCCCGAGTCAAGATTCTACCGCGACACAACAGAGATTCACTTCAAAACAGTTCACAAAGATGACACGGCCCGGCGTAGTTCTGTGCCCAGAGGTATTGGCCCCAAAGACTGGCGCCCCTTTCGGTATTTCTTTTTATATTAATCTATGTTCAAAGTACAAAGAAGACCCGAGGGTCTCACTCTCAGACTCTCCGTCCAGATGCTCTGAGTAATGAGGCCCAAAAGACCAATTTATTGTTACAAGGGTTGCCTCAAAAGCAAAGCCCCAAAATCTCAAACTCAAAAGCTCTTAAATTCAAAAGCAACTTTAATCCAAAAGCTGCCAGCAAAATCAGCCAACACAATTTACAGAATTCCGTACAGTTTTGCCACATCATCATGTCAGCGCAAAAAGCAAAATTCGGTACAAAAGCGGAATTCGGTACTGCTGCCGCATCAACCTCTCAACGGGATCTACGGAATTTTATACACTTCCTACCACGTCAGTCTGTCGGCGCATTTCACGGGCAATGATATCAACAGTGTGTGTGTGTGTCCGGGGGCCAGCCACGTCACAAGTTTGTGACACTTGCTCACGAGGAATCTATGTTTGCATTGCATCTATGCCTGAGAACTGCATCCGGGGACGCCTGGAATGTGATTGTATAGCATCAATTTTCAGCTGAGTCTCTCTCTCTCTCTCTCTCTCTCTCTCTCTCTCTCTCTCTCTCTCTCTCTCTCTCTCTCCGATTTTGCCGCCAACCCCTCCCCCACTCTAGCACTATCAATTGCCCCTATTCTGGCTCCGCACCAGCTATTCCTGCTGGGTGCGGGAAGCTATAAAAGCAGCCCACGTTCTCCTCATCGGTTAGATCTTTAAGGTCTCTTGGGATAGTTTCCTACGACTCTTCTTCTTCTTCTCTCAGTCTCCCTAAAGCACTAGCGCTAGTAGCAAGGAGAAACTCCGTCGTAAGTGATCGAGAGAGGCCGATACTCGAAGTTCGCTTTCCCACACTCAAAGCAACAAATACCGATTGTGAATATGCAATACAAGTTGTTTCGGGTTTGTGCTTTTGCAAGAACTCCATGACGAAGGAGGAGCAAAGAGGCCTTGGCCTATGCTCAAGGATTCCGGGAACGGAATCAGGAATGGTCTGTAGGGCTTCACGCTCTAGGTACAAACAGAAACAGAATTGAGAGCTCGTCTCTAGAGAATTTCCCACCGGGGAAGGAATTGACCATCGAGTCTTATGATTTGAAACGGAAGGGTCGAGTTCTTGTGCTTGTAAAAAGATTCTCCCTAATAAAGATTCTCTTTAAGGGGGGGACCAGCCCATCTTCTTGTCCCAAATACTGTGTCATTCTTCTCCCTCATCTCTTTTGAGTTGGAGGTTTATTTATTCTTTAGTTTGTTAATTATTCGTGTACGCTCCCGTTTGTGACACCCAAGACTTAGTCACAAAGCGAGACGCAAGCGATAGCAGCTTTAGCAAATCCTCAATCCAAACCACTCCAAAGCGAAACCCCACTCTACAGGTGATGCAAATTCAGATTTCTCATCTCTCGACAGTGCTTGGAGGCTTGGTTGGTTTTGATTAAGCCACCCAGGGGAGCGCTTTGAGAACTCCTAATGAGGCACCTTGGCAAGGCAAAGGTTGCACCAGGTTGGATAGAGTTCACCTTTTCTTGGTACAAGCTAGGGGAAACGAGTTGTGGCTACATTATGAGTCAATCATTCCTAATGGCTTCTCTCACACAGTGGAAAGGAGAATCCAATTGAGGAAAAGATAGCCTGGAGACAACTCTTGGAATGCTCTCATAATTTGAGCGATCTGGGGATGAAAGAACTGGTAAAGACCTTTCAGTCTTAGAAACGGTTTTGCTTGTGGTCTGAGATGGTTCTGGTTTGCAGCAGACTCGCTTTCCGCACCTCTCTATTCATGTATATAATATGAGTATGCTTGGCAACAGGCAGAGGCACAGGAGATCGCTCGGGGAAAATGGCCTACAGTTAGGCAGTTAGGCAGCTGATAAAATGCACAGTAGCCATGCATACACGCACACACCAAACGCACATGTACACATGTTTGTGCATGAAAAATGGGTGCGTGTGTGTGCACCTAATGGTTTCACCCAAAAAAGTGACGCATCTATGTCTTGAACCCCTTCGTTTATGTACATTCTATTTCATCATAATTGCTCTGATTTTTCTCGAAGCAGCATTCGTTGGCTGTTTTTCAAGTCGTCTATCTAAAAGTCTGAAGTCTGCCTAGCCTTGTTTCTTCAAGAGACTCTCTCTCTCTCTCTCTCTCTCTCTCACCATGATCAGCAGGAGTAGACGAAGATGTAGAAAAATGCACATTAGCATTCAGTTGCGGAAGATGTAGCGAAGTGCCCACATGGTCCGTCGTGCCGCATGGGGACGCAGGAGAGAGCAGCATCATAGTTGCTGGTACCTCCTGCTCGTTGTGCCTTTAATATACGAGCTAGAAATTTTTCATTTGGCACATGGCATTTCAAACGATTTTTTTATTTTTATTTTTTTTTTGGGGAGCATTACCTACAACTTTGAAATTACAGCACACACACCAGAACCCTATAAATGGAGGCAGCCCGACTCTTAAGGTGATGGGTTTGCTAGCATTTCTGTAACAATTTGAGCATTTACCTACGAAAGTTTTTTAAGGGGGGAATGATCTTTTTTTGCCTGGAAGCTCTAATCACTCATCGTGAATAACTTGAGTGCTCACAGATCACTCATCGTGAATAACTTAGCTACCCCGCTGCCACCCATGATGCCCCCCCCCCCCCCCCCCCCCCCCCCAAGAACCTCTCTCCCGAGCCCAGGTGGAGCACCTCTCTGCAGCACTTTCTACATCGCCCTCCCCCTCAGGTTCAGCAAGATGGGACGCCAGCTCCCCAGGATCCAACAACAACACATACTTGCGGAGAAGATGTGGGAATACAAGAAAGGCATACCCCCTCACCTATGAGCAAACAAGGCAATGGAAATCCTCCAGAAACTGCAGGAGATTTTTCGAGAGGCGAGCCTTCCATTACCCTACCTGCTTCTCAGGTTCGTAAACTTCAAGTTGAACTTGAGTCTCGAGCTATCATTGGTTTGTTGGCTGGCCCTCGCCCTCCTGCTGAGGTCCTCAAAGCCTGGATTAGGAATCACTGGGGCACTAGAGGGGTTGTAGTAGAGTCCATCCAAGTCCTCCTTGAAAATCATTACCTATTTTTGTTCAAGGAGGAGACGATGGCCTTTGATATTTTGAGCCACGGCCAATGGATGATCCGCAACTTCCCTTTGATGCTCTATAGGTGGCATAAGGAGTTTGACACATCTGCTTCAGTCATCGAGAACTATCCGATATGGGTTAGCTTCCCAACCTCCCCCTTCATCTTCACCAACACCTCAAACTTATTGCCTCTGTTTTGGGCAGAGTCATTGGAGGAAGGCCTAGGCAGGAGTCCAACCATGCATGGCACCCTCAGGCCCTTGTTGAAATGGATCTAGGAGGTCCCATGCCGGACTGCATTAAGATTTTGATCGATGATGGGGTTATTAAATATTATTTTTCATCA